>NC_063152.1:19127886-19847886 GCF_020921035.1 Rhodamnia argentea
CTCTCTTCTCTCTCTTTCTCTCTCTAGTACGGTAATGGACGAGCACGAATGAGCCTCCTTTAGTTCGAGAATCTTCTTGCCTATTTATACCAATTTTTGAAAATGCGCGCGTTCGGGAGCTTGAGTTGGCGACGTCCTCACGTGCTAATCACATGCCAAACGGCCCGCCGGACGGTGACGGAATCATCACGATTCCGTCCAAGTCTGTTAGAAGTCCGTTGAGCCTAAAACGAGCACAAATTGCACTTAAGCTTGAAAATATTGACTTTCGGACGCCGGCGCCTTTGACCGGCGATTGCGACGACTTCCGGCGGCCATTGGCCGAGCCGCCGGTGGCAATCGGCGTGTCTTGTCTTGAAGAACAAAACGCCTCCCGGAATTGATCCAATTATAGCCAATTGAATGTCCAATTTGATCGTCAAAATTAGCCTTCAAATCTGCAAAACGTCACAGGCTCGAGGAAGAAGATGATACTGTGCTGGACCGGTTCGACCGGTCCGACCGGGTGAGACCGGTCCGAACCGGTTCAGACAGTAATTTCCATAGAATTTTCGAAATTAATCGAAATCAAGTGGGAATTTTTGCAATTAAACCTTAAAATTGGATTCTAGGGCCTGGATATTATCTAGAAATGTGTTTTTGCCCAAAATTTCACCTCAATTTCTATGAAAACCCCAAAATTTTCAATTTGCCCAAATTAGGGAAAAGTTCAATTGAGTGTCAATTTGACCAAATTGGACCATGAGACCCATTCCAATCAATTCTAAATGTATGAAAACATAGGGTGACAGTCCAATTTTACCAAGATAGTCCCTTAATTAAAAGTAATTTCGAAAATTGGCCGATTGAGGGACTAAATTGCAAATAATTTGGGGATTTGGCCTAATTCGTGCAATTGGTGCAATTGAGGGTGCAATTGATCAAATTGAAGTTTAAAGGGACTGCAATTGAATGTCTAGACCTAAAATGTGCAAAATTTGCAAATAAAAAGACTCAATTGGTATTTTTTATGCAAATTCAACCTTAGGCATTATGAAGAAACACCTAAAATTGAACTCAATTTTTGATTTTTCTTGAGGTCAATATGAAAAAGGAATTAAAAGAAAAATATTGAACATTTTTCTGTATTTTTGTGACCTCGAAAAGTATTTTTTATGATTTTTCAAGTATTTTCCTATTTTCGAAAATATTAAAAAAAATGCGAAAAACATGAAAAATTATTTTTTGTTCCAAATTGGTTCCTTATGCTTGGCCAAGGCTTCCGATGTTGATTTTATAATTTTTTAATTTTTTGTGAATTTTTAACGAATTTTGGAAAATAAAACTAAAGAAAACCGATTAAAAATTCGGGTGTCAACAACTAGAAAGCAACACCATGAGATGGAAATCGAAAGAAGGGAAGGAGTTAACGGTATCACTTGAAGCTCATTGGAAACGAGGGCCGCGATCTCGTCGATGATCCCTAGAGTTTCGGCTTGGCACATCTTCGTTTCGAAGCTCCAACGGATGCGGGACGGCCTTGGTGCTGAGTGATTGCCTTGAAGAAGAACTCGGATGTGTTTCCCTCTCTAGGGCTCAATCCCAATCCAATTTTCCCGCCATTTCTTTGAGGCGTCCCGGGAATGATTCGGATGGGGATTTTATAACGCGCGCTAAGCATTAAAGCAATCTGGAAATAGGAAAAATCAGGTTCCTGCATATGTCGGTGATACTTATCTAACAATATATGCTTCTTGCCGACAAACGTTGTCTCCCCCGCCAACTTGCCAGCAAAAGCAAGCAAAGCGTGACAACAATCATTTTAGTGGGGCCCACATCCGACGCGCAATGACCTTTCTGCCTTCTGCGATTGACTCGTGTTTACTAATTACTACTGCAGTCAACAGCGTCGCGGGACGCGGAGCAACCAACATTTAGTGTGGCAATAAATGGTAACTTAATTCCCATTTCTTTTTCTTTTTTTTTTTTGGTCTGAAACTTAGGCTACGTGCGATAGCACTAAAAAAAAAAGTATTTCTGTTCCTAAAGTATTCTCCGAACACTTTGGAAACAGAAATGCGTGTGGTAAAAAAGTGTCTTCAAATTGTTTCGAGAACATTTTTGAGAAACAAAAAAATTTTTTGGAACGTAAACAAAAAATAAAAAAACTTGCTTTTGTGTTCTTGCAACACTTTTTAAAAACACATTTGTAATACTTTTTAGAAACAATTGGGAGCAAATTTATTTTTGAACACACTGTCTTCTCTTTTGTTCGTACATGATGTTGATACTCGATTTTTTTTATCATTTTATTTTAAAAAATTAATGAAAAATATCAAAACAATTCATAAAATTACAAAATCAATCTTGGAAGCTTTGATCTAGCCTTAGGAACCAATTTTGAACAAAAAATTTTTTTCATAATTTTTGACATTTTTCGGATTTATTTTAATTATAAAATAGCTGAAATCAGGAAAAAAGGCATTCATGATCAGAAAAATGCGCAAAAATAGTCCATGTTTTTATTTTAATTCCATTTTCATTTTGGCCTCTTAAAGTTTTAAAAATTCAGTTTGGGACTACATGCCTCTTCATTGAAAATAATCCTAAATTGACTAAAAAATTTCATTTTAAATCATTTAGCCAAAATTTTGTATTTTTAGAGTAATGACATGAGACTTTGATACCCTGCATCTCATTTCAATCCTCATGTTTGGAAAAATTGCACAATTGGACTAAAAGAACCTAAATGCATAAATATTTTTCATTTTAATCCTCAATTTTACTCAAAGTGCAATTAATATTTTTCTACGGGTCTCCGTTTAAAGGTAATTATATTTTTAACTACTTGGGAGCATTTACGTGTGACTCATAATTGTAATTTTTCCTATCTATAGAAAACATATTTGATGTTCTCGTTGTCTAATTCCAATTCGTCTTATCTTTCCATTTTTTTTTTTTATAGTTGATCTAATCCATTTTGTAATTTGATAAATCGTGCATAAGTTACTTATACATATAATGGTCAAATTTGATTTAGTAAATTGAACAAATGAGATTTAATTTGATTTAGTAAGTTAAAACGATAAAGACATCTTAATTTTAATATATATATATATAGTCCCCTTAATTAAATGAAAAAATTAGGAACAATTTTTTTGGAGTTACCAAACACGTTTCTTTTCTTCTTTTTTTTTATTTTTGGTTTCGAGAATAGAAACTTTATGTAGTTACTAAATACGTTTTTTGTTCTTTTTTGTTCTTGAAACAGAATTTTTTTGTAGTTATCAAATGCATTTCTATTTCTAAAAATCGTTGCCGAGAACGAAAACGAAAAAAAGTGTTTATGTTCCAAAAGTTATTCCGGGAACAAGAATGTTACCATACGCAGCCTTAATTTTCAATTTTTTTCTGGTCGAATCTTAATTTCCAATTTATATATAATGCATTTTTGCAATTGACTCCTGTTTACTACGATCAACAAGATTGATGGCGCAGAGCACCAAATTTACTCCCACAGTAAATGGTTATGGTGACTCATATCCAATTAACTTAAAATGAATTTTTATGTTTGTTCAGTACTTTTTATTAGGATTATAAGTTTCACACTCGCTTACTCTAGTTTTTTTTTTTTTTTTTTGCACTTAGCAATTTGTGTACTCCTTTTTATAAGTTTTATGTTATAAATTTGTCTTCCTAGAGAAAGAGTTCTTTCTTTTCCAATTCAAGTACCTCAATAAAAATGGCTACATAATTATTTTTCAAGAAAACAATCTCAAAGTTTCAAATGTCATTCTTTTTTAGCAAGTTCTTGTCTTTTGTTTTGTACGCTTTACTCACTTATTTGTCAGCTTCATATCAAATACTCATTAGTAGAGGCATCAACATGGGTTGAAAACTCATATTTTAACCCATATTCAATTATACGGATCGGATATCGGTTAGTCAAGTTCTAATAAATGGACATAGCAAAAAAATTTCAATAAATAGCTTGTTAATGAGTATGAATTTTAAGCCTAATTATATGTCGGCCCATTTAAATAGACAAACCCAACTCATTTACAAATTTACAATTCACTTAGCTTGTAAAATTTGTTAATTTGTTAGTTTTGATTTTGATTTTTTATAAGTAAAAGAAAGAAATAAAAATATACTATAAAATATAAAAATTGTTCAAAGAAGTAGAATGTCGCCGATCGCCGGATTTCGAAGGGGAAAAAGGAAAGGAAAATAGGATATAAAAATAAAAAATTATAAAATTATAAAGAATTTCACTATATTTATATTGCATAAAAATGTTTTAGTAATATCATCTATTGTTTATCTAATACTGGTTGGGTCGGGCATGAGTTAGGTTGGGTATGGTTAGTTAAATTTGTATTACATGAAAATGTGTCAAAACAAGTTAAATAAGTCAATATGGATTGAACTATTTGCGATTCGACTTACTCATTTGACACCCCTATATGCTAGCAATGAAAAATCCTGGATTTGTTCACCTATAGGGGAGTATGTGGCATCATTATCCAATTTTTCTTTTTAATGAACAAAGTTAGCAAAGAGAATGACGGAGATGAAGTAGCGTTGGAGGGAGACCACTCGACGAACAAGATTAATTGAATACATAGTGCTGAAGGCTTTTTACGTTAAGAGAATACCTACATGTATGTGGGCAAAAATTAATTGTATACACAATGCTGCCATCAGTATTATTTAATAGCCAATTCCAGGCTTTCAAACTGTCATTCGGAAAATTTTGAACGGCCGCCCCGGGTAATTGTCTTGTACTGCATTCACGTAAAACAATGTTCTCATTGAAAAAGTAGCCAGAGAGAGAGAGAAGGAAAAAGATAACAGTAATTCTTTATCTCATTAAAGATAAATATTCATCACCTTTCACGCAATTTTAGATGGTCAGCTTTTCCTTAAACAAATTTAGAGAGACATTTTAACAAATTGCTACTTTTTGAAAAAATGGAATATTCTTGCTTGGATGGACCAAACTTGTAAACATCACATCCTAGACACGGCCACAGCCGGTTTGGGGCTCAAACCAGCCCAGGTCAAATCCGTAGCCGGCCCATTGACTGGGCCCCGCCGGTTCCAAATTGGAATTGGCCTATGCCATAAGGGCCGGTTACGGGTCCTCATTTAGTTGAACCAACAAACTAGCCGGTAGGAAAAAAACCAAAAAAAATTTAAAGGAAAAGGGAAAGAGCCACTCATTCAATGGTCACTCTCCTTCCCTCCTTTTTTTTTTTTTCTTTCTTTATTAATTCAAAAATTCTATCCTAACCATTATAAATACCTCTTCCATCTCTCATTTTTTTCTCACAATTTCTCTTAAATTTTCTCAATTTTCTCAATCCGCTTTCTGCTCAATCCTCTCAAAAAATGGCAAGTGAAAGCAGAATTAGTGACAAAGGCAATAACCCGATGGGAGAATTCGATTATCCTCTTGATCCTCGTGATTATGCAAATTGGGAATTCGATGTTGATGATATCAACTTTATTCCCAATGTGGAGCACGTCCTCACGCAAGAAAGTTTTCATCCTCCTACCGATATTTGAAAATTTACACGTGTGAGAAATTGGGAAACGTGCATGCATGAACATGCGTGTCCACGATGAACAATCCTACATGAGATTGTACGTCGCTTATTACTCAGGTACTGTCGGACAACAATTTGCAAGGCCAATTGCTACCGAGGTATCTAACTTGAGAAGATTGAAGTTTTTGCATCTGAACAACAATAATTTCACAGGGGATATTTCGCTTGGCATATCAAATAGCTCTTCCTCGCTGGTTTTGGATGTAAGTAATAATTCCTTATCTGGAACACTTTCCAATTGGATTGGAGATATTCCACACTTCAGAGGGCTTCTGCTATCGAGTAATTCATTTGGATGTCCTTTACCATTGAGCTTATGCAACTTAAATCATCTCGTTCATCTAGACCTTTCATGGAACAACATTGGGCCAAATATACCCCATTGTGCCAATGTTACAGTTATAAGGTTCTTACATCTAACAAATAACTCGCTTACTGGGCATTTTCTTGGGTTTCTCTCTCGAGGTTAATCAATCGTCACATTGGATCTTCGGCATAATGCATTGTCAGGTGAGGTCCCTAGGTGGATTGGTTCACTTAGGAACTTGAAGGTTCTTCTATTGCAAGGGAACAACTTTGAAGGTTCAATCTCTCTAGATCTGTCTGTTGAAAGATATGAGCATATTGGATCTCTCCAAAAATAATCTTTCTGGACAAATTCCTTATTGTCCGAAAGATTTGATATTTGGATATGATGGGATATCTACAGACTCATTTGATACCTCTGGCTATTGGCTAAAGGCTGTGGATCCATACGGACATAAGGGCAGATTCTCTACATTTTTTTCCTATAATGAATTCGGGAGGTCTGCATATACAGATGGATTAGTAGAAGTGAACTTCATGACAAAGAGTAGGTTGGAATCTTATAAGGGCTACATTCTACAACTCATGTCGGGAATGGATCTCTCGCAAAACAATTTGACAGGCTTCATTCCTCCAGAGGTCGGCTATTTGAGTGAACTTCTAGCATTGAATCTGTCACACAATCATCTGACGGGACCGATCCCGGAAATGTTTTCCAATTTAAAGAATGTAGAGAGCTTGGACTTGTTCTACAATAGCTTAATCGGTCCCATCCCTCCACAACTAATAGAGCTCTACAGGCTGTCAGAGTTCAGGGTGGCTCACAATAACTTGTCAGGTAGGACACCTGATCAAAAAAATCAATTTGGAAATTTTGGTAAAGCAAGCTATGAAGGTAACTCTCTTCTTTGTAGACCACCATTAACAAGCTGTGAAGGCTCAAATCAGGGAGGGGGGACACTGCCATCTTCTGACCATATCGAGGATGATGACTCCTGGAGAGAAGCCTTCTTGTGGAGTTTTGCAGGATCATATGCAGTGGCGTTCTTTGGGGTGGTTCTTTTTCTCTACCTAAACACGTACTATCGGTACGTGCTATTCAAGCTTGTTCGTAAGCTTATCCCACCGTTTCCCCAGTTTTAGATTATATGATGAAACCTCAGAGAACCTTTGTTTAATAGGATTGTAATCATTTGAGCATTTTGAATGCTCGACTCCTAGAGTGCTCGTATTGTATTTGCTGTCCTAATAGTTTGAATATCAGGAGATTTGATTTGGTCGTGAAGATTGAGATAGGATAGTTTAATTCACAAGCAACTGAATCTAGCATGCACAAGTTTTTGTAAATGTTGCACAAGATAGTGAAATATCTAACGGCTGTGACCAGCAACATCGAACCAATCTGGTTTTAGTAGCTCAGCAGCCTGAGCCCTACTTTTCTGCTCACTGCCTGATAATGAATTATCTCAAGAAAACTAAGCCTCATCCAAGACTTGATGCAAAATTGCTTGGAGGATGAATTCAACTCTACTGGTAGAATTGCAAGAGTCAATTTCTTCTGCATTTCGATGAGGATTTCATGCTCGAACATGATCCCATAATATATGGTTTGAAAGCTTGATGCATCTATATTCAAATAAATCAAGTTCAAGCAATTTAGAGTTTTCAAGAGTTTTCTACTTTACCCCTCTCTCTCTCTCTCTCTCTCTCTCTCTCTCGAGCTTGTCGGCCTCACCAACCTCAAATTGATGGAGGTCGTAAGCTCTTTGTGTATGAACCGGCCTCAAATTGATGGAGGTCGCAAGCTCTTTGTGTATGAGAGAGAAAGAGAGAGAGAGAGCGACCGCAAGGACGGTGCCGGAGTTGTTGTGGCTGGATTGGTCGAAAGCTAAACCTGTAGCTTTGTATCCTATTTCTGTTGCAATGACATAAGGTCATTGCTTAACAAAATCTCTCACAGATGAATTGGTACTTGGAAGAGAGATTGTTGAGCAACTCGTAAGTCGTAAGTATGACCCGACCAGAAAAATATGCACCAACTCAAGTTGAGTATTCCTTTTCAGAACTTGGCCCATGTGAACTGAGTTGTGTTATTAGCATTACATGCTTTGGAAGGGGGAGGATTGTGGGGGAGAAATTTCAGAATGACCTTAGTAGTTGAATACGACGCAAATTTGCAAAGTCAGCGAGTTGGGTTCTGTATTAGCCGTGCCTTGTTTCGACATCCCAGCAAATGGGATCAACAAACAGATCGCATTTGGCGTCAGCGTATCTAATAAAGATTTTGTCCCGGTATAAGGTTCAGTAAATCAGATATCTTGATGAAATTATGAGGATCTGTGACATATGAAGGTCCGTCGCTATCTTGCATTAATACCAATACGCCACCGCGCAAAATCAAATTCCTCTGAGCCTATCAATGCAAACGCGATGCTACATTGACCACTCCATACAATAGATTCAAGCGACATTGACTGAGAGATGCATAGATGGTGGAACTCCCGGAAAGCCGGTAGTATGACAGGAGAGACAACATGGGATGTGCTGAGAGCCTGAGATTTCCAAATTATTCATTTTCAATGCTTATGTTGGCACTGTTCACAATTTTCTGTTGTTTGGAGTGTCGAGGCAGGCCAACCTTGAACTAGTTGCTCACGTTAGCGGTGATGTTTATGTTCGGATCTGCCGGGATTGTCCAAGGTGCATGTAAATTCCCATGCCTTTGCATTTTGCCCGCCTAATGGTGTGGGGTTTGAATCTGTGTTGGGACTCCGTGACTGAAAATTATTTCAAATGAGATGGTCTGGGAATTCTCTGATGGGCTTTAGCAATTGCAACCTGCATCTTGACGTCTGATTTTCCGTTTTAAGTCCTTTGTTGGCTAGGACTATTTGACGTAGAATACTCTGTGGAATGCTTATTGTAATTGTGTTGGATTAGCAGCTACCGGAAATATTGTTCGCACTGGTTATACTGGCAATATTAGAAGGACCCGGACACATAACTCCTACCTAAATGCTTCGCCGATTCAACTGCCGAGGCAATATTTAAGACAGAGATATTATTTCCTCAGCCATGTGATCTTGTTCTTCTGATAGAGATGTGAACTTCTCATCCTCAATAGTCAGAGGGAACTGTCAGTAACTGAAATAACGTTTGGGGCCTAACAATCATGGCGCTTGTCTGGAGGCCTCCCAGGGAAAGCATGCTTGTTAAAGAGTAGGAGAGCTTGATCCTCACCCATCTGCTTAACCACTGCGAGCCGTGATGATAATTTTGGTTCCAGCACTGAACCAATTGGTGCTTCCAAGCAAATGTTCAACTTCCTGGACTGTCGGCATTGTCGAGGACGGTCAAAACCTTCTGACAACGGATGATATATCTTGTGACATCAATGCCTTCATTAAGAAGAATTGAGCTCGGGACATTCTCGTCTGTGTAGGTCAGCGATAAGCTGTTTTGCAGAGAGATTTTTTCACTTCTGTTTCCCAATTTTCCAAACATCAGCAAGGAACACAGACTCCACAGAAAGAAGGACCAGTTTGAAACACACATACACCTCCGCTGCCTATTGGTTTATCTCTTTTACGAAGATGATCTATTCCAACCAGCTTGCCGGTAAAATCTAGGTAACATTTCTTCGGCATTTGGTTGACATATGTTGGCCCCTAATGAAACATTGATTTCAACTAGTCTTTTAAGTACTAAAAATAAAAAAGCACAGAAACTAGTCAGTATTCATGGTAAAAAGAAATAATATGGTCCTCATCTCTGCCATCGATGCACAGAAATCTTGATAATTCGCTGATTCAAGCACTGTCGGTACTATATTTGAAAAATAACCGCAAGCTCTGTCCCACTAGCTCATGTGCAGATTCTTGAAATCTGAATTAATTCTCATTTGAGCTTTGTCCAAGAAGTTCACGACAACCTGATTTTCTGGGAGAAATGATGCTGGATAATAGTGCCAATTAGCTAACATGCCTGACAGAGAGACTAAACCTGATTGAATATATTTTCTGATTGTAAATGACATAAGAAAAGTACCTATATATCAGCACAGTAAACAAGCCTCCCTCTCAGCAATCAGGATGAACATCAGCGAATTCCTGGTGCTTATAGACTCTCAGTGTTGTAAGTGCAAAGGTATTATTAGCCCTAAGCACTCCAGCACCTTGGCCCATCTTGTTGCAGCCGTCTGTTCTATAGTTATCGGCCACCTAAAAGTGGCTTTCAGCATAAGCCACGCGACAGCAGCCTTTCTCTGCTTCCTGTTCTGCTCAGGTTCATAGGTCATACTAGAACCCGCAACTTTCCAATGTCCATGAGTCTCAGATGTCTCTAAGCAATCTCTGCAATTTAACGAAACCTATCCAGTAAATGCTGAGGGGTTGCATTTTCCAAGTCTTGTTCATTCCATGGTAGAAGTGTGACATCCCGTAATCCGACTCGTTTTGAAGCATTGAATAAATGAAAAGTCTCATTGATGTATTTCAGACTAATCTCACTCGGGAATGGTCCATCTTGAGCAGACTAACCAAATGGGAATGGCTAGCTAGGAAAATCAAGTACGTGGACCTAATAACTTGATCATAGACTGACTCTTTGGCCATGAAAATTGTCGAGGGAATATTTTGGACCAATATAGGCTGATCTTAGAATGATTAAGGAACGATTTGGATAATACCCTACGCTTGGATCATGGGTGATTCCGTTTGACCTCGTATGGGTTCCGAACGTCCCTAAATTATTTTCTAACGATCGTGTCCATCGGGACTAGTGATTGACCCTCGCAATTGAATGACAACCAAAGTCGTCATGGCTCGAGAAATTCTTAAACGTGATATTAATCACGGGTCGATACGCGTAACTCTTAAAAGCCGCCCGTTAGTTTGAGATACACTGAAATTTCAATTGATCGAGATTGATCGCGAATTGAGCTTCGTAATTTGACGTCGGACCTTCGGGAGTTTCAATAATTAAATTTTGGACGTTTCCCCATCCAGTGTATAATTTCTTCGCAGTTCGCCCCAAGAGGTTCGGGAAAAATAAAATTTGACCTGGAAATGGGAAAAGACCCATTTGCCCTTGAAGAATACCCAATTTTTTACTTGGACCGAAGGACATTTTGGTCAAATAATCCCCTTGATTGAAAATGTTGACTATTTCTTGGTGAGAAATTTCAGTTTTGCCCTTCTTGCATTCAAGACACCAAAATATCTCTCCCAAAATATTATCCTGCCCTTTTATTATTAAATGTTGGTCTCTTCGCCAAATTTTTTTTTCAAGACCACATTCTTTCTCTTGCTCACCCCCTCTTGGCCGAATTCTCTCTCTCTCCCACCTCCATTGCCGAAAATTTTTCCAAGCTGCCACCGGTGTCGCCTTGAACCGCCGGAGCTCAACCTTCCACCGTAAACCACCTTGGACCGCCGGATCTTGTGGGTTTTAGCCGATTGAGCGAGTCGCTGGAGCCGCCGGATTGGGGTCAAGACTTCACCCGTTTTTTCGCCGTAAAACTTGCTAAAGTTGTTGTAAGTTGATCCCTAACCTTAGATTAGGTATCTAGGGTGCTAATAGACTTGAGATTGAGTAGATTTGGGTGAAAAATTGGTTGTTTTTGCCCATTTTCATGCCTTGGCCGAGAATGAAGGTTAGAGGAGATAGAAAAGATGGTGTTCTTCAATGAATAGTGATTTTGCATGATTGTTAATGGAGGGATGATTGTTAATGGAGGGCTAGGATTTGATCTTGACTTTCATGCTTTAATCCGACGGCCCGTATTAAATCTTGTTTAGAAAGCCCGATCCGATGGCCGGGATTAATTCCTGCTATATTATTGATTAATTGGATGATGTTGATTAAATGTACGTTGGTATAGTATAATTGTATCGTACGTATTAAATGCCACGTTAGTACAGTATAATTGTACGATACGTATAAATTGATACGTTGGTATTATTTCGATCGTGTGGCGTAGATTAATTTTTGTAGTGATAAAAATTAACCGTGTGGCCCGATTTGGCCATTGGTCTTGTGTGACCTAATCGGGTGGTCTCGGTTTATTAATTCTCTAACGTGAGTGAATCACGTGGTTCCGATCGAGTATCCGCCCAGTACAATTTAATCGAATGGTCTCAATTGGGCAATTGAGGAAAATTAGAAAGATCGTGTGGTCCCGATCTTTTGTTGAAGAGAAATTGAGAAGATTGTGTGGTTCTGATCTTTTGTCAGAGGAAGTTGGTGAGACCAGATGGTCTTGATCTGCTAATCAGGAAATTTAGCAAGATCACGTGGCAAAGATTGATCGATCGGAAGGATTTAAGTGATTGTGTGGTATCGGACGAGCGATTGAGGAATTATTATTGTTGTATGGTCCGAAGTGGCATATTTGAGAGGGAATGTGAAATTTTTACCTTGAGGCGTGATGACGCGGGGTTCGTATTTTATAAGACCATATTTTGCCCGAGGCGTTATGACGCGGACTCTGTTATTATATTATACCCCGAGGCGTTAAATGCGGGGTTGTGTTTATTATATTATCTTGAGGCGTTAAACGCGAGATAGTGACCTGATGCGTTATTACGAGGGTCCGGAAAATATATAATGGCATGAGGCGTTATTACGCGGGTCCGTCCGGTTATAATATAGTCTGATGCGTTAAACGTGGGCTCCGGACCAATGTGGAATTTTATTTGATAGCCTGATGCGTTAAACGCGGGCTTTGGATCCATGTGGAATATTTATATTATGGCCCGATGCGTTAAATGGGAACCCTAGAGCATGTGGAATATTTTATTGAAAGTCCGAGGTGTGAAACACCGATATGGGAGTAACGTAGAATATTTGTGAAGGTATGAGAATTTTCGGAGAAAGAATGAAATTTTCTGGAATTAAATTGTGAAATTTTTGGTTGTCGGAGGAATTGTTGGAAATTGCTCGCCTAGGACGTGTCTGGAGGCACTAGAGCCCTAACCTAGGGTTAGGAGCTTTCTTACCGAGATTTTATCTCACCTCGTCGTGGGCTCGTTGTTTATTTCGGACCCTCCGCCGTAAGCATGAATGACCCGCCTCAAAGATTCAGTATTCCCCGAGACATGGATATAGTAGTTACCGAGTATCCGGTGGGAGAAGACAATGTGTATTATAGGCACGTAACTACGATTTTGGTGGACACCGGAGAGCCCTTTTGGAAGATCCATATGTACATGGCGTGGACGTACCGCCACGGGGACTTGCTAGTGGGACCACCGACGGGTTTTGATATTCCCTATGACGGTGTTGGGGAATGAGATCCTACTAGCACTACCCCTCCGGATGGCGTAGTGGTTCACCCGGACGCCGGTTCCGATGTCGTGGAGCCCAGCCCAGAAGTCGTGGCGCCCGAAGTAGAGGGCGAAGTTGTGGAGCCTTCGGATGCTGAGCAGCCACCAAAGATGGATGAGGATGAGCTGGCAGCCATAGACGAGATTGTGCCGAATAGCGAGGATGAGGCTTAGGATAGTTGGCCTCTCGACTTTTGTAGAGTACTTTATTTTGGTTGTGTAGCGGGCTTTGACCACGAAATCTTTTTGTTATAGGTGGTCACGGGCTTGCACAGTGGCCCATAAAGCCCTAGGTTTGACAGTTTGTAACAACTATGTATATATGTACATAAGTGTGTTTTTACCATCCAAAGTTATCGTAGTGTTATTGGTTTTCTGTTACGGAGATTGTTGTTGCTTCCGCGAAATTTTATTTTGTTGGCCTTTGGATCCTGGAGAACTATACGCAGTCGTGGCCAGGTGGGATGTCGACGGCTTGGAGGGTTCGGGTCGTGACAAGAAGCATATCAACTTGTACTCGAAAAAAGATAAGTCATTGAAGCAGATCAACTGTCATCAGCATGGAGCTCATGCCATGACAAACTGTAGCTCGCAGGCAGTTCTCAATACTCTCCCCATCATGGGAAACAACCTGTGGCCAGATTAGAAGAGTGCTAAAGGTAACACCTGGTGATCAAATCGAAGTCGAACATATATGATATTATGAGATTTGATCATAATTCTGGCAAGCGATTTTCGACACAGATTCGAGGTAGATCTGCAGAATGGATTCAAAGAGAAAAGTTCTTTCACATTCAAGAGGAAACTCATACCTTAAGATTGCATTCTCAATATCTATATAGAAAGGAAGAGCTAGGAAGTCTGTCTAATGATAAGATCGCTAAATTTTGCTCTCTACTGCAATTCGCACATGAAAGAAGCTGCAAAGTGTCACTATGTCATGCTATAATAAGAATTATGTCATTTGATATCATTGTGATTTTTGTTTGTTTGTCTGATCCTTACATCGAGCCTAACCTTTTGACCTCTGGAAAGTGATTTCACACCGACGAATTATCCATTACGGATGAGTCATTTAAGCTCATAGTTCCAGTTGAAACAAATGTCATTCAATCGGCCTTCATCGAAATAATAAACATACTCCTTGTCATAGGAGACATAATGCAACATGCCCCGAAGTATGTTTCCACATAGCATCTGAGATTCTGCCACCCACAATCTGTAATTCAAATAATTCATCAAGAACTAAGTATAGAAAAACAAAGATTTAATTTTAAGGCGCTCTCGTAACAGTAGCAAAACATAACAGACTAGGCAACACTTAACATTTCTCAGTCTTGATTGATCCAGGAAGGTCGACGAAATCTCGGACTGTGACAATCCCAGCTCCTGTCAATTGATTGTGCAGTTGTCCACCCATTGCCACTCCAACCAGTCTCCAGAGGTAGTCAATCAGTAGAATTGGGAAATGCTTCTTGGCAACTATAGAAAGCATAAGAAACGGAAACTTCACAACAGCTACAGCATCATAAATCTCCTCTAAAGTTGAATTGCTTGCCGAAAATGTCGTAGCAACTAATTTATTTTCTAGCATTATCTAAGTACTGGCCTCTAAACAACACTGGTTTTAGCCTACGGATACTTTGAAGACTCGCATTCTCCACGGCTATCTTCAACACTGAAAGCCTCGGATATGGCCCACGGATATGCCTCGCGTCGTAGCATCTACAAGCAACCTTAACTCTAGGATCAACAGCTCAATAGCATATGGCGGTATTATCACTGGTGAAGGCGGATACAGATTTGGTCATAATTCTAGTAGGCGATTTTCGACATGGATTCGAGGTAGATCTGCATAATGGATTCGAAGAGAAATTTCTTCAAATTCAAGAGGATAGTCATACCATATCATTGGATTGGCAACATTAGTGTAAAAGAAGTGCCTAGGCAGTCTCTCTAATAAGAGATCACTGACTTTTCCGTACTATAATTTGTCACTTAAAACAAGCTGCAAATTGTCATTATGTCATGCCGTATTATATTTGAAATAATGTTCATGTAGAATGTAATCTTTTGTTTGTTTGTCTTATCATCAGACTAAAGCTTGTAAGCTCTGGTTTCCTTGCACAAATGCATTCTCAATAATTATGACTGAGCCAGACTATGGTAACACTTTGAACCTAACCTTTTGATAGCTGAAAGTGATACCATATCTAAGAATTGGCCATTACAGATCAGTCCTTTGAGCTCAAAGTTCCAATTGAAAAGAATGGCATTGGATTGGCCTTCATCGCCATAGTAAATGTACTGCGTGGCATCGGAGACACATGACATGGCATGCTCCAAAGTATGTTTCCACATAGTATCGGAGATTCCTCCATCCATGATCTGAAATTCAGATAATTCAACAACAACTAAGTAAAGAAAAATTAAGGATTTAAAAATAAGGACACGGTCATGACAATAGCGAAACATAACAGACTAAACGTCGAGACTTTATATCTCTCGGACTCCGACAATCCCAGCTCCTGTCAATTGTTTGTGCACTGGTCCACCCATCACTATTCCAACTAGTCTGGGAAACGCTTCTTGGCAACTATACAAAGTATAAGAAGCAGATACTTCACAACAAGCACAGCATTATAAATCTCCTCCAAAGTTGAATTGCTTGCTAACAAGGTCGTACTGAAAAAAATGACTAATTGATTTTGTTGCATTGGCTCCACAATGTTGAGCAAATTCATCTTGCGTCAGTCTCTGCATCAACGAAGGTACCAAAGTCTAACCGACACTGGTTTTAGCCTATGCAATTCTGGATACTAACTGTCTAAGTAGGATGATGTGTTTTAAACGAAGCTTATATAAACAGTAGTTGCTCGAAGACTCACATTCTCCACAACTATCTTTAATAGTGAAAGCCTCGGATATGGTCCCATGGATATGCACTGCGTCATAACATCTACAGGCAACGTTAACTCCTAGCCTATATTTGCCACTCTTTGTCCAGCTCGAATCTTGTGTAAAAGTGAAATCGCCTAAAGTGCCAATCCCTCCTTATAGGCTCACTAGGAAGTCGCCAGATAGAAGCGGCTTTCTCTCCTCGCACCCTTTGGATATTATGTGGCTTTCCAATTGTTCCCTTGTCCAATCAACTTTCTCAAGATCACCATCGAATACGACAAGGTTCAGCTTAGCTATTGATCTTGGTCCACTCTGCACAACTTCTCCAGTTTCTGGATTTAGCAAAGCAACTTGAATGGCTGTTCCTTGAACTACCGGATCCTTTGCCTCAGTGAACATGTGTGGGGCCACGCTGGTGATGAAATGAAGTTGTAAAGCTTCCTCCTTCAGAGCTGGTACTTTACCTCAGTGAATACGCGTGGGGCATGCTGGTCAGGAAATGAAATGAAGTTGTAAATATTCCTCCTTCAGAGCTGGTAGTTTGGGCACTGTGAACCTATAACAGAAAGTTCATTCTTAGAGAAATTTGAGAGGACCCATAGCATTGCCATCTCATCCTCTCCTGTACCAAACCATGATCAACAGTCACTAGTGCACTCCGAAGAGGAGTAAGGCGGCTAAGCAAGATTCAGGAAGTAATATGAAAATTAGCCTGTTATGTTTTCTTTGTTGTCTCAAAACAAGAAACAACCAGAAAAAAGGCAGGGAAACATGACCATAGATACCAGATTAAAGAAAACTTTAACGTATATAGGTATTAAGCCGGCATGGCATAAAAACCATGTATTGTACTTGTCTGCTGTCATGCCAAGATATGGATAGACCGACCAGTCAAAAGCAAATCAACAAAAGGAAACTGCATTTCATAAATGATTGCCTTGCAGGAACCTGTAACTTACAATCACTGGAGAGCATTTGAGGGAACTAATATAATGAGCAAAAACTGGGTGACCTTACCACTCTGTGCTTGCTCCGGTGACTGCTATTCTCTGGTACTGTTTTGGGAGAGTTATATTTCTAGTCTTGCTCAAGATCAACATAGTCATCATGCTTGTCACCAAGATGGTCAAAATCGATGGGTTTCAGTCCTGACTCCAACATTTTAAACTTGTCCACTATCATTGTATTCGCCCTCAGGTACACAGAGTCATCCAACTTACTGACAAGGGATCCACCCGACTTCATGATTGGGTAGTTTTTGATGCATTTTGACACTCCAAGCATGAAAAAGGACTACAAGGTTAGCTTAGAATCATAAGAACATACTCTAGAAGAACATGAAGGCCATCGCCATGGTACTCCCACCATTCATCTGTCATGATAAGACAATCACTAGATAAGGAATGATGATTGTCCGTTAGGAATCAATAGACAATCCCAGTTAACAAAAAGTTTATGGAAGGATTTCTTTTGCAGATCACATGCTCTGTAAGGAGTAGACATACTGAAATTCTAAAATTCTATTGTGGCTCTCCGTAGATAGAAATCGCAATTCTGGCTTTAAAATTTGCAACTAAATGAGTAGAGGTAAAGATTCTGAATATAATGATGACACAATCACCTTCAGGCCACAATAGGAGTAGATCGCCTTATCTTGATTGACTTTAACTTGGTGGAAAAATATAAAGAAACGAGAACTCTTACAGGGATGAGATACTTTCAACATTGTTTTTGTTGCACATTTGAGCAAGTTTGATGCTCTTTTGCGGTATTGTAGCACTTGCTCTTCTTCAGCAACCATATTTTGTAGCACATAATTGATTCCGTCTTTCATTTCCTTACTCTCACGAAAACTGTCACTTAAAAAGTAGGATGGATTCTGAAAAGCCACAGCCGCATGCACTGGATGAATTACTTTAGCTCGCATGCCATTATAAAGCTTCCATATGCACTCATATTTTCCGTCATTACCTTAACTGCAGATTTCAGAATGCTTCAGTGTATTCAAAATGCAAAATCAGAGATACAACGTTTGGCTGCGTATACTGAATGGAGACAGTTGAGACATCTTGAGGAAGGAACATCAAGCAAACTCATTTATATTGTCAAACTTATTTATATTGTTGAAACCCCTGATTTTGGAGCCAAGAGATACTGCAAGTTTTGGAAAGATTATTGTTTGTCTTGTAGTACTAATCCAGCAACTTCATACTTGTATGAAGCGATGGAGAGAGTAAAAGAATCCTTCCATATGCACTCATTTGCCATCATTACTGTGTCAAAAAGTCTCTTGAGAGATTGTTTTACTCTATCCATCGCTTCATACATGCAGGCATGAAGTTGCTGGTTAGTACTACAAGATAAACAATCAACTTCAAATAGTTTCCAAAATCTGCAACACCTCTACGCATTGGATCCAAAATCGGGGGCTTTCAACAATACAAACAAGTTTGCTTGCTGTTCCTTCCTCAAGATGTCTCAACTGTCTCCATCCATTCAGTAGACGCAACTAAACGTTATATTCTGATTTTGCATTGTGAATACATTAAAGCATTCTTAAGTTTGAGGTTAAACCATTAGGAAGAGCATCTCCCAATTCCCTTTTGCCTCTGAATTTCAAAGACAAGGACAAGGACAAAGTCTCGGCATACTTGTGTACATAATCATTCACCAATTTAACATCACACGCCGTCCTCCCAATCCATTCAAGCTCTTGAAATATATATATGCGAAAAGCAACTGAATGCTTGAGCAGCACAAAATGTCATGTAGATACCTGCATACTTTTGGATAAGTGTCTTCGGCTGCTCATGGTTACCCCAATCATTAGTGACGAACTATACAACGTTTGATCTGCCATTGCTCGTGCTCCTCTTCCCCTCGGATACGCTCAAGATATATGAGAAGGGCAAAAGGAAGAGCCGGGTCTCTAATTTCGGGTGTTTTAATTCTCAAGAGGCTTGGATTCAATAAGGGGTGCATGAAAACGTTTCAGAAATAGAATTTTTGTTCCAAACCTATTTCTGAAATAAGTTCGGAATAGAAACTCATTTGGTAACGCAATTCCATTTTTTTATTTCTAAAACAAAAAGTTGTTCTAGAAATAGATTTGAAGGAGAAATGAGAAACAATAATTTTGTACTTCTTCAAGAAACAGAAATAGAAATCTCACTTTTTCTCAAATACCCGCCGTCATCGACCACCACCCGCTACCACTGCCCACCACAGCCGGTTGTTGATTGCTAGCCACCCCCGCCGGTCGCCGGCCGGCACCACCGGCCACCGCCGGCCGGCACCGCCACCGCCACCGGCTGGCCACTTCTTCTCGCCGCCGTCGGCACGTTGTCACATTTTTTAGAAGTAAAAATTTTTAATCGTTGTCAAATAAATTTCTATTCTAGGATCAAAAATTTTATGTCATTATCAAATGCTAAAAAACTCATCCAGAAACAGAAATAAAAAAAACTATTTCTATCCGGAAATTTATTTCTAGAACGTAATGGTTAGCATTTACCCCCTAAGAGTCAAGGATGAGACAAGCTCGGGTTCTCTCCTTTTCCTTTTACTGGGCCATCTGTGTGTGCATTTTGTCCGAATGGGCTCGCAAAAATGAGGCTCTTTCGTTGGACAGAGGCCAATATAAAGAATGGTACGGGCTACTGTAAGTTTTTTTTATTCATTTTCAAATGTATGCTTAGTTAATCTAATCAGCGAAAATTTGGGCCTCAACAACTTCTCCGCAACCAAAGATTGCTAAGTTCGGGGGCTCGATTACGCTAATAGCTTGATCAGCACCATTTTGGTACCTCTAACTTGATTATTTGTTGGCTAAGGTGTCCATACGAACCTTAGGTATAGGTTCAAGAGGAGATTCGAGTGCTTTTAAATAAAATAAGAAACCCTTTTGAGAAATGGTGAGGAGCCCTCTTTGATGAGTGTACTCCAATTGACATTTTAACTAAACTCTTTTGACGATCTCAAATCATTTGATTCAAAATCTTCCCTAAAAGGAATTTTTTATCATCATGTCATGTTGCAAGATGTTTTGGATGACCACCTACATCATTAGCATACCAAAATGAAATTTTTATCAAAATCAAAAGACAACACCAAAAGAGGATACTTTGGACTCCTTCTTAAGATCAAGTCAAAATCGCCTTTGACTGTTGATGTGATACGGTCGTGGGAACCTTTTTTAAAATTAGAGCAACTCCCCTCTAACTGTTGATGTGATACCGTCATGGGAACTCTTTATAAAATCAGAGAAACTCCCTCTCGATTGTTGATGTGATACGGTCATGGGAACCCTTTTTTTAGAAATCAAAATCCCCTCTAACTGTTGATGTGATAACATCATGGGAACCCTTTTTCGAAAACCAAAATCCCCTCTAACTTTTGATGTGATACCGTTATGGGAACCCTTTTTAAGAACCAAAATCCCTTCTGACTGTTGAGGTGATATCATTATTGGAACTCTTTTTCAAAAATCAAAATCCCCTCTGACTATTAATGTGATACTGTCATGGGAACCCTTTTTAAGAACCAAAATCCCCTATGATTGTTGATATGATACCTTCTTGGGAACCTTTTTTAAGAACCAAAATCCCCTCTGACTGTTGAGGTGATACTATCATGGGAACTCTTTTTCAGAAATCAAAATCCCCTATGACTGTTGATGTGATACCATCATGGGAACCCCTTTTTTTTCAGAAACCAAAATCCCCTCTGATTGTTGACGTGATACTATCATGGGAACCCTTTTTAAGAAGCCTACATCCCCTTTGACTGTTGATGTGATACCGTTATGAGAACCTTTTTTAAGAACCAAAATCCCCTCTGACTATTGAGGTGATATCGTTATGGAAACTCTTTTTCAGAAATCAAAATCCCCTCCGACTGTTGATGTGATGCTGTCATGGGAACCCCGTTTTTTTAGAAAGCAAAACCCCTTTGACTGTTGATGTGATACCATCATGGGAACCCTTTTTAAGAAGCCAACATCCCCTTTGACTGTTGAGGTGATACCGTCATGGGAACCCTTTTTCGAAATCAAAAACCCCTCTGACTTTGTGAAGATATCATCATGGGACCCCATTTTCAGAAATATAACATATAGGTGCCTAGGAGCACAGTTCAAGTTCGAAGCCGAGTAGCTCATGACTTGCCGCTTACAAGGCACCATGACTTTGATAAATCTTTCTGCTAGTGTTCACAGGTCAGTAGCCACGAAGCTGTCATCCTCCGGATTGGATCGCCGACCTTCAACTTCAGAAGATTTCTTTCCCCCCCAAATCTCGCCTAGATAGGGATAAACTATAGAGGTGTCTCAAAGCACAATTCAAGTTCGGAGCTCATAATGCTCACGACTTGCCGTTTAGAGATGCAGTGACCTCCTCTTCCACGAGTGTACACCGGTTAGCCAGGCTTCGAAGCTTTCACCCTTCGGAATGGATTGCAGCCTATAGCCTCGGAAGAGATTTTCCTTTCTTAAACAAGTCCTTCTATGAGCGTGCGTAGGTTAGCATGCCTCGGAGCTTCCATATCTGCAAGTGTCTGCAACCTATATCCTTAGAAGACTTTTTCAAAAAGAAAAAGAAAAAGAGAGAGTAACGTGGCGAGCCCCATCCCAAAGGGAAATTCACTTTCTGTAAATCCTTACACCAAAAGGCGATCATTCAGCAATATCTATGGTCAACCTCTAACCTTAAGAACAGTTCTTGTGGTCAGCCTCCAACCTTAAGAGCCACACCCGCAATTTCGACACCCCAAGAACACCCACATAACAAATCCTCAAGCACCACATTAGAGTCACTCTCGATGCATCATTCTTGGCATCCAGCAGGTAAGTTCCAAGTAACTCTCTCTCTTTACAGCTCATACTCACACTATCCAAACGAATTGGGGATTAACTTGAACTTGAGCTTACGTTGAAAGGTTATCAAAATTTGATGTCATAGCATTTCTTTTTCCCACTCGAGTCGATTACGGCTCGGGTGTCACTTTGTATTTGAGAGCAATCTCTAACAAGCTCACTCTCAAAGAGGGATAACTGTTGACATATGATTTTTAGTCATTTTTTATTTTGAAAAATTATTTAAAAATAGCTAAAAATTTTTAAAAAATGAAAAATCAACTTTGGAAGCCTTAGCCTAGCCTTAGGAACCAATTTTGAACAAAAAATATTTTTCATAATTTTTTTATTTTTTTGAATTTATTTCATTAAAAAATAGCGAAAAAAATCAGAAAAATAGAATTTGAGGTCAGAAAAATACGCAAAAATAGTCAATTTTTTTTTTAATTTTCTATTCACTTTGGTCACTTCAAATTCAAAAAGTTCGATTTGGATCACTATGTTCCTTCACAAACATAAACCCGAATCGAACTTAAAAATTCAGTTTCGAGTCCTTTAACTTTCAATTTTCACTTTTCATAAGCTATGACATTGGTATCTAGAGCCTTGAATTGCAATTGGGTCCATTTGCCTCACAATTTGCTCAATTTTGACCAAAAGGGCTTAATTGCACATTTTATTTTCAATTTAGTCCCCGGTTTTGCCAAAAATTAAATTAAATTCTTTCTAGGGACACCCATGAAAATACAAACCCTCTACCCTATAGTTGTCATCATTCTGAATCTATTGATGGCCTTGATTTGGATCAATTTGGTCGTTTGGGCCTTGAACTAGTCAAAAATCATTTTCGGGTCTAACTTTGAATTTGGGGTTTTTATCATAAATCATACTAATCAATCCCGAAAATAAATTTTTTACATGAAATGCATGCTGATGAATCCAATTTTGGCATCAATTTCTTGAAAAGGGGTCGAATTTTAGCTCAATTTGACGAATTGGATGTGACTGGGTCTACTGGACCCGGCGGACCTGACTCGATGACCCAATACTGTTCATCGTCATATTCATTCGGGTGTCCAGCAATGCAGCAATACGAATCCGTTGGAACCCGATTCTAGAAGCCGAGCTAGAAGATAAGAAAAAGGAATAAAAGGATAGTGCAAGTCCGGGGTTACCACGTTAGGAGGGGCGAAAGGGGGGCATAAAATGTTTCTCTCTCTCTCTCGGCTGCCATTGAAGCAAAGGGGCCGAGAACTTCAAGCTGGTTTTTGTCGATGTCGGGGCCTTATCAAGCCGAGCCGTTTTTTTTTTTTCGCTAGCTTCCTGCAATTCCAAGGAGTGACCATAACCCATTGGTTTAGCTTCATACGCCGGAAAAGGTAAACAACGTTCAAGTTCTCGCTCTCGGCCGTTGATGGCATACGACATTCTAGTCTGTCTTTCTGGAAGATTCTTGGTTCAAGCTTGTTTAAAGTCATCACTAATTGTAGCCGTATGCTTATTTTGCATTTCCATAGTCTAAAAAACTTCGAGCCCACTCCGAGCCTCGAAAACTCATCACGAGTTCGTGGGCTCACCTCATGCGAAGCCAGGACCAATGGAGGTACAGGTAAGCCTACTCACTCGTGTTTAATGTTGTTCGATAGAATAGGTTGAAGCTTCAACATGAAAAGTAGCTTTTTTTTTTTTGGTTGTCGGAAAATCGGGTCCAGGGGTGTTCGAGTCGAGTTTTATTCTTGCTTGTTTGGCATCGGCTTAGTGCTCGAGTGCTTGGAGAAAAGTACACTAGAAGTGCCGTAACTTTTGTACGGCATTCACTTGAGTGCCATAATTTTCAAAACGTTCACTTAAGTGCGATAACTTTCAAAAATCGTTCACTTGAGTGCCATATTGACGTGGCAGCTAAAAAACCGACGTGGCACGCGGGAAAAGTTACCGTTGCACGCCGGAAAGCCGACGTGGCATGCCGAAAAAGTTCTTGTAGCACTCAAGTGAACGATTTTGCTTCGACGTAGCACTCAAGTGAACAATTTTTGAAAGTTATGGCATTTAAGTGAACGTTTTGAAAGTTATGGCACTCAAGTAAATGCCGTACATAAGTTATAACACTTCTAATGTACTTTTCCCCCGAGTGGTGTATGTCCGTTAGGGGTTGAGTTGGGATCGCTTAGTAGTGAAATCGAGACCAAAAACAGATGTGTTCATCTTGGTTTTGGTATGTTGGCTAGGATTCCGGTGTGTTCGTTGGAATCCCGCTCCTCTGGTCATCTTCTCGGGCGCCCGAGTTGGTCGGTCAACCATTGTTGACAATCAACGATGACGTAGCGCCACATGGCGTGCCATGTCGGCGGGTGCAAGTTCGTTTAAAAAAAAAAGAATAAAAATCCGGATCGGACGGCCGAGGAGTAGCAACGTGTCGCAATCCGGCATTTTCTAAAACTAATAAATAAAATTTTAAGAATTTATAATTGATTTTGGAAAATTAAAGAAAAATTGACTCGATGACCACGGTGGTGACAAGTGGCACTCTGGAGATCGTAGGATGGGTCCTTTATTTTCAATTTAATTAAATAGAGAATTGGATGCACCGGGGGAAACCACGTGGCACATCCTGGAGCGTCCGATGGGGGTTATTTTCAGATTATTCAAAACTCTTTAAAAAATAGAAAAAAATTGAAAAATATAAAAACAACGTTGTTTTAGATTGGTCCGACCCTTATGGTCTGAGCTGGGCACCCAAGAGGCGCGGGCCGGGTTGACCTGGTCCGAAAATTATTTTTTTAATAATTAAAAATTCAGAAAATAATAATAAATAATCAGGAAATTATAAAATTCATAAAAATATAGAAAATTCATAAAAAAAAAATTCCAAAATATAGTAAAAATTTTAAAAAATTTTTAAAAAGGAAATGGCCACAATCAACTGGCCAAGACCTATTTTGGGTATTTTAACCCCTCGATCCTTCCAAAAAAAATAATGATTTTAACCTTTTAGCAAATCGTCTCCAAATTTTTCCAAATTACCCCTAGCCTCCAATCACACATTCTCTAAACCCTTAGGGCTATACTAGAAGACCCTTGATTGGTATTGATGTGCCTTATTTCCATATCTGATTGTGCATTACTTTATTGATTGTGGTTGATAGGACGAGTATTCCAACTTGTATGAAAGCCCGATTCGGACTTACCTCACCCGAAAATCTAGCCTCCATGAAAGCATAGTTAGGAAAATCACTCGCGTTAGGTATTGGAAGGGCATTGGTAATGACACCAACGCAACCAAGTCCTCAAACCCGGAATCTCTGGTTCCGCGTAACCGATTGATCTCTTCCAAATGCTTAGTGAAACTTCCAGTCTACCTTCCAAGAAAAACCGGTGGAAACTCCAAATGCATGCACACATTGGACATGCTACCCGACCACACTAAGGTTAAACCCGATCGACTCTTATCATCGAAAACCCCAAAAAATACTCTTGCCGCAATTTGGTATGGGCCTGGGAGGGCCTTAATCGAGAAAGCCCGATCACATTTCAAAGTGGGGCCGATTGGCAATTCATTAACTGTAATATCCCGAAAATAGCTTTAAATAAATGAGTATTGGATGAAATAGATTGGAAAGTTGACTTACGTTGATGAAGGTAGCGAGAAATGTTGGAAGTGATTTCCCAAGTCAATCAAACGAATCCAAGACGACGTAGACTCAATTTGGAGTTGAGGAAATGAGACTCTTTAGAGTCTCGCGGGCTACCAGAATCCGGCTTGGCCTAGGCGTGCGAATTAAAGGGCACCAAAAGAAAAGGCTACTCTTCTTTTAGGCCCAAACCATAGCTACCCTTTCACATTGGGTCTTGAAGGAAACAAAGGGCCCATTTTATTTATGATTTCCCTTATTGGACGGAAACTAGCCCAACCCCAATAGCCTATCTCTTAGTTGTATTAAAACTCTAGCCCACCAGACCCTCATTTTTAAGTGGTGGCCACATGAACAAAAGGAGACCATTTGCATCTTCTTTTTCACTCACTGCTCTTTCCTTTTCTTGTGCACCGCTAGCAAACCAGCATTTTCCTCCTGTTCAACTATCGTCCGTGCAACCAATTCTGAAGCTGCTCGCCGCAGGTCTTCCAGCTCATGCGTAACCCAGCCGCTACTACTCCTCGAGGCAAGTCGAGTTCTAAATCGTTTACTAAATTGCTTAATGGGTGTCAAGTTGGAGGTAGAGCAACGAACGAATACTGAGTTAGTCTTGGTTTGGGGGAGGGTGGCGAGATTGGTAACTGAGAGGAGAGATCGAGTGCAAGTGGGGATGAAGTGTTGGTGCGGTGATTTACATTTTTTTTTTTGTTCAGCCGTGGAATGAGGGGACGCCTTTGGGTTGGTTCATTCGAGGTGGGCTCCCAGGGAAGTCGATTGCAGTTTCTCTTGTAGGTGTAATTAAATGGCAACAGTTTGTGAGATTTTGTTGTGGAGACCTAAACAGTGTCTACTTGCAATATAAAAAAAGGATCCAAAAATTTGAGACGACTGCACATGTGCGGGCATGATATAGGGTAGAACTGAAGTCTGTGGTTGCGAGTTTTTATATGTTGAAATTGGTGATGTAACTTATGGGTTGTGGGTATCGAGTTGGCAAAGTAACTTATGGATTTTGAGGGTCGAATTAGAATTGCAATAGCTTGAGGTAGAGTGAAATTATGGATGAGTTGTGGTGGTTTCAGGGGCCCATGGAGCCAAGTTTGTGTTGCGAATCGTCAACGTTTTTTTGGAAATAAGGAAAACATTTGACACCCGAAGTTGGGCAACGCCCTGTGATGGGAAACAAGTGGAAAAGGAAAGGTTGGTCAGCGTTCTGTGCCAACAAGTGGGAAACAACTTGGAAATAATAATAATAAATAAGATAATAAAAGAGAAGACGAAGAAAAAGAAGTTTACGGATGGGGTTGATAAAAAGTTGAATTTACAGGAACCTAAATCAGAGAACAAGTGTAGTACGGGGAATTAAGTTGTGGATGGGGTAGAGAAATATGCGAATTAGTGAGTCCTAGCGACAAGGGTCTCCTGATGAGAATGTTCCTTTGTTAAATAATACCGAGCTATATTATTTGATATAGTCTAGTTAATGCCAATGAGGCAAACATGATTAAACTTGTATTGTTGTTGGAATTGTAAGTGTACTTTAACGCGTGTTGCTTGGTAATGCGTCCTGACATGTTGAATCTCGCATAGCATAAGCATTCATTCTTGAAATTGCAATGAGAGAAAATCAAATGATTGGGCTCCGTACCCAACGAGCGATACCCCATGAAATGTATGAGAAGGCCTTGCTGCATGATCCGGGTGGTCCTATCTTGTTGGACCCGTCTACGTGGTGGAACGAGACGTTAATTTGAGTGCATAAATACATGTCATGCATTAGCATCCTTTATATGTGAACATATGAGAGATACTAGTGACTTGTCTTCGTCGTTCACCGTTACCCGCTCACCTTATTAGATGATTTAGTCAATGATTTAGAACTTTGACGTGCTGAGTTTTCTCACCCTGTTGTTGTTTATTTTTTTTAGGTAACAATGGCTAGTTTGTCGATCACATTTTACGAAATACCCACGCAAGTCTCTGTGAGCGTGGGGCCCTACGTGTGTCCTAGGCTACTTGATTTGGATATGGTTCGAGTTACCATTACCTTCGGGGTGAATGGCGGGTTAGATGTGGAGGATTTTTCTCACGTATATGTAGCAGTTTATGGCATTCTGGAGGATGACTTGGGTCTTATGGGCCCGTTACCTTTTGACTACGTGGCGCTTTAGGTGCTAAACTGTTATGGAAGTAAGTCAATCATGTACGACACTAGCTAGAATTTAAGTTGCCCGAAAGGCGGGGTTCTTATGGGAGTTTTTGTGGGGTTATAGTTGCGTTTTTCTTTTGTATCGGGGTAGAGTAACTAGCTACTTTTTGGAATGCTATCCGATGTGTTGTCTCCCAAGCTCTAAAAAAAAAAAAATGAACTTGACTTTGGTAGGCCTCCTTTGTATATAAAAGAAAGTGATGTGTTTTGTTTGCTTAACTGTTTGTTCTTTTTAGTACTGGTGAATTACTTCAAATCATTAGCGTATGTAGCGGGCCTAGGACGCTACGAGTTTCGACATTAACCCAACCCATTGAGGTGGAGGTCTAGATGTCGATGAAGGATCGCGACGGAACCAAATGGGTCTTTAGAAACAAAATGGATGACAAAGGGAAAGTAACCATGAACAAAACAAGACTCGTTGCAAAGGGTTACTCTCAAGAAGAGGGAATTGACTATGATGAAACGTATGCTCCAGTAGCAAGTCCGGAATCCATCAAGCCGCTACTTGCCTATGCTTGCTATAATGACTTCAAACTATATCACATGGATGTCAAGAGCGCATTCCTAAGTGGATATATCAAGGATGAAGTATACGTTGAACAACCTCTAAGCTTTGAAGATCCAAAGAGCAGATTACGCATACAAACCGAAGAAAGCTCTCTATGGACTCAAGCAAGCACCACGAGCCTGGTATGAAAGGTTAAGTAATTTCCTTACCGAAAAAGGTTTTCAAAAAGGTAAAGTTGATACAACTTTATTTATCAAAAGAGAAGGTAAAGAAATCTTGCTTATTCGGATATACATAGATGATATTATATTTGGTTTATCTAACGAAAATCTTTGTAAAAGTTTCTCTCAAATCTTGTAGAGTGAATTTGAAATGAACATGATGGGAGAACTTATATTCTTCCTTGAATTACAAGTGAATCAAACTAAACAAGGCACATTCATACATCAAGGGAAGTATGCAAAGGAAATAGTGAAGAAGTTTGGTCAGGAGAATCGCAAGAAAACCGAATCACCAATGTGTTCTTCATCCAAGCTAGATAAGGATGAATAGGGCAAACAAGTTGATTAAAAGCTTTATAGGAACATGATTGGTTCATTACTATATCTTACTACTTCTAGACCTAACATCATTTTTAGTGTGTGTTTGTGCGCTAGATTTCAATCAAATCCTAATGAATCACATCTCACTACAAGAAAAAGGATTATAAAATACACAGTGACAAATCCTAATCTAGGATCGTAGTATCCTAAGACGTCAGACTTTATATTATATGGCTATTCGGATGCTGACCTTGCAGTTTGTGAGTTAGACAGGAAAAGTACTTTAGGTACAACCCAACTTCTAGATCAATGCTAGTGTCTTGGTTCTCTACTAAACAAAACACCGTGGTGCTATCAACTACGTAAGCCGAGTATGTGGCATTAGGAAGTTACTGTGCTTAAATCCTATGGTTGAAGCAACAATTGAAGAACTCTGGTGTTGAAGCTTCCAACGTGAAAATCAAGTGTGACAACACCGGTGTCATCAACCTTCCAAAGAATCCAGTCACGCACCGACGAGCTAAGCATATTTAAATTAAACATCATTTTATTCGTGATCATGTGCATAATGGTAATATTGATATTCAATTTGTTGATTGAAAGCATCAATTAGCTGACATATTCACAAAACCACTTGAGAAAAATAATTTTGAATATATCGGATAAGAATTGGGTATCACTACTATGTCTGTTAGAGTTGTTCTCTAGATAGGTGAAGTTTGCTTCTTAGCAAATTGCAACATCTGAAAGAAGTAAGGAGATACCAAGTTTCATTTGAAGAAGCTTGATAACTATAAGGACTTCAGAACTAAAAGCATCATCTGAGTGAATACAATAAAGGCTTGATCATTCAAATTTTTAGCGCGTAAGTAATTATTTTTAGCAACAAATAAGGTACGCACCACATCGTTCCTTTTAAATATTCTGCAAAATATTATGACTGATGTGGTTGCCTTATTTACCTTGATTGCCTTGATTGAATATCGGGTTTCCAAAATTAATTCATCATATCTTTTCAAAATATTTTATTTAAGGAATTTGTATCTCAAAATCCCCTAATTTTCAAAGGCAGATTCCAATTTTAGCAATGACAAAATCCTTGCACTAAACTGTCGTCTCTTCTTAAAACACTTCCACTAAAAGGAATCTCTTACTCTTATCACTCGTAGTACTCTCAAATCCATCTTCTCAATAGCACTTTTGCGATTTCACTCTAAAACCCTAAATCACCCAAATCCTCTCCACAATACTCCCATAATCGAAATGGCACCGAAGAATCCGTCAACAACGAAGACACCATCGATTGGTTCCCATCGGTCCGGCCGATCGGAATCGCGAGCCCTAGAGTCTCGAGTGACACCCCGACTCACTATGACCTCACGTAATCGCCCGGGAAAGATAGTGTAGATGAAAGAGTTGAACAAGCACAAAGAATGGTTGCTGGAATGAGGATCGGAGGTCCCCCTAAGGTGGTGGAGAAAACTAAGAAGAACCACCAAGGCTGCATTATAAACATAGTAATCCGAACCCCCGAACGTAATGCTAGTCTTCTTGCTGATAAAAGAATCAAATTAGCTAGGGGTCCGTCGAATGTGATTAAGGGAATGAAGTTGCAAGAAAGATTTGATCATGATATTCTGGAGTTTGTGCATAGAAATGGATTTTTTGATGAAGGGGAATTCTATAAATTTAGTGAGATACTGACTTAGGATGAGATTAGGCAAGCCACTAAGGTGGGAAATGAGTTCCAGAAGGCTAGGTCTTTTGAGAAAGGAAAGGAGAAGGTTGATGAACCTTCAAGAATAGAGGAACAAGAGGTTGTTAGAGCGGAAGGAGAATATCTTGAGAAAGAAACAAACACTATATCTGCTAGTGAGCATCTAAGGGATGATGATGATGAAGCAACCTATGCTCACTTTTAGCCAACTATGATGAAGTTTTTGGCTGAGAAAGGAAAGGCAGATAAAATGTTCGGATATGAGGAACATCGTAAGTACTATGATTCTCCCGATTGCCGAACTTCTATGCCTAATGCATCAGTTGACTTTGATTTCTTCGAAAAGAATGGTTTGCGGATCCTCTACCCTCTTACCGGACTTGAGTTGCAAACATTTTGCTCTTTCAATGCTCCATGCTATCCCGAACTGATTGCGTATTTCTACTCCAACTTTTCATTGATTTCTAGAGATGCCATTCAGTTCTCTTTCCATGAGCAAAACATCATTCCGAGTCTGCAGGACCTTGCAGAAATTCTAAACACCGATCCGTCCACTTTCACCAAAATCCCTATTTCTGATGAAGTTATCCAAATCTGTCTAGGGCAAGCAAGCCTCACGTTGAGCGTTACCACTTCCCTTTGAGAACCATCATTTTGCATAAGGTGGTCATAAATTGCCTTAGGCCGAAAGGATCTTCCAAAACTAATGTTTCTCGTTTTGAAGCCAAAATTATCCGGGCTATCCTAAATGTCAAACCCTTTTCTCTTCCACATCTCATCTTCTTACACATGCGCGTAAGGCTTAGGAAGAACAAGGGACAGTTGCATTATGGATCACTGATCACCAGGACTTTTGAATATTTAGGAATAGTGATCCCACCACAACCGAGATGTGACATTCTGAAATCCGACCCTTTTGAAGTAATGAAATGTCATCGATGTATTTCAGTAAATCTCACTTAGAATTGATCACTCTTGAGTTAACTAAACGAAGAGGAATGACTAATCGGGAAATGGGTACGTGGACCTAAGAACTTGACCATGGATTGACGCTTTGGCCATAAGGGTTGTCGAGGGAAGGTTTAGAACTATTATAGGCCGATCTAAGAACGATTAAGGAACAAATTGCTAGCGTTATATAATTGGATCGCGGGTGATTCCGTTTGACCACAGTATAATTTGTGAACATTCCTAAACCGTTTCATGACGATCGCGTCCTTCGTAACTAATGATCGACCCTCGCAATCACATGACAACCAAGGTCGCCATAGCTTGAGTATGATACGAATCATAAGGTCGATACGTGAACTCCTAAAGAGCCGCCCGTTAGTTTGAGATAAACTGAGTTGCAATCGATTGGGATTAACCATTAAATTGGACTTCGAACTTAGGCATCGGACTTTTAAGGATCACAATATGAATATTTTGGATGTTGCCTCACCAAAGTCAATTAAGTTTACGGTTCGTCCCAAAATGATTAGAAAAGTGAGATATAGATGGAATTAGAAATTACTCTTTAACCCTTGGATTAGAGCTCATTCCTCAAGTTAGATTAAGGGCAAAGTAGTCTTTAGACTTGAGTTGGATTTACAAGATTGCCCCTCTTGTTGTTATTTGCAAGAAGCCAAAAGTTTGAATTATTGATGTGACTCCCTAGACAACTCTCCTTAAAACCCTCAACCACCTAGTCTACTAAGCCCCCTTAAGTCAAAAGCTTAGTCTAAGACAACCCATCACCTCAATCTCTCACTCTTTCTCTTGGCTTTGGGAACAAGCTCTTAAGAAGCAAGAGCTCATTTTCACTCTCCCTCTCCCCTTTCTCACCACCATCTCCTTCTTGTTGCCTTGTCCGTTGGTCACCGGGATGCCTCACCGCCACTACCATCGACCACCCTCCTCCGCAAGAGCACCGTGAGCCTTGAACCGCCGTTCGCGAGCCGTTGAGAGCCCGCAAAGCTAAGCCAAAATAGCTGCTGCCCTACACTGAAACTGTGGACTTGTAGGGTTGTTCTAAGGAGTTTCTTGAGTGGTTTCAAGATAAGAAACTCCATATACCTCACTTAGCATGTTAGACAACTTGTGGAAGAAGTTTGGATTGGAGTAAGAGGATTTAAGTGGCTGACTTCAAGCGTTTTCCTTGGACTGAATCAGCCCTCAAATCTGTTCCAGATCTGGTCGTGAAGTCTTGCCGCCCCTTGGTTGGCTTTTCAAGCTTGAATCTTGTGATAAGTTACTCTTAAACTTAGTTTAGGACTTTAGGTTACTAATGGATGGTTTAGAATTGGATTGGTAGGATTTTAGGATAGTTTTTGTATGAAGCATGTGTGAAACCCGAGAGACCCATTAATCCCGTTTTTCAGCGCGCGTCGAAATTGAAATGGCTCGTTCGAGGTCGTCTGGAGTCCGAATTGAGCCCCGTTTCCTCCCACACGACCATAAGATCATGAGGAACATGATTTTGAGTTTGGATTGCTCAAAAAGAAATTAGAAAGATGTCAGTTTTTCTGAAAGTAGGTCTGGATGTAGAAATCAGTAGGTGGATACCGTCGAGGATGCATGGACGTGGCTAAATTGACTTGCTTGCCCTATATGTGTTTGGTCTTGAGGTGCCCTTGTGGATTGATTACTTATGGTTATTATGTTTGGCTATGGTTTGCCAATGTGAATTGAGCATTTGGAATTGACTAGCTAAGTACCTTGTATTCGGTCATGAGGGATTAAAATGATCGATTGGCTGAATTGATAAATTGCTCCTAGTATGTTTGACCTTATGATGTGGAACATGAATGAATTGATGTGTTTGGGGCATAGTGGACTAACCATGAGATGTTCTTTGTGATTGTGCAATTCATGTTTGCTCGAACAAGTGCTATGGTTAGCTGGCATGGCTTATGTTGTTTAGGTCATGATTGACCTTGAATTCAAGTTTGGCTAAGCAAACGAATTGATTATATATATGTGATCACATAATACCCTGAAGCGTGATACGCGGGGAATTGAATTTATCTTGGGGCGTTAAACACGAGATAATGACTTAATGCGTGTTTACGCGAGTCTTAATATTTATAACGACTTGATGCGTGTTTACGCGAGTCTTAATATTTATAATGACTTGATGCGTGATTACGCGAGTCTTAATGCTTAAAATGGTCTCAAGCGTTATGACGCGGGCACTTGGCAATCCGATATCAATGATTGGTAGGTGATTGAGATATACAATAAGAAACACCCTTTATGGTCTTGTGATTTGTGAAATGTCCAAGTATGAAGCTCGACCTTAAAACTGTAAAGCATGACTTGAATTGCGAACTTCTATCTTATGTTTGTAGTGTGCTTTTGTCGTTTTGCTTGCCGAGCAATTGTCCCTTTGAGTAGAATTACATGTTTTAGGAATTGTCTAGAGGTACTACCGGCCTAGTCTAGGTTTAGGAATAACTTGCTGAGATTTATTCTCACCCCGTCGTGGGATAACAATTTTCGGGTCCCAAATGATGAAGTTCCATGATCACCATGGATTGGCTTTTGAAGATGCCCTTTTGAAGTAGTTGAATCGTTAACTTTATCTGATCGTACTTCTTTTTGTAGTCTTAGAGAGCTGCTTTTATATTTGGGGTTGTGTTCGCCCGTATAGCTTTGTGAGGTTAAACTTCATCTACCTTGTTTTATTAAAAGAAGTTGTATTTCGAGAATTATCCAAGAGTAACTTTTGAAGTCAATTTGACATTTTTAAGAAATGTATGGAGTAAGTTTTAAATCTCTCTTTTACATCCCGAGTCATTGTATTTAATTTTGTTATATGGAGTGTAGTTCTCGCTTCCGCATGTGCTTATCATTTCATGCTTAAGTTCGTTGCCGTTGGATCCCTAGGAAGTTTATAAACTTACGGCCCGTGCGGGGTGTTGGCGTGCTCGTAAGGTTCGGGGCATGACATGAGATCATTGAAAATACCTCAAGGAAGTACTGGTGAAAAAATGATAAGCAAGATGGGCTACATATTTGACAACGGATAAAGGAAAGACAGAAAGAAGAAGGTGATTTTGATAGATCTCCCGGAAATAGCAACAGGGGTACAAGTCACTCAAAGCTTGATTGCTGAAAAATTTGCAGAAGCCTCACCGATAGAACCTTCCTCAGAATCCACTAGAAAGAGGAGGATAAAAATGTTGGCTCACAAGTCTACCAAACCTTGACCAAAGAAGATAAAACTTGCTAAAAGGTTGCTCGAAAGGATCGAGAAAGAGCAAACATCTAATAGCTCTTTGATGGAGCAGCAGGAAAAGGAGAGAGAGAGAGAGAGAGAGAGAGAGAGAGAGAGAGAGAGAGAGAGATTAGCAAGAGAACATGTGGAACCCGTTAAGGATGTCCAAGAAAAGATTGCTGAACCTCTTGAGGTTCAAGAAACCGGAGAAGAGGTGGCGAATAATGAAGAGATGGCAAACCCGTTGATACATAATCGGGAAGAGGAAATATAACAGGTCAATATTTATGAATTCATTCTGAGTGAAGGGGTTGCACCTAGGGAAGCAATATCTGAGGGGGAGGGCACCGCAATGGAAGTTGATACCGCTGGCACAGAAGGTTACTCAAGCAAAACTATCTTAGATGCTCCACAAGATACATTAGATTCATCGTCTAAAAAAACGTGCTAAGACTCGTGGGGAGTCATCAAATGTAGGCACTCAAACCGATGATGACTTGAGTGGAGCCACTAACTTAGAGCTTCTCGGGGAATTGATATAGAAGCAGAGAGAGATGGATGAGAAACCGACTGATATTTGGACTTCTCTATATTTGGACATTGAGGGACTAAAGGTCAGAATAGATTCTAAGGCTGAACAAAGAAAGGAAGATTTTGCAGGCCTCTCAGAGTTTCGGTTGGGCCTTTTGGACAACGTGATCTTGAATTTGAACAAGGATTTAGACCGGAAACTTAGCCAGCTATCCAAATTCGTCCTAGTATAACTTCCTATTAACTAAGCTCCAACAACTTCTACTCCAGCCCCCATCAACATCTATTCCAATTCCAACCCCCAAAGACTAAAAAGACTTTCTCTTTTAGATCAATGTTTTTAAATCTTTTGGTGTTTAGATTTGTATTTGATCGTTTCTTGTTCTTGATATTGAAGTTAATTGCTATGGTTGAAATTCTTGAGCTATTATTGAATATTTATATGGATTTTGTGCTATGATATATTTGCTATCGCCCTTTTGTGCTGATGACGAAAAGGAGGAGAAGATCTATTAACTATTAGGAGACGATCCATAAACTATTACAGGAACAAACGAGGATGATAGTCTTATCGAATTTTCTGTGAGTCTTAAATTTTATAGTGTGAACCACGGGTTCCTAAGTTCATCCAAATCGAACAAACTATGTGATCTGAGAATCACACTTTATATATATATATATGATGAACAGGTTCAGCACTATACAAGTGAACAGCTTTAGCATTGAACATATAAACAAATGAATAGGCTATGTTCAAGCCATCATCCGAGCATGTTGATTAAGTTGAACAGGTTATATGCTCTAAGAACAAGTTCTTAGAGTAATACGTAATAAGTCGTTCTGAGCATCGTAGTACAAGATTTTCCAAAATTACAAGTATTGTGCTTTGAGATACTACACTGCTCAAGTTCATAAATAGTTCACGAAATCTTGTTCTCTGGCTATGAAAAATTTTCTATTTACATGCTTTCGTAATATAAATGCTCTATACTTGTGTGTGTACACAATTTCAAATCACTTTGATACAGGTTTTACAAGTTTTGAGATCGTTCGTGATATCATGAATTCAAATTTTGAATTTTAGAACTCTTTCTTGTTAAAGTACAAAGAATGATCTAATGAACTATCACTTAGCAAGACATTACTTGAGTAACAAAATTATATGTTACTAGCCTCTTTTTATTCAACATTTGATATTACTATGGATGGTTTTGTTTTTATCAAAAAAGGGGAGATTGTTGAGAAAAACTCCTAAATGATTTTGAAGTTGACAAAACAATCCATGCACTCTTGGTTTTGGCATAATGCTGTGAAATGCTTGTTTTGCGGATTGTCCTATGGTGCGGGGATGCATGGGATTGAATCTATCAAAAGATGGCTCGGATGTGATTTTGAGGGACTTAGATACTGTGTGGAGCTCGGACGTTGGAATGATGCTTAAACTCTAAGAAAAGTGTTTTACATGCGGTAACCGTAACTTCAAGAGAAATTCATAAGATGATTTAATTGATATATTATATCATCACAACGGCTAGTAATCGAGTTGGATCGTTCTTGAAGATCCTCGGAGATGAAGATTAATCAAGGATGCGAATTTAAGGAGACAAGCGTAACTTTCCTATTGAAGAAATCCATTTATGGAAATCCATGATCATAATTGTATAGGCGATTTAATCCAACGGGAAAGATTTTCCTTTGGCAATTCTCAACGGTTACGAAATCTTCTTTTAGATACGGTTTCGTCCAAATGGGTAGTTTTGGAGAGCGATCCTCTAGAGGCCTTGCAACGGATAGTTAGAAGTGGAGGAGTATAGAAGACATCTCAAGGTCGAAGAGACAAAAAGTTAGCGTAAAGAGGGAATAGTATTCTAAATTTCAAGATCGAGAGAGCTTCAATTCTTATTTTCTCCTTGATCTATTCACTGTAATTGTAAGAGGTGTACACAAGAATGTGTGGAGTCCCGCGTCTCAAGGGAGATCACTAAGCTGTAACCTCCGAGCGGTTCACTAGTGGAATCCAGCCGATTGGCTGTCCGCATGAAGAAGTAGACGTAGGCTTGAACAAAGGCGAACCACTATAAACCCTCTATGCAGTTTTCTCTATCCCTTGCTCATACTTGCTCATATACTTATACCGAGATAGTCAAACCGCACATCCAACACATATTGTACTATTGTGTGTGATCATCATATGAGGATCAAGCTGCAAGCTTATTAGTTTTAATTCTGCATTGATTCTAAAAAAATAGAGTGTAATCACCTATTCATCTCCCTCTAGGTGATAACGCTAACCACAACGGAAGAAAGGCCGATGCTCTCGCTCATCGAGATGGTCCGTCTCTGTTACTTCTTGTGCAAAAATCATCTGTCTCTATTGCTTTGAATTTGCTATGTTCTGATTCTTGTCGTGATTCTCCTGATTTGGTGATCTCGATCATTTCGTCCATTTGGCTCAGAGTCACTAATTGTTTGTTAATGCTGTTTTTTGATATTAGAATACACATTCATTGGATAAAATGAACACTGTATTCTTTATTGATTTTTATGGGATAAAATGAACATTGTATTCGTTATTGATTCCATTTTTATTAGTACTAGTACCGTAAGGAGACGGTGACGAATGCCTCGTTCAAAATAAGGGCAATTTCAGCTCAAATTAAAATTGCCGTGAAACTCAATAATCAACGAACCTAATCGCATGTTCCTAGCATTTAATTATTATTTTTTATAGAAAAGGGAAGCTTGCGCAACTTCTTTCGACAGAATAAGCGATTTGCTATCCAATCTGAGGAAAAAAAAAAGAATATTAGCTTAAAATCCAGCTTAAAATGAAAACCTTGTCTCGAGACCCAAAAATGCCCAAACATGTGCGTCGTTTTTGAGCGAAACGGCGAGTCCTTGTTCTTCATGCCCTAACCAACACTTTAGGAACGACCCTCTCAAATGCTCAAAAGGCCAAAAACCCTTGTTCACTATCACCAGTCCACTTCGACATGAACACAACCCTCGCTCCACAACCCCTCAGTCTTGCTGGAATTAACCCTTCGCTATTCCTCCCAACCTTGTCGGTGCAGCCCCTCCTCCGCATCTCTTCCTTTCATTCTTCTTCTTCTTTCTCTCTAAGGGACGTGCGTTCCAGATAGCATTGTTTTCTATTCGATTTTCTCGATAAAGTGAAGACTTATGTGTTGGAGTTCCCTTCCGTCAATGCTCTGTTTGTCTGCTCCGGTAAGCTACGTTATACGGACATGCGATTTTGAAAAATTTCGGCGTGTCCGACACGTGTTGACCGACGCGGCTGGATACCGCCGAGCATTCCAGGACATGCGGTCAATGCATGTGCGAGTTCCGATGCGGGATCAACTAAACGGACACGCGGGTGTCTAGAGATAAAGTCAGTTAGAACAGAACTCCCAAATTTTTTATCTAATTTCCTACTTCTCACCCTCTCGCGTCTCGCGTTCTCCCCTCTCCCTCTCGCATATCGGGACTCGCCTCCCTTCTCGGCTCTGTATCGCGATTCGTGACTCGCCTACCCTGACGCCTCGCAGCTCGCCGCCTTGCCTCAGTTCCCCCTCCTCTCTCCGGCCTCAGCTCACCTTCTAGTTCTTGGCTTCTCGCTCACCTCAGGCCCTCAGCCCGCCGCCTCACCTTGTTGCTTGCCTCAGCTCGCATCCCATCCTCGTCAAGGTATCACTGATGTCTCTGTTGCTCCGTACACGAAGAAGAAAGGCCGATGCTCTCGCTTACCGAGATGCTTTGTCTCTGTTACTTCTTGTACGAAAATCGTCTGTCTCTATTGCTCTGAATTTGCTGTGTTCTCATTCTTGTCGTAATTCTCCTGATTTGGTGACCTCGGTCATTTCGTCCATTTGGCTCAGAGTCACTAATTGTTTGTTAATGCTGTTTTCTGATATCAAAATGCACATTCATTGGATAAAATGAACACTATATTCGTTATTGATTTTTATTGGATAAAATGAGCTCTGATAGCAGAATGATATAATACTCTAGTTAATGCTTATTCAACATTGATGGCTGTGTTTGACGTCTATTTGGGGGCCAAAACTAGTATATTGAACATAAATCCATGCTCTAGTACATGTGAAATTTATAGTTCTTGTAATAGCATTTTTTTTTCTCCAAGTTCTATGGATTATTGGAATGAAATGTAGTTGAATTTTTCACATGCATTTCTTATTTGTGTTCTTTATTATAATGTTATTATTATTGAAATCATAAAAATAATAATTTATCATGTATATATAAAAATATACATATAATATACAACGTATCCCAACATGCTAAAATTTTCTATTTTTTGAGAATTCATGTATCGGCATGCTCACGTGTTGTGTCTCGTGTCGGTGTAACATAGCCGGTAACACGGGAATGAAGGTGAGTTTAAATCAATCATTCCCTAGGTTTTTCGCTATTCGTGTTATTCTGTCTCAGCCTATTCGAACAGCGCTTCTCCAAAGGTTACTTCATTCAATTAAATTCTTCCTTAGTTTAAGAGCTGTTTCTATGTCCTTGTGCGAGCAAGTGAACATTTGTTCGATGATGCGGTTTGTTCTGAAATTGGTGTCCTTTGATTTATGCATTTCAGGTTGTTTGAACTGATTTTAACTCTTCTTCTGTTGCAGCATTGGTACAATCGGCACAGATAAAGTTCCTATGATCTCGGCTTACAGATTTTTGTAGTAGAGATTAATCGCAGGCCAACCAGCAATTTCGGCAACCGAACTCGTGGCAGGTTCTTTATTTTGCACGCTCAAGAAGCAATTATTACTTCTATTTGATGCCTCGTTTGCCCCTATTCTCGGTAGTTTTTTGGGTGTTGATGGGGCAAGAATAGTTCGAGTGTGACAAGTTTAATCTGAAATGCATAGTGGCATATCTTTGGTGCTTCATTCTAAGAAGTGCAGTGGAAGAAGGTTCGGCACAGTGCCAATGTAGTGGAGATGCTTTGGGGCAAGGAGGCATTGTACCGTAACGATGATCGTTTCGTTGTATTTGGAACTGATGAGCAAGAGTGAGCATTGAGATCAGGAAAATGGACGGTTTTTTTCTAATTTAATTTTAAAAAAATATTTAAGAATTTTTTTTTAAAATATTTACAATTTTGGGCCTCGCTCGGTAGCTGGGCTACCGAGCAGCTTGTGCCGGGCCCCGCCCCAGCCGCTTGGCAGTTGGGCTGCCGAGTGGATGGGTGTTTTTTTTTGGTTAAATTTGGTTTTTTAAATGTTTTAATTATTTATACTTATAATATTTAGTTTATTTCATATTTTTTTTAACATTGTTTATATTTATTTTATTTATAATTTTTTTGTGAAGCTTATCTTTATAACATAATTAGTAATAATTAATATAAAAAATTATTAAGATCTATAATTAATTAATAATGTTGTAATTATGTAATTAATTAAAAATATTCATAAAATAAAATTGGTAAGATATATGAAATTAAGGAGGATGGGGATCCGGACGTCATTTCGTAAATATTTTTTTTAGAAAATTAAATTGGAAAAAAACCCTTCTTTTGCCCTCTTCTCTACATTTTCATAAATGAAAATTTTTTGTCAGCTTTTGTAGTTTTGTCAGAGTCTCTTGTCACATTCCCTAAGAGTTGCGTTAGGACAAAGGTCGTTGATTGATAAAGTTGAACAATGCACCAACACTCGACTTGTCACGCACCACATGCATGAACCTTCTCCTTGATTCAATATCGTGCAAGGCCGTATGTTCGATTGTGATGCAGTGGAAGTGTTAACCGAAAAAGCTTTCCAAAAAGTAAACCGAATTTGACAGAATGATAACGTAAAAATTGCATAGGGCGGACATCCATTATATAGATAGGACTCCAAAACATATAAATGAATCTAATCTAATCTAATCAAACGGAATCCAAATCAAATATTGCGATTATCTATATTGCTAAGTTTTCTAAAATTAAAAAACTATTCGAAAACCTATCTAAACGACTTCGAAACGCGAAAATCCATCGTACGTTAAAGTAAAGCCGTGTTTATTGATCACAAGACCGTTTCGTTTTAGCCGGTCAAATTTGAGCGCAATCCGAGCTCACCAGCCCCAAATCGGTGAAATCTGCCCGATTTCTAACTATCACGTTCTTTTTAAAAATCACATGCCAATTATTCTATATTAGACTGTCACTGGATAGTTGATTGGCATTATCCAGATTGAATACTTCGTCGGTTCGGTATACATCGCCCAATACCTACTCATCTATGTGATCATACAACCTTACATGATATTGAATTAAGGAGGGGGTTCATGCATAAGGTGTGTGACAAGTCGAGTGTCGGTGCATTGGCCAACTTTATTAGTCGAACGACCTTTGTCCTAATGTGACTCTTGGGGAATATGACGAGAGACTCTAGCAAAACTATAAAAGCCGATAAATTTGTCATTTATGAAATGTAGGGAAAAGGGCAAAAGAAGGGTTTTTTTTTTTTTTCCAATTTAATTTTCTCAAAAAAAAAAAATTTTACGAAATGACATCTGAATCCTCGTCCTCCTTAATTTCATATATCTTACCAATTTTATTTTATGAATATTTTTAATTAATTACATAATTACAACATTATTTATTAATTATAGATCTTAATAATTTTTATATTAATTATTACTAATTATGTTATAAAGATAAGCTTCACAAGAAAAAAAAATATAAAAAAAATATAAAAAATGTTAAAAAAAATACGAAATAAACTAAATATTATAAGTATAAATAATTAAAACATTTTAAAAAATGAAAAAAAAAACCCAGCCGCTTAACAGCCCAACCGCCGAGCGAGTGGAGGGCCCAGCACAAGTCGCTCGATAGCCCAACCGCCGAGCGAGACTCAAAATTGTAAACATTTAAAAAAAAATATAATTTCATAAATAATTTTTTAAAAAAAATTAAATTGGAAAAAAACCGGAAAATGGACTTGATGTGTACGATGCTTTCGTTCAGATGCAGCCTTGCAAGAATAACACTAGAAGTAGGTTGTGGAATGCTGAATCTTTCGTTGAAAGCTGTGTACATCGAGAATCCTTTTTTTTTTTTTTTTTTTTGCTATTGCCGCTATCTTCATCAAATCAGACAATCAGTTTTTGGCATTTCCTTATGATATTTTAATTTTCGTTTGTGTTATTTCACAGCATGTTATCTATCAATTGCCAAGTCTATGCAGGTCACTGTTTAACTTTAGCTTCAAATGACTTTCGTGTTTATATTCATCTCGGAAGTTCAAAATTATTTTTAGTTTGTAATGGATCTGCGTGTTTATTAACCTAATTTGCATACTATGCCTAATGTCCTGTGTTTTGATGTATGATTAGTTGTAATTTGAAAAGCAATATATTTCATTAAAAATTTGATATAGTTTTCTCAATCTATTGACATGCATGAAGTTCTCTATCTTGTTTTCTCTTGCCCTTTGTATTGTCCTGTCCTGCTCTTATGACTATTTTAAAAGCGATTCCATGCCTTGATATTGGCATTCTGTTGGTTTTTAGTTTGTAATGCTTCTTGTTATCACTAGATTAATTAGATGAACAATGTTTACAGTTGTTTAGGGGCGTAAAAAAAAAAAACCCGAGCCAGCTTGGCCCGGCCCAAAAATTAGCTTTATTTTCGGGCCGGGTATTGGTGCTGCTCCTCGTAAGGCTCGGCCCAAAAAAAAAAAGAGTCTACCCCACTGCAGCGTCGATGTCTCCCTCGTCCCTCGTCGGCGTCGATCTCCCCCTCTCCCCTCGTCGGCGTCGAGCTTCGTTCAGCGGAAACTGACGTCGTGCTTGTTGCTCGCGAGCTTCGTTCGGCAGAAACCCTCCCGTGAGCTCCATATCTCTCGCCAAGGTACGCACCGCGCGGTGTTCTTCTGATCCTCCGGTGGGACAAAAGCCATAACCCCGCGAGCTAGAGAGAGAGAGGGACTCAGTAATCTCTGGACTGAAGGGAATCGGCCCCCGCATTAAAGTCACTTTGCCCTCTCGGCATTTGATTAGGAGGGTTGATCCTGATTGGATTGCCCGTAATCTCTCTGTTATTTGCTCGCGTTCCATAGCAAGGACTGGAGCAGGACTTGGAATTCCTTCTTGTCTTCGCATTCTCTTTCTTCTTGGTTTGAGTTCTAGGGTTTGATCTCCCCTTTAGATGTAGTGGGTTGCGCTTGATTATGCTTCATCTGTCCTAGCCTAGGATTGGAGTCGAATGATCTGTTGGTTGTTGTCTGTTGTTTGTGTGTGTTTTTTAGTCGGTACCTGCTCAATCCTTTCCCGTTATTGTTTGTTTGTGCCGTAATGTGGATTGAATTTTGTGCCTTACTTGAATTTTCAGGCGTGAAGCGTAATTAGTTCTGGGAATTTGATTGGAAACTACCGGCTTTCACAAAGTCATTGCGCTGAATAACTGGATCACAGTGTCTGGTAAGTCTGATCCTTATTGTAGTTTTTCTGAGTTGGTATTTCCCCAATCATTGCACAGTTTTGGGGTGTTCCACGTCATTTTAGGCTGTGTAAGACTTGTTGCCTGTTCAATGTGTTTCATGTAGAGAGTACTGTTCAATCGCAGGCCAATGAGCAATTTCGGCAACCCAACTCTTGGCAGGTTCTAGTACTGTTCAATCGCAGGCCAACGAGCAATTTCGGCAACCCAACTCTTGGCAGGTTCTTTACTTTGCACTCTCAAGAAGTTGCCCCTGTTCTGGGTGGTTTTTTGGGAGTTGATGGCGCAATAATAGTTCGAGTGTGATAAGTCTAATCTGAAATGCATAGTGGCATATCTTTGTTGACTCGACGATTTCTCAAGGACTCGCTTGTTACCATCGGGACTAGTGGGAATGTTTTTGGCTCTCATTGTAGTCCTTTGGGTTTGAGAGATGGTGGCTTTCTTTTGTTTCGGTTTTTCTCATTTACTCCAATGCACCGTCGCGGGCCCGATCCGGATGACCCCGCCAATTTGATAAAAGAAGATGGGGTGACTGTTTGTTCACAAATGTGGATCGAGAACTTCAAAGAACCTGATAGAATTGCTACCAATTTGAGTTCTTATCTTAGAAGGTTCGAGTTGTGGGTGCTAGCATATCAGAAGGCCTGCATCGATGAGACCGGTTCCTATGTGGCTAAGAGTTCAATCCAGAGAGCTGAGCTGGAAGGCTTGTTGGCACTGAGAAATGCTGTTCTTGATAATAGGTTTAGATGGGGTTCTAGGTTGGATTTTTTCATTAAGTCACCGAGGGATAAGACAGAGTATCAGTCGTTGTCAAAGAGAAAGATTAAGGCTATCTTGACTACCACACAGCCGACCCCATTTCAGGATAAGATCGTGCAGGAGGTTTTGTTGATGATTTTGGAGCCAATTTATGAAGCCAGGTTTTCACAGAAGTCATTTGCTTTTAGGCCAGGGAGGAATGCGCATACGGTGTTGAGGGTGATCAGGAGGAATTTTGCAGGGTATTTGTGGTATATAAAGGGGGATTTGAGTACCATATTGGATGGGATGAAGGTTGGGTTAGTTATAGGTTCTTTGATGAGGGATGTTAGAGATAAGAAGATCGTTGATTTGGTGAAGGCAGCGTTAATAACACCAGTCATAACGAGTAAGCCTGACGATGGTGAACAGAAGAAAAAGAAGAAGCGGAAGTATCAAAAGAAGAAGGTCTTAGCAGAAGATGAACCGAAGCCTGACCCTTACTGGTTAGATACATTTTTTGGGTTTGCACCCGAGGAGGCAGGGAAGCTTCCTAATTGGGGACATTGTGGAATTCTTAGCCCACTTTTGGCTAATATATGCCTTGATGAGTTGGACCGTTGGATGGAGAGTAAGATAAAAGAATTTTACCATCCATCTAAGAGTGATGTTATATGGAATAGCCCAGAAGGGGAAGTAGAGCACGGGAATACATCTTGGCCAGAGTTTGTTCCGACAAGTGGGCCTGATAAAACTCGGAAGATGGACTATGTGCGATATGGTGGTCACGTTTTGATCGGTGTTCGGGGCCCGAGAGCAGATGCGGCAACATTGAGAAAGCAATTGATAGAATTTTGTGATCACAAATTTATGTTTAAGCTTGACAATGAGAGCCTCCCTATTGAGCACATCACGAAGGGCATAATGTTCCTTGATCATGTCTTGTGCCGGAGGGTTGTTTATCCAACTTTACGTTACACTGCGACTGGGGGAAAGATAATTAGTGAGAAGGGTGTGGGCACCCTTTTGTCAGTCACAGCGAGCTTGAAGCAATGTATCAGGCAGTTCAGGAAGTTGAATTTTCTCAAGGGCGACAGAGATCCTGATCCGCAACCGTGTTTCAGAATGTTCCATGCCACACAGGCTCACACAAATGCGCAAATGAACAAGTTTTTGTCCACAATGGTTGAGTGGTATCGGTATGCTGACAACCGGAAGAAAATTGTGAACTTCTGTTCCTACATAATTAGGGGATCTCTTGCAAAGCTATATGCTGCCAAGTACAAACTCCGTTCGCGAGCTAAGGTGTACAAGATTGGTGCAAGAAATCTGAGTCGTCCATTAAAGGAAAAGAAAGGACAGTCTCCTGACTACCATAATTTGCTGAGGATGGGTCTTGCTGAGTCTATTGATGCTCTACAGTATACCAGAATGTCTCTTGTTCCTGAAACTGATTATTCTCCTTTCCCGTGTAATTGGAGACCTGATCATGAAAAGGCATTGATGGAATACATAAGGCTTGATGACTCAAAGACTTTGGAAGAGCAGAGGAGTTGCATCCGTGAACAAGGTCTTGTGTCCCCTCAGGACTACATTTCAATGCTCGTTTGGAACTACAAGAGGAATTCTGTCCGAATGGATCAGCTGTCCTTGCACAGTAGCACTGACAATGGCATGGAAAATAGACAGTTACTTTTGGGATCGGATCTCAAAAAGAAGGGTGATAATTGCAAAGAAGAGCAAGATGATGAACGACTTTATGTGGCACAAGGGTGAAACATGTTCTTTCTGAAATTTTCCCTGGACGTCTAGCTTTCAATTGAGTAGGAAAAGAGAGATGACTTTTCTGGTAGAGAAACTTAGATAACTTTGCTTCTGCAGTATTGTTGTAAAATGCAAAGTTAAAGGGATGTATTATCTTGTGTAGTCCTACTTATAGGAAATGAAAACTTATGGACCGTGAGATGGGATTGGAGCCACAATGTAATGACCTTGACGTCTAGCTTTCAATAGGATTTGGTTGGTTATGATGTGATTATCATTTCCTAGGACTGGCATATTTACTTTGCTTTTGATGAATGAAAATTGTGATCACGAAGATGATCAATTGAAGCAATGGAAGCTCTTCAGATTTGATTTCAGAGCTGAGTCTGTAAATGCATGATTTCTGCGGGAAAAAGCATATGATGACTTTGAATGGCAGATGGGGAAACATCTTCAAAGTAGCCGGCCAATCCGACAAAGTTGATGATGTCGTCAGCTGCATCATAGATGTCTTTTTGAGTATCATCAAAGAATTGGGTCCAATCAAGCAAAAGGAGCTTGACGAGCTCTTTGTCCTCGATCAACGGCTTTGGGATGAATCCAGAGGATGTTCATTATTTTCTATTTTCACCTTCTTCAGGGACCTCTTCGCTGCTTCCAGAATATGTTGACATGGTTGCGTTGACAAATTTGACGTTCAAAACCTGCAGCGATTGTCCACGGTTCATGTAGTATATACGATTTGGATCTGTGATAGGACTCCATGACTAAAAATGAGTTCAAATGAGCTGGTCTGGACGTTCTCCAATGGGCTCTAGCAACTTAAACGAGCGTGCTTAATGTCTGATTTTCCGTCAACTCTTTTGTTGGCAAGGACTAGGTAATGTAAGATGCTCTGTAAAATGCTTAGTGTAATTGGGTTGGATAGGTAGCAATGAGGTTTTAGGCCTTTCTCAACGATGTTGGAATTATACATTAATGATTGATTATGAGTATTTCAGCCGAATTATAATTCTTATTATAGTGGGACTTGTTGATAAGTAATCTTAGTAAAATAAGGCTCGGTTTGTTTTGCGGGAAATAAATGATCTGGGAAATGTTTTCAAAAAAATAATCGCTTGTATCAACTAGAAAAATTAATAAATAAAGAATATTTTTATTGTTCACGAAAATTTTTAGGCATAAATTTCTATCAAATATGAAACTTTTCTCTATTGGCTAATCATTTCAGGTGACATAGGCAATCATTTTTTGAAAATGTTTTCCAAATCATTTATTTTTCACGAAACAAACAAGATATGCAGTACTGACAGTAGAATGGGAGAACACAGAGGGAGTGGCCGAAATCTCTCTGTGATAGGCTTGGGCTGGATTCCAGAGAAAGAAGGTAAAAGCACCTCAGAAAACCAAGATATTAACAATTACACTCGTCAAAACTTAGGGAGATATTTTATCAGAGCATGTCTTTTCAGCTATTTGCTTGTACTGGCCATCCCCTAAGCAGTTGATGAGCTATACAGCGGTTCCACATTTACCAGATTGGAGTCAGCTGAATCAATCGGCTTAGTTCTACCCCTGTATATCTCATCTTATTAGCAAGTTTCACTACCAAGTTCTCTAAGCCTTGTGTGGGCTTACGTGCTTCTCGACAGGCATATCTTAGGGATTTGCCAATGCCTATATCACATGGACACATTCTACCAACAGCCTCACAGAAGCTTGAATGTGAAAAAGGAGGAATTAAATGAAAATATGTCTCGAAAGTATCATTACTAGCATCATTGGTAGAGCACTTTCTGCTGAGTCTCCATATTCCCCTAGTTACTGGACAACTGGACTATGGATAAACAAAACTATGGAGAATGCACAGCTATATCATACTTTATCGGAGATAGATGACAAAACCAAAAAGCAAAAAGAGAGTGGTAACCTACAATTGGGACATGCATGTTAACCTCAATTAAGCGGAAACTGCTATCAGCTCCAGCAATGCATAAAACTAACGGGTCATCCTTAGCCGCTCGAACAGATAGCCAACCAAGTTCCAGTACGAGGGTTCCAGGAATGCATACTTCTGTGGATATCCTCAAACAAAAGACAAGATTTCTCAAGCCAGAATTTCGCGGACAGCAATCGGCAGAAAAGAGAGGGTCATCAACAGTTTACATGTGAATATACCAGATCATAAACAGTGAAAGTGTCGTCATAATATAGCACAGCAATGCGCCATCGACTCCTGTCTCCAGCGACAACAGGAGAAAATTTTATTCTTCGTATTGCCTCCTCCCTGTGGGTGTTGAACGAGGAGGAATGTCCAGTAGTTATATCCACCATCTGATATTCCCCGACCTATCCCCCATAACCTGAGGGATAAGAAGTTTACTAGAAAGTCAAACTTATAATTTGGGAACGTTGGTTCTTTGTTTCTGAATAACAATCAGCTGTCAAATAAAGACATACGCACAACATGAGGCAAGCGGTAAGCCATCGCTGTGATCAACCCATCGGACGAAACAAAGGAAGATGAAGGCCACTTAGGTCTACAGGCAAGTAAAAGATAGCCCCTTGTGAAACTGACAGTAGACTTTGGCCAAAGTAGATATTAAAGATTTGAAATGATAAGAATGTGATAAAGCGGTAAAGTAATAAATGAGCAGACAACCAGCATATGTTTCAATGGTCTGGAAATTAAGCTTGAAGATTAGTCATAGTAATCATTGCAAATTAGACTGTTCCAGCAGCAGAAAGTTCATGGAGGTGGCAGATTGACTCACACAATCAGCTTAAATACGTGCAAGCTAAAGAGAAATCTAGAGTACGCCTATTAAGCCATAAAATCATCCCAGCACCCCACATGGAGAAAATTCACATCCTCTTGTCCAAAACATCACACATACACACACAGAGATCCAAGTAGTTTTATCCTCACGAATAGCATAACACCCGTCGGGTTGCAGCAATGATGAGCTTAACACCCATGTATTACTGGATACATATAGGTTTACCACGAAATATATAAGTTGACCACTGATCCAATTTGAGTAACTCTACAGCATATACTTCAACAGAAAACCGAAGAGTAACGACAGTAAGTGATTGAGTTCACTAGTTCCTCATATAAAATTATTGATTATAGAGATATAGTAATATAGAGGAGACAAAATTGTTTAAGCACCGATAGAAATAATAATAATGGAAGTCCTAAAACTTGTGTTTCATCACCTTTGTCCTAAAACTAATTTTTAGGTCCTTTAAAACCTAAAACTTGTTGTCATTCTTCGAATTAGTCCTTCCGTTAACTCAATCACCTTCTAATGAACAGAAGTCACAGAACATCTGACCTGATATTTTCTTTTTTTCGTCTTTTTGTCTTGTATTTACAATTACATTGACAATTAAAAATGAACTGAAAGATTGAAAAAAAAAATTAAGAGGAATTTTGAAAAAGGAAATGAAAGGGGAGATTGCAGGAGAGGAAGAGGAAAAGAGGAGGGGGGCCCACCAATGAGGGCTCATGGCCCTTGCCTGGTGGTGGCCACTGCGACACTCGCCATAGTGAGGTGCTCCCCTCTTTTCTAATCATTTTTAACGTCTTTTATTTATTTATTATTTTTGGGTTTCTTTCTGATGTGATGCTGATGCGCCACGTGTGCGAACAATAAAAGAAAAACTAATAAAAAAACACCACATATAGATGTTTCACAAGTGACGGAGTAAATGAAACAAACTACTTCGAAATGTAGCAATAAATTATTTAAATGACCCAAAAATAGTTTTAGGACTAAATTGATAAATCTAATGGTTAGTGACATGCCAATTTCAAAAAAATCTTGTGTGTTATGTGAGTGCGCAGATTGTGGAATCCTACTCTCTCCTACGCGTCCCCATCCCAACTCCCCCCCGAAGGTAGGAATTCGAACCTCTCACCTCTTTCTTTCCAAGTGAAAAGAGTGGCCACTGGGACAAACCCTAGTAGTTAAGAAAATCTTACCTTTGAAGGGCTGTTTATTGGACAAAAAAAAAAAAAAAACAAGAGAGAGCTGTTTATTCAACAAAGATACAACCAAGCAACATCGATGAATTCCATGTACAAGTACGACACATCAGCATACCCGAAGTCGCGGATTCTCCGTCCATGAACCTCAAATACTCCAAGTGCACTATTAACTAAAGCAAATGCAAAACTTTCAGTTGTATCGTCATGAGATGGTCAATGCTTCTGCACATGGAAGTGACTCTCCACTTAAAAAAATACAAATTCGGAAATATTCAGCGGCTACAACAAGGCAGAAACTAGTAGGTTTATCGACAGGAAGATGTAGTAGGAGAAGATATCCCATCTGTTGCTACAGCTACTTGATCTTTGGACAGTAATGGTGATTGCTTGGGCACTTGACTTGGTCTGGTAACTGTTGGAAGAGTCCATTCTAGTACCGTGAATGGAAGGGCTAATGATCTAAGCTACAAAGAGATATAAAGAGTGATAAATATCTAAATCACAGCATTCAATATGGCAAAGCTGTAGGATAGCATCAGAGATTCAGACTTAACATGCTGCAGTCCAAATATGGCTAACTTGATAATTCAGAAAATACGGTACTTTACTAGACCAAAAGCTCGATCACGTTTCTTATTGTGTAAAATGTCATGTCTTCACTTTGACGGGGGTGGCGTGCCAAGGGTTAAATAGTCACAAGGATCATTTCACTTGCTTTCATGATGGTTTGAGAAGCTTCACTAGGACATTAACATCTGGAGATTACAAACAGCTAAAGACTAAAAAGATCTAGTTTTCATCAATGTTTATAGGAAAAGAACCATAAGTAAAGTTAGTAATAACATAACTCAAACAATAGTCTATCGCAAGTCAGTAAAATCATTTCGAGCAAGAAGCGTGCAAAGCATTTCTAATAGGAATGGAGAAGATGTTACAAGCTAACTTACCATGATAGGGATTTTAGTCATAGCCCAGACCTCCACAGGAGCATCACGAAACAAAATAAGAAGTACCTGCAATACGTTGTGATGACACAATTTACTCAAGACACATGAAGGCAAAACAGTAATAAAGCTGTGCTGAAGGTGGAGGAGTCAAATAGAAAGGTACTACCCAGGAAGGAAAATAACAAGTAGGAGTTCTCACTTGATAGTCCCTTATTCTTTAATGTTTATAACCAGCATATCAAAAGTAATTCGTCAGCCAGAACAATGTCGTTACCAAGAGATCCTCTTCCAACTTTCTTTTTGGCAAAGACATGGGCATTTCAATCATGACATAGCGGCGAAGGCGATTGGGTGGATGATTTTCTCTCTTCTTCATGAAGAATTTTCTCTATCCCAATGGTGATAGTTTCCCCTAAAATCTCAATGGCGTAAACCCTAATTTCTTCAATCCCAGCTGTACCTCTCCTTCATGAAGAGTTTTCCATGTCCAATGGTGATAGTTTTCCCTAAAATCCCAATGGCGTAAACCCTAATTTCCCAATCCCAGCATTACCACTTTGAACTCATCCCCTGAACAGCATATCTACACTCTCGTCTCTTCCCCCCCTCCCTCTCTTTCTCCTTTCATTCACAGTCATCTCCAACCCCAACACTCGAACCTCTTTTCCCTTTCTATCACCTTTACCTTCGTTTAAACCCCTCTTCCCCATCCCATAAACTTTTCCGTTGATAGAGCTCCCTTCAATCACTCGCCAGCATTCCACCAAAAACATAATCATGCTTCCCATCCAGGAGAATCGTTTGGTTAACAATCACATCTGAGGCCGGCTGAGGAAGCATAACTACATTAAGCAGTCTACAGTAGATCTACATAAGGCACTAGAATGATTTTCGATATCCTATTCTCTCTTCTTGAGTTGAGGAAGTTCTCCACGTCAGGGTTGTTTTTCTGAGGGCATCGGTAGCTGGGTTCTCGGAGTTGTACCCCTCAGTTTGCTGGGGATAACATGTATTTTGCTGCTGAGGATTCTAGTTCTCTTGAGTCTGTAGCTGGGTTTTAGTAGCTGGCCAGCTCTTCATCCATAAAAACTGCAATAGAAGATGAAAGGGGTTAGTGAGATGATTAAATGGTTTAAATGAAGATTCTGAGTTGGACCTGCCAGGGGTTAGGCACACCCTTGACATTCCAGTCACTGAGAGCCATTGTGGCTTAAGAAAGGCACGTCATAGTGTCTTTGATGGAAACCAAAAACAAAGAGGTTATGGTGGATCGCATTCGGAGACGACTCCAATTCCAGCATTTAAAAATAGTGGAGCCAATGGGTATAGCTGGGGCCTGGCACTTTTTTGGAATGATGAGGTCTCCCTGTGCATCGTAGCTAGTACGGCTGAGATAATTGATGTGACGTGCAAAGATCCAAGCAGCGGGAGACTTATGAGAATCACCTTCCTTCATGCCTCGACTGATTTTCAGGCGAGGCTGCAATTGTGGCAGCAACTCAGGGACATTCAATCCTCCAACCATCTCCCATGGGTTTGTATGGGCGATTTCAATGAGACTTTATACCAGTGGGAGAAAATGGGGAGGAAAGAAGCGGACAACTATAGGCTGGCAGCCTTTCAACATCTTATCAATGACTGATCGTTAATAGATATCGAAAGCAAGGGGTGTGCATTCACATGGTGTAACAATAGGGAAGGGGAAAATCTGGTTAAAGAAAGACTAGACTGAGTCCTCAACGACCTTGAATGGAGAGTGTCGTTCCCAAATGCGAAAGTCTATGTATTACCGGCCATAGATTCAGATCACAGTCCAATTCTCCTATCGCTTTTCCCAAATCGGAAAGCAAGGAGAAAAGAGTTTAAGATGGAAGCTTTCTGGGTAGAAGATGCGGAATATAATGAAATTGTGGCTAAAGCATGGGTGGATCCGAATCTCCAGTAAGGGGTAGTGACAATTAGGCTGGAAAAAGTGACAAAGGCATTATCGACGTGAAAAAGGGACAGCTAGTGGATCTCACAAACAGAAGGTTAGGGGAGGCAAGCAAAGAGGAATCCCAGGCTATTCGGGGGAAAATTGAGACATTATGGAGGTAGGAAGAGATGTACTGGGGTTTGAGACCTCGTGTGAATTGGCTGAAATGGGGAGACAGAAATAGCAAGTTTTTCCATGCAACCACAGTGCAACGTAGGCAGCGAAATAAAATATCTATGCTGAAAATTGATGAATCTACTTGGTGTCGAGACGAAGGTGAACTAAAGAAACATGTGACTGACTTCTACCGTTCGCTCTACACCACTGTAGGAGCAAGAAATTTCCGACTAGTTGTAGATCAATGCCCTTGCACAGTTCAGGAGACGACGAATGAGGCTTTATTGGCAGCGGTAATGATGAAGGAAGTAAAAAATGCCGCCTTTCAAATAGCCCCTACGAAAGCTCCAGGACCCGATGGACTTAAATGTCATTTCTACCAGCACCATTAGGAAATTATCCAACATGATATCTTCCAAATGGTCAAGGATTTCTTTGATTCGGGTACGTTTGACCCAAAACTCAACGAAACACACATTACCCTCATTCCCAAAGTGCCTCACCCAGAAAATATGAGCCAGTATAAACCCAAAAGCCTTTGCAATGCCAGCTATAAAATTATCTCTAAAGTTTTAGCAAACCGACTGAAACATTGGCTACCTGGACTCATTTCTATTGAACAAAGTGCGTTTGTCAGTAGACTTCAAATCCAAGACAACATATTAATAGTCCAAGAAGTCCTACACCAGTTGCAAATCAGAAAGAGGAAGAAAAAGTTTCAGGCGGTGCTGAAACTTGACATGCAAAAGGCCTACGATAGAGTGGAATGGGATTTTTTGGGGGCATGGATGATAAAAATGGGTTTTAGCGAGAAATGGGTGGCCATGATCATGAAATGCATCTCCTAAGTAACGTTCAATGTCAAGTTTAATGGAGAACCCCAGCGACATTTTCAGCCTACTCGAGGTATTAGACAAGGCAATCCACTATCTCCCTACCTTTTTATTATCATGGCTAATGTTATATCCCATCTTATGAACAAAGCCATAGAAGACAGCACCTTAAAAGGAATCAAACTCAATAGTTTCTGTTCGACACTCTCACATTTGCTATTTGCGAATGATACCATCTCTTTCTAGATGGGAAAATCAGCGAATGTCAGAATCTAGCTGGAGTGTTGAACCAATACTATTTCGCGACGGGTTAAACCATAAATTTGAACAAATCGGGGATTTATTTCAGTAGTGGCAGCCCACTAAATCTGCGGAAGAATATGGCGGAAGAACTTAGAGTACCCGCGATAGAAAAGACTGGGAACTATCTAGGCATTCCTTTGGACTGGGGGAAGTCTAAAAGGCAAATGTTTTCCTAAATACTGGCTGGGGTCAACAAGAAATTTGAAGGCTGGAAGGAGAAGCTCATATCTAGAGTGGGGAAGGAAACATTGATAAAAGCTGTAGTATAGGCGATTCCCCATTACGCGATGTCAATATTTAAGATTCCCATGTTCGTATGTAGGGCAATCGACAAAAGGATAATTTCCTTTTGGTGGAAACAGAAGGAATGAAAGGCTGGTATTCACTGGAAGAAATGGGAGGTGCCTAAGCTAAGGAAAAGGGAGGGAGTGTTAAAATATATCTCGAGTTTAAGCCCGAATCTTGCACATCCAAAGCATGTTGGCGTTGGCTTGATATTTTGGTGTTTGACTCCAAAGTGGAATTACCATGGAAGTAAATAAAAAAGTAAATCTGAGTCCAAGATTTGGAGAGATAATTTTTGGAGATTATCTTTCCGAATATCGTGGGGAGTCTTTAGCCACAAATATTGGAAAGTGAACATGGACTAGACATGGCCGGTTCCTCAGAACCGCTGGTTTCGGTTTAGGAATAGGCGGTTCTAGTTTTACGAAAAAGTGGAACCAAGGGTTCCGAGCCGGTTCCAGGTCCAAGGTTGATTCTGGTTCCGTTTTTTAATTTTAATTTTTAAAATAATAAATAATAAAATAAACATAATAAATTATAAATTATAATCAAATTGTACATTGTAATAAAATGTGGGGAAAAGAGAGAGAGAGAGGAGGAACGGGCTTAAACTTAATGAATTATCATTAAGCGCCTATATATCTTCTTGGGGATAGAAGAATCAAAGCCCATATAGTTCTTTTACCTTTGATAACCCCAACTTACCTCATCGTCAATCGTCGCTACCCGTTGTGGTACCCGTGGTGGTGGTATCTCCACAATCCTCACTAAAAAATTTGTGCTCTCGATCCAGCTCTTGGTGTCGAAATCTAGCTTTCGTCCAATCGTCGGCATAAGCTTGAGTTTTCATAGACTCCGGACTTAATCTTGAAGGGCGAGAGTCCAAAACTAATCATCCAGCGCTAAATGCTTGTTCAACTACAACTATTGAAGAAGGGGTTATTAATATCCGACGAGCGATGATGGAGAAATCTGGGTAATTGATTGAGTGACTCTTCCACCACTTTAGGATTTTGAAATCTGTACTATGTTCCGCATCACGAAACTCAAATTTGAGTGGTTAAAATTTTTTCTAATTCAGAAATACTACCTGTTGCCCTTTTTTATTTTTTTTTCTACTATTCAGAATAGTGTACCCTCTACTAAGTGAACTACCAGCTTCGCTTCGTGAGGCAATAAATTGTAAAGATCCACAATCACTTAAATCATATCTACTACAAAATTCTTCATATAATACTACTATAGATTCTTTAACATTTCATTGTATATTTAAAATATATATTGAATCTTCCAAATGTAAACAATCATGATAATACACATTCGGATTATCTAGTAAGCTGTTTAATTTAATATGTGGATAAAAAACAATACCAACTAAATAGACGAGGAATTTTGAAATAATAATGCAACCATTTTTCTCGCATTACTAAAATAGTTCGATCTAATTCAGTATATTTTTCATATTCACTAAAAACACTATTAATATTAACATACTCTATTAAAAATAAATGCGTAGTAGGATAATAAATACCAGATAAAGTATTAGTAGCATCATTAAAAATTTTCAAAAAATCTAAATTTTTTTTTACAAACGTCCCAATGTTGCGGAAGTAAAGTAATTTCGGAAATATTTTACGAAATAAACATACATAATAAATCTTTGTAATCAAAAGTTTGACGAAGCAACTCTTAGGTAGAATTTTAACGAGTCGGAATATCTTTTGAAAACCTTTTGTCATTCTCCCATGTTGTTTACAAAATTTTTCCTATCCTTTCATAAAATGGGCACGACTCCCTAAAAATTTAATTGCACCCTTTATTGGGGCGAGAGAAGTGTTAAGAGTTTGTAAATCATCTTGTACACATAAATTTAAAACATGGCAAACACATCTAATGTGAAAAAATTGTCCGTCGAAAGAGAGTTTGCAAATATTTTCTAATTCGGGAATGGAAGCGGTATTTGCGGCGGCATTATCAAAACCAATTGAAAATACTTTATTTATCAAATTATATTATTCTAAAACTTGCCTAATTATTCTATAAATATTATGTGCCGAATGTTTTTATCAAAAACTTGAAATGCAATAAGTCTTTTTTAAATGGTCCGGTCGTCATCTATCCAATGACATGTGCCACCCATATAAGAATGAATTTGCCAAGGATCATTCCAAATATCGCTACCTAAATACACACGTCCATTGAATTCCGTAAAAAATTTTGCTAAAGATTTTTTTCGTTTTTTATAAAGATGCAAAAGTTCGTGTTTAAGAGTACTTTTTGAAATAGTTGATGCTTGCGGAACCAATGCAGTATTTATCAAATATTTCAAATTAAAATGTTCACCAACAATAAACGAAGCATGATCAAGGGCAACATATTCAGCTAATGTTTGTTTATAAAGTGCATAAGTGTGATGGAATAAATGATGATGATTAGAATTGGCGTACCCGAAAATTTGTTGTTGCGTAGTGTCGATCCCCGTTTGCGTTGGATGTTTTTTCGTCAGATGCCAACGGAATGTTCCATAGCCGTCTCCTTTTGTAAATTTGTATGTTTGCGAACAATATTTACAATTTATATTATATTTGCCTTTGCTTTCATCACATACCTTGTCGAAGTGCGAGTCACAAGTCGATGTACTCTCTTGGCCCTTCCATTTCGGTTCATTTACCGTCGACGTTTCTTTGACACCAGTAAGAGGATGAAGATTTTCTTGTGTTGGGACGTGCTCGACGTTCGGAATGGGAATATCGTTGATATTATCATCGTCGTCTTCCTAACATGCATACTCACGATGATCATATCCAGGAATAGGATACTCGGAATCTCCCATCGCCGTTTTGGCCTTTCTAGTATTTCTGCTTCCACTTGCCATATTTGAGAGAATTGATCGGAAATTCGATTGAGAGAATTGAGGCGGGATTGAGAAAATTGAGTGGATTAAGAGAATGTAGAAGAATTTGAGAGAATTGTTGAGAGGATTTGTGAGAAAAATGAAAGGGAGAGGATAGGAATTTATAGAGAAAAACTAAAAAAAATCAATTTTTTTTAAAAAAAGTGTGGAACGGCCAATTTGACCGTTGCTCTTTGGGGGGTGGGGGGACCCACGGCCGGGGGGGTGGGGTGGGGGGAAAGAGCCACTGGGCTCTTTCCCCACCGGGCCTACCCCCATTTTTTTTAAAAAAATAAATAAACGGGTCGGAACCGGCCTGGAATCGGCGGAACCGTGGGCCCGGTCAACGGGCCGGTTCCGAGCCCCTGTTCCATTTTGGCCATGTCTAACATGGACCATGATTTAGTTAATCTTCTGTTCTCTCTCATCTATATGCATTTCATGTGTTGTAAGAGAAACAAAAGGAAAGTCCATTGATTGACTTTGTTGTCAGAGAAAGCAATATTTGGTTAACTTGGCATACTCATATATATTCGGCTAGAAGTCCCATGAACTATTTAAGTTTGATGTACAGAGGCCGCTTCCTCATGAGCTTTGAATCTTTATAAATTACGTCAAGTATTCATGTGTCAAAGTCGATTAAATTCTTGCGGTAAGAATTTGTGTATAATTCCTTTATGAGATTGAGAGATTATTTTATGAGAAATTGATAGCTAAACACTATGTGGGTTATTTGATGTAATTGGGGCTGGGAAACACTAAGAGTGTTTGAGTCACTTGAGTATGGTTTGTAATCTCCATGTATTGGTTGATTTATAGTGAAATTCATTAGTGTTATTCCCGTGGACGTAGATCTCTATGACCGAACCACGTATATCCGGTGTCCGATTTGTTTTCTTGTTCTATCTACTTTATTGTTCGATCGCTTGTTCCGCGTAATAATTGGTATCAGAGCCAGGTTTGCTTGAGTTGAAGCGAATCGATGGAGATAAAAGAAGTTAAAGTGAAAATCGACAAATTTGAGGGGAAGGACTATGATTTTTGAAAGATGTAGATTGAGGACTATTTCTATCGGATGAAGCCGCACTTGCCCCTATCCGGGGAGAAGACACAGACGATGAAGCAAGCCGATTGGAAATTGCTGGATAGATGAGCGATGATCGTTATTCGGCTGATGTTGGCTTGTAACGTCGCGTTTAATACCATCAAAGAGCAAACCACTACGAGTTTGATGAAAGCCCTATCGGATATGTATGAGAAGCCCTTTACGATCATAAGGTCTATTTGATGCAATGTCCGTTGGGAAAAGTACACTACAAGTGCCATAACCGGTGTACGGCATTCACTTGAGTGCCATAACTTTCAAAATGTTCACCTAAGTGCCATAACTTTCAAAAATCGTTCACTTGAGTGCTATGTCGAAGCAAAATCGTTCACTTGAGTGCTACAATAACTTTTCCGGTGTGCCACGTCATCTTTCGGGCGTCTACACTAACCTTTCCGGAGTGCTACAAGAACTTTTCCAGCCGCCACGTCAACATGGCACTCAAGTGAACGATTTTTAAAAGTTATGGCACTTAAGTGAACGTTTTGAAAGTTATGGCACTCAAGTGAATGCCGTACAAAAGTTATGGCACTTCTAGTGTACTTTTCCCATGTATGTTTAATTTGAATATGGGAGAAAGTGCGTTAGTTGCTAATCATATTAATGAATTCAATGTGATTGTTAGGCAAATGAGTTCAATTGATATTGACTTTGAAGATGAGATATGTAATTTGATTCTATTATCCTTATTGTCTGATAGTTGGAATACTAATGTTATCGCTGTTAGTAATTCCTCTAGATCAATAAGTTTAACGTTTGACGGGATTCGAGATTCAAGATTTAATTATTGGTGAGAATATCCATAGAAAAGAATCTGGTGAATCTTAATAGAGGAAGAACTATTACTCGTGTTAGCATAAATAAAATAAACATAAACAAATGTAGTCGGCCTAGGACCGGTGGTGCTGTATGTTAAAATTGTGGCAAGAGGGAGCATCTTAGAAGGGATTGCCTTAAGCTAAAAAACTAGAAGGCTAAAGGATTAGAGTTGAATCCGTGGTTGATGTTGCAGTTGTAGCTGATAGTAATTGGGATAATGCTGATTTTATCTTGTCTATCACTAAGGATTTGTTTTTTGGCGAATGGATTATGGTTGTTCGCTTTATGCTATACCAAACAAGAACTGGTTTACTACTTATTAGTGCACGGATAGTAGTAAAGTGCAATTAGGGAATGACGCTGAATACGATGTTGTAGGTGTTGGCGATGTGAGAATCAGAATGCATGATGGTATTGTGAGGACATTGACGGGAGTGAGGCATGTTCCAGAGTTGAAAAAAAATCTAATTTCCTTAATTGCACGGGATTTAGCTAGGTGTCGGTATTCCTCGTAATGTGGTATTCTGAAAAATTTCGAGGTGCCTTAATAATAATGAGAGCAATAAAGCACAATGGCCTATATGAGCTTCAAGGTGAGACAGTGATGGATTTCGCCGCGGAGACGTCAAATGTATCTGTTTGAGAGTTTGAATTGTGGCATATGTATTTAGGGAACATTAGCAGGAGGAGCCTATAGGTTCTAAGTGAAAAGAATTTATTATGTGGTTATATTGCTGACAAAATAAATGCATGCAGGTGTTGTGATTTAGATCAATGGCGGAAAATGCAGTTTAGTGCGACTCTCAAAGAAACCATGGAAATTGTATAATTATTTCACTTGGATGTCCGCAGGTTGTCACAGTTTCCTTCAAAGAAGAGTGTCAAATTTATGCTAACGATTATTGATGACTACTCGAGGAAGACCCGAGTGTTTGAATTTATGTACAAGTTTGATGTTATTGTCACGATCGGACAGTTGAGAGCTTTGATCGAAAAAGAGACTAGTAAAACGATTAAGCATGTGCAGATCGATAAAAGCATGGAGTTAAGCTCGGAGCTGTTAAATGAATTTTGCATGAATGAAAGCATAGTAAGACATCACACTAGTGCCAATGAATCACAACATGTTACAGAGTTGATGAGCAGAACATTACTAGAGACGGCCCATAAAATGCTTTCTAATGTTGGTATGGCTAGAAGATTTCTAGCGAATGCGCTTAGTACGGCGAGCTACCCGATAAATAAATCCCCACCAACAGCGATTGGACATCAGACTCTCAAAGAAGAGTAGTCAAGTAACATTGTTGATTATTCTGTTATTAGAATATTTGGTTGTCCATGTTATATTCGAGTTAGTGATGGTAAGCTCAATGGAAGGGCAAGAAAGTGTATATTCCTAGGCTATGCACAAGGTGAACAAGGTTATCATTTGTGGTGCCTGGAATTAATTCATCTATTATCAGCAGAGAAGTTACGTTTGACGAGTCTCCAGTACTTTTGGCTATGAGTAATTATAGCAATGTTCATATGGATCCGAATGGTATTCAGTTTAAGGTAGAGTTGCAACTAGAGACTCCCGAGGTAGCGGGTACTAGCAAAGTAATCGACACGTATAATGCTTGTAGCAAGGTGGAACCCGTGAAGTCAACGATTATGTAATTGTTGATATTAGCAAGGTATGTATTCAGCCTCCCGACAAATATGAATGCAACAAAGGTTTTATTTTATCCTTGGTTGAGGAGGTTATATTAGAAAGTCCTTGTGGTGCAGTTAAAGGTATATGTGTAGTTGGTGTTCTAATGAGGTCTACGACTATAGCGAAGTTCAAGCACGATTTGGACTTAGAAGACGTACGTGGCGGTTGAGTCTAATGGGACCGTGGGAGAGTAGTAGTGAAGTTCGGATTATCAGCGAAATGATTGTGACTTGGCTCAAACATCGAGCTAAGGTGGAGATTGTTAAAATATGTCTCGAGTTTAAGCCCGAATCTTGCATATCCAAAGCATGTTGATGTTGGCTTGATATTTTAGTGCTTGACTCCAAAGTGGAATTAACATGAAAGTAAATGAAAAAGTGAATTGGAGTCCAAGATTTGGAGAGCTAATTTTCAGAGATTATTTTTCCGAATATTAGGGGGAGTCTTTAGCTACTAATCTTGGAAAGTGAACATAGTTCATGATTTTGGTCAATCTTCTATTCTCTCTCACATAAATGTGTTTCATATATTGTAAGAGCAATAAAAGGAAAGTTCATTGATTAACTTTGTTGTCAGAGAAAGCAATATTTGGTTAACTTGGCATAAGCTATATATATATATATATATATATATATATATATATATATATATATTCGGCTAGAAGTCCCGTGCACCGTTTAAGTTGATGTGTAGAGGCCGCTTCCTCGTGAACTTTGAAGCTTGGTATTCATGTGTCAAAGTTGATTAAATTCTTGTGATAAGAATTTGTATATAATTCTTTTATGATAATGAGAGATTATTTTGTGAAAAATTGGGGGCTAAACATTGTGTGGGTTGTTTGATGTAATTGGGACTAGGAAACACCGAGAGTGTTTGAATGACTCAAGTATGGTTTGTAATCTCCATGTATCGCTTGATTCATAGTGGAATTCGTTATTGCTCTTCATAGACGTAAGTTTCTACGACCTAACAACATACATCCGGTGTTCAATTTATTTTCTTATTCTATCTATTTTATTATTCGATCGCTTGTTCCGCGCAACATGGAGATCTTGGATGTAGATACCCTATTACTTTCAATAAAGTCATACCGAGAAAGCAGGCTTGGAGACTAATTCGGTCGCCCTTAGCCTTGTGGAGCCAAATTATCAAAAGGGCTATATTTTTCCAAAGTAAGCTTTTGGAATGCCAGCAAAGGCTCCCAACCCTCATGAGGATGACAAAGCCTATTAATGGGGAGAGATAGTGTGTAACTTTTAACTACATGGACCGTGAGGAATGGGAAATCAATCGTTATTCGAGAAGACAGATGGCTGGCTCGGGGACTTGTTGGAGGGTCGACCAACTAAGGGGATCCCCAAAGAGTTGAAGAGTTAATTGTTCGGGATGAACAGTGCGGGATGAACAAAAACTTAATTCGTTGTTCGACGAGCAGATAGTAGAGAAAATTATAGCAATCCCACTTAGCACTACCCCAAAAGAAAATGATTTGGTATGGATTGGAAACAAAAAGGCAAATACAAGGTCAGAGAAGCCTACAACAGCATGCATCGGCTAGAACAACTACGTAACCCCAACTAGGTCTCTTCCTCCTATCATATTCCCAAATTACGGTGGTAGAACATCCGGAATCTCAATACCATGCCAAAAAATAAAATTTGCATATGAAGTGTGTAATAGAACAGTTACCAACCCGCGAGAACCCGTACAAAAGAAATATGGTGCTCGGCCCTCTCTGCCCGGTATATCGTCAATTTCCGGAAACTATAGAGCACGTTTTGTTCTTGTGTGACCGGACAAAGGCGGTGTGATTAACTACTTAACTCTGTGGTTAGATTAACTACTACAAATTTTGACATCTAGACATGGAATCTCAAGAATAGACAAATGGGTTCTCGATGTTATGGTTCAAAGAAATTGCTACCTTCAGGTGAGCTAATTGCTACGGTAATTTCAAAAATTTGGCTGGCTTGTAACGGCGTTGTCTTCAAGCAACGAAGAACGGATCCGAGCTTGCTTGTCGACGGAGCATGTGCCTTAAACAAGAACTTTAAGCATTGGAACCCAAAATCAAGCAAACGAGAAGGGCGAAGAGGAAACTCACCCGATTTGTGGATTCCCCCAAAAAACGGAGCGTTGAAGTTCAACATTAACGAATCGGTAGTTGAAGGGGAGAAGGAAGGAGCTATCATCGGTATATGTCGAAACTCAGCCAAAGAGTGATCACGAATTATGCTGAGAAAGTGGTCATAACAGCTACACTTGAAGTGGAAGCCCTAGCTCGTCGATCTATATTAAAGTACTTGGAAACAGGTAGTGATCTTTGTTGTTCCAACTAGATTTAACACCTAGAGGGGGTGAATAGGTGTTTGTAATCAAACTTCGATAAATAATGCGGAATTTCAAATTTTCAAGTTTGATAGAGGCACAAGTAATTGTAGAATCACGCAATGCTTCTACCGGATAGTAAATAGATGCAAGTAGAGAGTAGAAATCAATGTACAAGAGATTATAGTGGTTCGACTTTTAGAAAGCCTACGTCCATTCTCCCACGCTAATAGTCTACTAGTTGGATTCCACTGAGTAATCAAATAAGAGATTACATAAAGATGAGATTGTTTGATCACTAGCTCTTCCAACAGAAGTAAGCTCTGCCTCTATCAAGGCTATATCACTCTTCACACTTAACTCCGTGTATCACCTCTTACAAGATTTCTGATCAATGCTCAAGTAGACAAATAAAGTGAAGCTCTCTTTAAGTAAAGACAATGAATTCTTGATCTCTCTCACTAGTTATCGAACTTGATGCTCTTTATAGTTCTCGTCTTCCATGCTTCCCGCTTGCATAGAATCTTCGAGGATCAATCACCAAAAACCAGCCATTGGTTGATTGATAAAGATCATTAGTCGTTGAGATGAGATGAGATAAATCAGAATCTTGAGAAGATTCATTCGCCCATACAAACAAATCTTAGGAACCTTAAACAAAGCCTCTAAATAAGGTAAGTGACTAACGGGTTGATTGTCAATCAATCAAGATTTCTCATGAAAAATAATAAGAATATCTTTGTGATTGTTTAGACAATCAATATAACTTAGATACGAAATTCAAACTAGATTATTGAACATTAGTGGGGAAATTAAATTTGTTAAGATAAGCAAAAAAAAACTCATGTCAAAGGATACCAAGTGATGGCACTTTAGTTACTGACTTACCGAATGAAAAGGAGCAGGCATTATGGCAACAAGTCCTTAAAATCTCAAAAGTAAAAGGAGTCAAAACAGCTCTTACAAGTCATCATCTCACATCAATGTTTCCTCCTCCTCCTCCTTTTTTTTTGACTTGAAAAGTCACGTCAAAAAATTTTCCCGAGAAGAAACTTTCATAAAGAAGGCGGTGGACAATATGGAAGTGGGGGAGTTGTTCAAAGAACATTCACTTTTTTTATAAAAGAGAAGGTGAAAATATATAACTTAATGGTAACCCATCCAACATGGAGACTATTTTTTCAATACATACAAAGCATTCCCACATAGCAATTTTTGCCACAAGAGAGTCACGGGAATATCTCGGGTTATCAAGTTATGTTTCTAATATATCGATGCTACACAAGACTAAACGATACTCTCTTCCAACATCTAATCTTCTTTCACAAATATAAGATAGACTATCCGCTACAACACATGCATTATAAACCAAAGGTAGAACCAGAGAGAGCAATGCAAAAGAAAAAGAGTTCTCACTTGGTTTGGCTCGGTGGCTCGTTGGCTCGTTGGCTCATTGGCTCGGTGGCTCATTGGCTCGGTGACCGGTAGAAAACTTTAGTCGATATGTCTACATCTCGAGAAAATCGCATATAGTGAATCATACCATTCGGATAAATATGCAAGGTTGGCTGATGTACACAAGCAAAGATAATACATATATTCAGTGAGAGCCCAAACTATCTGTATCTTAAAACTGGTAGTATCCACTCTAGTATTCGACAACGCCATCAAGACGAGAACTATGCCATAAATCGGGTAAGAAAAAAGATCGCCCCACCCTTGTATAACTGTGATGAAGAAATTCAGCAAGTCAACAGATGGAAGGGAAGAGAAAGCAAAAGTACGTAGTATGTGCAAGTTACCCTTAAAGAAAGTAATTTATACGAACCGAAGGCGAAATTACATTTTAAATGGAGAGGCTCTAAGGACTTCATTCAGAGCTTGTATTACCACTCTAGGAAAATCTCAATTGACCGCCCCATATATGTTGCTAAGGAAAATCAATGATAGCGGCCTGCCGTATTTTCACCGAGAATCTGCATGATGCCTCCAAATTAAAAGATGAAGAATGGTAGAATGCTCAATTAGTGCCAAAACAATAAGGTAGGTTTACCTTTATGCATCCTCCTCTACATCCGGTTCAACGACCATAAGAAATTCCGTTTCTACGAAAATGAGTGATCCTAGTGTAAAGATATTCGTTTCTCCATCATAGAACAACATCTTTCCACCGAAAGATGGCTGGTTGGGAAGATCCGTTGATATCTTTCTCTTCATTTCCCAGGAATCAACCTCGGGATAAATTGTCACCTAAATATTAACATGATATTTATTAGTAAAACAACAATGAATCCCGGATGTAAAACACAAAAAAAGGCAACATACAAAGCCCTATATGTTATCTGACTAATATTGTAAGAGCTTCCAAATAGATTTCTAAAGTTGATTTACCACGTTACTCCATCAGTAAAAACAATGAAAAAAAGAAAGAAGAAAGAAGAACAAAAAGAAAGAACAAAAAAGCAAAACAACTTCACTAAAATCTACACATACATATGCTACCAAAACCGACACACGACGATGTGAGCAAGAAAAATTAAGGAAGAGATGCATTGCATTACCTGGTAATGGTGTCTTCTATTCTCTTTATCTGTTTCTTTTCCCTCTTTAACCGCAATTTGCACTAGGAAATGATTGGCACTTCCGTAGCCAGGCCTCCGCAGCTGCGATGAACATTTCATTTCCGGCGGCTGCGAAGGAGGAGGAGTGGCTGTAGCCGCAGCAGGAACTACGTAGCTCCTACTACCGCCGCCACTTCCACGCCTATGAAACGGTCACGGCGAGGCTGAACTAGAAGTAGCAACGTCATTACAAAGGTCCAATTGCCTTCCCTCGAAGGATAGTGGCGGCCACTGCCACCACAGAGAGGTAACAACCGAGCCGATCATACCAGCAGAGGAGTAGGGTATCTAATAGGGAGGATTGAGGCGGCGCAGAAACGCTCGTGGGTGGAGGCGTATGGGCAACTGGAGGTGGGAATGGCATCGATGGCAGCAGTGGAGGAAGAGTAGCATCCATAGGACCATAGCGGCCTCTGCCACCACGGAGAGGTAACGACGAACCGATCGTATTGGTGGAGGAGAAGGGGTACCCAACAAAGAGCGTAGCATGGTCAAGGCGACAAGGAAATGCCTGTAGATGGAGACACGGGGGTAGCCGAAGGCTAGAACGGCACTGGGAAAGTGCCTCCGGTAGCTCGACCACCTCCCTAGTGGTAGTGACCGTGGCGGTTGCGCAAGGGGCAAGCGCCATGGATCCCTCGCCGCAACCAGCCGGCTCACCACTAAGGAGGTGGCCGGGCTGCCAGAGGCACTTTCTCGGTGCCATTATGGCCTTTGGCTGCCCTTACGCCTCCACCCATGGCTATTTTCCCTCCGCCTCGACCACGGAGAGGTAACAATGGAACCGATCGTATCGGCGGGGAAGTAGGGGTACCTAATAGGGGGCGTAACTCGATCGAGGAAAATATGTAATATGCACTAATAATTATGATCTATCACAGTACAATACTCCAATCCAAATATAATGCTTTTATTATTGAAATCTTACTAGTAAATTAGAACTTATAAATTTATCACTTATCTTATCTTTTCTTAAGTTAACCAAATTATGTGGATTATAGACAAAATTATTTTCATTTTGATTTTCACATCGGTGAACTCTTTTAAATGAATTCGGATACGTTTAAAAGAAAGGATCTCCACATGTAAAAGAAAATAATTAATGGAAAATTGCACGTGCATTTTACGTTCAATTTTCTTGTCATGCATTTTCATTCGAAATCATTGAAGCATAATCTATCGGGTGCATGTAAGAAACAGAAGCTCTAGGTAAGGGAGTGGTTTAACACATGCCATTGAATAGTAGAAACAACCAAATCACAAACATTTGAATTAATCGTAAATTAAGTCAAAGAACATGAAATTAAAGGGAAATCATTGTAAAGAATATTACAAGAATTTAGGACAGTAATCATGACATTTTTTTGCTCGGACTATCGCTACTTATGTAATTGATTGTGCCTATTTCCTCTAAAATACGAATTTAGGCTAACGTTTTCCAAAGCACTATCATAATGGATTTGGGACATAGCTAGGTGAATTACTCGGACTTCCTCCTTCCAATGGAGTACTCCCACGGTCTCCTATGCACGCTAAGAGTCTAGCCGTGAAGCACATCGGCACCCTCTTGCCTATTAGAGTCAATGAGCAAAGGATGAGCAACTTGATGTGATCATGCCTTGTGAGAATGTCAGTATGTGCGATACCTGTCATTAGACTACCACCTACATTAGTTCTCACAAGACTACTATCTACATTAGTTCTTTGGGTTACTTTGCCTATATGGCTATCAATGGTCTATCGGGGAATTAGTTCTGGAAGTGGATTCTACTTCTCTTCATGACATCCGATCGACGTTACAATTAAGTCGTGAACCTTACAAGTTCTCGATACTTTCCGGATTGACTTGATGTGGTGATCCGGAGGTTGTTTGCAAGTTAACTATGCTTTTAAAGGTAAGTTGTGATGTTTCAGAGAGAAAAATATGTAATATGTACTAATAATTATGATCTATCACAGTACAATACTCCAAATATAATGTTTTTATTATTGAAATCTTACAAGTAAACCATAACTTACAAATTTATCACTTATCTTTTCTTTTCTTAAGTTAATCAAATTGTATGGATTATAGACAAAATTATTTTCATTTTAATTTTCACATTGGTGAACTCTTTTAAGTGAATTTGGATACATTTAAAATAATGGATATCCAAACGTAAAAAAATCATAATAAATGGAAAATTGCACATGTATTTTACGTGCAATTTTCTATGCCTTGCATTTTCATTCCAAATCATTGAAGCATAATCCATCTGGTGCATGTAAGAAACAGAAGTTCTAGGTAAGACAGTGGTTTATGACATGCCATTGAATAGTAGAAACAACCAAATCACAAACATTTGAATTAATCGTAAATTAAGTCAAAGAACGTGAAATTAAAGGGAAACCATTGTTAAGAACATTGCAATAATTTCGGACAGTAATCATGACATCTTTTTGCTCGGACTATCGGTACTTATGTAATTGATCGTGCCTATTTCCTCTAAAATACGAATTTAGGATAATGTTTTCCAAAGCACTATCATAGTGGATTTCGGACATAGCTAGGCGAATTACTCGGACTTCCTCCTTCCAATGGAGTACTCCCATAGTCTCCTATGCACGCTAAGAGTCTAGTTGAGAAGCACATCGGCACCCTCTTGCCTATCAGAGTCAATGAGCAAAGGATGAGCAACCTGATGTAATCGTGCATTGTGAGAATATCGGTATGTGTAATACATGTCATTAGACTACCACCTAGATCAGTTCTCACAAGACTACTATCTACATTAGTTCTTTGGGTTACTTCGCCTATATGGCTATCAATGGTCTATCGGGGAATTAGTTCTAGAAGTGGATTCTACTTCTCTTCATTACATCTAGTTGACGTTATAAGTAAGTTGTGAACCTTACAAGTTACTCATACTTTCTGGATTGACTTGATGCGGTGATCCGAAGGTTGTTTGCAAGTTAACTATGCTTTTAAAGGTAAGTTGTGATGTTTCGTAGAGAAAAATATGTAATATGTACTAATAATTATGATCTATCACAGTACAATACTCCAAATATAATGTTTTTATTATTGAAATCTTACTAGTAAACCAGAACTTAGAAATTTATCACTTATCTTTTGTTTTCTTAAGTTAATTAAATTATGTGGATTATAGACAAAATTATTTTCACTTTGATTTTCACATCGGTGAACTCTTTTAAATGAATTCGGATACATTTAAAATAAAGGATCTCTAAACATAAAAGAAAATAATAAATGAAAAATTGCACATGCATTTTACGTGCAATTTTCTCTGCCTTGCATTTTCATTCCAAATTATTGAAGCATAATCTATATGGTGCATGTAAGAAACATAAGCTCTAGGTAAGACAGTGGTTGAAGATATGTCATTGAATAGTGCAAACAACCAAATCACAAACTTTTGAATTAATCATAAAATAAGTCAAAGCACATGAAATTAATGGAAAACCATTGTAAAGAGCATTGCAAGAATTTAGAACAATAATCATGACAATTGTTTGCTCGGACTATCGGTACCTATGTAATTGATGATGCCCATTTCCTCTAAAATTGGACTTTTGGCTAACGTTTTCCAAAGCACTATCATATTGGATTTCAAACATTGCTAGGCGGATTACTCGGACTTCCTCCTTCCAATGGTGGACTCCCACAGTCTCCTATGCACGCTAAGAGTCTAGCCGAGAAGCACATCGACACCCGCTTACCTTTCGTAGTCGGTGAGCAAAGAATGAGCAACCTGATGCAATCATGCCTTGCGGGAATGTCGGTATGCGTGATACCTATCATTAGACTACTACCTACATCAATTCTCACAAGACGACTATCTACATTAGTTCTTTGGGTTACTTCGCCTATATGGCTATCAATGGTCTCTCGTAGAATTAGTTCCGGAAGAGGATTCTACTTCTCTTTATCACATCCCGTTGACGTTACAAGTAAGCTGTGCACCTTACAAGTTGCTCATACTTTTGGGATTGACTTGGTGCGGTGATCCGGAGGTTGTTTGCAAGTTAACTATGCTTTTAAAGGTAAGTTCTAATGTTTGAGAGAGGAAAATATGTAATATGCACTAATAATTATGATTTATCACAATACAGTACTCCAAATGTAATGCTTTTATTTTTGAAATCTTACTAGTAAATTAGAACTTATAAATTTATCACTTATCTTTTCTTTTCTTAAGTTAATCAAATTATGTGGATTATAGACAAAATTATTTTCATTTTGATTTTCACATCGGTGAACTCTTTTAAATGAATTCGGATACATTTAAAATAAAGGATCTCCAAACGGAAAAAAAAAATAATAAATGGAAAATTGCATGTGCATTTTACGGGCAATTTTCTATGCCTTGCATTTTCATTCCAAATCATTGAAGCATAATCTATATGGTGCATGTAAGAAACAGAAGCTCTAGGTAAGGCGGTGGTTTAAGATATGCCATTGAATAGTAGAAACAACCAAATCACAAACATTTGAATTAATCATAAAATAAGTCAAAGCACGTGAAGTTAAAAGAAAACCATTTTAAAGAGCATTGCAAGAATTTAGGACAATAATCATGACATTTTTTGTCTTAGACTATCGGTACCTATGTAATTGATCATGCTCATTTCCTCTAAAATAGGACTTTAGGCTAACGTTTTCCAAAGCACTATCATATTGGATTTCAAACATTGCTAGGCCTTGCAGACATGGGTCGAAGACTATAACCAAAAACTTTCTAAACATCCGAAACTAAGACAAGCCCAACCTGAACTCGGTTTATAATTTTTTTTTTTTTTTTTTGGTTCTTGCTCTATAGCTCGGTTCGGTTCGGTTCATTGCCCTCTCCAAACCAAAACTTCCAACTTGTAACCATGTCACTCTCAGCCACCTACAGGCCTCCGCCATTGGCCACCATCTGTCATCGGAACACCACGATCGCCGGCAATTTCTACTCCACACATCCTCCGGATCGCTTAAAACATATTATATGCCTCCGAATCGAAAAGGGCCTTTGCTCCCGGAGCTTGAGGCGATTCTTGAGGGAGAGATTTTCAGTGGGAGACTCTGCAGGAGACGGGGGTAACGATGACTTGGTTGGAGGAGCAGAGGCTCAAGCTTTAAGCTCTCAACACAAGTCAAGAAGTAAGGCTTTCTTGAACCCACCCGCACCATCTTTCGTGGTGTTTAAATCCAAATAACGGATCTTGAGTGATCACAAAAAGGGGAAGTGTTCATATTATTGTAGTGCCAAGCTCTTTTGCTCTCTCTCATGGTGATTCATGCCAACTTTATCTTCAAATCGGGGACTAAATGACAATGCATGATGCCAATGTAATAGTTTTCCTTGCCCTATCAAAACTATTCGTTCTTGCACAGTTTCTTGTTTAGTTATACATTTGCAGGATCAACTTGAAACTTCTACATAGAACCAAAGATAAATAAATAATCTAAGATGAGATTTTCATTACAACAATCAATGTAAGATGTCTTACCTCCGGTGAGAAGGTACAGTGAACTAGGCCCTCTGCGAACCCCTCTCTGTCTCTCTCTATCTCAATTTTTGGTTGTAAGCTTTGTTCATCAACCCCAACCTCAATGGGGTTAATAAATAGCATTATACTACTTCAACTTGCAATGAAATTTAATTTCAAAATATCTTCTTCTTCATTTTGACCGATTGTCAACTCGAACTTAATAGCAAAAACAATTTCACGCTTCCAATTGTGAAGTTTTATACATTAGTGTGTGTATATATATAACAGCTCGGAGTGAATGTTTCTAGAATAAGAAGAACGATGACTAGGTAATTTTTAGGCATGATTTGACAATAAAAAGCCTACTTTGGGAAATGATTTTGATAGATATCCATTTGAGGAATTATCTTTTGTAGAGGTATCGGCTTTGGAGAAAAAATATAATGGAAAAAAGTCAAGACAGTTGTTAAAATAAGGATGAAATGTCCAAAAAAAATCCCTTTTCTAATTGATTAATTAGATATCCTAATACTTTAACACGAATATCTCATTGTCAAAATCTCTAGGGTTTAGCCGGATATTTGTCGGAGTACTAATATTATGACTTCCGAGGAAGCGTTTTTTCTTTCTTTCTTTCTTTCCTTTGTTAAAGGGTGCAGCAGTAAATAATTCCTGAAACATTTTGATATTGTTCCATCAAAAAACAAAAAACAAAAAAACTTGTTCCAATCAATCTCAGATCTGTTCCATTCCACTTAAGGTTTATCGCCGTCATTATTCCAATCAATCTCAGTCCTGTTCCATTCCATTTAAGGTTTATTGCCGTCATTTAGATTTATGAAATTTGCATTCCTTTACTGCAAATTTATTTGTGTTTGTCTTATGGTATCTTATTCAATTATCGGTGTGTTTAAATTTTGTTGGTTGGGTACTCTTGTATGATCATCCAAATTCCCTTTTTTTTTTTTACGGGGATTCGTAGGTATTGCGACCCATAATATTTTTATCTCGTTTACTAACTTTGAACTCTCCATTCATAAATAGCCCGAGTGAGATTCATTAGTTGTCAAGGGGGTGGTGGCCGACACTCTCGGGATGCTGTCATGAATGGCGGTCAACCCCGCATTATCTTTCGGCTACTTCATATATAGGAACTCGCCTAGACAGACCAATTTACATCTCTATCTGTTTCTTTTTTTGGCCACAAGCTGAACCGCAATCAAGCTGAACACATGACTGTTTGGTTCTCGTTGTTTAAGCATTTCCCTTGGTTCGATTTGTAAGGCAAAGCAAGCATCACCCCCGGGAACTGTGCTCATTATACTCGCAGGGAGATTTCAAGGGAAAGAGGGTTGTGTTTCTGAATCGGCTTTCCTCTCTCCGGATTGCTCCTTTGACTACTGGTTAGCACCGTATCCTCCCCAGCTTTCGTGTTTGATGTAAATTTTGTGTCCCGCCATTGAGGCATTAGGAGTCCTGCTATAAGATCCTCTGCTCTTCGATGCCACCAACATATAGCGGTTTAGAGTGAAACTCTATGGCATTATATTTGCTAACGGCGACCGAACTACACATTTAACGATTCGGGTATTTTGAATGAAATGCAATCGTGCGAGTTAATTTGTCGAGTACGATTTTCAAAAAAGATTCGGTAAGACCCGCCGTGACCACTTCTCAAGTCTCTCTGCCCTCGCTCTCCTTCTAGCCCGGCTCTCCGTCCCTCTCCTCTACTCCATTCCCTCTCCCCGACCTTCCAAAAACCCAAAGTTTGACCTCGATCCAGACAAAAACCACATTGTTCGATTCACCAGCAAGACTTCTAAGAAAAGGGATTTGAAGAAGAAGAAGAGGGGAAATGGCTTGATTTTGTTCGAATTAGGGTTTAAATTTGAGGCGAATAATGGTAACTCGGAGTCCCCGCAAGCCACGCGGGTCGGATAAAACGATGAAGTATTGCCATAGTCGGAAAGATCCTGTGACAATGGACCACCCCATGGATCTTGTGAGTCCACATTCATGGAAGAATCTGGTTGATTTCTCTGGTATTCTTCAAGGGCTTGAAATGTGCTGAGATGTGTACTGGGTCTATCCCATGAACAACTAGCTAAGTATAGCCAAACTTCTAGAGGGATGACTTTGTTTGATTGACACAAAATCCTTTGAAGTTACTTATGTTCATAAGAAAGCTCTGTGATTGATTTTGAAAAAGTCCGGTGAATCCGAGATCTCTATTCAGGGAGGGTCGACTTGAAAGTTGAGGTGTCGACTTGAGCTGCATCTGTTCGCCCGCCTCCTATTGGTTTGTAAAATACCAAAGATCGTGGAAGATCACCCAGTGTGTCTTCCCGGTTCTGGTCTTCTAACTCTTCATTGCATTTTAAACAGACTATTCCATGCTTGGAGGGGCTGGAACCCCGTGAGGATGTCTTTCTGGTTCTGGTCATGAGTTACGTAGTCTCCAAAAAGGGCTTGAGATAAAACCCCGATGATTTTATCTATTGGAAATTCTATGACAACATGATAAAGATTAAACATGTACCAGAACATCCATTTAAGTTCTTCTAAAAATGCTTCATCCGGAGACCAGCGAAGAGGTCGAATAAAGGGATATTCATGGTTTAGTCCTAGTTTTAACATTAAACCACCATAATCTTGAAAGATATGATAAGGATAATGCCAAAGCTGGAGATGGAGATTTGCGGTGAATTGATTGTGTCCGATCAAATCAAGGACATCGGGAGGATATTGATGGGAAGGCCATTGGTGTTCTCTCATATTAACTATACAAAAGTCTTGTCCGAGACCTATTTTCATACATACACGTTAATAGAGGAGGTAGGTTCCTTGGGTCCGGAGAAGAAGTCCGCAAGGACATTTTTCTTTCCTAAAATGTGTTTAGCATCAAATGAGTATTTTGAAAATCATTCGGCCCATCTAAAAAGCTGTGGGTGAGGAATTTGTTTCTGTTTGAATTTCAACATTTGAGAGAAGGAGGATATATCCATTTCCACAGAAAATGATGACCAATGAAATGGAATTCAAACTTTTTGATGCCGTATTTTACTGCCAAAATTTCTTTAAAAGTGGAATAATAATACATTTATGCATTGCTGAATCGACCACTTTTGTAAGCACAAATCTTTCGCTTACCATCAAGTTCCTCAAGGAGAATTGCTGCCCAATATTTGTCACCGACATCAGTCTGCAGAATTCTTTTACCTATGGAAGGAATTTTCAAGGGAGGTAGATGCTGGAGGATCTCCTTGAGATATTTAACAATCTTGGTCTGTTTTGGTCCCCAAGGTGGTGCATTTTTCTTTAGCATCTTTTGGAGTGGATGCAATACTTTCGAAACTTTAGGCACAAAGTCTCTTAGGTAATTAACAATACCAAGAAAGGCTTGCACTTGATTGATTGTGAGATCACTGTCTGGGAACTTTTGCAAGTTTTCTACAACATGGGGTCCTAGGCGGTAAGTTCCTTCTTTGAGATGCATGCCGAGAAATTCTATCTCTTTTTGGGCGATAATCATTTTTTTCTGGGAAAGCATGATGCCATGTTTTTTGACAATCTTAACAAACTGGGTGAGTAGTTGGCAATGAGATTTTTCATCAGCTGAATAAAGAAGGATGTCATCAATATAAATGTCAGCATTTGACGGTATGGACTAGAAGATCTTGCATGTGGCTTTTTGAAATAGTGAAGGGGCTGTTTTGAGTCCAAAAGAAAGGACTTTTCACTGGTAGTGCTGGGTCGAAATACAAAACCCGATTTTGGGCCTATCTTCGGGGTTAATACCCAATTGCCAAAATCCCGCTTTGAGGCCAAATTTGGTGTAAATTCTAGCTTGGACCAAACTGGAGAATAAAAAAATTTTGTGTGGTAGAAGAAATTTATCATCTTGAAGAAACTAGTTCAAGGGCTGATAATTTATAACTAATCTAAGTTTGCCACGATTTTGTTCAACCCTCTTGTTAACATATAAAGCTTCACATACCCATTGTGAATCTGATGGCTCAATGAGTCCTTGCGAGAGTAACTCAGAGCCTACTTTCAGCCTTTAAAGTTGTACTCCAAATTAGAGGAGCTCCTCAAACTCCTAATTCTTTGATTGCAACTCTTCATTATCAAATGATTTACCGGGTTCAAAATCATGCTATAAATCCGAACCTCCCTAATTCGGATGAAACTTTGATAATTTCTATTGATCATGACCAAACCTCTTGTGTCCATGTATCTAGACAGATCCCTAGAGATCAACTTGTTAAACTACTTCTTGACATTTGGGTAACAAACTACGAAAAGCTTCACCAGAATTCTCGGCTTGTTTAGTTTTTTGAACCCCAGTTTACCAAGAAAAAAGATGGTACTGTCACCATCAAATTTGCCAAAGAAAAAGAAGATTCTCCTTCTTCATTTCCCTCTTTTCCGACCATTCTATGCTTTTACCTCATGTCCAACGGAATTAGTCGGCATGGAGTACCTAGACTCAAAAGAATTTGTCCAGTCCTTTGATTTAAATGGTCAACCTATATACCATTATAAGGACCCTTCGAGACATTGTTTTTGGGATATCGATTGTATATGTCCCTCTTGCACAGGTTATGAAGAAGAAGACAGGTCTTCTTCCAAAAGAAAGAAGAAGAGAAAAAACTCCTTGTACCGGAGGTACCTTGATGGTGATCCTCTTGTCTAACCTCTTGGTGAAGACGGTGGAAGATAGCGATATATGGTTCAATATGGTACACCCGAACCTCCTCAAATTGCAGTATCATCACCTTGTGTTCCGGATGAATAACTTCCTCCACCCTCGCCACCAAAGAAACCAGTTACTTCTCCTTTTTACAAGCCAATTCAGAAATGAGTCAAGAAAAACCCATCTTGTTCGATTGATCTTCCAAAGCCTTATACATGTGCTCCTAAAACAGATCCACCCCTGTTACGCCAAGCATCCGTATGTTTCAGCCTGAAGATTTTCCTCCACTTCAGCCAGTAAGAAATGAATCCAGTTCTTCAAATCTTCGGTTTCCTCCGTTGGAGAAATTTTCAGACCCTCAGCAAAAATACTACCATACTCCTAAAATATCAGCTCCTCATGATGTTGATGCACATGGTAGAAGAAGAGGCTCAACTCCAGCAGAAATTGTTTTAAACTGGCAAACCGAAAATGATTTGGCTCAAAATGTTGCACTTGACAAATTCTCCACCCAAGTTGAACGGGTAGATTAGTGCACCACACTGATCAAGAAGATGCTTGAAGATTTTCAAAAAAGACTTTATACGCTTGAAACCTATCAGATTCCTCACCATTACTTAGAGGACCGGACTCCCGAAATCGAGAAGCTAAAGCAGCAAATTCAGCTTCTTGAAGAACAGAAGGCACGCCTTAAATGACATCCACCTGGTTTTTCTCCACAAAGTCCATTTTTCTCGGAATTCTTCCCATCTCGAATTATTGCAAAATCTCCAGCTACTTTGGCTTTTTCAAGATCATCTTCCTCTTTTGCAGCCACTCTTACATCCGCACCACCCTCTCCTAAGACCAATGTTTTGGCTCTTGGAGTAAAATTGCAAGAAATTGAAAAGGAAACAAAAGAGAAAATCTCCTTCTCTGACTCCTTCAGCACCTCCAAAACACAAAGAATCACCTCCTAATTCTCCCAAGCCACAAACTCATTCTTATATGGTGTCTAATCCCCTGGAAAGTTTCTTGAGGCAGCAAATTCCTTCTATCTCTACCATCAATTTGGCTGATCCTCAAGAGTCATCTGACTTTGATTCGATTTCAAAATCTTTAAATACTGATCTTCCTTCTTTTGCCTCATTTGATACTTCTCCTGACAAGATTCAGCCAGATTCTGAAATAATGATGGTTGATCCCACGGAACCAAAAGAAGAAGACATTGAGCCTCGAGTAACCATGCCCTAAAAAAACTAGCCTTCATCAACTTCTAGAACTTTATTTACCTTTGATGATCTTCCTTATCACAAATGGCCCGATAGACTCCAGGAGTTTCATGCATGGATGATGACTAGAAATCTAAGGGAGCATAGTACTTAAGAAGTGCTCCTTGACTTTACTAGTAGGCTTACATGAACATTGAGAGATTGGTGGAATTCAGCCTCCGAGCACGATCAAATATCTCTCCTAATGATGAATTTTAACCAAGCCATCCATGTTGTCCATACCTACTTCATTGGCCTACACGAAAACACCAAAAAACTCAAAAAGAAAGAGTTTTTTGAGCAGAGATGTTGCTCTACTTCCAAAAAAAGACCTTGATCGTCACTTTCGTGAGATGATCAAACTCTTTTATCTCCTTGGAGCAGATGTAAACCTTAAACTTGTATTCATAGCCTCCATTCCCAAAGAAATTGCTGATGAAGCAGAAAAAGTATTACAAACCCGCAATAAGCCCGTTGCAGAAGCCATCATGGGTGAAATTCAGCAAGCGATCCATCTTGCTATTAAAGAAACTTGCCGGAGGAAAAAAAATTTCCAGCAATTCCTTCGTGAAAATCGCAATCCGGATAGGAATTGTGACAAATCATATTTGAAGATTAAGTGCTCGAGAGACTATAATGATCTAGCTTGTGTGGGTCATAAGAAGAAAACCCACTTCAAGAAGGTTTCTTTTGGGAAAAGAAGAAAAAGGCAAAGGATATAAGGGAAATGGAAATTCCTACACAAAAAATCTCGTTCCTACGTAACGAGAGGGAAATGCAAGTCGGACAGGTGCTACATTTGTAACAAAAAAGGACATTTTGCAAAAAAAATGTCATCGGGCAAAACACCTGGGAAGCTATATGATTCGGAAGATCTCGACGACTATGGGAATCTCCATTAGTGATGAAGACATTGAGTCGATCGTTTCGGTTGAAGATGAACCTTCATCTAAAACCCTCTATGCCATCAAAGCATATTCCTCTGATTCTGAATCTGATGATACCCCAGGAGACATCTTTGCCATTTTTCCCAACTTTGTTTCATACTCTTTCCATATCAAACCCTCTATATTTCATTCACCCTATATCCCAGTCCAAATCTTTCCTCCTAACCAGAAAAATCTCATTCAAGTGATTGCTCTCATAGACACTAGAGCTGCTACATCTCTCATGGACATCAAGGTCCTCCTAGAAGAATTTTGGATACCCTATATCGGGTATTTCGGTTACGCTTCTGATAACACTTTCACTACAAAGGTTCGTAGCAAACCAATTACTCTTCAAATTTTTCCCCAGCGCTCAATCACTACAAAAATCCTTGGTTATCCTTCCCATGATAAAGATCTCATCATCGGTTGGGACATTTTGGCCTAACTTCCACAACTCAAAATTGTGTCCGATGGAATTCAATTCAAATATAATTTTAAAGAGTTCGTAGATATTCAACAGCTCTTTATTATTTAGCCTGAAATCCTCGATCCAATTACCCAGTCCCTCATATCTTGTTGTGCAAACTCTCATTCCTAGTTTTTCCAAAATTGTTCTCATCCTTTCTGGACAAATCCAGACTTCTTTGTTCATCTTCCATTTAAGAACAATGAAAATATGAACCCCCAACAAAAGCCAGTCATTCTAGAATGAATCCTGGTTATCTTGCTCTTACTCAAAAGGAATGCTCCGAGTTAGTCTCGCAAGGACTCACTAAGCCATGAGATTCACAATGGGTGTGTGAAGCTTTCTATGATAACAAAAGAGCTGAACAAAATCGTGGGAAACTCAGATTAGTCATAAATTATCAACCCTTGAACCAGTTTCTTCAAGATAATAAATTTCCTCTGCCACACAAAAATTCTCTGTTCTCCAGTCTTGCCCAAGCCATAATTTACTCCAAATTTGACCTCAAAGCAAGATTTTAGCAATTGGGTATTAACCTAGAAAACAGGCCAAAAATCGGGTTTTGTATTCCGAACCAGCACTACCGGTGGAAAGTCCTTCCTTTTGGACTAAAAATAGCCCCTTCACTTTTTCAAAAAGCCATGTTCAAGATCTTCCAGCCCATACCGCCAAATGCCCGGATTTACATTGATGACATCCTTCTTTATTCGGCTGATGAAAAATCTCATTGCCAATTTCTCACCTAGTTTGCTAAGATTGTCAAAAACGCATGGCATCATGCTTTCGCAGAAAAAAATTATTATAGCCCGGAAAGAGATAGAATTTCTCGGCATGCATCTCAATGGAGGAACTTATTACCTAGGACCCATGTTGTAAAAGACTTGCAAAAGTTCCTAGACGGTGATCTCACAATCAATCGAGTGCAAGCTTTTCTTGGTATTGTTAATTATCTAAGAAATTTTGTGCCTAAAGTTTCGAAGGTATTGCATCCATTCCAAAAGATGCTAAAGAAAAATGCACCACCTTGGGGACCAAAACAAAGCAAAACTGTTAAATATCTCAAGGAGACCCTCCAGCATCTACCTCCCCTGCAAATTCCTTCCACGGGTAAAAGAATTCCGGAGACTAATGCCGATGACAAATATTGGGCAGCAATTCTCCTTGAGGAACTTGATGGTCAGCGAAAGATTTGTGCTTACAAAAGAGGTCGATTCAACAATGCGTAAATGCATTATCATTCCACTTTTAAAGAAATTTTGACAGTAAAATACGGCATCAAAAAGTTCGAATTCCATCTCATTAGTCATCATTTTCTTGTTGAAATGGATATATCCTCCTTCCCCCATATGTTGAAATTCAAACAGAAGCAAATTCCTTACCCATAGTTTTTGAGATGGGCCAAATGGTTTTCAAAATACTCTTTTGATGCTAAATACATTTCAGGGAAAAAAAAATGTCCTTGCAGACTTCTTCTCCGGACCCAAGGAACCTACCTTCTCTATTAACTTGCACGTAAGAAAACGGGTTTGGGATAGTGCTTTTTGTATAGTTAATATGAGAGAACACCAATGGCCTTCCCAGCAATAGGAGACAGGCGAACAAAAGCAGCACAAGTCGGCACCACAACTTTCGAGCCGGACCTTCTTGAACAAAGAGCTCAGATTCACCGGACTTTTTCAAAATCAATCACAGAGCTTCCTTATGAATATAAGGAACTTCAAAGGATTTTGTGTCAATCAAACAAAGTCATCCCTCTAGAAGTTTGGCCATACTCGACTAGTTGTTCATGGGACAAATCCAGTACACATTCCAAGACATTTCAAGCCCTTGAAGAATACCAGAGAAATCAACAAAATTCTTCCATGAATGTGGACTCACAAGATCCATGGGGTGATCCACTATCATAGGATCCTTATAACTTTCGATAGCCAGCCATACCCAGTCAATATTTTCCATCCAGTTCAACGGATATTCCGTCCGGCTCAAGCGGTATTCCTGATGACCTTGAAACCGACAGGCAGATATCCGAGTATGAAGAAGCTCAATTATTGAAAGCATACAAATAGCAAAAAGATGGCCCAGACAGCTCAAATAGCGATGATGCAAATTATTATCCCTTATGATGAAATGTCGCTCTCATCCTACTCGGTCTCTTTATCATGTACGTACTATGTGTTGCAATAATTGACCACTTGTGGTCAAAAGATTGTCAAGTGGTTGTCGGTCGGTTGTCGCAATTATGGGTTTTTTAAAGTCGTATCCATTAGTGCTCCACTAAGAAGGATCTCAATTATTGAGCATCCGATGTGAAGGAGTGTTGTCTTATGTAAGAACGCCTATAAAAGGCCCCCTCATGTAATGTGTTCCGCAGAGCTTGCTAAGTTTAACGCTCCCCTTTAGAAATATTAGTGTGATTCCCAAAACCATGAGCCATCACATTCTCTTCTCTTCCCTTCGAGCAACATTTCAAGAGTTTGAATCCTTTTGTTAATTTAGCAGTACAATTGGTTTAATATGCTCTCCACTTGCCACTTATATGGATCCTGCGGATCAGAAAATTTCTGATATTTTATCGATGAGTTCTAAGAATGCATCCGGAAGCTTAAAGGCGATCCCCCGTTATCGGCTAAGGAGCCACGGGTTTGGGGATAGCATACCTGCTTCGGATCTGTTCTTGGTCCACCTCTATTTTGGTATCATGATCAAAGAAAGGCGTTTGATAACGGGATAAAATTTCTATGAAAAATTATTGATCATAACCAATGCATTTTATTCAAGAAAAGTTAAATGCAAATACCGACGGGTTATCATGCAAGTCGGAAGACTAATCCTACCAATCACATTCAATAAAATAAATGCACAATCAAATACACAAATAAAGCACATCAATACAAATCAAGACTTCCCTAATATAGTTATAAGGGCTTAGAGAATGTGTTATTAGAGTTCATGGGTGATTTGGGAGAAATTGGAGACAATTTGCTAAGAAGGGCAAAATCGTCGGTTTGGAAAACTCGGTGGTCAAAAAATCCAAAATAGGTCTTGGCCGGATGATTGTAGTCATTTCCTATTTTTTGGGATTTTTTTGAAATTTTCAAAATTTTCAGATTTTTTAATGATTTTTTAATATTTTTACTTTTTTAATGATTTTTTTAATAGCTCACGAATTTTTTCTGAATTTTTTATTACTTTTGGAAATTTTTATGAATTTTTTATACTTTTTAATGAATTTTTAAATTTTTTTTATTTAAATTTTTATTATTAAAATATTTTCCGGACCAGGTCAACTCGGCCCGCACCCCTCTCAAGAGAGAGAGAGAGAGATTTCCCTATAAACAGAAGAAAATATAAGGAGGGAGGACTCAAAAGGAAAAAAATAGCTTCTGATGGTGAGAAGTAAGTTTTTTTACTTCTCAAAAGTGCTGCAAAAATCACTTCTAAAGTAAAAAGTTGTCTCAGAAGTAGAAATTTAAAATTGTGAACCAAACGAATTTCTACTTTAAAAGTTGCGTTACTAAATAGATTTACGTTCTAGAAGCATTTCTGAAATAGAAATTCTGCTTCAGAAATGTTATTATGCTTGCCCAAGGTTCCAAATACTGGACCATAGTTGTCGAGGTGGTTGGTAAGAGGATGTAGCAATGTCGCTCTCTGGTGGTTTGCTTGCTGGGAGGATCGATTTGTACTCACTTTTGACTGAAAACGAACCACTCCTGCTGCCTGTCCATATCAATTTGTCGCTGGTTGGAACAGAATAAACTGGAATGGCCATGATACTATTCACAATCTACTCATTGAAAAGGGACTCCAGCTTTTGGACGTCCCATAAATGGTTTTCTTTGTCGATAAGTTCCTCGACACGCTTTGGGTCAACTCGGTTGAGTGAGCCCCTCCCCATGACCATGAGCTTCGCCAGCGAAGAGGAGGAAGAAGAATGAAAGTGAGAGAAGAGAGAGAAAAAGTAACGGTAGCGGAGTCCGAAGAAATGGAATAGTGTGGGACCCACTTTTTATTGGGACTTGTTTTCAGTTTTTTCTTTTTTAGCTTTTTCGGTTCAGGTGTCACAGTTTGAATTGTAAAGGAGCACAGCACAGGAGAGTGGCGTACCGAGAGTACCTAATATTTTCTCATATTCTTGCTTCGTTCAATAAACTTGTAAGCGTCACATCACATGAAATAGACCAATTAAGATTAACTAATGCTGACAGCTTGGAGACAAATCAGACAGCTTAGATAAGTCCACAACATTGAGTTGACCAAACAATCATTTTAAGCATATTATTATATTCCGACCAAAAAAAAAGAACAAATTATTATACTGTAAGGAGGAAAAAAATACAAAAAGAAAAAGGTTAAAGTTAAAAAGAGCTAGTGTCAAAGTGCCCTCTCCTGTCTGCACGGAGTATCTGTTTGCAAGACTTTACCGAGAAAAATGTAAAACCTTGGACAGTATAATTGAACATAAAGCCTAAGATATCATTTTAATAGCAACTCACTTATCATAGTAATTATAGTTAGTTTATCATAATAACTTCATTTAAAATCTTGAATTCATCTTGCATCACTGATATTTGCTTTCATGATCGAAGACGGGCAGTGTATGATTCAACATTGCATTATAAGACTTACATTGAGAATATTCTTTCGGGGTTTCCAATTTGCTAGGTTCAATCGAAGCAATTTAATGTAATATACAAACACGACTTGCCCTAGATAATGAGCCAACCTAATTTGCTAAACCAAAATATTCGTCCAGTTAGAGGTCAAACCATAACGTAATCATTTCACATGCCTCCTAATCTTTAATTAAAAGCTTTGGTCCTATATCCGAAATTAAACTAAACTACTATTTCTGCAACGAGGGGTTAAATTGCAGACTTTCTACCATTCCGAGGTAGCATTTGGAAATAGGGAAAAAGTCAAAAAGAGCGCTCCAATTTAGCTTTCCCAAAAGAAAGTGAAGGTGGTTAAGATGCAAACATCACTGAGACTTGATGATTTCTTCACCAGATTAGAGATCCCATCTACAAAATCTGGAAATTGGCTGGCAAAGAGCTTAAACTCCCAAGAATTTCTCTCTCGCCCAAGTAAACTTTTCTCTGCCAAATTACCTCCTTCCCTGCCTCTTTTGTCCTACTTGCAATTCCATGTCCTTAATTGGAGAGTTCTTTTGCCGGTGCACGTGGTAGAACAACATACATTAACATCAACATCACCTTAATCCCAAACTAATTAGAATCGGCAGTCGATGAACCCAAAAATAAATAAAATAAAAGCAAGACCAATTGAGAGAAAAGAAATAATTATATAAAAATAAAAATATATAAATACACTGCACAATTGAATTGAACAGGGTGGCACCTTTCGATTGGATGCATCTTCAATTTAATTTCTGGAAAATGATTAAAAGGGCCTTGGATCAGCCAATCATTAATCGAGCTGGAGACAGCAAGCTCTTGAGCAATCTTCATCTAATTAATATTTCATGCTAGTGTTGTCACGAAAGCATTGGTACAACTCAGTCTTGATTGTGGGTCATCGGTTGTTGGCCTTGAACATCAGGACGGCGGAGGAATCATGGTACCACCGAGAGCCATGAGACACAGATTCACGTTGATGATAGCTATATGCGCTGGTCATACATTGAAGGGTCCGCAAGAGCTAGCATTCAGAAAACAAGAAGCAATGCCCACCACTATACAAGTTCAACACCTCAGAGATTTAAGAAGAAGAAAAGGCTTAGAGGAACTAAGTCATAGTGAGAACAGAGGAGAGAAGAACAGGGAAACTACAAAAATACGACACTTAGACCGCTGTCCACTCACCTACTGTACAAGAACGAGCGAAAGAATACGACCCTATTGTTTCTTCGGTATGGTATCAATATCAATGAATTCACCGGTTACCCTGGGAGAGACAAGGGGAAGAGAAAAGGATGAGAAAAACTAGAACAAGATTGCGGTCATTGCAGCTCGTTAGATACGTATGCGACCGACAATTAGACCACAGACAATACAGCCCATATGCTCTAGCCAGCTGGCTTGACTAATGAGCAGGGCACGATCAACCTTTTAAACCAAGAACAGCACATAAATCCTATGTTGATCACCACAGTTGAGCAAATAAAGTCAAGTCATAAGACTATTGTCTGCATAGTCTGTTTAAGAAAGAGTAAAGCCATGGACTTGAATCAGAGACCTACAAATCCTTGGCGACCCACAGACCCGCGTAAAACACCAAGCTATGCATACCCTCCCATAAATTTGGCAAAAGTATTTGACATCTGACAACCCCGCAATACTGAACATGTCCCGCATAGATGCCAAAAACATGTATTACACCGATATTAGACAAGCTGTTCAACCAGTTGCAACGACCGAAGCACCAGTGGCCACTTGACCATCAGTGCTTCCATTTTTCATACACCGGAAAACAGACTACAAGACACTACAAAAGAGAAAATAGAAAACACTAACCTGTTGTAATTTAAAAAGGCATCGCCGATGGTCCCCGCAACCTTGTTCCTCACTTTCCGTACACAAACCTACAAGAATAGAAAGAAATTGAGACAGGTTTGCCCACATAAAATGTCCCAATGCCGACGATCAAGTAATGCAGAAAGCATTTTTACCTGTACTTGATCAACAGGTCCAGCCTCTGGATCACGATTTCGATGTATGACTATCCCATTATCGCATTTGTTTATAAAATGCGCACTCCCACTAATATCGTAAAGGTTAGGCGGCTCCCCAACCCAGTTGTGCAACTGTTTTGAAGAGTGAATTTAGAATTGACAATAGAGACATAATTAACCATGCCAAGGCTAAAAAGACCAACCTGTCTGGGATGCGCTACGAACCACACATGGCAGGAATGATGCTGAGCAAAACGCCTGATCAACGTAAGCATCTGACTCACATACTCTGTTTCAGTCCTGCATTGGATCCATACATATGACATCTAATTATTAAAATAACATAAATACTCTCAAATGGTATGTGGTAAAAGGATTTGACAGTATCCCCAAGATTATATCACTAAACACGGATGGAATGAAATGTTAATTTGCATAGAAACTGCTACTTTACACAACGTAATCTTCGAAATTGGTGATTTTATGATGAATGGGTTTTGCTTTGGCAGCACCGCATCACCGTTTTTTCAGTTTCTTTCCTTTGTCAGAGAGAAACCGAGGAATACGAACAGATAGAGGGTATGCAGCCAGCAATACATGACAGACCGCCAATAGCAGAATCGCCAGTTCAATATGGACATTTAGAGCAGTTGCATACAATAAATACATTCAAGTCATGAGTCATAAGACGCACTGGCTAGACGGGCGCTGGTGGTCAAGCTCGTTGTAAGGATCAATTACCAGTCCCCGCACCCCATGTCTTAGAACTGCAGACTTGGCAAGATCAAGCACCCACTTTATACTTGGAAGTGAGTCATCCTCACACCTGTTCAATAGCCAGAACAGCAAAACATATTATTTACTTTCCATTTCCAGGAAAAGCCTGCAGCATCAACACTTTTAAGTCTATCAGAATCCATCAATATTTATTTCAACTTAAGATTTGCTTAGTCAAATATCTAAACAATATAACTACTATTTGCAAGCGATCTTTTAGACTATTCTGACCGAAAGTGACCTCAGAATAATTTTCCAACGTCTACATACACTAAAATTAGATATATCACGAACATCTGTCAAGCCCTAACAGTAACAAAGAGACTTTCTCATCCGGCCACATTAGCCTGAAAATCATGTTAATAATTCATGAATTAAAATTCATGTCTCCTGACTCTTCTTAGACAACCACAGTCATCAATTCTCTATTCAATTATTGGGCACAAAATTTACATGACACAGCAAATCATCTAGCTTGTAACTTTCCAGAAATTTTTTGACTTGTAGCATGTCGGAATAAGATTTTTCGTAAAAACAAGTTCTCTCAAAGCTACTATTTGATCCCAAGCAGCAGAATTACTGATACGAGAAACTTCAGAGCAAGAACATATACAAGTAAACCCCAAGAATTCGTAAGCCTACACAGCTTCACACTTCAAAAATATGTTGAATGTTAATAGAATTATTTTGTTCCCATAAGCCATAATCAAGAATTTTTTTTGTATGCTATCTCTGTCCACCTCTCATCCTTAATAGAAATATACTGCAAGATGACAAGGAGGTGGAAGGTAAAATGAACCAATATGGGGAGCAGCATTTCCATTGTATTTGTTGGTGCCTCCTTGATACGAAAGAAATGACCGGTATATGCATGCCAACTTAAGGTGAAAGGACGATTACAGCAGCAGCTAAGCCAGGGACAAGAAAATCTAGGAATTCAAGCAGTGGCATATCCCTGGTACAAGCTGGATCTTTAAGGCCCTTTTTTGCCCCTTTCATTTGAAAATTACAGATTTAAGGCCCTTTTTGGCCCCTTTCATTTGAAATTACAGATTCTCCATGGTGAACTGTAACCTATTAACATATGAAGAAAAACTATACAACTGTCGAAAACAGCATCCTGCCAGCAAGGACTGCACGTAGCACTGAGAACACTGAAATCTGGAAATGCTGAACTGCGGTAACTCCATATGCAAATCAAAATTCATTTACCAAGCAAGACAGGCACAATTTCGATACCCACATAATATTCCTTAGGAAAAGAAACGGTTAAAATGCACCATTCTCCATATATATCTACACCCCATAACACAGCAGTGTTTTTTTAATGCACCGCATCACCCTTAAATTAAAATATGCTAACACTCAATTTGCTTTACATGACTTTGCCACAAAAAAAAAAAAAAAAATTGGATTTGAGTTTCTTACCTTATGAGATAAAATGTATCACTCAACCATCGCTTTCCTCGCTCAAAGTCTTCAATAGCCATTCGTTCAGCAGGTTCCCCGTATCTGTAATTTCCAAAAGTTACCAATTACTTTACTAAATAGAGTTTGAGATGATTGACTTAAGACATACAATTTCCTACAGGACAATTAGTTACACAAACAAGACAGAATAAGGCAACAAACCTGAACAGTTGAAAATATGAGGGGCGAGAAATGCTTATTTGCAAACAATACATAACTTGAAACCCAATTATGACTAATAAAGTTTTGAACCTTATATAAAGTGAGAACCTACTATAGGTAACAAGGGGTCAGAAACAGAACCTACAGCACGCGATCAGAAGAACCCTAGCATCATATCAACAGATACTCTGGTTTTAACAATCACACATGATGGCCAGCATGGCTGATCAACGAGGTGCTAATACTGTTGTGGATACTTATTTACGAGAAAACTAAAACAACAGTAACAGCAGGAACACCTACAAAGGCTGCAGAGACTGTAGGGCCTCTACATCCTCCAAGAACTCTTGCGGAGGCGCTAAAATTTTCTATTTGTCATTACCAATGACTTTAATGTGGAAATGTTCTCAATCATCAAGCTACCAATATCATATTTTTTCCTAGTTTGTTGAAAATATGAACAACTTGGGGGAACTATTCCTGCTAAAAACCCTTATACAGCCATATTTGTTCTAACTACCAACATTTTGTGAGATTGTTCTAACAACTTATGCTCTTGAAGAACTTCAGCGACTTTAATAGAGCATTTGACAAAATGTTATGTGCACACAGATGATTAAAGGTGAAGCAATTGAGAGTTGCTTCTCAAAAAACAATCAGTCGATAGTTTGGCAACTTCCGCAACCGCAGCATTTACATCTAATAAATAATATTACTTAATTGAGTAGAACCAGATATACCAGGATATTGCCTGTGTAATGAATCTTTCTCCAAAGGCATGAATAAGATTGGGTAGGTTGTAGCATGTGGGGCCAAAATTTAAAAAAATAAATAAATAAATAACAAATGAAAGCAAAGTGCAATAAAGAAACAAGCAAACAAGGTCTGCCCTGGGGTCCACGTCCTTCTAGTTAACCATCTTGATGTCAACTTCACCATCAAGAAGAGGGCTACAATTTGGTCTACTAGACAAATTGAGAGCAACAATCTATTAGAGTAAACAAGCTGCAATAGCAACTTAATCTACAGACAAAGTCGCGGCACCACAAACAATGAAATAGCTGCTAGACTAGTGTCACAGTCTGGAGGTTTTCAAGCTCTAAGGGCCACGAACCATCCAAGAAGAACGGACATCTCTCTTGGGTTCTCTAGAATATTTCTAGGGGGGCAATATTGTAAATGTACCCTATTCTAAAGAGTTCCTTGTAATCTGATTGGTCGATAGGGAGGTGCACTCTCATTGGTAGATAGGGAGGTGAAATCTCCACCATTAGATCGAGAATTGATCAACTATTGTAATCGAGGGAATCTTTGTATATATAGGGGTCCCGTCCCCTCTCACTCATATCATCTCACAAGTTAATAGAATCCAGAGCTTCTCTCTCTAGAGTTTCTCCCTCTATGATTCTTATGAGTGTGTGGGAAAAGCTGACTTGGGAATTCATTCCTAAGGCCGCATGGGTAAGGTAACGCTAGATTCTGCCACTAATCAATCTCTCTCTCCCTCCCCATCAAGAATAGGGCTGCAATATGGTCTACTAGGCCAAATCAATACATCAAATTGAGGCAACAATCTATTAAAGTAAACAAGCTGCAATAGCAACTTAATCTACAGACTAAGTCGCGGTGGCACAAACAATGAAATAACTGCTAGACTAGTGTCACAATCCGGAGGTTTTCAAGCTCTAAGGACCACGAACCATCCAAGAAGAATGGACATCTCTCTTGAGTTCTCTAGAATATTTCTAGGGGGGCAATATTGTAATTGTACCCTATTCTAGAGAGTTCCTTGTAATCTGGTTGGTTGATAGGGGTTGCACTCTGATTGGTAGATAGGTAGGTGCAATCTCCGCCATAGATCGAGAATTGATCAACTACTGTAATCGAGGGAGTCTTTGTATATATAGGGTCCCCTCCCCTCTCACTTGTATCATCTCACAAATTAATAGAATCCAGAGCTTCTCTCTCTAGATTTTCTACCTCTACAATTCCTGTGAGTGTGTGGGAAAAGCTGACTTGGGAATTCATTCATAAGGCCACATGGGTAAGGGAATGCTAGACTTTGCCAATAATCAATCAATCTCTGTGTGTGTGTGGTTGTAGAGGGGCGGGGGGGGCGTGGGGGGTAAGGGAATGCTAGACTTTGCCAATAATCAATCAATCTCTGTGTGTGTGTGGTTGTAGAGAGGGGGGGGTAAGGGAATGCTAGACTTTGCCAATAATCAATCAATCTGTGTGTGTGTGTGGTTGTAGAGGGGCGCGGGGGGGGGTGGTGGGGTGGGGGGGGGGGGTTGCACATGCAGGAACAAACACACACAAAGGCAGGCACAATGTAGGTCTATGGTTGATTTCACCATTTGAATTTCACTAATTGATGACTGGCAATGGATTTGCACCATCTGCAAATCAATGACAACAATCCACAATCCATTCAGTAAAACTTTTAAACCATCTGATATTTCAACCTTGTATCCAGTGATATTCTGAAGATGTCATAGCTATAACAGTTTTGCCAGAATATGGTGACAACAATAGACCTACTCCGTGGAGTGTTAGCAAGTACTCCTATTAGTTTCTTTCTGTATGATTAGATAGCGAGACATAGAAAATACATGTTCTTGTGGGTAAATTGGTTTCTTAGAGAGTGAACTCAAATTTCTAGAAATTCGAGTTTTAAAGGACATGATAGGATTGGAGTGAGCTTAGGTTTCTAATGTACAATTACAACACAACCAGTGCAGCAAAAGCTACAGCAAAGCTGAATGGGCTCACAAAGCTTTTTCATGTATTCACAAAGCAAACCATTCTCACATTGTCCAAATACAATGAAAAAGTAAGTTCCACCATGATAGGCCATGTTACAGGCAGATGATAGACCATGTAAATAAAATGAACCCAGCGTGACAAATATAGCCAGAAGAATTCCTCAAAACTTACTTTGAATCAAAAAATGGCTTTTTGATGTGTTTCTCTAAAAGTTTCCTCGCGTGCTCACGAACCTACAGAATAGTAAAACTTAATAGATATCAAGAGTACTGCATCAAATGGGCAGCTTGCAGAAAAAGAACCAATGTAAGTGCAACAAGAATCATTTAAACATGAATATATTACGGATTAATGCAATGATGCTTCCTGAAGCACTATAACCTACAATAGAAAAACCAAAAAATACTCAGCCACATTTGACAGATTACCAAGCAAATATCTAAGGACACGCAAGCCTTCAAAGCAATGAGCTTTATTAAATTATCTCCAGTTATCTCCAGAAACCTATGTAAGGCAATGATGCTTAGTCACTCATTCTTGGGATCAGGAATATTTTGGATGAATTTGCCTTCCCAGACAGTACTGTTGAAGGAACAGTTGACAAGTGTACATTCTTGAGTAAGATTGTGATAAGATCTTACCCTGTTTTCCATTGAACAAAGCGCAAATTTCCAGCCAACACTCTCATTTATATTGCATAAAAGAGCATCAATCCATTCGCTCTTCCCAGAATTAGGGACCCCAGTTACAATAGTCAACTCTCCGGGTACAACCTGACCAAAATAGTAAAGGAGAGGAATCAGTCCAAACTGAAACAAAGTTCTTCAAAAGAGTCTATATGAGATTGTTTCAGAATGTGAAAATAATGTATAGCTTAAATTATTATGAAAAAAGATACTGATCATAAGAGATGCAGTTGTCTCTTACTAAAACCCATCTCAAAGGAGATGAGATATTTTAATCAGAAACAAAGAAGTAAGGTTTTCCATTACAAAGGAAATGTGATGCAAAGGTCAAAACAACAGGCTGTAACAGGACCAATTACAGAAAAGCTACGCAACTTCGGTAGTGATGCATACGTCACTAAAGCACAAGAAGTATATTTTAGTAGGGCACAAATTTACCGCTACTGGTGAAACATATAGGAAAATGTATTCTAGTTGTACTGGAATACCACATGATGAATATAGTAAATTAAATCAGCAGCATCTCAGTCAAATAGGCCAGCAGCAAGTTCACTCTGATCAGTTATTTGTTTGGTTATCTACACTCTTTTTCTCTCGCCTACAACTGGTATGTTTGCTAAATCTCTCCTTTATCACATATGGTCAACATTGGATGTGCCAAACGCAATGCACCATGGCTATCATTTGTGGTTTTGTAAGATCCACTTCTATAATATCAGCATTATTTCCGCGGCTGGCAGTTTAGGAGACACCTTATGAGGGATAAGTGAGAAAGGACACATGAAGCTGCTCTTGATGAGAAAAGTACTGGGACCTCTTCATACAAAAAATTATCGCCAATCTAACTAAGTAAACACTATTTTGCAGCTATGTGGACATCTGCTGTTTAGCCATTATGTGAACCAGTCAAAGGACGGCTACCCGGTTCCACAAAAAAAAAAAAAAAAAAGGATGGCCACCAAAATAATCATTCCTGTCAAACCTTACAAAATGATCCGGATCAATAAGGATGTCAACAGAAAGCATCAGAGCATATTTGTAGGTACACATGAGAACCAATAACTTTGAAAGACTAATCTCCACAGCTTTGCACTTAAATAGAGGATTCACTTTCTTTCTCTTTCCCTATGGGCGGTGGTACAGACAGTACTTCCATTGTTTGAATAAGAATCAAAAACAGAAAATGATTCCACTAATGATATCAAAAACTAAATGAATGCTAACCAGATAAACTGCTAAGGAAGATTACGCATTTATCACAGGCAGAGAATTTGTGAAATTGACCGTCATAACCACCCAAAATGTGCAAGGAAATAAAAAACCAGGAAGGAGAGTGGAGAATATCAAATCCTAATACTTACATTGTATAAGTGATTTAAAGACTTCCACCCCGTCGAAACACCAAACTCATAACCTAAAGTCCGATGATAATAAGCATTTATTTCATCAAAAAAGTCTTTAAAGGTGAACAGTCCACGTATAGGGTATAACTCTGCATTATCAATTACTTCCCGTAGAACACCTGATCCCACATACATGAGCACCTGCAAAAATAGTAAATACTATTCAGCTGGCAAATAATTCTTCATGGAGAAAAAGAGTTTGAGAGGTCATCAGCTGGCAAATAATTCTTCATGGAGAAAAAGAGTTTGAGAGGTCAATAAGATTCTTCTTGCTGTATCTTAATGCTCTGTTTTGAGGGCAAGATGGTGCAAATGCAATATTACACAATTGTAACTAGAAGACCATGGGTCTGAGTCGTGGAACCAGCCTATTGACATAAAAAAGAAGGGGAAAGCTGCATAGATTAGATCCAACCCTTGGATGTCGTGAAGCCTCATGTAAAAGGAGCACCCTTTCAATAAAGCAACATGTTGCCATTCATAATGGAAACAGGGTTATTAATAAGCTGGTTGTTGATTGTAGAAAAGTTAGTTACATACAATATAGTTGTGTACAATTGAAAGTCAAAGCCCATTTTATTTGATCATATGCTGTGTACACTGTTGAGTCCTTTATTTGATCAATTGACTTGATGCCCACTCTCATCAAATTAAATGCCCTAAGAGATGTAGTTAGAAGATGCCACATGTGATGTCAAATACGAAAGTCAAAATTATGATGTGCTCTGCCAAACAATAGATGTGCAAAATCTCCCAACTAGGCCAGACATTGATGCATCCACCAAAGTTAGGGAGAGTGCCACAAGATAGACCGATCTCAAATTATTGACCATATTAAGCAGAGAGTACAGCCAAGTTGGTCAATATCCATCAGGATCCTTCCCTTCATCCTATTTTTCATACTTCAAAGGACGCCCTGACATGTGCAAAAGAAAAAGGGACTAGGTAAAAACTGGAGACAGCAAATTTTCATTCTACCTTCTAGTTTTAGCTCAATAAGCTGGTGTTTGACTCCAAACAGAAAATGTCTTCTTTTTTGCTTTCTACTTTTGTGGAAATAATAGATAAGTTATGAATCAGCAACAGGATTGGGGAGCCTCCCCCGCCCCTCAGAAAAAAGCAGCCTCTTTATTGGCTCTGTCACGTTTCTCCCCATGTGGAAAATTAAGATAAGTGACAACTGATTAGATTTAAATATTTTTGTTACCAACTTTGTGTGTGACTGCATATATATCTTGCTGAATAACCCCAATAAAATGGATGTAGCAGTGGCTTGCTGAGTTGGTTGAATAAAGAACACAAAGGAGGTTCAGCCCTAATTGGTAGAAAAAAAAATGTGTATCTTACTGAATTTAAACGTATACCTCATTTGCATCCTTGAAGTATTCACTGTCATTCTTCTTAGGCCATTTGACTCGCCAACATCTGTCATATGCAAGATAAGGGTTTAAGTGTATCTATAACACTTTATCAGCAAAAAAGGAGAACACAATTGGGCACTGCATAAACCTTTCTCTTCCAAGGCGGCGTGCAAGCTCTTCAGCCAAAGCTTGACCAGGTTTATCCCCATCAGTGGCAAGAATAATACGTGATGCCTGAGAAAAGATTTATGCGATTCAATATAGTAAAGAACGTAACTTTCCATGGCAAAGGTTAAACTAGAACGAGCTCATCACTACCAACCTCCTTAAGGTAGTCTTTGCAGTTCCACAAGTATTGATACTTAATGTCCTAGCTTTACAAATGCCAAAAGCATCAGTGAAGATTTTATCATACAAAAGAATAATGAAATAGGGCAGAAAGAAATTTCTTAAGAGATGAAGGTTGACATATAGATGCTTTAGTTCTGTATAATTTAACACCAAAAATATGCCTTTCTTGAGTGCATAAGCAGCTGAAAAAAAATAGCCAATCTGACCAATATATGAGGAGCTCCAAATGTGATAGGCATCTAGCCAAGTATCAAAAAGAAAGTGATGCACATCATCAGGACAAACAACATAGTTCGTTAATTTGCAGAGACCTAGCACAAGAGTACCCTGGACAATCAACAACGTTTGTCAATTTTGCGGGACCTCATAGAGAGAATTCATAGGTGTCCTGTGATAACATCAGAAACAAAGGAAGAAAATCCTCATGATGAATTTCCAAAATAACTTTGATACAGCCAGCACTGTTCAGTGCGGATTAGTAATTTATTTACCAAATACAACGACAATCATGATGCCAAATTTAAATGTATGGAACTGCTCAACTAAAAGTATCAAACAGTCAATCAAGTGGCAAGATCAATGACTTGATTGACTGTCTGAGAGCCAAGCCAAAGAATTCGATTGACAACCATAACTAGGTATTATGACATGACTGTGTGAGCAACAACCATAATCAGGCTTGTCCAACCCCATAGAATAGCCAAGCATAAAAATTTTGGCAAGCCCGACCTAAGTCCGCCTAAAGTAGACAATGACCTCATACAAGGGTACTAGGTCAGAAGCAAAATATTCTTTCGCTTCCCTTCACATTATTCCTTAGTAATTGCAATCTCTTGGCATTACCTTAGTTTGGCCACATGTTCATAGATTTTTTAATTGGCTTCGACAAGTACAATAACACAATTAATTGGGCAAAAAATTATATTTATTTCCTCCAGAGTTTCAGAGGGTAAATGGGTATCTTTTCTCACAATTCAAACAGCCAGTCAAAGGGTAGTTTGAGCAGTTTCAAGATCATAAGCTGTATTTCTGGCCATAAGATGATTCCTTCATAAGGATGGAATTAAGATAATTCTTTCAAGATCTTCAGTATAGTTTATTCCAGAAAAAAGAGAATTAAAAGACCCTGGATAGTAGAGAGAGGCTCTTTTCATTTATTTTAAGAGCCTACAGAACTTGTTCAGAGCAGGAAAAAAAGACGATTTTGATTATAGTTCAAGAAATTAAGGTGCAAAAATATTCTAAACAAAGTTAATCAGTTCCACGCTCATGCAAAGTGTAAACCCCTTCTAGATCTCAAATCTTCAAAAGTAAACACAGACCTGCCCTTCAGGTGGCAAATCTTTATCAGAAGCTGACGGAGGCGCACCATCAGGAACAGACACACAGTTGCGGAAGCCAGCTTCTTCCATTGCAAGCTTGTCCATCTCACCTTCAACCTAGAAAATAAGTTTTTCGTACCAATTTATCCTAGTTTTTCAATGCAGGACGAATCTTGTCGGACAGAAAAGTGTACATACAATGATGATCTCGCTTTTTCCTTTGATATCATCCAGCCCGTAAAAGATTTTCTCTGTATTAGCTTCCTGAAACAAAAGATGAAAAGAACAGAACGACTAATTAATATGAAATTTTTTAGAACAAGATCTGTATTTTGAGAAACTGCAGAATCAAATCTATATTTTTTTTGGACAAACAGGATCAAATACTCTCTACTCAGCAAGAAATGATGGTCAACAACTTCTCTTCTTTTGTATTTTCGCTGATTGGCAAAAGCCGTAAAGAACCTTCAGAGAAGAGGAGTCTTCTATTTTGTAAATAGTGAAAATAGGTTTAAAATCTTACATTTTTTGCTATAGAGGTCGATAAGATTTGATACACATTGTAAATGCATTGATGGACATTGTAGATGCTTTATCACGTAAATGAGCTCTTTTTTATTGCTTATTGCTCCTCTCCTACCTCTTTTTGCAATAAATTGGCGCCTAATAGTTATCTTTTTGCATGCATATTCAGTAAAAAGAGGGAAAAAGAAAAAAATCTCTCTAGTCAGAATCTAAAGCAAGGAGTGGAAAATATTATTATGTAGATAGAACTGGCTCAGCTCTATACACGCAATTAGCAAGGTTCTAGAAGGATGACATTATATAAACATAAAAGGTCCCTTCGGACCATCTATGAAATTACAAAACTCAACCTGCCAAAATTTTTTCTTCACGTCCCGATACTTGCAACTAACAAGCTTTCCTTCGCGCCGATAAGTAAATGCAATAACAATCTGCCAACAAGATTATTCAAACACAATCACGAGGAGAAAAAAAGGAAAGAAAAGAATGACCATTGTCCATTATCAAAACTCAAAATAAAGCAAAACTGCAAACAGAGTTATTGGTCTTATTATTCACTGGATGCCATCAGTAAAAGCTTCATGCTTACTCCTATCCTTGTCCAGATAACGATGAATCATTTCATGACAAATCTAGACTTTTAAGTTCAGCTTTCTGAAATTAGTGTAAATATCAAACACAGGATCATTAATAGTAGAGTCATCCATTACAAGAATCAGAATTTCAGAGACCAGAGCCTCAAGCAGTAAAAATTTAAGTAATCATCATATTTTTTTTTTTAGGTCAAAAAGTAATCATCATACTAGAAGCCTTAAAATTTGACATTCTCCAAAATAAGGAAAAAACCTGATTCTCGCATTTTTTCTGCATGACTGCATTTCTCCTCAATGTCTCGGCAGAGATCAGTCGTTCCGCAAAGTAGGCAACTAACTGCAAAAGGTAGCATAAATCAAATCAATCGTGCAAGATAACGCAACTAAGAAGCAATATTCCACAACGTAATCCAAAATGAGAGTGGATGCCAAAAAGACAGTTTTGACTTAAACAAGTGTAGTTACTCTTTAAATTGGAAATTGCCTAATAGCACCAATCAGAAGTGAAAAGCATCCGCATCAAGTTTATAACTTTGAATTTGTGATTCAAAGAAAAGTGCCGAGATAGGACCCTGAAGATGAAAATCATTCTCTCAAATGAAACATCACAGTGACTGTTATGCTTGCAAGAGACCACACAGGACAAGTGAGATGCTAAATAATAAAACTCTCCCACTAATTTCCACATTGTTTTCTCATTTTTTGGTGAGACAAGCACTTCCACACAAAGCAACATCACGGTATTACTTTCCTCTTCAAAAAACAACTAGTGCCAATAAATGCCTCTATGTGTCAGCCATGGCAATAGCTGAGAATTGTAAAGGAAGAGCACGAGGAGCAAAAGCCTCAATGGATTAACCTCAACCAAGGAAACTACAAGACTCAAGTGCAAAGAAAAATCAAAGCAATTAGTCAAAGTGGAGGGAAAAAAAAGGATGTAGACAAATGGCAATTAACCTTGCATTCACCTATCTGTTATATAAGCCAAAAATCTTAGATACAGCAATTTACTACTCCAAACTATCAGAAAATTTTGTGGCAGGATACCCTACTGGCATTGACCTCCACAAGGCAGAAAGCAACTGTTTTGGAGTCATCAAATTGCAATAACATGAATGGGGACAGAATCATAAGCATTTTCTGTTAGATCTAAAAAAACTTTGGAAGTTTAGGTTGCAGAATAAAGGAAGAAATTTTCCCTTACACCTGGCATCGACATTTATGCACAGAATCAGTCAGTACAAAGGGCTAATAACGGAAGACCGAGTGGACTTGAAATTGAAACTTCAGAGATAGGGAACGCAGAGAACATAACAACCTCATTGCAGAGTGGCTCCAACTCCAAACTCTCCTCCGTGATTTCCCTGATACTCTTGACTTTGCTTGTTTGGTTAGAGGTTGTGTATGAAGACCTAGGTTTCGCAGCTGCCTGCAACCAAGGGGTACAGTAGGCTAAAAGCTCTGGGTAGACACAACTTGGAACAACCAATAAAACAAGAATGTGTCTTACTCGTGTACTGCCTTTCCATCCACATGTTCCCCTGAAACATGTCCACACAGCAGAACCCCTATAGAATGAAAAGCATACAATTTATTTTACTCAACTGAATAAAACAGATATACCTACACCAAAGCATCACCTACATACCCATCAGGGCTGATGTATATAGATAAGCTTCTTTCCATTGAACGGCCCCCTTTGCACTAGTACAAAAGAGACAATTATCCAAAAAGATACAGAAATTAGTAGAAAGCACCCACTAAATGGAATGACATGGAATACATAGACAAAGACGGGAAAAAAAAGAAGTTTGTGAAGTTCAAAGTACTTACCATGGGACAAAGCAGGCTATGGTGCTGGCCCGGGAGACATGTTTGCATATCGATACCCAGTTCTTCCAGTCTCATTTTCAAAACCTTAAATGGAGTCTCTATCCCTCTCCCTACTGGCCCCTCTAATTGAACTGAGGGAGCAAAAAAAATCACATAGTATCATACACAAATTCAAGTACACTCTGTCCTTAATCCACCTAAACTCAGCCACGATCAAATGCAGAAATTAAATATATGTGTCCCAGATGAACTCACCCCAGCAACGTAAACAAAAACACCTAACCCAATGCCACTCACTCAAACACTTGAAGAATCTCCCACTAGCTGTACCATAAAACATTTCCCAACTAACAAACTAGAAGAACATCATTCTCGACCCACGAAGACTGAATCCACCCAAAATTAACAGTACCTGGTCTGGGAATACTCGAATGATCCCTGTGCGGCACCCCATTAGCTTTGAGGCAAGAAGGGTTTATCCGGGAACCAGTCCTCGAATGGACGCAAGAGAAGTGGAGTCCATACGCACCACGGAAGCGAACCCGAGACGAAGAAGAAGAAGAAGAAGAAGGGACGGGTGGCAGAGGAAAAGGCCTTGCTCTCAGCAGCAAGTGCTTGCAGCCCATGAGAGCGACAACGTTGTAGGACAAGAGAGAGGCTATGTAGACTGGCCTGAGGGGAGAGTGAGGCAGAAGAAGGGGCATGTCGGTGCCGACGTCGGAGGATTTTATGGTCAGTCGGTCTCCTTCTCCGAGAAGGCGGTGGTGATGTTCATTTCGTTTCTTGCACAATCACAGCAGGGTTGGCCCAAGGGGGACGCGGGAGAAGAGTGGCCAGTGACGGAGAGTGCCGAGCGGAGTAGGGGTTTAAGAGGAGGAAGAAGACCACTTTCGGGTTTCTACTTTTCTCGGGTCTTGGTTTGACCCGCATTCTGAAATCTTTTTCAACTTTTCACCTTTTTTTTTTTTACACATAATTTGATATTTAATAGAATTCTTGCGGCTCTCCTATTTGATTTCTATTTTACTTTATCAATGTAGTTATGGTCACAGGCCGAGAACCGATGGTTTTGATACATGAATCGGCATTTCCAATTACAATTTAGGGGGAACCGAGCCTTTAAGTGGCAATTCCGATTCCAGTTTTGAACCAACGGTTTTGAGCCATGTTCTGGTTCAAAATCGAAAATGGAACATCCGATTTCAATTAGTGTTTTTGAGTTTAAAAATTAAATTGTAATGAATTTTTAATAAAATTGTAATCAAATTATCAAATAATGAATTATGAAATAAAAGAAAATAATGAAATATGAAATTAAGAAATAATGAATTATCAAATACAAATTATAATCAAATTATAAATTGTAATCAAATTTGGGAGGAAAAAAGGAAGAGAGAGGGGACTTGAATTTAATAAATTATCATTAAACATCTACATATCTTCTTAGGATAAAAGAATCAAAATCAATGTAGTTCTCTTACCTTTGATAACCCCATATTTACCTCATCCTTAATCGTCGCTACCCTGTCCGGTTCCGGTACCGGTCCCGATGGTATCTCCGTCATCAAAAAATTTGGCTTCATTATTGCGAGCTATCTCTTGTTGTTTATATTAAGCCTTTGTCCAATCATCAACACAAGCTTGAGCCTTCACGTAATCGGGAGCTAATCTTGAACGTCGTTCATCCAAAATATTTCTTCCGGAGCTAAATGTTTGTTCTAACGTAATCGTCGAACAAGAGGTTGCTAAAATTTATTTTACAATTAGAGCAAGAATTGGGTATTGGGTGGAATACCTCTTCTACCAATTCAATATTATGAAATCTGTGCTGCTTTCAGATTCATCAAACTCAAAAGAAACGGATTGATAGCTATTTATTTCCTTTTTTTTTCTTTTTTTTTTTTTTTTGTTAGAAAGATAGTGTCATTCCATAACATTAAGGGTTCAAACAAGAGAGGCCCAAGGAGGGTGCATCAAACCAAAGAAGGTCCTAGAGGGATTGGGGCGGGGAATAAAGTCAAAGAATTTGAAACCCTATTGGAGCGGTACAATTTCGCAAGCCAGTCGGCCACCTGATTTGCACTTCTTAAGTAATGGGCCACCGTGATTTCATGATGCTGGGCTAGGAGTATTTAGGCCTCACGGATTAAAGGCTTCAGCTTCCCAAATAATAGCTTCCAACCCTTCCACCGCACGGACGAGAAAGTAGTTGTCAAATTCGTTAGTCACCAGAGTCTTCGGCTTCTCTGTACTTTCTTTCTTCTCTACAAGCCAATGCAGCATCGTGAGCAGAGCCCTCGCCTCCGCTTGAATCGACGAGCCCGATCTGATTTTTGCTCCAAATCCATCGAGAAGGACGCCGTTAGAGTTGCGGAGGACCCCCCCGCTGCAACTCCATCCACGGTATTACCGCCGATTGAAGTGTCGACGTTGAGCTTCAAGTTTGGTTGCTGCGGTGGAGTCCAGACAGTCGGTAAGGGTGGGTTCTTTTCAGAAAAGTTCCGAGCTTTAGGATTCCACTTGTTGTAGCTTGCTGAGATTGCGTGCGCTTCATCAATTATGGCTTCGATTCTTGGAATTTTTGGTCGGGGCTCGGCGACCCCCGCTATCCATGCCCCACCGTCGCCAGTCATTGCCGGCCATGGTGGGGCGGCTGCTGCCAAGTGGCGAGGTTTATAGCAAACCCTCGCCTTTGTCAACTTTTTTTTTCTAATTTTTTTAGCTTATTACAATTTATTTTAAATAAAGTTTTTATTTTAAGACTTTTCTATTAATTTTTCTTTTTTTAAAAATAGTATTTTATTTTTTAATTTTTTTTAATTTTGAAGTCATGTGGACTTCATTTTTCTTAAAAAAATGACCAATTAAAATTTAAAAATTAATTAAAAATGTCAAGTATTGGGGATGGCTAGAATTTTTCACCGGAGGCACCAAAGTGATCATTTTGTCTCCGACTTGGCACCAAAGTGATCCTTTTAAAACTTTTGGCACTAAAGTGATCCTAACACTCCTCTTTATTTTGTTATAATGAAAAAATTATCCACCAAAAATGGGTTTACAAATCTTTTCTTGTTCAACAATTGAAGCGGTATTTGCCGCGGTATTATCAAAATCAATTGAAAAAATTTTGCTAAGCAAATAATATTCTTCTAAAACTTGTCTAATTAATCTATAAATATTGTTTACTTTATGTCTATCATCAAATAGTTTAAATGCAATAACTCTTTTTTGAATATTCAAATTTTTATCTATCCAATGACATGTTATACCCATATAGGAATGAACTTGCCAAGGATCACTCCAAATATCGCTATCTATATGCACATGTCCATTAAAATTCATAAAAAAAAATTGTAAATATTTTTTTCCTTTTTATAAAGATCTTTAATTATGCATTTAAATGTATTTCTAGGAACATGTTTTGCTTATGGAACACATGCATTTTGTATAAATTGATTAAAACCAAAACTTTCACCAAAACTAAATGATAAATATTCAACAAAAAAAAATTTACCTAATTCTTCTTTATAAGTTTTTTCATTATAACGAAATAAAGAAGGAGTGTTAAAATTGACATATCCGAAAATTTGTTGTTGCTTGGTGTCAATTCCCGTTTCTGTTGGATGTTTCACCTTAAGATGCCGTTTAAATGTTCCATATTCGGCTCCATCGATATATTTGTATTTTATCTTACAATGTTTACAAACTACATCATACCTTTTTGGAGCTATATCAAATCTTTCCACCCTCATGAAGTGGTCTCATACGTCGGATGTAAACTCCCGCTCCGGCTCTTTTATTGTTGTCATTTCTTCGATACTAGTCGGAGGATGAAGATTCTCTTGCGTTTGGACTTGCTCCATATCAAGAAGAATGTTGATTTCATCATCTACATCAACATCGAGTCCCCAATCTTCATTGTCATGAGGACTAGGAGGATAATCGAATTCTCATATATAGTTCTTGTCTTTGCCACTAGTTCTACATCCACTTGCAATTTTTTTAGAGAATTGAGAAAATTGAGCGTATTGAGAGGATTGAAAGAATTGAGATGAAGAGAAAATTTGTGTGAAAAAAATGAGAGATAGGAAGGGGTATTTATAATATAGGTTAGAAATTAGTAAAGAAAAAAAAAAAAGAGGTGACCGTTGGCAATGGTCACCTAAATCAAAGAGAGGGCAACGGCTCTTTCTTTTTCTTTTTCTTTTTCTTTTAAAATTTTTAAATTTTTAAATTTTTTTATCCCGATTCCGTCGGTCCCGAGCCCGGTTCACAGTTTTAAGAAACCGTAACCGGGCCCATATCCAATGGGCCGATTTCGATTTGGAACCGCAGGCCCGATCAACGAGCCGGTTCCGGGCCCAAACCGACCTGTGGCCATGACTATATCAATAACCTTTTAAATACACAAATATAAAATGTAAACTAAATATAAATCTTACATAATTCTTGAAATATACTTTTTCATTTTATTTTTTTGGGTAAAGTACTAAATAGGGGTGACAAGCAATTGTTGGAAGACTTCTAAATAGAAGCTATTAACTTTCAATTTTTTGCCCCAAAGTTGATATTGGGTATTTCTAAGAAGGGTCCCACTATTTCCACTCTAGTTTTGCTTTGACATTCCTAAAAGTAGTATTTTTACCATTTTGCCCATTTATCTTGTATGCTTTGGTCGAATTTCCCTTCCTTTTTTTTGTTTATTTATTTCTTTTCTATTCTTGCGGTTCCACGTTCCTCCTCCTTCCTTTCTTTTTTCTGCAGAATCTTGGACAATAGTTGCGGGAAACTTTAACCCCTCAACCTCTCATATAACACCTTGACGGTCGGCAAACTTGCCTCCCACCCAGCGCTAGTTATAGGGAAACCGTCTATGGAAGTTGCTCGAAACGCTCAATGAGGTTAGGCGCCAGCTGTCCAAATTGCCAGTTGATCGTGCAGGCGACGCATGATGAGGATATCCCTCCGTGTGTGAGGAGGACAAGGATGAAGACGATACCGATGAGGAAGAGAATGAAGAGAACAGTAACCGCGAGGAAATGAACGAGGCGAAGGGGAGAGGGAAGGTGATAATCAATCGGATAACCAAAATGGAGAAGAGAACAAAAAAGAATATGACGAGGAAGATGCGCGACAGAGGTGGCGTGACGTGCTCAAGCTCTGGATCCAAGAGTTTGCAACGCAATCTCAATGCAGCCGTAATACGATTGTCAATTGGGCTTAGATTTTTATGGGATTGGATGATAACTCCATTGAACTGAGGCTGGAAGCACCTGAATCAGACCGCCACATAGCCATTTCGAAGGATTACGTGGATGACCCTAGGTACCAAGCGTTGCTGCAGAAACACTAGAAAAAGAACTCCGTTAGTTGTGAAATCAACAGTTTTGGAGCTTCTAACTGAGGAGATCAGATCAAAGAACGAAACCTTGATGTGTGGGATCCATAAGGACATGGTGATTATTGGCGAGATAGCAAAGAAATTGCCCAGTGGACATGGTTACCATAAAGATCGCATCCCGTGGTTGGGTGTGAGGAATACGTGCCCGGTTTATCAGTTTGAGTTGTAGATGAATGATCCCGAGTATGAAGAGAAGAAGAAGAAAATGAATGTGAATGATGGTGGAAGCTGGATTTTCCTTGTCCAAGAGTCTGCATAAAATAGAAGAAAAAGGAGAGGATGAGTAACTTGAGACCCGTAAGAAAGGAAAACGAATAGATAAGCAAAAATAGAGGAAAATTTGACCAAAGCATACCAGACCAAGGGGCAAAATGGTGAAAATACTATTTTGGAGAGTGTTAAAACCAAAACTGGAGTGAAAATAGTGCGGCCCTTCTAAGAAATCTAAATCTATTTCTCACAAATAAAAAAGGATTTCTCATTATGTGTTGTTTTTCGTCTTCCGGCATTTAAGTAGTATGTCATGTGAGTTTTAGACATTTTTTATTATTTTTTCAAGCTTGAGGGGCATATTAATCAATTTCCAAATCTTGAGGATATTTTGGTCATTTTACAATTTCCCAAGTATTTTGGGAATTCAAAGAAAATTTTTATCTCAACTAGACCGCCCTCGGCACCAAGCAGATTATGTCCGGGTCGTGCCCCGACCTAGCAATGGCCTAGCCACGACCCCGGCAATGTCCACGTGAAAACAAGCTATGGTGAAGCGCTACAATCTTTTTCTCTTCTCATACTTATTTGCTAAGTTACATGCTAAACAGTAGAGGTAATCGTTTCTCGATCCGATCCGATCCCACTCCGGAACCAATAATCGAACCGGAAGGACTGGTTCCCAATTTATAGGATCGGGAATCGGACAAACCGATCCGGGCCATTTCCTGAGTGAATCGATGAAACCGACGGATTATTAGTAGGGGTTAGCAACACAAACTTTAATTTTAATATGTTAATTATTATATTATTTACATTTAAGAATAAAAATAATCTGTAGATTATTAATTCGTAGTTAAGAAATAAATAAATAAATTGATTCGGTCCGGGTAATTCCCATCCGAGAACCTGACCGAAAATTGTTAGTTTCAATTTTATGGAATCGGAAATTGGATCGACACCCTCGGGAACCCGTTCAACCGACCAATTTGATTCGGTTCTGGCAATTCTCGATTTGGTCGATCCGTTTTGCTCACCCTTACTAAATAAGAGAGTTTTGACACTAATTTCGCACATAACATCTTTTTTGTTTTATGCACATTCTGTCTTTCTTATTTAGGAAAGGGATTCCTGGAAAAAGGGAATTGATTGCTACAATTGAAAGGAATTCTAATAGGGTTTTTGAGGAGGACAAAAAATATTTTTTCTAAGGTCTTGACGGAGAAGATGCATAGAAAGAAGGGGGGAGAAAGAGTGCAAAAGAATTCATGGGAGAAAGAGGGGATAGAAAAGAAATAGAAGATCTCGAGTAGAACAAGGCAGATTGCGCAGTCGTGGGAAAATAACGAGTACATACTTGTCAACGACGTTTTCGTTCGAAATTTGAAGGAGAGTGTGTACATGGATCAATCTCGACAGCTTAAAAAGGACAGGGTGAAAGGACATTGGAGTTATAGTTTCGAGGGCTAAACATTGAATAGTCGAACTACTCGTCAGGTATAGCGGCGAATGCAACGGGAAGTCACATGTGAATGGCAAGTACAGCACTTGTTCGTGGTCAGAACGTACCGGAATTTAGTGGCGACCTCTAACACACGTGTTTCTTTGATATGGCCGGAGGAATTGGGGCGGCGGAGACCTGGAGGTCCGCCTTTCATGCCCAGTTCGTGACTGGTACATAGCCTAAAAGGAAAATATATCCTGTAGTCTTGAGTGTATTAGCTTTTTTCTTACCAATTTGTCGGGCTAATCCTACCTCGAAAGGCCCATGAAATCCCTAGAAATAGGGTGTCATTAGCATGTAACCAAGTCCGGGGCATATGACCAAAAAAAAAAAAAAAAAAAAAGTCCGGGGCAAGCATGATGTTTCGATCAATCTTTTAGCCATCATATTCATGGGTTGCTCGCTATTTTATCTACTGACCAGCAGCCTCTTTGTGCCTTTAACCCAATATTTCGAGGTCCAGCTAGTATTCTGCCCATGATTGGTCTGAACTAAGGCCCCGGCCCACCTTTTGTGGTGCATTTAAAGTAAGGTATCTATTAGGGGTGATTAGTTCCCGATCCGATCCGGTTCAAGTCTCACCCCTTAATCGGAAATTGGACCGAAGGAACCGATTTCTAGTTTTGAAAACCAGGGACCAGTCCGGTGTGGTTCCCAAGTGGTCCAATAGAACCGGTCCAATGTACTTGAAACACATATTCACATTTTAAATGTAGAACTACCTTTAATAATTAAGAGTTTAAAAGATTTTTTCAAAGATTTTAAAAAGTATAATTTAAACTAAAGAAAAAATTGCCGATCCAGTCCGGGTGATCGGGGTGGGACATTCTACCTTTGGAACCGGGAACCAGACCGATAATTATCGGTTCTGTTTTTATGGAACTAGAAATTGGATCGGCGCTCTCGGGATCTGGACCAAATCAATCGCCTTGGGCGATTCGCGGTTTGATCGGTTCTTTTTGCTCTCCCTTAGTATCCATGCATGTCTTAGGATATATTTACACTTTAATAAGGCCCCTTTTTGTTTCGAGAAAAATAAACGATTTAGATGACAATTTTCTAAAAAATTTTATTGGTATCGCTTGCAATAATTAGTGAATGAAAAATATCTTCAGTATTCACAACAATTTACGTTGAAATATTTTCATAAATGGTAAAACTATTTTTCGTTTATTCATTTTTCAAGGGTTACAAATGATCATTCATGGGAAAATGTTGTCCATTCATTTTCTACGAAACAAATGAAAAAATGGGGAAATGTTGAGCTTTGATTTGCAGCCGATTCATCGTTCAATCTTTCTCCTTGGGGATAATTTCAATCGTTAATATCATGATTTACTCCTTGTTTAGTATTGTTTGAGCGTCACACTATTACACCAATGGTTACATTATTATACCTCGCTATTAGGCCCTGTTTGTTTCGATAAAAATTGATGATTTGAAAAAAAATTTCTTAGAAATAATCACTTGTATCGATTAAATTAATTAGTTAACGATAAGTGTTTTCACCATCGGCAATAAATAATGTTTGAATAAATTCATGGATGATGAAAATATTTTTCATTTTTTATACACGATACAAATGATTGCTTTTAGAAAAATATTTTCTAAATCATTTATTTTTTGCAAAACAAATGGAATCTTAGTTTCCGTCCTTTTTATTTCTGACGTTTCTTTTTTAATTCACGGCATTCTTAGGATAGAAGTTTAAATTATTATTATTATGCACGTCGGTAGTCATAAAACCATAGTAAAAGCAAAAATAAATTAACATGTCATTATTTTCCATATTCTCATCACATCGTGTGTCTATATAGATATATGTGTGTGTGTGTGTGTTAACATCTTCCCAAATTTCCCCTTTACTCTGTTCCTGGTCAGATTTTTTCCAAATTTTAACTCACCAACCGTATGGCACCGTTGATTCAAATAACTTGATCCTCATCTTTTAACTTTTTTCAGTTAGCCCATGAACATTGGATATCTATTTTGAGGGCATAAGAATAGCATGAGTGCTAATATTTATGTACGGCACTCACTTTAGTACCAATATTTTTTTTAGATCATTTAAGTGCCAATTTTTTTGAAAAACAATTATTTAAGTGTCAATTCCAGTGAGGTCACCAGAATTAGCACTAAAGTGATCTTTTTTTTTTTCCCGATTTGGCACTAAAATGATTATTTTTTGGATCACTTAAGTGCCAATTTTTTAAAAAATGATCATTTAAGTGCCAACTCGATAGGTCGCCGGAATTTCTCATCGTTGGCACTTAAGTGATCGTTTTTCTCCGATTTGGCACTTAAGTGATCCAAAGAAATATTGGCACTAAAGTGAACATCGTACATAAATATTGACACTCCTGCTGTACTTTTACCCTATTTTGAGATATCTATTTTTATCTAAACAAGTGGGAAGATTTAATTTCATCCTAACTTTATGGGAAGAAGGATGCTGTCCATTTATTGGCCTGACATTAGCAAATACTTACACCGGTCACTATGGCTGTATTTGATCGTTTGGATAAAAGCCGAGATATAATATGTTTTATCCCATCTCATATTTGGTAACTATCTAGGATAGGATAAAGATAGTATAAATGATTTATAGCCTAGATAAAATAATCTCAAGAGAGGGGGTGTGGTAGACTCAAATAGAATTTCTCAAGAGAGTATACAATGTGAGAATAAGGTTTTTCCCATAACCACTACCTATCCTCCACATCGGGCCACCTCTTTGCCGTGCCGGATCGCCTCTCTGGCAATGCCAGGCTAAGGTCTTTGACTGCAAAGCCAGGTATCTCTGCGACCTCATTCTTTAATCCATTATTTGGCTTGATATGAGATCACATCCATCATTCATTAATCGCTTGAACATTTCCTACATTCAAAAGGGGTCTCCACATGTTAAATAACTCGAGGTTGATCGTCGACTTTCAAGGTAGCTCTCATGAACGATCTTCATGAGTGCATTTTCAACTTGTGAAGAGAGGCTAAATAATTCAATCATTCAGCACTTATTTACTCACTTAACAACACAACAAACAAGGTTAGCGGGTCATTCTCAAGAGATTTAACTTCAAATCAAGACCCTTGATTTTATAGAGTCTGCTCGATCGATGTCGTGCTCGAATTCAAATGGCAGAAACCTTTGCTCAACAATAACTTACTCAACATATTCATCACTGAATAATTTCTAAAATATTATGATGGTTCAGCAAAATATAGTCGATATCAGTCGTGCCTTGCTTCTTTTTATCCGACTTTAAATCCATAATTCATCAAACAATAGTAGGATATGACAAAATACTTGAATTTCTTATCCTATCTATCTAGTGCTTTCCCGACAAGAAATTCAGATGACCAAATCAGCCCTATATTTGAATATAGGCCAAATATCTTGAAAAAGCTCAAAACTTGTTACCTACATGAAAATTAACATGAAATTTGAACATATCAAGGAGACCCCCCAATCAAAATTTTGTGTTGAATTACCCTCCTTAAAAGCATTGTTGAACTGTGTGGACATGATAGCCGATGTGGCTAGGAGAAAAGAACCGTGCCATCGTGTAGTCGAGGGAAGTGTGCCTCGATTGCAACTTTAATCGGAGTACTCTTGCACCTCCTAAGCTAACAGGAGGTCTTAGGCTCAATTTGTTACGCAAAAAATAACTTCTAAATTTTTTTTTTGAATTTTTCAGCATTCGGTTCATGAAAAATAAATGAGTCAAGGAAAATAGTTTTTACTCATGGAAAAGAACACATTAAAAGTGAGAAAAAAGATTTTTTTTTTTGAGAAGATGAAAACATTTTCGGTGGCCGAGTTGGTTTGAGTTCGGTTCCTTTCACGAGAGATCCTAGGTTCAAAACTTCTCGGCGCCGGTGTCTTAAGTGGGGGGTGGTGGTGGTGGGCATCTGCGTTAGCCCATCCCGAGGACTAGTCATGCTCCACTTCTGTGTTGAGCGAAGCTCACCGGCCGCACGGAACCTCGGTCATAAAAAAAAAAAAAAGCATTTTCCCTCATCTTTCCATCCTCCACTCTTTCACATTTCTTTTCTTTTTTAATTATTTTTATTTTTTATATTTAAAATTTTCAAATTTTTATTTTTAATCTATTTAATTTTCTCTTTTCTTTTTATGTTTTTAATTTTTTTTTCTCTTTTCCCTTCTTTTACGGCCGGTTGCCGCCCAAAGCCATGATCGGCGACCAGCCACAGGCGAGTGAGGTCGGCGAGCTCCACCTTGCCAACTTGTGGCGAGGCTTGAGCTAGCATGCGGCTGTTCGTCGGCTATCACCATGGCCGCGATCGGCCCAAGAAGAGGGGAAAATAAAAAAATTAAAAGAAAAAAAAATTATAATTTAAAAAATAAAAATAAAAATTATTAAAAGGAGTTCATGGAGGAAAATCAAATCCGACTTTCCATATAGAATGGCAGGAAATATTTTCCAAATCATTTTCAAGTACTAGCTAAATATCGAAAAATATTATCATTTTTCTAAAAAATGACTTTATGGAAAACATATTTCAGAAAAACCTCATTTTTCGCGAAACAAACGAAGTGTAGATTGTCTTTATGTTTCTTTTTGGATTATTGCAGAAGGCAACCGAATTTTGCATCCACTTATCAAACACCATATTAATTTTTGAAAACCTACAACTTGCATCCCAAGTTTTGCCGGTGCATGTCAAATAGCACCCTGCCATTACCATTTATTGACAAATTTGTCCTTTCTTTTTTCCCTTATTTTCAAGCTACCCTTGCGCCGAAAATCCATAACACAGCTCCTAGCTTCGACCCAAAAAAAGAAAAATTTCCTGTAGTTATCTCTCCACCACCTCTCTCATACTCCATCATCGCTTGCTAGTCATCTCCCCGCAAAACTTGCCGAAGAAAATATGGCCTTCAATATGCATAGTAAGACCCACTTAAGATGGAATTCTTAATGTAAAATGCCGGCATAACGGCACCGTTGTGGTAATGAAATGATGAGCTGTTCTCGATCTGAGGAGGGGGAAAAAAAAAAAAAGAGTGTTCCCCATCTTCACTTTTTAAATTGGCTACAGGAAACCTATAGCAAGTTTTTTTTTTTTTCAAGAGAAAGACTATAAATTGAATCTCACCAATTTTCATGACAGAATCATCTGTCTTAAAATTAGCTTTCAGGTGATTTTCTTTTTAAATAATTTTCAGTTGTTTTTATTTTTTAATAATTTGTTTTAAAGAGACACAAAAAAATGGAATTCACCAAGTAAGTTTTTACACGATAATAGTTAAGTATGTTCGTGTCAAATTTAAACGGACTTGGGTTATAAACGTGTAAACCTCTTTATACTAGAATCGTGGAGTTCTACGAATCATTTGATTCTTGGTAATCCTAGTGGATGATATTCACGACTCAAATCGAAAGAGGGTACTTGCGCTAGTCCTGTCATCCTCATAAAAGGAAATCAAAGGAGTAAATTTTATGAGGATGAGGTTTTTCTTTTGATAGTATAAGCATATCTTATCGCGTTCAAATTAATTTGAGATTCTATGCCAATTTGTTCCAATTATGTAAGGTCTAAAAAGAAAGAAAAAAGATGGAAAATCAAAGATTTGCTTGTATTTCGCTTTGTCATGTGACAAACAGAATAGTAAGATGAATTAAGAGAAAAATAACCGTTCGACCAAAAAGAAAAAAAAGAGAAAGAAAAAAAACCGCAACATGAAAAAAAAAAAGTGAAAAAATGCCCTAAAAGCTACAGATTAAGAGAAAAATAACCGTTCGACCAAAAAAAAAAAAAAACCGCAACATGGAGGAGAAAAAAACGAGAACCCTAACTAAGTGACTAAGGAAAGAGACAGCTAAAATTCATTCTAGTGATTCTCTGAATTAGCTCTATGCTTCAATAAACCAGCCGTGGGTACACATGAGCTGAGTAATCTCTTTGCCTATCGGGTCCGTCGTCACTTCGGGATCTTTGGCGATGGCTCGGATCAACTCGTTCGTCGCCAGGCACTTCTCTTCCGCGTACAGCTTCTCTTGAATTTTTGGCGATTGGAGCAGAACTTGAAACTCTCGCTTGCTACGCTGGGTTTCCTCGTTTTTCTGCAAATTATTGCAAATTATGCGGGATTATAAGAGTAGAACAACATTTTTGTTAACATTGAACCTACATTTCAAAAAATCAAGACCAAAAAGATATGTGTAACATCTAACATAGAAGCACTTTCTGGTTATATGCAAGGGCACAAGCACACTATCTGGCCATGTTCAGGAAACAAAAAGAGAAGCAATATGGCATAAAAATTGCTTAGGAAGGATAAATTAAGCCAATCAACAAAAAATGTAGTACCTGAATTGACTGTTTGAGCTCAAGAATTCCAACTTGCGCCTGCAAGTATTTCACATACTTGTACGCCGCTTGCAGCATTTCGGCCGTGTTCATCTTTCGGCCTCCCGGGACGAGCTTCCCAAGCTCGAGGGTCTTCTCGGTTATTTTCCTCCTTCTCTGCCGTGCCGCTAAGCTCTGCGTGGACAAGTTCGCCCCACCCACGCTAGGCTTCTTCACGCCAATCTCCATGCCCCCGTAGGACCCGCACAGATGCGGCTCTGGCGGAGGGGGCAGCATGAGCTGCGGCGGTGCGAGTTCTACCGGTGGCAGCTCGCTCACGACGTACCCATCGGCAACCAAGCCGGGGTAATCGAGGGGCTTCTGCTTCTGACGTTTTGGGTATGGGCAGTACTCGAGCTCGTCGAAGGGGAAGATGTCAGGCGAGATGGAGACGAGGTTGTCGGGCGAAGAGGAGAAGTAAGGGACGAGGTAGTTGGGGTACGAGCAGTCGCCGGAGCAGTAGTCGAGCAACGGGTCAATGCAGGAGTCAGAAAAGGTGGAGCAGTTGCTGCCGCAGAGCCCCAACAGCTCACAGGAATCGAGCAGCGGTGGGAGGCCGGTGACGGGATTGAACGGGTGCTGCTGGAGAGAGGTCAGGTTGGAGCAGAAGCTCATAGCCATGTTGAAAAGAACCTGGCCACGAAAAGACATGGGGAAGTTTATCACTTGGTTGAAATTGCAGTTGCACTTAACAATTTGTAAGTTGAAATTGAAGGTAAAGAAGAAGGTAAGAGAGAGATACCTGAGAAGATTCTGTCTTTGCCATATCCACGAGGTTGTCTTTTGCTTGTTGAATCGAAGTAGACCTAAGACTGTGGTCGCTAACAAACCTCGTCCCTTGTCAAACTGTAACTTCTCCCTGCTTCAAGCATTGGTAGTTATTAAGGGGAAGAGAGAGAGAAGGTGCTTGAGGCGGTTGAGATAATTTAGGAGGAAAATGAGGTATTTTTTTTCTATTAATTTATTTCAATAACCGTCACCCGCCATTTATTTTTTTCGTTCTTGGCCTATTCCCCACGTTCGATTCATTAAGCAGCTTGTTGCTCTTTACTGTCTTTGTCTTCTTTTTCTTTTTTTCATTTGATTAATTTTTTTTTCCTATTGATTAGTTCGCCATGTCCTCTAAAAGAAGGCAATGTTTAGTGAGAAGAAGTTCTGTTTTTTATTTCAACGATATCATTCATGACTTTATCTCATAATTATTCGCATGTTATAAACTTTAATTATTCCAAGGATCTTAACTTTCAATTTTATCTAATCCCAGAAATTATAAAAAAGGATGTATTCTTTCATTTTGCAAGACTTTGGAGGGTAAATATCTTGGGTACATTTATAGTGTCATTTCATTCATTCCTAAGTCAAATTCAAACACACGGACTTTTTTTGAATGAGTAAACGGATTACAAAGTTATCAATAGACTTTGCATTAATGTAGTGTATAAAATTTTCTTTTTGGCCTTACCCAAAGCAAAAGACAGAAATAGGCATGTTTATTTATTTTCAGACATTTTTTATAGTCAGTGCACAAAAAGAAAAACTCTACATGTTCTCTCGGCATATTGATGATTTTGAAAAATATTGTCCTAAAAATGATCGCTTCTATCACCTACAAAAAAAAACGAACAAAAAATAATCTCGTTGTCAATGAAAATGTTTAAACTTAAATTGTTATCGACAATGAATTTTTTTCATTAATTAATTATTTTAATTTTTTTTTCGTGAAACAAACAGAGCTTTAGAAAACTTAATTCTATCTATGAAATTATAAGTAGCTAGAAACCAATCTTTGTTGTATATCAACTAGTTTTACATAATGTAACAACTATATTTTCTATCTTCTATATTATCAATTCAAAAGTTAGTTTTATCTCACTTTCATCTTCTTCCCAAATTTACCTATACATTGAAATGCGAAATAATTCTAAGAGACAATGAGGTTTGGTGGTCGATAATTACCATCTTCTATAAATTAAGGCAACAACTCCAAGTATTTCACTTTTTGAATGTTTCACATTGCCCTTGCATCGAAATATATAAAAAGTAGAACTATCCACTACTCTCACTTCATTGAATAACCATTCAATTTGCACATGTTTAATAACTATCTCCACAAAAAAAAAGAGATAATTGCAAAAAGCTCTTCAAGTTTAGTGTTTTGTAACAAAAGTCATCATCAAATTGAAAAACCTTCCATTTGCTCCCCTCCAAATTAAAAAACCATACACCTCTCTCTCTCTCTCTCTCTCTCTCTCATAAACACAAAGACACATACAACGAGAAAATTACCAAAAAGTTTCAAATTTATTGCAATTGTGTTGATTTAGTCCATTTTTTTTTATTTATAATTGAGTTCAAGCTTTTTCACATTTTGCTAATTGAATCCATCATGTCGATTTTGATAAAAAAAAATTGATGACATGGATGTCGGTCATCCTACGTGACACTATCGACGTTGACGTGAAAATTTTTATTTTTATTTTTATTTTGCATTATTTTTCTTTTTTTAGTTATTGTTAAGGTCGGTAGGAGGTTGCCGATGACCTCCGCTGGCCATTGGGTGAGAGCCTATGATTCCTCATTGGCTGTTGGTGAGGGTTACAGCCCTCGCTAGCCACTACGCAAGGGCTTGTGGCCTTTGCTCACAGCTAGGTGAGGATCGCGACCCTCGTTGCTCTAGGGGCCAATGAAAGTTGTCGGGCCTCGACCGTCAACCTTCTTCCGGCCTTAAAAATAAAGAAAAGAAAAGAAAAGAAAAAGACAAAAAAACTTAATGAAATATTTAAAAAATACTAGTGTTAGCAGTGCTCCATAGGATGACCATCATCCATGTCATCATTTCCAGTTAAAATTAGTAGAATATACTCAATTAGTAAAATATGAAAATGTTTAGGACTCAATTAGTAAAAAAATGAGTTTATAATTGAATGAGCATAATTGCAATTTGTTTAGGATCTTTTTGGTGATTTTCCCCACGCACATTAGACTCTCTCTCTACCCCATGATTGCCCCTACCACCGTCATCTGACGTCGCCTTCAATGCCTTTTGCCATCAAGCGACTTGCTCCAAGTACCCACCCGCTATCCTCGCTCTCACGGAGCTTGTGGCTTGCAACCACGGGACGACAAGCTCGCGTGAGCCCTGTGAGCTCCGTGATATAGAGCTCACATCCATGTTAGGTCATCCCCACCTTGACCTAGATCAGATCTGCGGCAATGGTCGCCATCCTTGAGTTTGAGGGCGGGGACGGTCGGGGATGGCAGGGAGCTGGGTAGGGAGGTGGCGGTCAACTAGGTGACAAGTAGGAGAGCTCATGTACGCATCAAATTCCTTCTAAAAAAGATTCATATTCTTTCATTCATAATTAATTCACGATCATGCATGCGCGCGCCTTAACACAAGCGGCAATTTTAATCTCTTGAATCCCACAGGTGTATAATGTGCAATTAATTAATTAAACATGTGATTAAATTGCACCAGCTCCCGTGCATAAGGACTTGTCCTATTTTTACGTTTTTTATAAAGAATTCCAATATACATGCTTAATTATCATTCAAAATTTTGGACTCTACGTTCATGAGGATGCCCAATGAATAAGCGTTAGATAATGAACTCGTAATATCTCATCAAAATTAAAAAGAAAATCGGTCTATCATTAATATAAAGTGGGTTTGTCTTCATGCCCAAACTACAAGTTCTAAATATCCAATCATACTTCTCCTCCCCATCCATTTAGTCACCTGAGAAAATATGCGATAAGTTGCAAATCCTATCCGAATAATGACGTAAATAATCCACGAAAAGAGAATGATTGGTAATGTAATAAAGGACCTAGGGTTTTGACTCGGTCTCCACTTAACACGGGGGATAGTGCAGCCGGTGAGTTTAGTGATAAATGGGGCTTGGTCAAATTGTTTACCTAGCAAGTATTACTTGCTCCCCACGGTGGACTCACGACACGTGCACGTAAGGGTATAAAAAAATATTCTGGGATGAGGAACACTAGATAGAGATTTTATTTTATTTTAACTGAAAAAATTACTCAACCAATCCTTAATTTATTGTAGAATGCTAAGTCAATTATAAAATTTTATTTTTTACCAATTTAATCCTAAATCTTTCCTTCTTCCTCCGGCCGATCGCAAGGCCTCGGGTAAGGCTCCACCCTCGTCTAGCCACTGGTGAGGCTTGATCTCACCTTTGGTCGGTCACCGGTCATTGCCGAGACCCGGCAACAGGCTGGAGGAAGAAGAAAAGAAAAAATAGAGAAAAGAAAATGAAAAAAAAATGAAAATTCAGAAAAAAATATAAATATTGTCTTTTGCTGGTTGAATCGAAGTAGACAACAAAACTCGCCAATTGTCAAAATGTAACTTCTGCCTGGTTCAAGCATCGGTAGTTTCTATTTTCTAAGGAGGAGAGAGAAAAAAAGAGAGAAGGGTGTGTGGCGGTTGAGATAATTTAGGAGGAAAATGAGGTGATTTTAGTTAAAGATCCAGGTGGAGTTAACCGCGGCAGCTTCAAAAGCGGGAGCTTTTTGTTTAGGGTTTTACTTTTGTTTATTATTAATTCACTTCAATAACCGTCGCCCACCATTATTTGTTTCGTTTATTGGCATATTCCCCACGTTCCGTTCATTAAGCAGCTTGTTGCTAAAAGCATGCAATGTTCAGTGAGAAGTTCGGTTTTCCTTCAATGCAAATGTTAGTTAAAAAGAATGTCGTGAAAATTTAGAAAAAAACCAGATAGGTTCAACATGTGTGAAGTTGGATGGAAGAGAAATTTCTTTTTGCAATATCATCTGAGCCACATTTAATATAGATAGTGCTAATATAAGAGAACTCCCTATGCCAAAAAAGAAGAAGAAGAGAGATGCAGAAAACGCATTACGTGCCTATTTCGTGTCAATCAAATATTTGCAGTAATGTAAATCATATACAAGAAACATTATGCAAAATTTTATTCCGAGGAAATGAGCTAGAGCTATTAGAGGCAATCCTTGTTCAAGGTTCCACCATGTGTTCAGTTAATTCCACAATTATATGAGGCAAAAGCATCAATCATGTTGAAATGATCAATTGGAACTGAACACGTTTTGTTATTTAGTAAATAATTCGACATAATTCAAACTACTTATCTCATTGAACCAGATGCCACCAACTAGCGAGTAATCCTCTATTGGCTACATGTTTGAGATAATATTTAATATGTAAAAAGTTTCCAAAAACACAAAAGCCATATCACTTATTGGAACAATTCCTGAGATTGGCTCAGAGGGTGAAAAACGAACGTTCTTACATTGATGTGTATTGTAAGATTTCTATTGTGAATTTCAGTAACAGAAACCAGTATTTGGATATTTTAAATAAATGAAATACTTAAAGGGGAAAAAGATTAAAAGAAAAGTTTTATAGCACCCAAACCTAGCAAAGAAAATGATGGTATATTTCAATCCTTTTTTTTTGTCGTCAAATAACGAATTTTAAATTAATCTAAGGAACTGAATTTGCATTTTTGTCTTACTCAAAGTGCATGAATAGGAACTTCTCACAAAGTAATTCTCTCAAAAATAATTTTACATGGCTTTGGAGAGTGCATTTTGGGTTGATGTCGGTTTTTTTTACATCAATATTTAGCTGAGAGAACATTAAAGACACGAAAATTTCCCTATTCAGAAATCTCAACATGGGTCAATTAGAACAGAAAAAGACTATGCAGATTAATACAAAAACTTAAATTAATGTAATTTTATAGAAAATTAATTTTTGTATCTGTAAATTGTGAGAAAAAAACTAGTACATGCCTTTTTTTTTTCTTCCCAAGTACATGCCCTTTGGAAGTTTGGTTTTGTTTAGTTTTCTGTTCTATTAAATGCAATGTATAGTTAAAAAAATCGAACAAACTAAAAAAAATAAAAATAAACGACTCAATATGGTTCAATTCGAATGAAGAAAAACTGTTTCTTACAATGTCATTTATGACTTCATCTCTTAATTATTTACATCTTTTAAACTTTACTTGCTACTGCAATCGTTTTTCTTTCAAGAATGAAAGTTTAATTATTCCAAGGATCTTGATTTTTAATTTTATCTAATCACAAAAATTACAAAATATGATTTATTTTGACATTTTCTTCTCCAAATTTTACAAGACTTTGCGGGGTATGTTTTGGGTACATTTATAGTGTCATTTCATTCGTTGTTGAGTCAAATTTTAACACACGGACTTTTTTGAATGAGCAAACGGAGTACATAGTCATTCATAATTATTTGCATTAATATAGTGCATACAATTTTCCTTTCGCCTTACCCAAAGCAAAAGAAAGAAAGAAGATTTTTTTCAGTTTTAGACATTTTTCATAGTTAGTGCGAAAAACAAATTATAGATTTTTCATAGTCAGTGCACAAAATGAAAAACTCTACATGCCTTCGGAATATTAATTTTAGTTCAATCGTTTTTCCGTATGATTTTTTTTTCTTTTGGTCGAAAAGATACTTTATTTATAACATTAAGAGTTCAAAGGAGAACGGCCCAAAATAGGGGCATCCAAACAAATAAGATCCCATAGGGGCCAGGGGTTTTGACAACCAATATGAAGAAAGTGAATCCACACGACAGACAGGCTTTGGCTATGAAATCAGCGATCCAGTTGTCTATTCGGCTGCAGTGGGCTATGTGAAAATCCTTGTAGAGGACCAATAGAGAATAGGCCTCCAACATAATTGCTTTAATCTCCCACAGATCCTTCTCTAGTTCAAGAACAGCTTCAACCACGCTTAAAGAGTTAGAGAACAAGTACATTGTATCGTTTCTTCTAGATCTAAAATACTTCGAGGAAGTGGTAGCCATGGGCTGGTTTGGGCCCGAAACCGGCCCGGCCCATACTGGCCGGTTATAGTTCCTACAAAACTGGAGCCGGCTCATAAGGCCCAGCAGCCAAAAGAAAAAAGAAATTTGGGAAAGAGCGTTTCGGCTCTTTCCCGACCGTTGCAAGCAACGGTTCCTCCTCTTTTTAATTTTTTTTCTTTTTTCCTTAATTTATTAAAATTATCCTAAATCTTTATAAATACCCCTTTTCATGTTTCATTTTTTTTTCTCTCTCAAATTCTCTTAATTCTCTCAAAATCTCTCAATTCTCTCAATTCTCTCAATCCACTCAAATCTCTCAATTCTCTCAATTTTCGGAATATTCTCTCAAAAATTGGCAATGGAAGTAGAGCTGGTGACAAGAGAAAGAGTCCGATTCGGATAGGGGAATCCGATCATCCTTATGGATATGATCCTCGTGATTTTGCATGTTGCGTAGATGAGGATGATAATATCAACGTTATTCCCAACATCAACCACATACCAACGTAAGAAAGTCTTCATCTTCCTATCGATATCGAAGAAATATCAATAACAAAGGAGCCGAAACGAGAGGGTACATCCAACATATGGAACACTTCACGAAGGAACATTTAGGTGAAAACAAGTATAAGGTAAAATGTAAATATTATGGGGCAACATACAAATTTACAAGTGGAGGCGGCTATGAAACATTAAAATGGCATCTGAGGTCGAAACATGCAACGCAAGTGGGATTAACACTAGCCAACAACAAATTTTCAAGTACGCCACTTCTAACACTTCTTCTTTATTTTTTTACATTGAAAAAGTTTATAAAAAATAATTAGCTAGATTTGCTGCCATTGAACATTTACCGTTTAATTTTGGTGAAAATTTTGGTTTTAATTATTTTATAAACACTGCATGTACTCTACAAGCACAACCTGTTCTAAGAAATACGCTTAAACACCAACTTATTGGGCTTTATAAAAAAGGAAAAAAAGATTTGAAATTTTTTTTTATGAATTTTGATAGACATGTGCATATAGGTAGCGATATTTGGAGTGATCCTTGGCAAACTTATTTTTATGTGGGTATCACATGTCATTTGATAGGTGACGATTGAAACATTTAAAAACGAGTTATTGCATTCGAGCTTTTGATTATAGGCATATGGTCAATAATATTTATAGAATAATTAGGCAAGTTTTAAAGAATATGATTTGATTAATAAATTTTTTTCGATTGTTTTTGATAATGTCGTGGCAAATATCGCTTCTATTCCCGATTTAGAAAAGATTTGTAGACCCGCTTTTAATGGGCAATTTTTTCACATTAGATGTGCTTGCCATGCTTTAAATTTATGTATGCAAAATGATTTATGAACTCTTGATGTTTTTCTTAGTCCAATAAAGAGAGCAATTCAATTTTTATGAAAACATTCCCAAATTATGAGAGAATGGGGCAGATTTTGTAAAGCAATAAAAGAAAACCAAAAAAATTTCCAAAAAACGTTCCGACTCGTTGAAATTCTACCTACGAGTTGCTTAATCAATATTTTGCATATAAAGATTTATTATATACATTTATTTCGAATAATGTTTCTGAAATTAATTTATTCCCATAAGAGTGGAATATTTGCAAAAAAAATTTAGATTTTTTTTTAAAATTTTTTAACGATGCAACTTGTATTTTATTCTGTGTTTATTATCCTACTCCGCATTTATTTTCACTAGAGTGTGTTAATATTGCTGGTGTTTTTGAAGAATATGAAAAAGATGATCAATTAGCTCCAACTATTATAGCAATGCAAACAAAATGGCTGCATTATTATACCGACATTCCTCTTATTTATTTGGTTGCTTTTGTTTTTGATCCACGTACCAAATTAGATGGTTTAGGTGATTATCTGAATATGTATTATGAATTTTTACATTTGAATGCAACGGTAAATGTTAGAGCTGTATAAGCAGCGATTAAAGACGCAATAGTAGAATTGTATAATGAATTTTGTAGTAGATATAATTTAATAGGTAATAGTGGATCTTCCCAGTATAATGACGTACAAAGCAGGGGACCTAGGTAGAATTAGTGTAGGATACAAAATGCTGATGAGTTAGCCAAAAAAAAAAAAAAAAAAAAAGGGGAGCAATCGGTAATATTTCTGAAATAAAGACCTATTTAACCATTTCTTTTGAGTTTTGTGATTTCGAAGGCGACGCAGATTTCAAAATCCTAGAGTGGTGGAAGAGGCATTCAACCCAATTCCCAACTCTTGTTATCATCGCAAGATAGGTTTTAACAACCATTTGTTTAACAGTTGTGGTTGAACAAGCATTTAGCGCTAGAGGCAACATTTTGGACAATCGACATTCAAGATTACATCTAGATTCGGTGGAGGCTCAAGCTTGTGTCGATGATCGGACAAAGGCTAAACATCAACAACAATAGATGGATCGCAACAATGAAGCCAATTTCTTCGATGATGATGGAGATACATCGCCACGGGTACCGAAACGGGTAGCGACAATTGACGATGATGTAAGTTTGAGTTATCAAAGGTAAAAGACTTACATGTACTTTGATTTTTCTATCCTTAAGAAGATATGTAGGCGCTTAATGATAATTCATTAAGTTCAACCCCTTCCCCCTCTTCCTTTTTTTCCCCCAAATTTAATTACAATGTATAATTTGATTACAAATTATATTTGATAATTTATTATTTCATAATTCATTATTTAAAAATTAAATTTAAAAATAGGAACTGGAATCGAAATCGGCGATTCCATTTTAGGTTTTGAATTGGAACCGGCTTTTGAACCGCCTGTTTAAAATCGGAACCAGAATCGCCTCATAAGGTTTCGGTTCACAGGTGGCCACGAATCGAAACCGCTGGTTCATGAATTGGAACCGGCCAGTTCCAAACCGTGGCCACCAATACTTCAAGGTTTCCACAACCACGACAGCTCTAGCTTGAATCGATGAAGAAGCTTTGATTTTTTCGGTAAATCCGTCAAGCAAGATTCCAGTAGTGTCCCGTAAAACACCCGCGATGGCTCCTTCCTTGCATCCGACAACGATTGAGCAATCCACGTTGATACTTAGCTTCTTCGAGGATTGCAAGCTTCCTTTGTGGGGGCAGGTGAGATCTATTCCCAGAAAGTTTCAAGCTTTTAGGGTTCCATTTGCTGTAGGCTGTAGCTTTGAATCATTGCCTCTGCCTCTGAGATTATGGTCTCTAATTTGGGTTTTTTCCGTCGGAACACAAAATCATTGCGAGCTTTCCACACGAACCAGAGGCCAGCTGCGATTTTCTCCAAGGAATGTAATATTCCAGGCTGAATAAGTTGATTTTCTAGCCATTCATCCATGCGCCTAGTATACTGACCTGGGTTTTGGATTTTCAATGATGGATCTCGTCATATATTCTCGGTCCAAGGGTAGAGGAGGAACAAGTATTCTGCCGTTTCAACCTCTATGTGGCGAAAGGGACATGGAGGTTGAGAGATAATTTTTCGCCTCAATGGATTTTCTCTAGTTGGGAGTGCGTTCTGGCGTATTCTCCAGAGAAGGATTTTGACTTTGGGGGGACTTGAGTGTGTCATAGTTGGTACCAGAAACTCCTTGTACGCTGGAATGATGTCGAGCTTTGGCTTGAACTTTGTTTACTATCTTCTGCTTGGCGCACATTCTATGCGCTCATAAAAAAGAACTCCCCTATTTTTGTGGCCCTTCATACTAGCTTATCAGGAGTCTTTTGGGGATTGAGGGGGACAACTAGTATTTAAGGCTGCGTATGGTAACGTTTTTATTTCCGGAACAATTTTTGGATCAGAAACACTTTTTTCTGTTTCTATTCTTGGCAACGATTTTTGAAAATAAAAACGCGTTTGGTAACTGCAAAAAAATTTTGCTCCCGGAACAAAAAAAGAATAGAAATGTGTTTGGTAACTGCATAAAGTTTCTGTTTCCGAAACCAAAAAAAAAAAAAAAAGAAACGCGTTCGGTAACCGCAAAAAAATTGTTCCTAATTTTTTCATTTAATTAAGGGGACTATATATATATATATATATTAAAATTAAGATGTCTTTATCTTTTTAACTTACTAAATCAAATCAAATCTCATTTGTTCAATTTACTAAATCAAATTAGACCAATATATGTATAAGTAATTTATGCATGATTTATCAAATTACAATATGGACAAGATCAACTATAAAAAAAAAAAAAAAAAACTGAAAGAGAAGACGAATTGGAATTGGATAACGAGAACATCAAATATGTTTTCTATAGATAGGAAAAATTACAATTATGAGTCACACATAAATGTTTCCAAGTAGTTAAAAATATGATTACCTTTAAATGGAAACCCTAGAAAAAATATTAATTACACTTTGAGTGAAACCGGGGACTAAAATGAAAAATATTTGTGCATTTAGGTCCTTTTAGTTCAATTGTGCATTTTTTCCAAACATAAGAATTGAAATGAGATGAGGGTATCAAAGTCTCATGTCATGACTCTAAAAGAAAATATTTTTGGCTAAAATGATTTAAAGTGAATTTTTTTAGTCAATTTAGGATTATGTTCAATGAAGAGGTATGTGGTCCCAAACTGAATTTTTAAAACTTTAAGAATCCAAAATGAAAAGGGAATTAAAATAAAAATATGGACTATTTTTTCATATTTTTCTAACCACGAATACTATTTTTACTAATTTTGGCTATTTTTATAATTAAAATAAATCCGAAAAAATGTCAAAAATTACGAAAAATATTTTTTGTTCAAAATTGGCTCCTAAGGCTAGGCCAAAGCTTTCAAAGTTGATTTTGTAATTTTATAAATTATTTTGGTATATTTAATTAATTTTCTAAAATAAAATGATAAAAAATTATGTGTCAACATCATGCAAAAAAAAAAAAAAAGAAGAGGGTGTATTAAAAAATAAAATTGTTCCCAATCGTTTCTAAAAAATTTTCCAAATGTGTTTCTAAAAAGTATTTCTGTTTCTCAAAAGTGTTATCGGAACATTTTTTTTACCACACGCGTTTCTGGAGCGTTACCGCACGCAGCCTAATTTGCTAGATTGTCTTCGAAGATATGTCTGTCGTCTGCTCGTCCCACTTCATTTCCTCCTTGTTAATTAGATCAGTCACTCTTTTAGGATCATTTTGATTTGCTGTTCCTCCAATTATTCCATATTTCAGCCACCTATCTTTTCTGATTTTAATATTTTCCTCTTGTTCCCACAGTCCACTGAATCAAATTAGAAATAGTGTCTCTCCCAGCCAGAATACTTTGCCATCCCCAAGAAGGCCTTGTTTCTTTGTCTGCTTGCCATGACGGTTTGTTGTGGAAGTAAAGGCCTTTTAGCGAGCCACACCGCAAGGGGGTTTGATCTTAAGCAAGGCGCCAGGCTTGTTTGCCTAGCATTGCTCAATAAAAAGTCAACAAATCTCTGAAACCCATTTCATTCCATTAGGGTTTCCCAACTCTTCCAAAGAAGTCCAGACTTTGATTCGCAGTTCTTCCACCATAAAGAAGCGATCTTCTTCTCGATGGTTTTACAAATAGATACTGGAATTTTGAAAATGGACATCGCATATTGAGGGAGTGTTTGTATTACTGTTTTGAGCAAAATCTCTTTCCCAACCTTTGATATGAGGTTCTCCTTCCAGCGTTCGAGTTCATATCCACTCAAGGTAGTACCCAATCAAACATTTACTTTTTCGAATCTTCCCGGTCAGAGGGGATACCTAGGTAATTTCTTATTTTATTCATCACCTTCACCCTTCAGGTATTGGCCATATTGTTTTTCAAAGTCGGTAGGCAGTTGGAGTTGAAGTAGATCCCTGATTTGTTTAAGTTTATAGCTTATCCAGAAGCATAGCAATATTGAGTCAAAACCATGGCAATATTCTAACATTCTGCTACCTCATCATCCAAGAAGAAAATTGAGTCATCCGCAAACAAGAGATGAGAAAGGGTAGAACAATACCTATTCAGTTTTATACCCTTGACAGTGCCTTCTTCCACAGCTTTCCTCACTAGGGCCAATAATGTATTCGCCATTCATATGAAGAGATAAGAAGAGATGGGATCTCCTTGACGAATTACCCTTACTGGTTGAAAGTACATTAATGGCTCCCAATTCAGCTTTACACTTAGAATAGCTGATGTCACACATTTCATTACTCTATCCACCCATAGATCACAAAAACCAGTCTTTCGAAGGCACGCTTCCAAAAAATCTCACTCCACCCTATCGTAAGCCTTTCTCATATCTAACTTTAGGATGGCTTGGAACTTTTTCTTTCTTTTTCTCACTCTCAGCTGGTGGAGAACTTCCTACACAATGAGGATGTTATCTAGAATTTGCCTCCCTCCCACAAATGCGCTTTGTTCTCCCGCTATGATGCTTGGGAGCCAATGTTTTAATCTATTTGCCAACACCTTTGATATAATCTCATAAGCAAAATTACCAAGGTGATTGGCCTAAACTGATCAAGACTTTCTTGGTTTTTAACTTTTGGTACCATGGTAACATGAGTTTTGTTTAGCTCAGGACTCAGGTAACCCGTACTAAAAAAGTCCTTTACCTCCTCAAAAATGCCCTTCTTGATGTTTTCCCAGTTTTCCGGATAGAAATATCCATTTAAGCCATCTGGCCCTGGAGCTTTTAAGGACCCCAATTGGAATACAGCATCATGAACCTCTTTCATCGTGGACTCAGCTACTAGGGAGTTGTTGATTTCCTCAGTAACTAACACTAGGTACTGGTTTAGAACAGGGTTGAAATCTCGAGGACCTTTTGAAGTGTAGAGTGCTTTGAAATATTCCGTTGTCATCTCTGAGTTTCTCTGGGTCGCGAGTCTAGGTATCATCCTCTTTTTTCAGCATGGAAACTTTTCAGTATGATGTTTAGTTATGGGGATATCGAGCAAATTAACCAGAATGGAAAAAAAAAAAAGAAGAAGATCATTCCATATTATTTATGACTAGATCCCAGATTCGTTGGCATGTCCTAAAGTCTGCTTCCCATCCCAATCTATATTTTGTTTTCCAATATTGAAATTTGAACAAATCTAAGGCAGTTGAATTTACATTTTCATCTTACCAAAAGAGTTACATAAATAGGAAATTCTTCAATTTGGGACATTTCTATAATAATTATTCTATAAAGAAACATCGCATGAATTTAAAACCTTATGTCTAGGGTTGATATTAATATTGATTTTTTTTTAATTCCGTTCAAGGCTTAGCTAAGCAAATATTTCACAAAGAAATATGCAGAATTTGAAAAATGATTATTTGAGTCCACGCAGTAATTTTTTTTAAAATAAGTCCACGTGGCAATTTTTTTACGAATTGAATTTTCACAAATTAACCTAATATTTTTAAAAATTTAAATAAATTTTAAAAACAAGCTTAAAAAAAAAGAAGAACTGCAGCTTGTATTTCTTTTTCTAGTTTTAGCTTACTTTTATTTTTTTAATATTACGTGGAATTTTTTATTATTAATTTTTAGCTTTTTTATTGCTGACTGAGATGATCCCGTGAATCATGTATATGCCACGTCCGATTTCCGACGAAACTCACCAGAGTTGGTATTCAAATAATCAATTTTTTTTTAAAGAAATTGGCATTTAAGTGATCAAAAAATTTATTGGCACCAAAGTGAGCACCATATACCAATATTGTCACTTATAGTGTCCTTTTGCTTTTAATTTTCTCTCAACTAAACATTGATTTAAAAAAACTAACATGGACCCAAAATGCACTCTCCAAAGCCATGTAAAGATCTTTTTGATAGAATTACCTTTTGAGAAATTCCTATTGAGTAACATGAAGATGCAAATTCACTACCTTAGATTAATTAAATTTCATTATTTGACAAAAAAAGATTGAAATATACCATCATTTTCTTTGCTCGTTTTTGGTCCTATAAACCTTTTCTTTTAGTGATGCTCTATCTGAAAAAATCATTTCATCGTTTTCCTCCCTTAAGCCTATCTACAAACTTGTTATGTAGAGATTGGTGTAAAAGAATTACACGTGACATTTTCATTTATATAAAATCTCCAAAAACTAGTTTCTCTTTCGGAAATTTCTAAATCAACATGAAAGCACGCTAAAATCTTGCAATGCACATCAATGCAAGTACGAGTGCTTTTTTGGAAGCTTTTTACATATTAAATATTATCTCAAACATGTAGCCAATAGAGGATTACTCAGTTGGTGCGATCTGGTTTAATGAGATAAGTAATTTGAATTATGTAGCATTATTTACTAAGTAATCGATGTGTTCAGTTTCAATCGATCATTTCAACATGATTGATGCTTTAATGCCCCATATGATTGTGGAATTAACTAAACACATGGTGGAACCGTGAACAAGATTGCCTCTAATAGCTCTGGCTCATTTCCACTGAGTAAAATTTTGCATGACCTTTTTCTAGTATATTATTTATATAACCACAACTATTTGATTGACGTGAAGTAGGCATGCAATGTGTGTTCTACGTTCTATTGTTTTTTTGTCTTTTTGGGCGGAGGGAGTTCTCTCATAATAGCACTATCTATATAAAATGTGTCTTAAATGATATTGCAAAAAGAAATCTCTAAATGATATTGCAAAAAGAATTTTCTTTTCCATCAAACTTTACCATTGGTTGAGCTATCTGTTTTTTTTTTCTAATTTCTCACAACATTGTTTTTAATTAACATTTGCATTGAAAAAAAAAAACGAATTTCTTCTCACTAAACATTGCATTCTTTTAGCGGACAGGGCGAACTAATCCAGAGGAAAAAAATTTAACCAAATGAAAAAAGAAAAGAAAACAAAGACAAGAAAGAGCAACAAGCTGCTTAATGAATCGAACGTGGGGAATAGGCCAAGAACGAAATAAATAAATGGCGGGTGACGGTTATTGAAATAAATTAATAGAAATACCCTAAAAAAACAAAACCCACCTCATTTTCGTCATAAATTGTCTCAACCGCCTCAAACGCGTCTCTCTCTTCCCCTTAGTAACTCCCTGATGCTTGACGCAGAGATAAGTCCCAGTTAGACAAGCGACGAGGTTTGTTAGCGACCGCAGTCTTAGGTCTACTTCGATTCAACCAGGAAAAGACAACCTCGTGGATATGGCAAAGACAGAATCTTCTCAGGTATCTCTCTCGGACCTTCTTGTCTACCTTCACTTTCTATAGGGAAACTACATTACCGTTCTACTTCAACCTAATTCTCGAAAACATGCCCAATTGAATTACTTAAATCACCGATCGTGCAAAGTATATCACGAGGACATACCTTATTTGCCATCGGTTAAAAGTCACTTTTTGCGATCTCGAAGTTCCGTCGTCGAACGTCAATTGACAGAGAATCGGGAGGAGAGTTTTCGTTCTGAATGAGTGTCATTGAAACGATAGGGAGGAAGTTTGTTTATCATCTATTGAAACAACGTGACTTTTCACGTTGATTTCTTGTGATAACTGCTAAGGGGAGGTGTTGTTGCCCGCATGGGCGCACATCGTAACCATGTGGACCCCATTCAATATAATCCAATATCTCCCACTCACCCATGCATGGCAAACAACTCCCATCCGCCCATTGAGGGCCAAATATAAAACTCCTTTTATTTTCGCAAATTTCATATTTGCAAATAACCCGTGCGACTAGCATACTTTAAGAGCTCATTGTCACATATCTGTTAGGAGTATATGACAGCTCCAAAAAAATGGACATGACCACGGATAGACTTAAGTATGTTGTACCCTAGATCGATCAGTCACATACATATCTTTCTTAGGATCTCATTTAAAAATATGATACGTTATATTCACAGTTATGATCACACTAAATAATCATAACCGACGGGTCTGTGAATATAATCCATGATGTGACACAAATCTCTAAATCGATCTTTCTCATCCATTAGACCTCTTAATCTCATTTTAGCTCGCTTTTCTAGAAATGTCGCTTTAGATCGAATCAATTTCATAATCATAGGTAACACTCTAATATAGCGAACACTAAATAGAGATCTCAAGAATAACGAAGAGTCATGAGGGTACTAAAAAATGAGGAATTTTATCCTCGAGAGTCTCACACGGCATAGAAAAGTTGAGATCTAAACTTTTGTCAACTCTTATTGGTCGACTATGCATACGTAATATGAAATACTTATTACGGTATTTTTCTCCTTCCCCATGGAGCGTATGTCTTTTCATTTTAATACCGTACAGATGATTACTTTTGACACATTCAATGCCTTACTTGAGTTCACGTAACAACTTCAGCCAAAAAGTTTCTATCAGAACTCTCATTTGGCATTGAAGACAGATAAAGTGAAATATGTGGGTTATTTCACTTTCGGACATTATAATATGATAAGTCCTCATCTTAACATTTTTTTAAGGCGGCATTAATATTTTTAAGCTTGAGCTCTTAATTATCACCTAGATAATAAGGTTAAAATTATCTCATCTCTATTCAACACACAGTAAATAGAGGCGATTACCCGTGTGAGTGAGCTAATCTCACATCTTCTGACATACCTTTTAAATACAATGCACCAAGCATTAATATGCATAAATATCAAATAGACTTTCATATTGACAAACAATATCATCAGTCATTAGTATTCAGGGAAAAACATAAATATGCAATACATCAACCTCTACGCAGTCCTAGAGTCTTTATATGACTTAAGAAAATATCTCTAGGAGTTGGCTTTATCATAGGATTTGCTAACATGTTATGCGTAGATACATATTGTAGGTTCACTTCCTTTCATGCTACCATGTCCTTGACATAGTTATACTTAATGTTTATGTGTTTGGTCTTGCCATGAAACTTAGGATCCTTAGTGTAAGCCATTGTCGCCCGACTATCACAATAAACCTTCACAAGTTTTGCAGCATCTTTAGTAACACCCAAATGATCCAAAAATCTTTTAAGCCAAACACCCTCTTATGCTGCCGCTGATAATGCCACGAACTTGGCTTCCTTGGTGGATAAGGCTATACACTATTGTTTCTTACTGCTCCATGATATGACGCCATTATTCAAGTAGGAACACATTTTCGAAGTGGACTTCCTCTCGTTCAAATCTCTTCCCTAGTCAGCATCAGTATAACCTTCAAGGTGTAGATCACTTCCTTGATATATCGGAGAGTAATCAACGGTTGCTTTCGGATACCTCGGGATTCTCTTAACGACAGTCCAATGTGCTTGACCTGGATTGGATTGGTATCTACCGACCGGTCCAACCGCATAATAAATATCAGGTCTGGTACACATCATAGCGTACATAAGGCTTCCAACAGCACTAGCATATAGAACTTTTTCATACGTTCTTACTCTTGTGGAGTCTTAGGACACATCTTTCGGCTCAATCCTTCACCTTTTGCAATAAGAGTATCAATGAGATTGTAATTTTGAGGGAAAAGTATACTAGAAGTGCCATAACTTTTGTACGGCGTTCACTTGAGTGCCATAACTTTCAAAACGTTCACTTAAGTGCCATAACTTTTAAAAATTGTTCACTTGAGTGCCATGTTGATGTGGCGGCCGGAAAAGCCGACGTGGCAGCTGGGAAAGTTACTGTATACACCGGAAAAGTTACCGTAATATGCCGGAAAAGTTATCGTAGACACCGAAAAGATAACGTGGCACTCCGAAAAGCCGACGTGGCACTCCGGAAAAGTTACTGTAGCACTCAAGTGAACGATTTTGCTCCGACGTAGCACTCAAGTGAACAATTTTTGAAAGTTATGGCACTTAAGTGAACGTTTTGAAAGTTATGGCACTCAAGTGAACGTCGTACACAAGTTATGACACTTCTAGTGTACTTTTCCCTAATTTTGAATACGAAATTATTCAAGAACTTTATTGATATATGTCTCTTGCGAAAGAGGCAATAACTTTTTCGAACGATCTCTCGAAAGCTTAACTCCGAGAATATACATAGCTTCACCCATATCTTTCGTTTCAAAATTGGAAGATAGCCATCTTTTGACTGTCTTGACAAACTCCATATTACTTCTAGCAATCAGTAAATTATCAACATATAATGATAAATTACAAAGTGACCTTTGAACCTTTTGATATATACGCAATTATCTTCATTAATCATATCAAAATCATATGCCACAATGACATTATGAAAGCATATATACTATTGTCTTGAATATCGCTTAACGCCATATATCGATCTTAGAAGTCGACATACCTTTTGTTCTTGACCTTCTTTGACAAAGCCAACGGGTTGTTCCATGTAGATATTTTCTTCTAATTCTCCATTGAGAAAAACAGTCTTTATATCCATCTGATGTAGCTCAAGATCCAAACTAGCCACTATTGCTAGAATAAGGCGAATTGAGGTGAATTTAACCACGGGAGAAAACGTGTCTTCATAATCAATTCATTCCTGTTAGTTATATCCCTTCGTCACAAGGCGAACCTTATATCTTTCAATCGAACCATTAGCCTTACTCTTTATTCTGAGAACTCATTTGTTCCTAATAGCTTTGCGTCCTTTTGGAAGATCATCCGTTTTTTCATATCGGGGCAAGATAGAGCTTCATTCACATTTCTTGGCTCATCTTCTTCTAGTGGAGCTATCATGAAAACTTCCCCTTCGATCTCAAAGCGTCGATAACGAACGCTTTTGACTAGTTCGTCGTGGAGAAGATTGTACCCCAGGTACTTCACTTTCTGTTACGCTCCCACTCGGATTAGATAATGGTATCGATTCATCAAGTAGTTGCAATTTAGACTGATTGGTATTTAACCCCCCACTTCTCACATTGCTCCCACTTGGATTATTATATCCAGCAGTTCCATTAGTGTGAAAATGCTTTCTTGCATACTTGTAATTGACAAGATAGTGGACTATGCTCACTATAAATTGCTTTGCAAACTCTTCTATCCCTTAACCGCTTTAGATTTCTGTTCATAGAAAATATCAGCTCTACACACTATAATTCATCTAGAGTCGCTGCTTTATTCTCTACACGTTGTTTTGTATGATAAAGTTTTAAAAAGGAAAATACTTCCCGGACAGTCTGACAAGAGTGTCGGTTAAATCCACACACTATCACCGAGTGTTTTACATAAAGCACTCGTTAATTGAAAAATCGTTGGGTTAGAAATAATGGTGGTACTGTCAAACCGTCGGGGTAGCAACTCCCTTTTAAAAATCATACAACAACTAATTCACCCGCCTCTTAGTATTAAAGTTCAGTCCATTTCAAGGGAAAAGTACACTTTTAGTATCAAAAGTTGTGTATAGAGATCACTTTACTGCCAAAAGTTTCAATTGGATTATTTTAGTGCCAAGTCGGAGAAAAATGGATCACTTTGGTGCCTACAGCTAAAAATTCCAGCCAAAATTACCACGTGGAGTTTTTAATTAATTTTTAAATTCTAATTGGCATTTAAAAAAAAATAAAGTCCACGTTGGTTGCAGGTGGACTTCAAAATTCAAAATAAAAATAAAATAATAAAATAAGATTTTTAGAAAGGAAAAAACTAATAGAAAATTTTTAAAATAAAAAATTTATTTAATATAAATTAGAATAAGCTAAAAAAATAGAAAAAAACTAAAAAAAAAGTTAGGCGGGGAGGGTCGCTATAACCCTCGTCGCCGTCGCCCCACCATCGCCAGCAATGATCGGCGAGGGTGGGGCATGGCCAGGGGGGTTGCCAAGCACCGACCGGGGGCTAGCAGCCTCGGGAAAGAGCCTAGCTACCCTCGTCCAGGTCTAGCCGAGGGCTATCACTAGCGACCGACCCTTGCTAGTGGCGACCCTCGGCCGGACTTGGGCGACGGCCGCTAGGCTCTCGCTCGAGGCCAATGGGGGTCGCCGACCCACGGACGAGGCTCGGCGATCCCCGCTGGCCATGCCTAACCCTCGTCGACGATGAGGGTTACAGCAACCCTCGCCGCCTGCAATCTTTTTTTTTTTTTTAATTTCTACTTTTTTTCTGATTTTGCAGCTTATTTTTCAAATTATTTAAAAAAAATTCAAATTTAAAAAAAATGCCACAGTGGACCACTGGTGTCACGACTCGAACCCTACGAGTCGTCGATATCCCACCCGGCCACGACCGTGTACGATTCTCCACGATCCAAGGGCCAACAAAATAAAATTTTGCGGAAGAAACAACAATCTCCGTTCGGAAAACTAATAACACTACGATAACTTGGGATGTTAAAAACACACATATGTACATATATACATAGTTGTTACAAAGCGCCAAACCTAAGGTTTCGGGGGCCACTGTACAAGCCCGTGACCACCTATAACAAAAGACACGTGGTCGAAGCCCGCTACACAACCAAAATACAACACTCTATAAAAACTAAGAGGCCAACTATCCTAATTCTCGTCCTCGCTATTCAGCATAAACCCGTATCGGGCTGCCAGCTCGTCCTCATCCAACTCTGGAGACTGCTCGGCATCCGAAGGCTCCACAACTTCGCAATTTTCTTCTGCGGGTACCGCAGCTACGGAGTCGGGCGCCAAAACTTCAGGTGCAGCATCGGGATTCACCACCTCTCCATCTGGAGGTGCAGCATTCGTAGGATCGTACTCCCCGACTCCATTAAAGGGAACATCGAAACCGCTCAATGGTCCCATGGTCAGGTCCCCGTGGCGATAAGTCCATGCCACATATGTCCGGGGCTTCCAAGAGAGCTCTTCGGTGTCTACCTAAACCGTAGTACCGTACCTATAATAAACTTGGTCCTCCCCGACAAGATACTCTGTCACCTGCGTATCCATGTCCCGAGGAATACCGAACTTAGGGGGTGGAACACTTATGGCTGAGGCGGAGGGTCCGAAATAAACAACGAGCCCACGACGGGGTGAGATAAAATCTCGATAGGAAAATCTCTAACCCTAGATTAGGTCGCTAGTGCCTCCAGACACAACCTGGGCGAACAACAATTTCCAACAACTCTTTCCTTTTTACCAAAAATTCCACAATTAAATTCCAGAAAATTCCATTCTTTCTCCGAAAATTCTCACACCTTCTCAAATATTCTACGTTACTCCCGTTTCGGCGTTCCACGCCTCGGTTTGACAATAAAATATTCTACGTGCTCCAGGGCCCCTGTTTAATGCATCAGGCCATAATATAAATATCCACATTACTCCGAAAATTTCCACGTTACTCCGAAAATATTCCACGCTACTCCAGAATATTCCACGTTACTTCTAAATATTCCACGTTACTCCATAATTATTCCACGTTACTCCACCGCTATCGTATAAGTTCATAACATTAAGCCTTAGACCTTTATGGAACACTGCTGTATATCTATATACCAGGGTCTCAGACACAAAGGAATACGACCCACAAATCTCGGTCTCGGACACATAGGAACACGACTGGATTAAGTCTCGGACAATTAGTCGAACACGACTCACTTTGGTCTCGGACGACTTAATTGAACACGACTTTCATACCTTCTCGGACTCGGACAATCGGACAAATATAGCTCACTTTGGCCTCGGATGACTTGATTGAATACGACCCTCACATTTTCCGAGAATAGTTCGGGACCACGTGATTCACTCACATTAGAGAATTAATAAATCGGGATCACCCGATTAATTCACACTAATCCAAAGATTAATCCAGACCACCCGATCAATTTATGCTACAATAGAATTTAATCTATACCATACGACCATGTTATGCTAACGTAGCAATATATAAATAACGTACAATTAAAATTATACTAACGTGGGAATTTATCGGGGCCGAGCAATTTAAATTTTCTAACGTGCAATTAATTCACGACTATAGTACTAAACTATAATAATGCCATATTTAATTAACACCATGGCATAACAACATTGTGTCATATAAAATTAACTATAGTTAAAATATACTCTAACCATGGTTCAAAAATTAACTAGAATCAATAACTAACCTAACCATGATTAAATAATAGCATAAAGTAACTAGAGTTAGACATAAAGTAACCATGGTCCAACTTTGACCATAGAAATCCTCTTGACTTTGCTATTCACTTCAAGAACATGGATTCTCTCTCCTCCTTCATGAAATTTTCGGCCACCCTATCCCAAACTCAATTCCAACAATTTTCTTCATCAAAATTTCACAAATTCATGGTCTCTTAGCAACCTAACCGCCTAATTTAGGTTTAGAAATAATCCTACCTCAAAAACTAGCAAAAACCTCCGTTGAACGGTTGAGAAAAGGTTGAATCAAGCGGCGATTCCGGCGGTCCTTGCACGGCCGGCGACTCGACGACAATCCAACAACTCCAAGCGATCCAAAGCGATACCTGTGAAAGCTTGAAGAATTTTAGGTGAGGATGGTGGTGAAGTAGAGAATTCGGCCAAGAGAGAGAGAGAGAAAAAAAAAGTGAGCTAGAGAGAGAAGGTTCTTGAAAAAATAAAGAGGAAGAAGACCAAAATAATAACTAATATAGGTTAAGATAATTATTGGGTCTACAAGGTCAAGAGGGGTAAAAAAAATAATTTTCCTCCCCCCAAAGACTAGTCAATCTCGGCCAAGGGGAAAAATGACCAAAATACCCTTCGATCCAAGTGAAAAATGGGGTATTTTTCAAGGGCAAATGGGTCTTTTCCCATTTCCAGTCCAAATATATTTTTCCTGAACCTCTTTGGGGCGAACCGCAAAGGAATTGTACACTGGATGAGGAAATGTTCAAAATTTATTTATTGAAACCCCTGAAGGTCCGACGTCAAATTTTGAAGCTCGATTCGCGATCAATCTCGATCAATAGAATTTTCAGCGTATCTCAAACTAACGGGTGGCTTTTAGGAGTTACGCGTATCAACCTGTGATTAAAATCACGTTTAAGAATTACTCGAGCCATGACGACCTTGGTTGTCATTCAATTGCGAGGGTCAATCACTAGTCCCGATAGCCACCATCGTTAGAAAATAATTCGGGGACGTTTGGAACCCATACGAGGTCGAACGAAATCACCCGTGATCCAAGCGTAGGGTATTATCCAAATTGTTCCTAAATTATTCTAGGATCGGCCTATATTGGTCCGAAATATTCTCTCGACAATTTTCATGGCCAAAGAGTCAGTCCATGACCAAGTTCTTAGGTCCACGTACTTAATTTTCCTAGCTAGCCATTCCCATTTGGTTAGTCTGCTCAAGATGGACTATTCCTGAGTGAGATTAAACTGAAATACATCAATGAGACTTTTCATTTATTCAAGGCTTCAAAATGAGCCGGATTACGGGATGTCACAACCGGCGAGCCACGTTAGCTGAAAATATTAATAAAAAGGTGCCACGTCAGAATTCTGGCTAAGCAAATCGGACTTGGCAGCAAAGTGATTGTTTTTCAAAAAACTTAGCACTAAAGTGATCCGATTGAAACTTTTTTGGCATCAAAGTGATATCCGTACATAACTTTTGGAACCAAAAGTGTACTTTTCCCTCCATTTCAACGTTGAGTTTGAATCTGACTTCTGAGTTATGGCGACAAATCATAGCATCAAAAGTAATGAGGCAGACTTTAACCGCCAAAAATAGGATTATGTAAGATACTCGACATGTCGCTTTACGTGTTGCCTAAAATTAAACAATCCACATTATGTTAGTCCTATGAAAAAATTAAACTCGAATATTATACGTCTAATCTAAGTTATGTCTTACAATTAGTTGAAGCTGAGTTCTGGCCCAAATAAGAATTCTTGCTATCTTGTTTAAATTTTAATTTTATACATCAAGCAAAAAATTCAAACTTTCCAAAGTAGAAAAATTTGTTAATTTAGTCATAAAGTTTTTAATTTAATCAATTTAATTTTAAATATTTTGACGATTTGTCAATGTAGTATATCCATCCAATTTTAACAAAAACATGATGACGTGAATGATGGCTAACACTGATGTATAAATTATTATTTTTAATTATATTTTCTTGCCTTTTTTTATTTTATTTTTAAGGGCCCACAGGGGGGTTTGGCCACAAAGTGACCCCTGCTGGCCACCGGCAAGGGTCGTAACCCTTGCTTACTAGCCAGCGAGTGTTCTAGCCCTCACCTAGGCAAGGTTAGCCTTGACTAGCCATCGCGTGTGGTCGTTGGCTGGCGACTCTCCACGGAGAAAGGAAAAGGGAAAAACAAAGAAAAAAAATAAAAAAATTTGCAAGAATTGCCTATATAAGAGATTTCAAGCTAAAATTGATCATAGACTAAATTAAGAAATCATCCAAGGTTTAGCATTAAATTAGCCAAATTAAAAAGTTGAAGGCTGAATTGGCACAAATGCAATAAGTTTAGGACTTTCTTACTAATTTCCTCATCTAAAGTAAATTTAGGTCTTGAATACAATAATTCTCCACAATCACTCAACGATAGATAACCAAAGTGTACCAGGTACAACAGGAGTCGGTTTATCTTTTGTTATGTTTTTGATTGGAAGTATGATTACTTGGATATCTTGTCCTTTTAAGGTTTGAAACGCACAACAACTATGCCTACCAAAACATTGTTCTCTGCAATATTATATTAAACTCCGTTGTAGGAAAACAAAATATCTAGAAATACATTGAGTTGGAGAGAACATTTGAATATGGAAACTTTGACTTGCGAATTCAGACATAGATTAAGTCATAAATGGACTTCCTCATGTGCATACTCTATTGGTCCAACATGAGTTCTCATTTTATTTTACCTATATGGGGAGGAAACAGCACCACGTTTTTAATAGTCAACAAAATTACCTCGTTACGTGTGCAACTAATGTGAAAAATAGAAACATGCAATTACAGTTCACAAACTTCGAAGAATAGCTCCGGTAGATGTGTGGTTCGTGATGAGCTTCGTCTATACCCTATCAATGAGCTCGTAGAGTGATGACTGAGACAAAAAGGCTCAAACAAGATGCAGCTTCTAACAGTCTTTTAGGATTATGGAGAGGGTGGCAATGGTTCGGACTCCACATCGAATGCTGAGACAGACAAACACTGATAAGGACGTAAATTTTCAAAATGAGGGAGGTTGTGAAATATGTAGTCCCATATCAGATGAGGAAGACCCTATTGAGTGATACTTGAGTTTACGCCTATAGTTATTCAAAGTACTCATTTTAAGGGCTTGATTCAAGTGAAATGGATCGAGTTGTTACAGCAATAATTGGCATATAAAGCCAATGAAATGAATCCATTGAAATATCTTAAGATTATTTGAAAAATGTATAGAAAGATTTCTAATAATATATAATGAGACTAGCATAAACATACATATGTTATTGACAGGTATATCACTAGACAATGATTGGCTCACTCACACGAGCAATCACCTCAAGCGCCGTAGTACGCGAGTTGAGATGAAACAGTATGTAACAAAGATGCTGGAAGAGCAAATTCGGTATATAATATTTTTACATTGCCTTGATTGAAATCAAGATGAGGTCTATAATTAATATGTGATAAGACTGAACATGAAGTCCCACAATCATGTATGCCTGATGGAAATCGGACGTGAGAGCTTAATTGGGAGATGCTGAGAGCGAGCTTATATAGCACTTGGGCTAAACATATGTACGTGAGAAGCATGTGACTATGTTTGGGCTAAGATCCATATAGTGAATATGTTTTGATAAATGACATACGCTCTTATGGAAAGAGAAATCCGCTATAGCATGTAATTCATACTACATGTGCTGTGTACGACCGATAAGGATGATGACTATAATTATCCTTGTTTACTTATCGTGTGAGTATTGAGGTAATTTATGATTTGATTACCTCATTTTGTACCATATGTTATTTCTGACTATGTTCTCAAAGTGACGAATCAATGTTATTGCTTTAGCATATTACCGACGGTCATGAAATTAATATGGCTTTATGGGACGTGTCTAGAAAAGTAGTTGTTCTGAAATAAAGAGAGACAAGAGTGTGAAGGAAGACTATTGTTGTTTTACATCTACCACATGAATTTACTGGCCAACCAATTATATCGCCTATTATGGGTGCAGACATCATTGTAAATACATGGTGAGTTAAGAAGAGTCAAGTATAGCCTCTAAGGGATATGTATACTTGGATAGATGTAACAAAATAAATCTAGGGTACTATGAGACATTGTTTTATTCTTTGGGGTTGTAGCTATTATGTATTCCTAACAGGTGCATAATTGAGCTCCCAAATGCAAATGTACTCACCGATCGCACGACGTATTTGCAAGTATGAATTGTTTCTAAAGTAGATGATGTTGATTGATCGATATTCTTGATGGAGAATTATGAAGCCCATCATGTACGAGTGGGAGATGTAATATTAAGTCCGTGATGGAGTGTATTGATGAAAAGATGCGATTGAGAAGCACTGTTTGAGGGGTCCCATGAAAAGGTGCATTTGAAAGGGCAACAATCTTCTTATCTATAAGAAAGTTAAAGATAAATTCTGAAGGGATACATTCAGAAATGAGATGACAAAACAATGAATGTACGTACGTTCTTTAATCTCTCTCCCTCTCTCAAGAATACACAAATGAAAGGCAATACATCGTTACTTTGAGAAATGATCATCATTTACATTGTGGAGCATGAATATTTTCTAGTGTGATTATATTCGGACCATCGTGGGTTGAAGATTCGATCGAGGATGCGTCGGTGATTCAATGAAATTCTTGGGAAATTTCGCAAATCGAACATCAATAAAGGTTAGTTGAATTCCTCGATGTTAAATTCCAATGGGTACTCTATCACTCTATTGAAAATGTTAAGTTATTTTTAAAAACCTTTTATCCAATCCGGATTTACGCCACCCCTAGCTCGGATTTCTGAATTAGTATTTATAGGACATAGCCCAACATCGGGTATGATATTTTATTATGCTATCTGAATTCAAATTCGGATTACTAAATACAGCCTTAGAAAACAAGAGATAAATAGATATTCATGCTTACTCTCATTTCTGGGAATCGAACTGTCCAAAATCTTGGAATTGGAAGCCACAATTCTCGGTTCTAGGCCAACGACTAGCCCACTTGAGAACCGATCACCCCTAGTGAAGGTAGATTCAATTAAATATATTGCGAGTTCAGACTTGGATTCCTTATTGGCAATCTCCTTAAGTGAAGGTTGAGCTTCCGTTGACGCTCCTAACCAATAAGCTTTTGAGTGAACATGAATCCAACTGAATATGGTGACATGTTAACACTTGAGCTCTTCCTTGGGATTCTCCATGCGAGGATGTCAGATTTTTGTTACGTGTTCTCAACAAATGATATCCGAGTCAATGGTTGATTGGTGGTTCACTCTTATTGCTTATCAGTTTTTGGTGAACATTACCCAAAAATAAAAAATAAAAAAGAACCACGTGACCAATGCGATTTTTGAGCATCTCTCATGGTTTAGTTTGGCGAAAGAGACCAAATGTAAAGGTGAATGTTGTGGTGTAGCAAGATGGTCTCAACAATAGTCTTTATGGTTTGGTTTGGAGAAAGAGACTAAGGTTTTGAAGGGGGACGTTGTTGTTGCTTTTTTTTTTTTTTGGTAAAGAGGGGACGTTGTTGTTGCAATCCTCACAAGGCAACAAAGGGGATATTCAATTTGAGACACATTGATGTAGAAGGAAATCTAAATGTTGAGACGCAAGGGAGAGATTGTTAAGATGCATGTGTGAGTTGTGATAGAAAAAGTCTCGCATCGAACAATTAGTATGGTGTGAAATAAATAATATATCATACTTGGTTAATAACTTATTGATCTAATTTTTTAAGTAAGGATGGATCCAATTGAATATAACGATGGGCTCACCAATCAAATCCAAATTATCATTCGGTATATATTTCGTTAGGGTTAGATTATGACTGTTACCGTAATTGCTTCTTGCTATAGTCAGGCGTCCTGACTCAGCTTTTCTAGTTATCTAGCAAACTCGACATCTTGAGAAACTGACCAATATGGTAATCCTTGTCAGCACCACTAAAAACCAATTAATTCATTGCCGTCGTTTCGAAAAAAAAAAAGAAAAGGTAGAAGATAAAATTGATCCGAGCATCAACTAATCAGTGAACAAAACAAAATAATTTTCCATAACCAAAAAAAAATTGTATACTAATGATAATTAAGCATCCTTTGACCACGAAGTCCCAGGTTGATGATGGCAAACAAACATTATACGTCTCGCTTGATTGACTAATCAAAAAACACTAAATCACTCGCCGTCCGTACGAAAAAAATTTCCACAGACGACCTCGTACATTGAGGCCTAACTATAAATCCACTCTTTCGGTAGGCATCAATCAACAATTAAAATAAGTTGCTGGAGGAGTAACTTTTTTTTTTTTATCGAACCCCTGTTTATAAATAAATTTAGCAAAACAATAATCAATTATGTCTCGCTTGATTGATTAATAAAAAATAAATAAATCGCTCATCGTCTGTACGAAAAAAAAATTCACAGACCACCTTGTATTTTGAGGCCTAACTATATATCCACTCTTTCGATAAGCATCGAATGAACGATTAAAATAAGCTGCTGGAGGCGTATTTTTTTTTTATCGAACCCCTATTTATAAATAAATTTAGCAAAACAATAATCACAACGTAATTGATTTCAAATATAAAATTCATTGACATACAAATTAATTTAAATTGAAATGGACAAAAAAACAACTCACTTTTTTTTTTTTTTTGAGATATTTCAAGATGCTTAGATTATTAATGTTCTGACAATTCTTTTTGGCCGAATTGTTCTCGCAGTTAATTCATGCTATAATAGTAAGGCCTCGTGACTGATAACAGAAGGGGGCCTCGCAACTCAGCTTTCCTGCTTAAGCATCGAGCTCAGATGGTGAAAATGACGTTTGAATGGATCTAACCTAACTGATTGATTAAAAAAAACGTTAAAGCATACAATACCAACCATGAAGGCAACATAGATGACTAATGTCGTGTAAGATTTTCTTTCGACGAGCCTTTAAACTAAATTTTGTCAATAATCACACATGGAACGTCATTGCCTCAAAACAAAGATCGAGCTTGCCCACTTCGTATCTATAAAAGGCAAGACAATGGGCTGCAAAAGTTCACAGCCGGACAAAAGTTTTGGTCTCAGCTTCAATTTGAACTTCTATATAATCTCATACAAAACAGGGGTTACATTGAAGTTCCAAAGTTTCAAACACAGGTCTTAGATAGATGGGTACCGTCGAGAAGATCCGCAAGAACCAGCGGGCCAAGGGGCCAGCAACTATCCTCGCCATCGGGACGGCAAACCCGGTGACCAGCTTGTACCAGGCCGAGTACCCCGACTACTACTTCCGTGTGACCAAGAGTGAGCACATGACGGCCCTCAAGCAGAAGTTCATCCGCATATGTAAGCCACACTCTAGATTGCCCTAGCTGTAGAATATGTATTTAACTCCAGAGTATCCTTATCCTAATTTCATATATATATATATATATATATATGTTCTCATGAAATATATATGTTATTTTTCGCTTAATACACCCTTTAAGAAAGTCTAACTATCCACAATTTTTGTTATTCTTTCCTTATTTCTCCTAGAAGACTAAATCTTCCTTTTTGTATCTTATTTATGGACAAATCGCATGAATTTGCAATTATTCTTAACAATCTTAGAATGGTCGAAAGAAAATGTTGTCGAATAGTAAATGTTAGCTAGCCATGCAAATACGTTATTACTATTGGGAAAAAAAATTGGAAAAAAATAATAATAAAGCAGAACAAAGAAAAACACCAATGCATGCATGTCAGCGTTGTTCTTGGAAGGTAAAATCAATGCTTGGAAACGTCGCAGGTGACAAGTCAATGATCCGCAAGCGCTACATGCACTTGACAGAGGAGCTTATGGAGAAAAACCCCGATATCTGCTCGTATGGCGCCCCTTCACTCAACCCACGCCAGGACATAATCATCGCCACCATCCCAAAGCTCGGCGAGGAGGCGGCGTTGAAGGCCATCAAGGAGTGGGGCCAACCCAAGTCCAAGATCACCCACATCGTATTCTGCTCCACCTCCGGCGTTGACATGCCCGGTGCCGACTACCAGCTCATGCGCCTTCTCGGTCTGAGCCCCTCCATCAAGCGTGTCATGCTCTACCATCAGGGCTGCTTTGCTGGCGGCACTGTCCTCCGTGTCGCGAAGGACCTTGCTGAGAACAACGCCGGCGCCCGAGTCCTTGTCGTCTGCTCTGAGATCACTGTCACCACCTTCCGGGGCCCGTCCGCTGAGAACCTTGCCAATCTTGTGGGCCACGCCATCTTTGGGGACGGCGCGGCCGCGCTTATCATAGGGTCCGACCCAGAGATCCCTGCTGAGCGACCCATATTCCAACTAGTGTGGACTGCGGAGACTGTTTTGCCAAACTCCGAGGGCGCCATTGAGGGCCAATTGCGTGACGTTGGCCTCACCTTCGGGTTATCCGACAGGGTCCCTCATTTGATCGCTAACAATATTGAGAAGAGCTTAAATGAGGCGTTCGATTCACTTGGCATAAGTGACTGGAACTCCATCTTTTGGGTGCCTCATCCGGGTGGCCCGGCCATACTTAACCAAATTGAGGCCAAGCTAGGGTTGAAAGAGGAGAGGCTCCGAGCCGTCAGGCATGTGCTTAGAGAGTATGGGAACATGTCGAGCGCGTGTCTTGTTCATCCTCGATGAGATGCGGAGGAAGTCGGTGGAGGAAGGGCTTGAGACCACCGGCGAGGGATTGGAGTGGGGCGTCCTCTTTGGTTTTGGGCCAGCCTCACAGTGGAGACAGTGGTGCTTCACAGCGTTCCAACAGTAACCCACGGATGAAATTAATTAATGCTTTATATGATATGCCTCAATATATTTATATTCTTGTGATGTTATTTCCGAAGACACTTTCGGGTTTGAAGTGATATGTATCTAGATAATTATTTGTGAGATTTATCTTAATAGTGGTCTATGGGATTTGTTATTCATTAATGTTGTAATAATTGTGTACTTTCTTAGTAAGGTTGAGCATTAATCAACCAGTTGTGAGACATATGCTCGTCTTTCTTTCAATTTTTTTTCCCACTTATGGACTTGTGTTTTAAGATATAATTGTTCAAGGATGTAAACGATGAGTGGGAAAAGAAAATCGCTCCAGAAGATAGTTGACATTAACAGGGCTCACTGGCAAAATGTTGCACAAACAAGCATTGGATGCGATCTAATTCCCTAGAGAGAATGGCACAAAATTCATCATAAATCAAGCGATATAAGAGGCATTACAATCATACTCGAATCAGTCAAATACTCTCAGTATTAATTAACCTCCTAATTTATTTTGATCAAAATCAACCTCCTAATTTAAGCAGCCATTTCTTGCGAAAAACTGGCCGACTTCAACTACCAAACGAATTTGTTTATTCCATTAGTGGATTGGGAAAAGTCCAAATTTCAAACTTTCTTTAAAACAGCATGCTTCCACTAGTGGATTGGATTTTGTAGATGGACTCAAATTCGGGACATGATTTTAATAAATCTTCATGTAGACTCAACGTTTGAACTGAGTTATAATCGCTTTGCTAAACCTGTAATATATGCTGCTACTTTCCCACAATCTTATTAATTTCAAAAGAATTCCATAAGCGGCTTCATCTACCATTGATATAGTGATCAATGAAACCAATTTGGACATGTGATATTGCTATGCAAATAATCACGTATTAACAGAACAAATGCAGTTACTACAAATAATAGGTGAGATTATATCCATGTGAGAAAATTATCCAAAAAGTTTTAAACCTATTATACGACGGTCAATTTAATCCTCAACTTTTTAATTTGACCAATTTAGTACTAAATTTTTTGACAATTTGTCAATGCAATCTTATAGCCAATTTTGACCAAAGTACCGTTGATGAGGGGGTCCATTTAGTGTTGGCTATTCTACATGACATAGCCAGCAATGGCATGGATAATTTTTGTATTTTTCATTTTTCAATTTTTTTTCTTATTTTCTTCATTGGTCGGTGGGGATCGGAGATGGCCGACGTGTCGCGGGCTATAAGTTAGAGCCACACGATCTGAGACAAAGCAACAAAATATGATGCGACATAGTGCGAGCACGGCGAAGGCGAGGGTGAGGGCAACCCAACATGAGGCAAGGTGAAGGCACAACGCCCTCGTCCATATTTATTTAGGGCCATGATGCCCTCGCTGGATTTGGGCGAGGCCTAGGGAGGACGACGCAACCCGAGGCAAGGCGAAGGCACGACGCCCTCGCCCATATTCATTGAAGGCCATGATGCCCTCGCCGGATTTGGGCGAAGCCTGGTGAGGATGACGCAACGTGAGGCAAGGCGAAGGCATGACGCCCTCACCCATATTCATTGAGGGCCATGATGCCCTTGGCAAATCTGGGTGAGGCCTGGGGAAGGCGCTCTGGCCCTCACCTGTGGTAAGCAACTTTCACCGGTCTCAGCAATGGCCGATGACCTCCTTTGGTCTTGGTGATGGCCGGAGGGAAATAGGATGAAAAGGAAATAGAAAAAAGAAAAAAAGAGAAAAAGGAAAATATTCAGAATTTTTTTAAAAAAATTGCAAAACCGTCCACATCAACGTCGGTCGTCTTTGGCCGTGCCACATAGTACGGTTATCATTCACGTAAATAATTTCTAGCTATGAAAATTAAGATTGAATTAGCTGATGTACAATAAGTTTGGGATTTTTTGGATAAATGCCCTATTTCCACCTCTATATAATTAAATCCACTCTTTTTTCATTAGATTGACGAAATCACCCTTAATGATTTCCATATTTGCACAGTTTTCTTCGATATCAGTAATTTTCCTATGTTGGCTTTCCCTCAAATTTTGAACTTATTGCTCTTTGGAAAATGAAAACTAAGTCTTTTACATCATTGTTCTTATAGTTACAAATCCACTCTTCGTTACCCCTCCCTTAACACTTTGATTAGTCCACAAAGGAAAGCAAATCAAGTGCCCTTATGTATTGTATCGGTAAACCTTTTGCTATTACCAAAGAGACACTTTAAATAGAGCATCTTCATATTTTTTTGTAGACACATTAAAGAAATATATATAAAAATACTTTACCCAAAAAAAAAAAAAATATATATATATATATATAAATACATTAAAAATACGACTTGAAAAAGTTATGCACATCGAAGCATCTTCATATTTTTTGTAGACATTCCATGAATGATATTAAGTATTGCCGGTCCAAAATGAATGCAATTTAATTGTCATTATTTTAAATCATTATTGTTTTCCGCAAATTTTCAAATTAATTTGATTTGATCTTCTGAATTGTCCCGTTGGGAAATCTAATTGGGATTTTATTTTGGCAGATCGTAGAAGAGGGCTTTTTTTTTTCTCTTAAATTTCATTCACTATTCCCATTTCGTGAATATAAAAGAGAACTGCTAAGAAAGAAATTACTATTGAAATGCACAAAAAAGTAAAAGTAAATAAATATTTGACTGTGTTAAAAAGTAATTGATGTTAAAATTTTTTCGCGATTCTATTTTATAATTAATTCATAAAGTTGCTCGATAACGTGATAAAGAACTAGGTTGCTTGGAAATTCTCTTTTGAACAAAGCTAATATGTAAAGAGGTAAAATCTAGAAACAAGAAAAGAAAACATAATGCTTGTACTATGCGTGACAAGATCCAATTTTAAGATCATAAGACTGCAAGTAAAAATTTCGAATAAAAAAGAAAAAAAAATCAAGAAGAATAATGAATGAATTCGGGATCCACCGCTTTAAATTCGTTTGGACCATCAAAGGTAAATTAAAGCTCAATCGACTTTGAAATTGGTCACCGTTCAGATATAGCACACCATAATCATGATAGTACAATTGCATATTACACGATTTATCCATGTCATCGCGTTTACTCAGATACGCAAATACATCATTTATGAAATCAAGTTCATCGGAAGGACATGAAGATGAAAATCCTTCTAGGTAAAATTCCTACTATTAGATCAATCTTAAGAAAGCACGAGCACAGACTAATTGAAGTCACACCTCCATGGGAATAACACAGAAAGCACGAGCACAGACTAATTGAAGTCACACCTCCATGGGAATAACACAGAGAGGCGTTGCCTTCTGCAATGTGATCCCAAATTTCTCAGTCATGTCCATCTCTTCAGGCCTCACACCCTGCTCAAGCTTCCAATCAAATGAGCGCAACAAAGAGGCCAAAATCAAGTGCACCATCCTATAGGCCAAGGGCATCCCGGGGCACATCCTCCGCCCACTCCCGAACGGGATGAGCTCGAAATCCCGGCCCTTGAAGTCAATCTTGCGCCCCAGGAACCGCTCCGGCATGAAGCTGTCCGGGTCGGGCCATATGCCCGGGTCCCGCCCCATGGCCCACACGTTGACCAGCACCTGGGCGTGCCGGGGCAATGGGAATCCGCATATCTCCACGTTGCTCTCAGCCTTGTGTGGGATTAGGAACGGGACCGGCGGGTGCAACCTCATAGTCTCCTTGACTATGGCTTGTAAGTAGGGAAGCCTTGTGATGTCAGACTCTTGCAGCGTCCCTCCATCGCCACTGGCAAATTGGTCCAGCTCTTCACGGGCTCGCGCGATCTTCTCCGGATTGTGCAGCAGCTCTGCCATCGCCCACTCCAGCGAGCTTGTGCTTGTGTCAACTCCGGCAACGAACAAATCCTGGCAAAAGAATCGTGTGAAAATATACAGAGCTTGCTCTTCATAGTTCAGAATAGAGCTAACAATTATAAATACAGAGGACAAAAACTATTGAATAGAAGTATAAATCATTCAGATCAATTCGCATAGCCCGAAATAATGTACAGACCAGAAGCAAGCCTTTAATTTCATGGCTCCTCAAGTCACCACTCTCCTTCAAATTAATCAGAGAATCGAGCACGTCATTGCTTGGTGAGGAGGCAACCAACAAGGCCCTCGCTCGAGTCCTTTCCTCGATCATCCCATCGAAGATGGCGAGCAACCTGCTGAAGTAACCGGAGATCCTCCGGCGCGCCCCCTGGGGGTCGAACCACCTGAGAGCTGGGAAGAAATCCGACACGTTGGGCTTTCCTGTCTCCTCCATCACGCCCCACACGAGGTCCCTAAACTCCTGGGAGGAACCCTCGTCATGGTGTGCCAAGTCGACAGAAAAGAGCGTGTTCGAGATCAAGTTGAGCACGGTCGTGAAGGCGGCCTTCCCGAGGTCAACACAATGGCCTCGCTGGCATCTCTCATGGACGAAGCCGATGAGCTCGTCCACCTTCTTTTGGCGGAGGAGCTGGCCTGCGTCCAGCTTGTGTGCCGAGAACATCTGGACGGTGCACACCTTCCTGAGCTGCTTCCACTTGTCGGACGCGGGCAGCCACACGACGGACTTGGCATGGTGACCGCTTGCCTTGACGGTGTCAGGGATCTGCCGGCCGCACAAGACCTGGTCGTTCTTTTGGAGGGCTTCCTTGGCTGCCTCCGGAGAGGAGATGACTATGGTTGTGATTGCCCCTAGCTTTATCATCATAACTGGGCCGTATAGCTTGGAGAGCTTGGCGAGCGCCTGGTGGGGCTTGTCGCTGAGCTCGAGGATGTTCCCAATGATTGGGAGGGGGCGTGGGCCCGGTGGCAGCCGGTTGACACTGCAGCCTGAATTCTGGCTGGACGGTCGCCAGAGCCGAATGATGCTCCACCACAGCAGGCATAGCAACAGAAGGTAAGCTACATAGCACTCCATTTGGTGTATGGTAATGCTCATTTGTTTGCTTAATTAATTTGGGAGGATATAGTATTTATACTTTGGAATAATGTTGGGTTGGCCAAAAGTGATGGTGTTAATCGTGTGGCTGAACTTTCTACCACAGACTTAGGGTTCACACAAAGATTCAAAGCTGTTCCTCAAAAAAAGATCCAAGAAAAAAGAGAGTGACTAACCTTTAGTTGACTGTTGTTTATAATTATTTATGGTAAGTGTTAAATGTACTTGAAGAGTGATCATCCATATACACATTGTTTCGTTAGAATTTCTCCCGCGATCAAATATCTTTCACCGAAAATCGTTCTTCGGCTCTTAATTAAGGAGGACAGGGTCTCTTTGGGTCAACTTCGGACATGAAGTATGACCGGCAAATGAACAACAGCCAATTCGACTATGTATTGTATATTACCAAGAGAAAAGTGCTGTTTCGAAACCATAAACTTTCTTGATTTGGTCCTTTAGCGAGTTTGGCCATTTGTTAATGAAATCCTACTCATTTAATAGAGATGGTCACATGGCAATCCCTGAAGTTTTTTATTTATGCAATAGAATCTCTAGACTTTTTTGGCCCGTAAATAATTAAACTATGTATTGATTTGTTCATCTTAGTCCCTTTCGCAAATACATAAAACGAAATGTACCCATGGCTATCCATGTTAGCACCACATCAGCGTGGCTAAAAACAAAGAATTTTTTTAAGAAAGCTGGAAACGAGAGAGAGAAAGAGAGAGAAACGGCTTGAAGGCCGTCATGCCACCCCACTACTGGCCAGGTGCTCCAACAAACCACACCACCAACTAGGCAACCAGCTCCACGCTTAGGGCTGTCAAAACACCCTCGCACCGACCCGATCCAGCCCGGATTGACTCAGCTCGATCCTAAAATTTCGGATATTTTGGGGCCGAGTCTTGGTCTACTTCGAATAAAGGTCAATATCATCGTGTTTACGCGGCTCAACCCTAAAATCTCAAATTTCACGGTGAATTAAGGATAAGGATATAATCATTTTTAATTTTTGAGTTAATTCTGACAATGTAGAATTGCCAAAAAAAATGTCAAGAGTATGCAGTGCAGTTACGGCAAATCTTTTTGCGGCTGAATATTTGATGCAACCCATCGTACTCAATGTTAGAACAGTACACTTACATGTAGGTAATGTAAACGTACATACTTATTATACAAAAAATAAAAGAAAATTATATATGCGATTTTGAAGAGAAAAAAAGAACAAAAGAAAAAATTCCATCTCCCGTGAGTTTTACCGAACATAGGAAATATACAACTACTTTTGGAGGGAATCGAATTATGTACGTGCAAAACATGTGACTCGCTGTATTCCAGTCAAAGCAAGTACAATGGTGCTGTGATTTCTCATTGAATAACACCGGTGGGTAACAAAATTCAACCAGTGGATCAGATTTTTCTATAGATTCCTGCGGTTCTAATTGATCTTTTACAAATGGTTAAGCTTTTCTTTCAGTATATTACTAACAGAGGGGACACTATGACAACGCCAGAAGTTTCATAATTTAGCACGCGTCGAAACTTGATTGGAAACTTTAGAAGTACACGTGATGACCCACACTTCAATCTTATGCAGAAAAGGGACTCTTCAACCACAAAAGATTAAATGACATATACCAAGAAAGAAGAAGCTTCACGAACTCCATCATCATGCAAATCGAGAATGACTATATATATATATGTATATGTATATGTATATGTATAATTAAAAAGTTGTAAACCAATTGCAATTATACCAATTCAATTCTAAACTTTTTTTTGGGCCAATTCAGTCCTAAACGTTTTGAATTGTGCCAATTTAGTCTATCTGGCCAATTTTGGTTAGACATCACTAACGTGTATGCCATTGTGCCACATAGGATGGCTAATGCTATCGTGGATAAATTTTAATAATATTTTTGAAGTTTTTTTCTAATTTTTTTATTTCTCAACTCTTTTCTTTTCTAAACTTAGGGCTAGCCAACACTGTCTGACCATCATCGACAATGGACGAGGGCATTGCGGCCCTTGCCAAATCTGGCCGGGCAAGTGCCACAACACCCTTGCCTAGTGCCCGGCAATGGCCTCTTGGCCATAAGCAAGGGACAAAATAGAGAAAGTAAACAAAAGAAAAATATATATAAGAAAATTCAAAAAAATATTAAAAATTTATTAAAACTTATCAATGTCGGTGTCGTCTATGTCACGTAAGATGGCTATTGTCCACATTAGCGATTTCTGGCCAAAATTTGCCGGATGAACTGAATTGGGAAAATGTGAAAATATTAGGACTAAATTGGCAACAACAAAAAAGATAAGACTGAATTGACAGAATCACTATAAATTTAGGATTTTTGGTAGTATAAAAATATGTATTTATACATATATATTGGAAGAGACTTCCTTCTTGCCATTTTCAAACACTTCACAATTAAATATTTATATGGCAAGAAGGAAGTCTCTTCCATGTTGAGTATCCATTGGTCATGAGGTCGTGCATGTAGCTTTCAGTGGATCTTAAGCTACCTAAAATGAAGATTTGATTTCAATGGATTTCCACCCACGTAATATCGATCTCCATCTCATCCTTTTTGATAAGGCACGTAAGTAGATCACATCTTCAACAATTTTATTGGCAGTTCAGATTCACGTAATCTCACAAAAAAGCATGCATACGCAAGATACCCTCTCTCCCTCTCTGACTTTGAGCAGTCTTTGCCGTGTACACAAAAAATTAATAACTCAAAAGTAAAATCAGCTTGTTAGAATATTTAATTACTACCGCATTTTCATGTAACAACTTAAATTTTTGAATAGTTACTAGTGATTCACAAAATTTTGCATGTGTCATAACATATGGTCCGAGTTCAAATAGTTTCCTAGGCCCCTATTTGCCTCTCCTGTTCCATATTTGCACTCTTTAATCTTAAGCCAAAATGTAGCGATTTCTAGAGCAGTTAGCAGTGGTCCTACAAAGTTTTAAATACTTTTTTGCATAGGTCCTGAGCCTTGAAAGATTAAAACAAAAATCGTCTAACATCTATCCTCATATGTTTAAAAATCAATCTAGTCTCGAAATGGTAAAATGTTTACGACATAGTGGGCAAAAAAGTCAGTATATTTAGGATTTTTTGGACAATTTTCCCTCCAAAAATTGGAAAATCTTTTACAAAAAGGTTGATTTTGATTTTTCTCTTTTAAAGAGAGGGGTTCTTTGCTAATCTTGAACGGGAACAGTGTATGGCTTGGGTAAAATAAAGTATACTGCAAGTGCTAGAATTTAAAGTGCAAGAACAATAAATTTGCAAGACGTAAATGGAAGAAATAAATTTAAAACTCAAGTGGCTGTCGTATGAGAGAGAATAAAAATCACTGTGTATATTTGTACAAGATTTTAGGCATGCTTTTCATGCTTTAAATCATTATTGGAAAAGAAGTTACAAATTTATAGAGCATGGGATAATTGTGAGATTTTTTGTGGATCAGTACCAACTATATTATGAGAGCTTAAACTCTTAGATAAATGTCTCGTTTAATATTTAAATATACTATCTCTTTTCCTACCGCTTAGTCTAGTCTTTGCCTAGTATCGAGGGTTGACATATTTTATTGAGGAGGCAAACATTTGAACTTGAGACCTTTCGCTCTGTCACCATGTAAATATTCTAAAATCTTCAAGAGGGTGAGACAGAATCAATAAAGACTATATCTTGCTAAATAGACTTCGTTTAGAATCAAGAGTATTCACACGCTAACAATATGTATAGAAAAGAAAATAAATTACCCTAAAAAACACCAAATATCACATAATACCCCTAATATCTATTAATATATCTATTAATAATTTTTAATAAGAAAATCTCTAACCTCCATAAATATACTTCATGTTACGCCCCGATTCTCGGGCTCGCAACAACTCTACCAAATCGTCTCGGGTCAAAAGGACAACATCCCAAACACGTCATCGACCCATTATTTTTATCTTATTATTAAGTGCATGCGGAACGTACAACTCCCACACATTGAATCAAACGTTAGGGATAGAATAGTAGGCTAACATATCGGACAACAGCATGGAATTACTCTTATTTAGTTATCTCATTAACCCTGGGAAAATACATATACACAAGCCCTACCTTTAGGTCACTTTCTACAGTCCTAAAAAATACCTGCTCGGGGTTGTGAGTTAACATACTCCATGCTACTCAAAAAGAAACCACGCCCATTTTCAGCTTTCCACGCCTAATGGCTCGAAAAATGGTTAACAACAACGGGGTGAGATATAAAATCTCCGTGAGTTAACACCTAAGTCCGAGTAGGATATTGACTCGCTTAAGGCAGCCTAAACATGTAGGACAATATCGATGGTAGATCAATAGCGTGCAACTCATGCCACGCTATAAGTACCACATAACCAAGTGCAATATCACATCGAATCATCAATCACATGCAAACTTACAACGCCTTGGTCCACATGACGAATAGTTCATATATATACATGCAATCAATTGCATATAGCCAAGGCAAATAACTACAACACTCATCACAACTCGCATATACAATGCACCACACGTGTTCTAGTTATTAGAGGTCATTAGGCCGGGCACACTGGTCGATTGGTGCCTAGCACACTGGTCGGTTAGTACTCTACCGGCATGACCGGATATCGTCTCATTCCTTCGGCGATGGCGACTATTAAGCCGTGTGATTCCGATCGGCACGGCTAACATGCATTCCTGTAAGGAACGTTGCTTCGTCACAAGTTGCAACCGGCATCCGATTAGTCCGGCGTCACGAACTATTGTGCATCCAATAAGTCATGTGGTTTCAACTGTCACGGCACGAACTTATCGGGAACCCTTATGTGACCACACAAGCACGCCAAATAATCAAGCCAGTTCTAAATCTTTGCATTTCATTCAATGTACATACACAAAAAAATCGTGCCCAAAACTTGGTCCCAAGCCATTTTCATGCTCAAATTTCAATTCACACACGGTCACATATACACGGTTTATCCACCATACTTTGCATCTATATACGGGATGATCAATTACAAAAATCCAGACAAGCAATAACTAGTATACAATCACCCAATAATAATAATATTGTAATCACCCAATAATAATAATAATCGTGTAGTAATAATTAATTAACAATTAATTATCCAACCTATATTTAATTAATCCAACTTGATTAATTAATTCAGATTCTAATTAATATTGCTAGAATATACAATGAGCTGGGTTTCGGATGATTAATTCGATCGCGATTTAAATAAATATATCCGGCACCCGTCAATTATTCCAATTGACAATTAACAATAATTAATCTAATCCTTAAACGCAGGTTAACACCCTATTCGAGTTTAGGGGTTAACTCACAATCGATGGCACGATGCGAGTACAACGACGATTCTTGAAAATCCTTAGGCACGGACTTGAGACACGATTCGGGGGCAATTGGCATAACTCTCGAGCACAGAAGCATAGTTTCTCGGCCGCTCGGCCCAATTTCTCGACCACGGGCTCGGCCACACGAGCACAAGTTCTCGGCCACTCGACACACTTTCCCAGCACACGGTCCAGGCTTATGGGTACATGAGCCAGGCTTACGGGCACATTGATCCGATCGAAACAAGGCACTACTGGGTTCACGGCCGAGAGAGGTGAGGTCGGGAGTGGCTCGGGTGGCGCGGGTTTGACGATTTCGGATCACGGGTGATTCGGGGGTTTGGGGTGGCATCAAGGGCTTGGGACAGTAGAGCACAAAGTTTTGGGGGCTTGAGAGTGGCTTTGAGGCTTGGATTCGGGGGAGATAGGATCAAGCAGAGGCATTGAAGGCTGGCAACTACTTCGTGGGTTCTAGATCCGGGGCTGCCGGTTGCTAAATGAAGCTTGGGTGAGGTCACGACGGCGGAAGGGATCGGCAATACGTGAATGCGATGCCTAGGATAGAGTTTCAAGAGTGGCGAGAGTCACGAGTCTCGTGGGTTACTATGGTGAAGCTCGGGTCTTAAGCTGCGAGCTTATATGTCTCTCGGGCTTGAGCGGTTTGGTGAGGTCGGGTGGTAGTGTGAACGAGTTGTGGCTAGGGGCGATGGCGTCGGGCTGGGCATGCGCGGATAAAACTCTCGGTTCAGGTTGGGATGCCCGTAGGTTTCAACGGATCTCGACGGGGGATGACGAGCTGGATAGCAATGGCTCGGGCTATGCGGTGGCAAGCGGCGAAGGAGGCTAGTGGTGGTGGTGCAGGTGGTGGCCTGTGAAGAGAGGGTTCTCACGCACAATATAAGAAGAAGGAAGAAGAAAATTGAAGAAGAATATGCAGCAAAATAGGCATAAGAGAGAGCACATGGGGAAAAAGTGGATGACGTTAGTGATGACGTCATTAGGAGGCTTATTGGAGAAGGAAAGAGGAGAGGTGGGACCCATAAATTCTTCACAATTCAATTCCTGTCCTATATGTAAATATCCAATGATATTTCTGTAATTTTATTACCTAGGATAATTTAAACTGTTGGTACTAAAACTAAAGGCAAAATTGGAAATCTCGCAACTAGAGTTCAATTAGGCTACGTTCAAACGCGAAGGGTCTCTGTAAAACAAGTCAAAGTTTGACGATTCAAACTTGACTTTTTCCTACAAACACCCTGGAATAGCCAATCGTCGACTACTAAATCCTCAAGATCAAATTTCACTTTCCACTCTGGAATTTATAATTTTCTTATAGACTTCGAAATTTCGTGACAACACAAATCTCTCTTCCTTAGAAAATTTTATCCTCCAAATTACCCTATTATTCAACCTCAAGAAGACAAAGATATTGCACCTTGTAATGTCCTCACTGTTCGTCATATACTACTCATCTCACATTATTCTTTATCTCAGCTCAACACACAAAAAATCGCAAGTTATCCACAGAAATCCTACAATTCCATATCCACAATCCGTCTAAACAGGCCAACTCGTCGGACTCCAGCGATTCACACCCAAATTATCACAATCTAAACTTCCTTTCCAATCGAATTGTCGATTGCCCTACTATAACCACAATTACCCACATAAATCAATCATTCTTACTTAGCAATCGACAACTTCTTAACTAATTAGTAGCAGAAGATGTTACTATTTCTCCTACCATATACAAATACGTTCTATAACATGTCTACTAGCGTCTGAATTTTCATTTTAGACAACAATGAACTACACCTTCCTCGTCAATCTATCCACCACGCTTCCACTACGCACTCTGATCACTTGTTTCCCTTAATTGCACATCTCACAATCTTAACCTTATTCCGGATCATCATTAACCTTAGTAACTCATAGGTTCATCTCGCAAATCCACTATATCATCCATTCTTCACCTTTCATTCGTCACTCAAGATGCAATGCTATATATTTTCAAAAATAATTTTTACTTTGAGAACCAACTTTAATGTAATAAGCACGTGCAATGCATGATCGTTCTTGCTACTCATCGTATATCGTTCACCTCTATAACAGTCCTTACCTTAACGGACTAATCTATTACCACAAGCGACCACATCATTAGTAAGGATTCAATAGCCTAGATCGCTCTGTAAACCTCAAGTCTATTCGTTTTCTTGCGAATCTCAATCATAACACTACTCAAAATCACCTATTAGAATCGATACTAAAATCATTATAATACAATACAAGTTCAAACTTATATATTACACAAATACCAATCATCTTATTACAAACCCATATCACAAGTCAAACCTATCAATATGGCTTTCTCCACTTCGACTATCTATAACTAGCTTATAACCGGGACATTCTTTCGCAAACAATCCACTATTTTCTAGCGGGGTCGATCTAGGTTGTCCTGTGAAGTGTTCCTTTGCGGTTGTCCTCCTCGCTATAGCCCCGCCAATACTCCCGCTTGTCTCTATGGGCAGTCTTTCACCGGGTGGCCCATTTGACCACAACCAAAACAAACTCCTCCTTCAAAAGGACACGGAACATTTCCACGCCTCCGGCCACATAGTCGGCATACTCCACCGACATTAAGTGCTAGTTTTCCTATAGCATTCCTTCGGTCGGGTCAAATAGGGTGCTTTTCTTCGGATGTCGGCCTTTTTCCATTTCGATGGTATATATCACGATCCAAATGCAGTGGCCCTTTCAGTCATATTTCTTTCGATCAAGTGAGCCCTTTCATACAGCTCATTATAGTCTTTCGGGTTACTAGTCCTTTAGCTCCGATTTCAGTCCATCTCTGAATCTTCTTGCCTTGTCCACTGGATCTTCAACCATCCTAGGTGCATACCTTAACAGTTCAGTAAACTTAGCCTCGTACCGGTCCACCGATATCCGGTTTTCGCGTAGACGCATAAACTCATTCATCTTTTGTTCCCTGGCACAATTAGAAAAATACTTGTCGTTAAAGGCTTCCACGAAGGCATCCCACACTAGGACTGCACCTTTTAGAAAGATCCGTCCTCGAGAGGCATCCCACTAGCTGCTGGCATTCCCTTGCAATCGATACATAGCCAACGTCACCTTATCTTCCTCAATGCATCTTAACAGAGCAAAAATCTTTTCAGCTCCTTAACCCAAAGGGTGGCAGCCTCAGGATCACCAATTCTAGAAAATTTCAGCGGTTTAAGCTCCGTAAATTGCTTTACCAACTTATGTATCAGGTGGCCACCATTCCCGTTACCGGCTAACGGGTCTTCGAGTGAAGCGGCGGTGGCAGCTGCAGCAATAGCTTCTTGATTTCTCACTTGCTGCCCAACTATGTTTCCTAGGGCTTACATTGCCCATAGTAGTCCATCCACTCGAGGGTCTTCTTGTGATGTTCCTTTTCTAGGAGCTTTAGCATTACAATTGCTCATCTTATTGGTATCTTACGGGGTCCTACTCACCCCAAAGTAACACATAATGAGAACCGAGGCATATAGCCTTAAAACCTTAAATAACAAACACATGCACAAAGTTTTAATCCTACTAATTATCCCATAAGCCAATGCTCCTCATTACTCTAAGCCATGACCGGATGGTTCAGGCTAACCTTACTCTAATACCACTTTTGGGAGGGGGTAGTCTTGCCTCGATTCCCGGGCTCACAACAACCCTATCAAATTGCCTCGGGTCAAAAGACGACGTCTCAAGCATGTCATCTACCCATTATTTTTATTTTATTATTAAGCACATGCGAAACGTACAATTATCATACATCAAATCAAACATTTGGGATAGAATAGTAGGTTAATATATTAAAAAAATCAAGAAATTACTTTTATTTAATTATTTCGTTAACCTTGGGAAAATACATATACACAAGCCCTACTTCTAGGCCACTTTCTACGATCGTCAAAAATACCAGTTTAGGATTGTCGATTAATACTACTCCATGCTACTAAAAAAGAAACCACGTCCACTTCTAGCTTTCCAGCTAAGGGCCCGCAAAATGGTTAACAACAATGGGGTGAGATATAAAATCTCCGTAAGTCAACGTCTAAGTCTGAGTAGCACATTGACTCGCTCAAGGCAGCTTAAACATGCGGGATAATATCGATGGCGGATCAATAGTGTGCAACTTACACCATACTATAAGTACCACATAACCAAGTACAATATCACATCGAATCCTCAATCACATGTAAACTTACCCCGCCTTGGTCCACACGACGAATAGTTCATATATATACATGCAATCGGTTGTATATAACCAAGGCAAATAACTATAACACTTATCACAACTCACATATGCAATGCACCATACGTGTTCCAGTTATTAGAGGCCATTAGGCCTAGCACACTACTCAATTGGTGCCCAGCACACTAGTCCATTGGTGCCCGGCACACTAGTCAGTTTCTGCTCTATCGGCATGACCAGACATCGTTCCATTCCTTCGGCGACGATGACTGTTAAGCTGTGTGATTCCGATCGACAAAGCACGGCTAATGTGCATCCGATCGGTCCGGCATCATAAACCGTCATACATCTAATAAGTCATGTGGTTCCGATCGTCATGACACGAGTTTATCAGGTTAACCCTTATGTGGCCATACAAGCACGTCAAAAAATCAAGCTAGTTCTAAATCTTTGAATTTAATTCAATGCATATACACAAACAATCGTGCCCAAAACTTGGCTCTAGGCTATTTTCATGCTCAAATTTCAATTCACACACGGTCACATATACACGGTTTATCCACCATAGTCCGCATCTATGTACGGGATGATCAATTACAATAGCCTAGACAAGCAATAGTCGGTATACGATCGCCCAATAATAATAATAATCGTACAGTAATAATTAATTAACAATTAATTATCCAACCTAAATTTAATTAATCTGACTTGGTTAATTAATCCAGATTCTAGTTAATATTGCCATAACATATAGCGAGCTCGATTTTAGATAATTAATTCGATCGCGATTTAAATAAATATATCTAGCACTAGTCAATTATTCCAATTGACAATTACAATAATTAATTTAATCCTTAAACACAGTTAACACCCTATTCAGAGTTTAGGAGTTAACTCACAATCAACGGTACGAAGCTAGTATGACGATGATCCTTGAAAATCCTCGGGCACGGACCTAGGACACAATTCGAGCACACGAGCACGGTTATTCGGCCACTCGACACACTTTTCTAGTGCACGGGCGATGCTCACGAGCATACTAACCAGGTCAGAATAGGGTATTGCATGGTTCACGACGCAGAGAGGTGAAGTCGGGAGTGGCTCAAGCGGTGCGGGTTTGACGATTCCGGGTCGCAGGTGAGTCGGGAGTTTGGTGTACCGTCAAGGGCTCGGGACAGTGGAGCACAAAGTTGTAGTGGCTCTAGGGTGGCCTCAAGGCTTGAATTTAGGTGAAGATAGGATAGAGCAGAAGCATCGGAGGCTGGTAGCTACTTCATAGGGTGTAGATCTAGGGCTATCGGTAGCCAGACGAAGCTTGGGTGAGGTCACGATAGCAGAAGGGACTAGCGATAGGTGAAGGCGAGGCGTGGGATGGAGTTTCGAGAGCGGCGCGAGTCGTGAGTCTCACGGGTTACCACGGTGAACCTCGGGGTCTCATGGAGCGAGCTCATAGGTCTCTCGGGCTTGAGCGATTCAGCGAGCTCAAGTGTCGGCGGGAATGAGTTATGGCTAGAGGCGATGGCGTTAGGTTTGGGTAAGCGCGGACAAAACTCACGGCTCGGGTAGGGATGGCCACAAGTTTTGTCATGCCCTAAACCCTTCGGGCTCGCCAACATCCCCCCACGATCGTTTTCCTTAGATTGTTCCCAAGATCCAACGACGTACATCTTAACGCGATATGATATGCACAAGCAAAAGCGTAAACAAAACTCCAAACAAATTGAAACAAGATGACTTAAGAAAAGTAACATAACATAACACGTAGTATTTTACAACACAAGGGATAAAGCCAAAGGATACTACTACCTAAACCCAAAGGAATATTAAAAGCTAGGCGTTGTAACTACACCTAGAGGTCGGGCTCACTCTCATCGGAGGATTCTTCGTCATTGAGGGGCAATCTCTTGCAGAAACGTCTGATTGGGAGTTCCATGGGGCCTTCTGCTTCCTCTTCCTCCTAAGGATCGGATTCAGCGTTTGATAGGATATTCCACTCGTCTTCTATCTCGGGATCCGACTTAGAAGGTTCTCTAGGTTCAACCTCGGCATCAACATTAAGGGTTCCACAACTTCATTTCCTTACTCGAGGTTAGGCGAGTTCGAAAGCTGGACTTCGGGCTTGACTACCGGATCGAGTACTTCACCATCTAGAGGAGTAGCACTAAACCACCTAGGGATGATATCGGTGGGTATCTCAAAAGTCCTAAGCGGTCCAAACTGCGCAACGCGTTCTTTATAAAACCAGGCTTCATATGAGTAGGGCTTCTAGAAGTCGTCCCCTTCGTCTACCCAAACCGTGCTTCCCTTCCTAATATAGGCCTTACCTTCGCCTACCAGGTACTTAGTGACAGACGTATCAATGTCCATCGGTACCACAAAATGCTTTGGCGGCATGGCTAGCACTTAGGGTCCGAAAAAGGGTGTCCCACAGCGGGGTGAGAATGAATTTCAGTAACCTAACCTTAACCTAAACTAGGCTAAGAGTACCTCTAGACACTTATGACATGCAATTCTACTCAATAACGATACATGGCAAATGATATCTCACAAGAGTCACAACATGCTAGCACTTCATGAATCACAGTCAAGCTTACAAATTAAGGGTCGAACAATGCAATTGAACTAAGCTAAGCTTCATACTTCGTGCAATTCATAAATCACAAGTTCACGGGGTGTTACTCAATTTCATCATAGTGGCACTCAATAGCAATATTTCTTAATTCCGATGGGCAGGCCCGCGTTAGTACACATCAGGCTAATAAAGTATGTTGTACTCACGTTAATACACATCAAGTTACAATTTGCCGTTCACGGACTCGTGTTAGCACGCCTCAAGTCAAATCCCGCATTAGTATGCATCGGGATGTCATAAACCCCGCGATTATCACATCGGGGCATAACGTAAATATATATACTCATGTTAAGATTTAGTCGACTATAGATCTCGCGTCAATATACCTCGGGGTAATCATATGCATATTAACGCAATTCATACCAAATGGCCAATCAAGCCTACACGCATTCACATTCATGGCCGAACTCTACATGTACATCTCAATTTAGCTGAATTCATCATACAATGTCACTCATGACCAAAGTAAGCAAAGCTTAACTTGCAATTCAAGCATTTGGTCCACAATTCCTTATAAGACCAATTGTACATCGAGGAAGTCCAACACGCATATTCCTAAATTTTCAAATCATGTCAAGTATTAAGACTACCCATGCTCAACTATAGGCCGGTTCCAACCAATTGGAACCGAAATGAACCACAATCTACATTTCATCTCCAAGACCCTACTTAAAGGCCATTTCACACAAACTCATCCCTGGCGTCCTCATTACCCCTACCCAACCGAACACATGTACCTCTCAACAACTATGGTTTCAACTATAATAATTATCAACCAATCAAGCAAGTAGGGTGCCCAACAAGTCAATCTCGGGTTTGGGACAAAACCCACTAAAACAGTCCACTAAACATGCTAAATCTCATCCACATTTGGTCTATTAGTAACATCAAGTCCTAATATGAGTTTAGAATTAACTCACCACTTAAAACAAGCTTTCCAAGCCTTCAGAACAGCAACGAACTCCGATGACCGGATCTGGAATTTGGAGCGACTGTTTCGGTTTCAAGCAAACACAACCGTTTAGCCTCTAATCCACCATTAACTTAGGTTTAATCAGCATACCAAGGTTTCACAAGACTTAAACTAAGCTTAGAGGTGCCTTATAGAAGAATCAAGCAAAAACCAGTTCCCAAATGGCCTAGGATGCTTGTTAGTTTTAGATCGCTTCGGGAGCGACCTTTGCTGCTTCAAACGGCTCTACAGAACCAATGGCTGGGCACGTAAGAGGATGTTGTTAGAACGGTAAGAGGATAAGCTTTCTAATGGTAGGTGGCTCGCCTCCATCCGATGTCAGACGAAGAAGTTATGGCTGAAACAGTGAAGGCATCGGAGTAAAGGCGAGAGAGAGAGAGAGAGAGAGAGAGAGTGAGTGAAATCGAGGGAAAGAGTTGAGAGGGAGAGAGCTCTAGCCGAAAATGAGAAGTGTGAGGGAGAGAGAGAAGCTTGACCATCTTGTATCAAGGCTAAAGATTTCAAATGTGTGAGTGTGGTGGTTCACGGGGTGAAATGGAGTGTGTAAGAGGATGTATAGTGGTCAAATAGTGAAGTTGTTCGTGGCATTTTCTCTTGTCAACTCAATGGTCATTCTTGTCTTCTAATCAAATCAAGCTCATCAAAGACCACTTTGCCCCTCATAATTTCGATCACATGGGGTATAAACTAAAGACATCTTGCCCTTGTTAAATATAGAGGAGTTGAGCATTTACCGGGGCTATAATGGTAACTTCCCACTTACGGTCTCGATTTCCATTTCTTCCAATCTTTTGTGACCAATTCACAATCCAACTAACACCGGCAAAGCGACATCCAAATTTCCATATTCGAAATTCTTGAATTCCTAATGCCCAAATTCGAAGTCTATTTCATGGCCAAAATCGTTCGGTCTCGGTTTTAGTGTATCTCAAACTAAAGGTGGCTTTTATAAATTACGCGTATCGACCCGTGATTAATGTTACATTTAAGAGTCATTCGAGCCATGACGACTTTGGTTGTCATGTAATTGCAAGGATCGGTCACTAGTTCTGAAGGATGAGATCGTTAGGAAATTGGTTTATATTGATTTGCAAATCATACAATGGTCAAACAGAGTCACCCACAAACCCATCGTATAACACTAGCAAATCGTTCTTAGACCAATCTTAGATCGGCTTCTAATGGTTCAAAACTTCTCCTCGGCAATCCTTATGGTCAAAGTACTAGTCCATGGTCAAGTTCTTTAGTCCACGTACTTAAACCATAGTTAGCTTTTCCCTTTTGGTTAGTTATCTCAAGAGTGATCAAGTCTGAGCGAGATTTAACTAAAATACATCGAAGGACATTTTATTCATTCATAGACTTCGAAAGGGTCGGAATTAAGAATGTCACAACTCTTCCCCTCTTACAAAAATTTCTTCCTCGAAATTTACAACAACCCAATTATTCAAATAAATGGGGGTGCTAGTGCTTCATCGCCTCCTTGCTTTCCTAGGTGGCTCATTCCGTTCCATGGTGTTCCCAAATTACTTTCACTAGTGGGATCGTCTTGTTTCTCGGAACTTGCTCCTTCTTGTCTTCTATCATAACGGGCCTTTCAAAATAGGATACCCTATCATCCACGTCTATGGCTTCGTAATCCACCACGTGGGTTAAGTGTAGTTTGTATTTCATCAGCATCGACACATGGAATATATTGTGAACCTGCGACGAACTTAGCAGCAAGGCGAGGCGGTAGGCCAAAATTCCAATTCGTTCCAAAATTTCGAAAGGGCCTACGTACCTCGGACTCAGCTTTCCTTTCTTCCCAAACCAAGATAATCCTCGCATTGGCGATACTTTAAGGAAGATGTGATCTCCCACTTGGAATCCTAACAGTTTGCGCCGCTTATCGTCACAACTCTTCTATCAACTTTAAGTTGTTTTTAGCCTTTCCTTGATCACTTTTACTGCCTCAACCGATTGTTCACTAATTCTGGCCACGTAATACTTCTTTCACCAACCTCATCCCAACATATCGGCGTTTAGTAAGCTCTGCCATACAATGCCTCAAACGATGCCATTCTGATATGTTGTTGGTAATTGTTGTTGTAGGCAAACTCGACTAAGTGTAACTATTCTTCCTAACTTCCTTTGAAATCTATAACACACGCTCACAACATATCCTCGAGTGTCCGAATTGTCCTTTTCAATTGTCCGTCGGTTTAAGGGTGGTAAGCTATACTATCTTGTAGTTTTATTCTTATAGCTCCCTAAAGACTTTTCCAAAAGGTCACTATGAACTTTAGATCCCTATCCGATGTAAACGTCACCGGTACTCCGTAGAGACAAACTGTACATCTCATGTACAACTCAGCGTACCTATCCATGGAGAAATCTTTTCGCACTGCCAGGAAATGTGCGGACTTAGTCAATCTATCAATGATTACCCAAATCGAGTCGTGTTCTCTCTGACTTCTTGGTAACCCATCACGAAGTCCATCGTGATGTATTGCCATTTCCATTCGGGAATTTTCAGAGGTTGAAACATCCCACTAGGCTTACAATGTTGTGCTTTCACTTGCTGATATGTCAAGCACTTAGCTACATGCTTCGCCACATCCACTTTCATTTCATTCTACCAATAGTGCCGACGTAGGTTCCGATACATTTTTGTGCTACCCGGATGAATGCTGTAATTACTCCGATGAGCTTCTGACAAGATCTTTTCCCTTAGCTCTTCATCACTGGATACACATAACCATCCACGAAACTTCAAAAACCCCATCTTTAGATACTTGAAATTTAGGTTTCCTCTTTGTCACATCCATTTCCGGAATCTTGAGAATATCCGAGTCCGTAGATTGTAACACCTTAATCCTCTCCTGAACCTCGGGTTCGATCCTCAAGGTAGCCATCGAGCCGGATAGATAACAGACCTCAAACTTAAACTTTGAATCCAACAGAGACCATCCCTTAACCATTAAATGCATGATGCTTGATTTCCGACTAAGTACATCCGTAACCTTATTTGCTTTCCTGGGGTGATACAAGATGTCGTAGTCGTAGTCCTTCAGCAACTCCATCCATCATCGTTGCTTCATGTTCGGTTTCTTTTGGAAAAACAAGTACTTCAAGCTCTGATGGTCTATATAGATTTGAAACTTCTCTCCACATAAGTAATTCCTCCGGATCTTCAATGCAAAGATAATCGCAACTAGCTCCGGATCGTGCGTCGAGTAGTTCATTTCATGTGGCCTCAATTATTGTGACATGTAAGCAATATCGTTAGCACCAGCAGAGTAGTCAACCCGTGCTTAAGCTCCGGAAAGCTCCTTTCACACTTATCCATCCATTCGAACCATGTATCCTTCTTTGTCAATCTTGTCAATAGAGTGGCAATCGAGGAAAACTTCTCCATGAACTTCCTATAATATCCAGCCAATCCAAGAAAACTTCTAATCTCCATAACCGATGTCGGTCTGGGCCAATTTGTAACAGCTTCGATCTTCGTAGGATATACTGAAATCCCATTTCCAAAGACCACATGTCCAAGGAACGCTACTTCATTTAACCAGAACTCGCACTTACTAAACTTAGTGTAAAGCGAGTGTTCTCTTAAAGTCCGTAGAACTATTCTTAAATGTTGCTTATGTTCCTTTAGAGTTCCTTGAGTATATTAGGATATCGTCTATGAATACGATGACAAACCGATCCAGGAATTCCTTGAATACCCGACGCATTAAATCCATGAAGGGGACTGGGGCATTCGTCAATCCAAATAGCATGACCGTAAACTCATAATGTCAATATCTCATTCGAAAAGCTGTCTTCGGTATATCCTCTTTCTAATCCTCAACCGATGGTAACCCGTCTTCAAGTCGATCTTGGAGAATACTGATGCTTCTTGCAACCGATCGAACAAATTGTCTATCCTTGGCAATGGATACTTGTTCTTGACAAGAACTTGGTTTAGCTGCCTATATAGTCAATGCACAAATGCAATGACCCGTTATTTTTCCTTACGAACGACACTGGTGCTCCCACGGTGACGCGCTTGGACGAATGAATCCCTTGTCTAGTAGTTCTTGCATTTGAACCTTTAATTCATTTAACTCTGACAAGGACATCCTATAGGGTGCTTTCGAGATCGGCTCCATCCTAAAGGCTAGTTCAATCACGAACTCTATCTCTCTCACAGGTGGCAGTCCTAGTAATTCCTTAGGAAAGACATCTGGAAACTCGCGTACCACGGTTTTGTCCTCTAACTTTGGTTCTTCCATTGTCGGATCAACCACAGCAGCCAAGTATGCTTGGCATCCTTCGTCCAAAAGCTTTGTTACTTCTAGTGACGAGATCAAGGGAATTGAGGTTCCTCCTCGATTCCCTACAAACTCTAATCTAGGGTGATTGGCTGGATGTAACCTAATCACCTTACTTCTACAATCCATAACAGCCCCTTCCCTACCCAACCAATCCATCCCGATTATAACATCAAAGTTGTACATGGTCAGTACGGCCAGATCTATCCTTTCCTCACTACCACCAATGACTATCTTACAATCTGTACATCCTAATGACACAAATACCTTATCCTTTAGAAGGGTGGTAACATGCAATACTACACCTAACAATTCTAATTTCATATTAGCCAATTCAACAAACTGTGCAGACACAAATGAATATGATGCTCTAGGATCAAATAATACATACGCAGCATACTCGCATAAAGTAACAGTACTCGTGACCACGCCGGGCGTAAACTTCGCATCCTTGCGCGGTACAACATATACTTTTCCCTAAACCGGCAACCTGTTTAGATTGTTTTGTGGAACAACTCCCACTTGAGGTCGCGGTGCTTGAAACTAAGGTCCCGGAGCTTGATTTGGGCAGTTTCTCATCTAATGACCTAGCTAGCCACACTTGAAGCACACGCCCGTCCTACTCGGGCAAGGTCCATTATCGTGCCTTCTTCCACGCTAGCGACGGTTCCAGTTGTTTTGATGAGTCGGCTTCCCAATATTCCTTCTAGCCGGAAGGAATGAACCGTCGATTGTTCGCCATCGGCTTCTTGTCGAATTGGCGGTTGTATCTTGCGAGGGCAAATTGCGATCCGTAAGTGGCTACTCTTTCTTTCATGTCTCTCTCAACCATCTAGCCTTGTTTATATAGCTCATCATAGTTCCTCACGTTCAGCAGTATCAATCGATCGCAGAGTTCCGGCTTCGACTTATCCCGAAACCTCCATGTCCTGTCCAAGGGATTCTCGACCATCCTTGGAGCATATTTTGATAACCCCGAGAACTCTGGCCTGTATCGATCGATTGTCAGGTGATTATGTTATAACCGCTGAAATTCCATCATTTTCTGCTCCTGTGCGGTCTCAAAGAAGTACTTCCCATTCAATACCTCAGAGAAGGCGGTCCAATTCGGTACTGTGCCTTCAGGGAAAACTCTTCCCTTAGTGGCTTTTCACCAATCATTGGCAGTACCTTCCAACTAGTACACGGCCAAGGTTACCTTCTCAACCACCGTGCACCCTAGCACCTCAAAGGCTTTCTCGAGTCCATCTATCCAATGAGGGGTGACCTCAAGGTCCCCTTTACCATCAAACTTAGCTAGTTTAAGCTTCGAGAACTGCTCGACCAGGTGACTCATAGGACGATTCTTGTTTCCATTCCAGTTTCCACCTCCATTACTATTCCCGTTGTGCCTGTTGTTTCCATTAGCCATATTCACAGCAAGAACGGCAGCCTCAACAGCTTGGGCAACAGTGGTAGCTCGTTCTTCAGTCCGCCCGCCATCAGATTCCCAATTTCCTCTAGTGCCCTCAAGACCCCATCAACTCTTGGATCTTCCATTACTTGTGGCCTCGAGCTAGAGGCTTCTCCGGTACTCCTATTCCTGCTGCTCATCCTCACTAGACTCATTGTACCCGGTCCATATAATTCAATTCGAGAATTAGAAACCTAAGTCATCTACTCAAGCCTAGTAGTTATAAGCTACTACCACAGCAACATTCGCGATCAAAACAATCGGTTCTCAACAAACAAACAGGAGTACTATATCCATGGTTTCACATTCGTACCTCAAGTCCATATGCATCTACAATTGAGTATAATTACCATAGCAAGTCACTCAATAGATAGTTATTAGCCGGACATCACTAATTGCCAAGTACGAAGCTTAGTTACCCTTAATCACTCAAGATGATACCAAACAAGGGTGCCAATCACAAGCGCCAATTCACATGTCATGCGTATCGCTCCTAATTCTAGAGAATCCCTAGGTCTCACTATCTAGTCGTTCTAAAGTCATCTCTCCTTATTACTCCAGGTTTCAACCAACTTAGATTGAGCCGACCTTGCACCGATACTACCGCAATGGGGATGTCATGGCCGAACCCCTTCGGGCTCGCCAACATCTCGCTACGGTTGTTTTCCTTAGATTGTTCCCAGGATCCAATGATGTACATCTTAATGCGATATGATATGCACAAGCGGAAGCATAAACAAAACTTCAAACAAATTAAAATAAGATGACTTAAGGAAAGCAACATAACATAACACATAGTATTTTACAACACGAGGGATAAAGCTAAAGGATACTACTACCTAAACCTAAGGGAATATTAAAAGCCAGGAGTTACAACTACACCTAGACATCGTGCTCACTCTCATCGGAGGATTCTTCGTTATCGAGGGGCAGTCCACTGTGTAAACGTCCGACCGGGAGTTCCATGGGGTCTTCTATTTCCTTCTCCTCCTCGGGATCAAATTCGGTGTCTAATAGGATATCCCACTCATCTTCCATCTCGAGTTCCAACTAAAAAGGTTTTCCAGGTTCAGCCTCGACATCAATATCAGAGGGTTCCACGACTTCACTTCCTTTCTCAAGGTTAGGCGAGTTACGAAGCTAGACTTCAGGCTTGTTGACCGGATTGAGTACTTCACCATCCGAAGAGTAGTACTAAACCACCCAGTGATGATACTAGTGGGTATCTCAAAAGTCCTAAGCGGTCCAAACTCTGCATCGCCATCTTTATAAAATCAGGCTTTATACAAGTGGAACTTCCGGAAGTCGTCCCCTTCGTCTACCCAAACCGTGCTTCCCTTCCTCATGTAGGCCTTACACTCGCCTACCGAGTACTCGATGACGGACGTATCAATGTCCATTGGTACCCCAAAACACTTTGGTGGCATGGCTAAGATTTAGGGTCTAAAAAAGGGTGTCCCACAATGGGGTGAGAATGAATCTCAATGAGCTAACCCTAACCTAAACTTGGTCAAGAGTACCTCCCGACACTTACGACATGCAATTCTACTCAATAATGATACATGGCAAACGATATCTCACAATAGTCATAACATACTAGCACTTCATGAAATACAATCAAGCTTACAAATTTAAAGGCCGAACCATGTAATCAAACTAAGCTAAGTTTCATACTTGAGGCAATTCATAAATCACAAGTTCACGGGGTATTAATCAATTTCATTATAGTGGCACTCAATAGCAATAGTTCCTAATTTCGATGGCAAGGCTCGCGTTAGTACGCATCAGGCTAATAAAGTACGTTGCACCCGCGTTAGTACGTATCGGGTTACAATTTTCCATTCACAAACCCACGTCAATACACTTCGGGTCAAATCTCGCACTAGTACGCATCGGGATGTCGTAAACCCCACGATTATCGCATCAAGGCATAATGTACATATATATATATACTTATATCTAGATTTAGTAGACTATAGACCCCGTGTCAACACGCCTCGGGGTAATCATATGCACATTAATGCAATTCATTCCAAATGACCAATCAAGCACATACATATTCTCATTCATGGCCAAACTCTACATGCACATCTCAATTTAGTTGAATTCATCATACAAGGCCAGTCATGGCTAAAATAAGCAAAGCTCAGCTTGCAATTCAAGCACTTAGTCCACAATTCCTCATAAGATCAATTATACATCGAAGGGGTCCAACACGCATATTCCTAAATTTTCAAGTCATGTCAAGTATTTAAACCACTCATGCTCAACTATAGGCCGATTCCAACCAATTGGAACTCAAATGAACTACAATCTACATTTCGTCTCCAAGACCCTACTTAAAGGCCATTTCGCACAAACTCATCCTTGACGTCCTCATTATCCCAACCCAACCGAACACATGTACCTCTAAACAACCATGGTTTCAACTATAACAATTATCAACCAATCAAGCAAGTAGGGAGCCCAACAAGTCAATCTCGGATTTGGGACAAAACCCACCGAAACGGCCCACTAAACATGCCAAATCTCATCCACACTTGGTCTATTAGTAACCTCAAATCCTAATATGAGTTTAGAGTTAACTCACCAGTTGAAACAAGCTTTCCAACCCTTCAGAACAGTAGCGAACTTCGGTGACCAGATCTGGAATTTTGAGCGGCTATTTCGATTTCAAGTAAACACAACCGTTTAGTCTCTAATCCATCATTAACTAAGCTTTAATCAACATACCAAGGTTCCACAAGACTTAAACTAAGCTTAGAGGTGCCTTATAGAAGAATCAAGCCAAAACTAGTTCCCAAATGGCCTAGGATGCTTCTCGGGTTCAGACTAGTCCAGGCAGTGACCTTTGCTACTTTAAACGGCTCTATAGAACAAACGGCTAGGCAGATTTTGGCTCATAATATGTTGTTAGAATGGTAAGAGGATAATCTTTCTAATGGTAGATGGCTCGTCTCCATTCGATGTCAGACGAAGAAGTTATGGCCAGAACAGTGAAGGTGTTAGAGTAAGGTAGCGAGAGAGAGAGAGTGAAACCGAGGGAGAGAGTAAGAGGGAGAGAGCTCCAGCCTAAAATGAGAAGTGTGAGGGAGAGAGAGAAGCTTTACCATCTTGTATCAAGGCTCGAGATTTTAAATGTGTGAGTGGGGGGTGGTTCACGAGATGAGATGGTGTGTGTAAGAGAGTGCATATCAGAATAGTTTGTGCAGCGATTTGAAATCAAACTAAGGGTATATGTCAGAGGGACTGATCTACTGAATATTAATAAAGATGAGGATAAGAACTTTGAACTCTTCGCCCAAAGATGAAAGAGAATTAGAGTTTGCGTGGATTATAGAGATCTGAATAAGACGAGTTCGAAAGACGACTTTTCGTTGTTACATATCGATGTTCTAGTTGACAGTACCACTGGATTTGAGCTATTCTCGTTCATGGATGGATTTTTTGGGTATAATCATATTCTCCTGAAGAAGGAAAACAAAGCCAAAACCACATTCATTACTTCCTGGAGCACTTTTTGTTATTAAGTGATGCCTTTCAAATTAAAAAACACCGGTCCCACATATCAAAGGGCAATGGTAACCCTTTTCCACGATATAATGCACAAAGAATTTGAGGTATATGTGGATGACATGATCGCCAAATCGAGAGCTAGGGAAGATCATGTCCAAGTGCTAAGGAAACTATTTGAGCCCTTTCGCAAATTTAAGCTGAAACCGAATCTTGCGAAGTGCATAGTTGAAGCTAGATCTAGGAAACTACTCGGGTTTGTAGTAAGTAATCATGAAATCAAATTGATCCTTCCAAGATTAAGGCCAATGGGGAATGGGAACTCCTACCACAATTAAAGAAATAAGGAGTTTGCTGGAATGGTTGAATTACATCACCAGATTCAAATCCCAATTATCAAAAACTGCGAAGCCATTCTTTAAGCTCCTGAAGAAGGGTGCGAAGGTGAAATGGAATGCTGAGTGTTAAAAAGCGCTAGACAACATTAAAGAGTGTTTGGTACAACCGCCGGTCTTGGTACCCCTTATTTTCGGCATTCCTTTGACACTATACCTAACAGTTCATGACGAATTATTAGGAGCTTTATTGGCACAAACAAACCCTAAAGATGGGAAAGAATGGCAATTTATTATCCGAGTAAGAAGTTCACTACATCTGAAGCTGGTTACCAAAAAGTTGAAAGAACTTGCCTTGCATTGGTCCGGGTACTCCACAAGTTGAGGCAAGACACTCTCCATCATTATATTAGATTGGTCACTAAAAATGACTCGATCAAGTATTTGCTCGAGAAACCAGCTTTGGTTGGAAGATTGGCTAAATGGCAAGTGCTTTTATCTGAATTTGATGTCAAGAGTTCTCCACAAAAGTCGGTAAAAGGAAGAGCCATTGCTGACGTGTTATCAAAAAAACCTCAAGAGCATAACAACCTCGAAGGAGCCGAGGATCATATTTTGAGCATATTAAAAGAAAAATGGACGATGTACTTCGACGATGCCTTAAATATTTATGGATCGGGAACCGGGGCAATCCTAATATTCCTGAAGGGTCGACATTATCCCATATTGGCCAAGTTGGTATGCCCATGCACTAATAATGTTTCAGAGTATGAAGTTTGCGTACTTGGTCTACAGCAGTGGCCATTTCTATGAACGCGTGCAAACTACAACTCTATGGAGGTTCTATGTTTATCATCCTACGGACGTAAGGAGAATGGAAAACAAAAGATTATAAGCTCATACTATATCATGAATTTTTTGAGAAATTGACTTGAGAATTTGATGAGATCACCTTTGAATATCTACCAAGAACACAAAGTCACTTCGCAGATGTCTTGGCCACTTTATCCTCCATGCTTCGGGTATAAGATGGCCTTAATATAGAACCCTTAAGAGTTGATATTCTGAATCAACCAGCATATTGTATGGTAATTGAAAAGGGATTCAACGATGAACCTTGGTATCATGACATTAAAAACTACCTTCTAAAAGGTGAGTTTCCCTATAACGATTCACCAGGTGATAAGAAATATATTGCTAAGGTGGCTTCCAAATTCTTCCTCATTGGACAAGTTTTGTTCAAGAGATCATTTAATTCGATCTTACTAAGGTGCATAGATGCCAAGGAAGCTAATCTGATTATGAATGAGATTCATGAAGGATAATGTTGACCGCATATGAATGGTTATCTCCTAGCTAAAAAGATCATGAGACTTGGATACTATTGGATGGCCAGGGAGCGACTACAATTAATACGTGAGATCTTGTCATCAGAATAAATACACCGTAAGTGCCATAACTTATGTACGGCGTTCACTTGAGTGCCATAACTTTCAAAAATTATACAATTGAGTACTACGTCAACTTTTTCAGCATCCACGTCGGCCTTTCCGGCATGCCACTTCAGCTTTCCGGCATGCCATATCAGCTTTTCCTACGTCCACATCATCTTTTCGGCATCCACGTCAGCGATGGCACTCAAGCAAATGATTTTTGAAAGTTGTGGCACTTAAGTGAACATTTTGAAAGTTATGGCACTCAAGTGAATGCCGTACAAAAGTTAAGGCACCGATAGTGTACTTATCCCCTTATTATCAATGCCAAGTATATGGTGACAGAATTAACACACCCCCAATAAGCTTCATTAGATGTCTAAATCTTGGCTATTCTCCTTGTAGGGTGTTGACATGATTGGGTTAATCAATCCTAAAGCTTCAAATGGACATCGCTTTATTCTGGTGGCAATCGATTACTTTACAAAGTGGATCAAAGCCAATTCATACGCCAATGTCATAGCTAAAAGCATAGCGAAGTTTATTAAGAAGGACATCATCTCCGGATACAGGATTCCTCGTATGATTATTACGGACAATGGTTTAAATCTAAACAACAAAGTGGTCGATGATCTTGTAGTTAACTTTAAAATTTGACATCTTAAGTCATCTCTATACTGCCCACAAATGAATGAACCCGTGGAAGCGGCAAACAAGAATATTAAGGAAATCCTTTCCAAGACAGCTGAGAAGTACCGAGATTGGCGTAAAAGGTTACCCTATGCACCGATGGCATATCATACCTCAATCCGAACTTCAATCGGGGTAACACCATATTCATTGGTATACGGTATGGAGGTAGTCTTGCTAGTGGAAATTGAGATTCCATCTTTAAGAATCCTATCCCAAACTGAACTCTCGGAGATTGCATAGATCCAGTAGAGACATGAGCAATTAAATATGATTGATGAGAATCGTTTGAAGGCTATCTGTCATGGCCAAAGTTATCAGAAGCGGGTAGCTAAGTCATTCAACTAAAAAGTTAAGCCCAAAACATTCGAGTCAGAAGAGCTAGTAGTGAAGAAAACGCTCCTAAAAGTACAACATCCCGGCAACAAATTCTCTCCAAATTACGACCCTTATCAAGTTAAGAAAGTCCTACCTGGAGGAGCACTCATTCTTATAAATACCGAAGGCAAAGAATTGATGAGTCCCGTAAATGCGGAAGCGATCAAGAAGTACCTGTAAAATGAAATCAAAAGCCAAAGATGGCGCCATTTTTCCCCAAGTAGATCCGAGTCACATTAGACCTACTTCATGCATCTCATGCACACATGTATACATGCATACACATAAATGTTCTCCTTTGTGGGTTTCCGATTGATGATACATAAGTTCGGAAAACCGCCCTTGAAGCATCATGGGTGAATACCCGGAATGGTGAATACTAATCTTGGTTTTTTAATATCCTTACTCATTTGTTTCCATCATTCTTCCCCGGGAATCATGAGCATACAAGTCAGAATCATCATGGAGTGAAGAAGTTAATTCTCCTATTCTTTAAAGATCCAAACCCCGTTAGTGCTCAAAAATATTAAAGCTTAGAAGTATCTGAATCCTTAAACTCTCAAGAAATATTCAAATCTTGAAAAATGAGTCATTTTGAAAAGCTCTTCTTGAAACTATCCGAACACATTTGAATGCGAGCTTTATGTTTAAAAATCCCCATGGAAACTAATTTTGAGGAAAGTGGCTTGAAATTTTTCAAAAGGGGTTGCTTTAATTGATTTTCAAAAGGTTGTGCTTTCAAATGATAAAAGGAAAACCTTATCCTAAACACGTCCCACACACATTGAGTGATGAGTGTTAGGTTACGGGAAAAACCTTAATCTGTAGATGTAGGGGTCATTCGTAGTGATTACATGAATTGAAGTGACGAAAAGGTATTTGTTTAATTTCTTCCTAAACACTTGTTGATCCTTTTGCAAACTCTTCCGGGCCAAAAAGGGAGGTTTTTAAACATAGCCCTGTCAAGAACCACCCCACACTATGGCATATTTTGAGGTTCATGGTTGACATCTTGGAGAAAAGATCAAGGTAAGACTTTATTGTGCTAACTTGCATCAATCTTTTTGTGATAGCTCCAAGTGATATCCCATGGAAGTGCGAAACATCATAAAGTGAGAAAGAGTATTTCATTTCTCTATCCCCAAACACTTTACCCTTTAATAAACCAATTTGAGCCTTTAAGTCTTCCTTCCTAAACCATTGTTGGTGATCATCTCCTTATACTGGGGCAATGCAAATGATTTACCAACAATGAATCGAGATCATATTCGAAAAAGTCTTCAGAAAAATGATGAGAAATCAAGGGCTCACAAAAGCAAAGTGCCCGGTAAAAACAAGGCCAAAGCCCTTTGAAAAATCATGAGATTCAAGATACAATTTGAAGAAAAGTATTGAATCCATCAAAAAGATAAAATTTCTCAAGATTGAAGAAAATCCTCAAGACTCAAATGAGAATGAGCCTAAAGAAGGATGACCTTTGAAGTAAAAAAATACTAGTTAATCCCTAGTGGATTAGTAATGATGCAAAGGTAATCACCAACATTTATACCCCTCTCTTTTGAAAATGTGGCTTTTTTAAAAGCATACCTTGAACTAATGTTACAACCGATCCCGAACGCTCTTCTGATCTAGACGTTTTGGGCCTATAGTGGAGTTTGCATAGGAGGCTATAGCATAAAGAAGTAAGGACAATCCTATCTTATTTTACCTTCGAGGTTCTTGACTTGTAAACCCGAAGAAATTGATTTTGATAGACATTTTATTCTAAGCCTCAAAGTACCTATTGTCACACCCCAAACCATATGAGCACGCTAACATCCCACCTGGCCACACTTAAAACAATCTCCCAGGAACTAGTAGCCAACAAATTTGAACTAAGCGCGAATGAAAAGCAAATGCAGAAGCGAATACCAAAACGCTGTACATAGCAATAAATATACAATGATTTGGGATAAGGAAAAGAAGACATAAATATATATCCACATATCATTTACATCAACAAGGCTAAGGCTTCAAAAACTATATATACAATCCTAACACCACTCATAACAAAAGGGAACATGTGGTCGAAGCCTAACTCCTCTACTAGGAGGGCACTCCCTAAAAAGTCGGTGGACGGCTATCCTATGCCCCATCTCCACTATCCTCCGATGAGATCCCCGACTCCTCCTCGTTGGACTCAGAAAGCTGCTCCGGATCGACCTTAGCGTTAGAAGGCTCCACTATCTCAACATCCTAGTCGAGACTCCAAGGCTCCGGTGGGGCTTCGAATCTTGGGGGCCAGTGTCCGGGCTTGATTGGAGCAGTTTGAGTGTGGTCCCATTCCCCGACTCCATATAAGGGATATCAAAATCGCGGAGCGGCCCAAAAGACAAATCCCCATCCTTATACCACCAGGCTAAATAAGTGTGGGGTCTCCAAAAGTCGCCTCCCTCATTAACCCATACTGTACTAGCATACCTAAGGTACACCTTATCCTCACATATCGGGTACTCTGTCATCACTATATCTATGTCCATCGGTACCTCGAAACGCTATGGCGGTCCATTTATATTCATGGTAGAGGGTCTAAAAATAATAACCCACAATGGGGTGAGAATAAATCTCACCAAGTAAGTTTCTAAATCTAGGTTAGGGGGATAGTACCTCCGAATCCATCCTAGGCGGGCGTTTCTATAGAAATAAACAAATCTATTCAAATGCGCACAACATAATGTAAGAATCAAGATTACATAACCAATTTAATCAAACACAAGTCATTTCTCGTATCACAACTCCTTTATCAAGGTTAAGTTGTTAAAAAGCCCGCGTAACATGCATCAGGCTACAATAAAAGAACAGACCCACGTAAAAACGCCTCAAGCCATTATAATACTCCGGATCCGCGTAATAAAGCCTCAAACCATAATCACTCTCAAGACCAGCATAATAATGCCTTAGGCCAGTATAAACCGCGTAATAACCCCTCAAGTTAGCATTTCACGTTTAACGCGTCAAGATCACTGTAAAACCCCGCATAATAATATCTTAGGATATAATATGATCACATATACGCAATCCTCCATACGAATGACCATATATCAAATAATATCAATCGTGACCGTTAATATTTACCATATGATTTACTTAATTTTCAATTCAAGATCATATGATCAAAACAAATCACTTGATCAACAAATCGGGACCTCACGATCTTACTAAACCACTTGATTAACAAATCAAGACCATATGATCTTACTAAACCTCTCGATCAACCAATAAGGACCACACGATCTTACTAAACCACTAGATCAACCAACTAGGACCACACGATCTTACTAAACCTCTCGATCAACCAATTAGGACTACACAATCTTACTAAACCTCTTGATCAACCAATTAGGACCACACGATCTTATCACATCACAAGATCAATCAATCGGAACCACACAATTTAATTACATCATAAGATCAATCAATCAAAACCACACGATTTAATCACATCACAAGATCAATCAATCAAAACCACACGATCTAATCACATCACAAGATCAATCAATCGGAACCACACGATCTAATCACATCACAAGCTCATCCAATCTAAGATCTGCTCTAGCACCAAATTTTTTAGCTCAAGCTACTCGAGATCATATTCAACACAAATTCCACCCAAATCCACCTCAAACTATCACCATTAGTAACCTAACTACCTAATCAAGGTTTAGGTGCTCACTCATCTCAAGATTAAGCAAGAACTCAAGGCCAAGAAATAGTAAAAACTGTGGCTCAAATGGCGGCACCGGGGGTTCCCGTTCGGTCAACAATCGGTCCCGGCGGTTCATCGGCAGCAACAGCTCACGTTCGGTTGCTAGTGGTTCTCGATGGTGATTGGTGGCTCACGGTGGTGGCTGGTGTGGGAAAAGGTGGTTCGGCAATGGTAATGGCATGAGGATGCTGAGTTGGTCAAAGGGAAAAGAGAGGGAGAAATGAGAGAAAACTTGGCTAAAAAATGAAGAAGATGAAGATGAAGTAGTGTGGGAAATGGCTTTGGGATATTTTGGTGAGATATTTGACCAGAAATGATGTGACTTGATTTGTGAGAATGAGGCTTGTGGGGTCCACCAATAATTCAACTCTTTTTATCTCTTAGAAACCAAGAAGAGCAATCTTGTAATTTGGCTCAACAAGTGAACACCTAACCCACTCAAATTTTTGGCCACTATAGGGGTAAAAAAAGACTAAAATGCCCTTCTACTAAACTAGAGGAATGAGCATTCCCTAAGGGTAAAAGGGTCCTTTCCCTTTTCCTATCTAAATTTCACTTTTCTGAACACTTTGGAGCGAACCGTAAAATAAACATGCTCTGGATGAAGTGACGTCCAAAAGATTAATATTGGAAGCCTTGAAAGTCCAATGTCCAAATTCGAAGTCTAATTCATGGTCAATATCGATCAATTTCAATTTCAGCGTACCTCAAACAAACGAGATAGCTTTTAAGAGTTACACATATTGACCCATGATTATTGTCACGTTTAAGAGTTACTCAAGCCATGGTGACCTTGATTGTCATGTAATTGTGAGGGTCAATCACTAGTTCTGAAGGTTATGATCGTTAGAAAATGATTTAGGGACATTTGGAACCCATACATGGTCAAACAGAATCACCCGCGATCCAATCATAGGGTATTAACAAATCGTCCCTTAATCTCTCTAGGATCGGCCTATAATGGTCCAAAATATTCCCTCGACAATCCTTATCGCCAAAGGGTCAATCCGGAATCAAGTTTTTAGGTCCACATACTTGATTTTCCTAACTAGCCATTCCCCATTAGTTAGTCTTCTCAAGAGTGATCAAATCTGAGTGAGATTTAACTAAAATACTTCAATGAGACATTTCATTCATTCACAGCTTCGAAAGTGAATCGAAATTCAGAATATCACACCTATCCTTTGTGAAGCCTTTGACCTAGCCTACATTATAGTCTTGGAAAAAGACCTTTTCAAATTAATTAGATTGTATGCATTGCGAATAATCCCGAAGTCCTAGATTTAGGTTTTACAAGGAGATTCGAGTGTTTCTAAGATATATCTCCCCATCATAGAGATCAAAACCCTCTTGAAAATTGTGAGGAGTCCTCTTGGATGAAAGAACTCTATTTGAAACTTTTTTTAAGACAAAAACTTTTTGAAAAATGTTTGAGTCATATGATTCAAAATTTCTCTAGTGTAGTTTTGAACGTTAGTATCATATAATAATGTGTTTGGACAAAGTTTCCTTCACAACCTCATTTTGATATCCTCTTTTGTGAATCCTAGTCTTGCAAGCCATAGGATTGCATTATTTCTATGGGAGTCTCATCGGTCTTGCCGATATGCTTTGATTTCAGACTTGTTTTGATGAATTTGATTATGGTTTGAGCTTTTGTAGGTTCCCTAGTATTCCTAGGTCCTCATAATGGCACCCGCTTTGATGAATTTGATTAGGGTTTGAGCTCTATAGGTTCCATAGTGTTCCTAGGTCCTCATAATGGCTCCTGCTTTGACGAGTTTGATTAGGGTTTGAGCTTCTGTATGCTCCCTAGTATTCTTAGGTCCTTAGAATGGCACCCGCTTTGATGAATTTGATTAGGGTTTAAGCTTCTGTAGGTTTACTAGTATTCCTAGGTCCTCAAAATGGCACCTACTTTATTAAATTTGATTAGAGTTTGAGCTTTTGTAGGTTCCCTAGTGTTCTTAGGTCCTCACAATGGCACCCAATTCTTAGTGAATTCCTTCTTACAAGATAGCCAATCTTTTAAATCTCTTGGTGAACTCTTTCCTATAAGATAGCCAATCTTTTAAATCTCTCGGTGAATTCCTACCTACATGATAGCCAATCTCTTAAATCCCTCGGTGAATACCTTCTTACAAGATAGCAAATCTTTTAAATCTCTCGGTGAATTCCTTACTACATGATAACCAATCTTTTAAACCTCTTAGTGAATTCCTTGTTATAGGACAACCGATCTTTTTAAATCTCTAGGTGAATTCCTTCCTATAGGATAGCCAATCTTTTAAATCCTCTTAGTGAATTCCTTACTACAAGATAGCCAATCGTTTAAATCTCTTGATGAATTCCTTCTTACAGGATACCCAATCTTTTAAATCATCTTGGTGAATTCCTTACTACAAGATAGCCAATCTTCTAAATTTCTTGATGAATTCCTTATTACGGGATAGCCGATCCCTTTTAATCCTTTTAGTGAATTCCTTACAACAAGACAGCCAATCTTCTAATTTTCTCGATGAACTACTTATTATAGGATAGCCGATCCTTTTTAATCCTCTTGGTGAATTCCTTACTACGGGATAGCTAACTTTTTAAATTCTCTTGGTGAACTCCTTATTACAAGATAGTTAATCCCTTTTAATCCTCTTGGTGAACTCCTTATTACGGGATAGCCAATTTTGAAAGATGTTAAGTGTCTAGCCCACCATCGGGTCAATTTCCAGATCACCCTAGGAATTCTTATGACGAATACCTAGGTTTTTTTCACTATTCCTCAATCGACATTTATCGGGCGATCAACGGGTATGTCTCAAGTAAATCTCTACCATTCTCAACCTCTCTCTTCTCGAGAAAATAGCATAATGCATCTACCTCTTTCCAATTGGAGCTTATATTGAAGGGTATGAAAGTTCAATATCATGACTCGTTTTCATTCATTTTCCCAATCGAGTCGATTAAGACTCGGGTGTCACCTTGTCTTTGAGAATAACCTCTAACGAGATCCCTCTTAAAAAGGGATAGCTGTTGACACTTGATTTTTGATCAATAGGTTTTGAGTAACTTTTTCAAAAATTCATAAAAATCTCATAAAAAGTAAAAAAAAAAATTGTAAAATCAACTTTGGGGACCTTGGTCAAGCCTAGGGAACCATTTTTGAACAAAAAATAATTTTTCATATTTTTCATAATTTTTTATATTTACCTAAAATAGGAAAAATGCTTGAAAATTAAAAAAAATAGCTTTTGAGGTCAAAAAAATATGCAAAAATAGTTAATATTTTTATTTTAATCCCCTTTCAATTTGACCTTTTAAGATTTCAAAAATTTGATTCAAGACCCCACGTCTCTTCATTGAGCATGATCCTAAGTCGAGCCAAAAATTACCATTTAAGTCATTTTATTTGCAATTTTTGCATTTTTAGAGTCCTAACATTCAACGTGATTATCCTTCATTGCAATTGAGCCCTTGAATTTCAAGAAACTGTACAATTGCACAATTTGGACTTAATTGTATAAAAAATTTCAATTTAGTCCCTAGGATCCTGTTAAAGTTAAAGTAATTAAAATTTAGGGATTGCCATGACAAGGAGAGACCTCTACCTTATGTTTTTCAACCTTTTGAATCAATTGGCATGGGTGTTTCGAGCTGAATTGATCATTTAACCCCTTGATTACTATTTTTTTTAATAATCGGATCCAATGAGAAATTTGAGGTTTCTTTTATCAATTCAGCATTGAATTTTGGGGAAAATTACCTTTTTACAAAATATTCATGCTCTTGATTTCAATTATGATTTTTAATTTAAAAAATTTTCAAGGTTTAGAGGGTTGATTTGGTCATTTGAAGTCGCCCGAGTCTGCCGGGTCAACCCAAATCCGACCCACAAACTCGGGCGACCTTCTTCTTCTTCTTCCCAATTCCCATGCGAATTTCAGGTTTGAAGGCTGAATTTTGATCACCAAATTTAGGGACCAATCGACCAGAAATGGATGAGCTTGTGGAGGGGTTTTGTTCCCCAAGCCATCCCATGTCGATCGAGACCAACCCCGTTACCAATAGTCACTGGAGCACAACGGAAGAGGCTGTTTAATGCCACGGCTGCCCAGAAAATTCAACCACGACAGACCATCTAAATTGGTGTATAAATCGTGCATGCCGGAGGTGCAAATCAGCTTGATGGAATTCCTTATCGTCTCCTCACCATTGTCGTGCTAAAATGCACGTGAGGTCACGTGAATTTGAGGTGGTGAGGCCTTGCCCACGCGCTGCCAAAATTCAAATTGGTATATAACCAATTCAATGGGCATTTTAGAATATGGGAGCGGGCATTACGTTCGTGGACACAACAGATTAGAGAGAGAGAAAAAAAAAGTTAGAGAGTAGCTCTCGGGGTCGCCATTGAAGTAAGCTCGGGGTGAAGCTTCGCAAACTTCGTCGCAACAATCTAGAGCAAATCAAGGTTCATGATCACTTACGGAAGCTTGACGCGGTCTTCGCTTCCTAAGGAAGCGATCGAACCTATTCCAGCAGCTCGCGACCTTCGAAAATGGTACGTCTAGTGTTCAAGCTCGCTACTATGCATCAATGGCGGAGCTCGTCTCCTACCTTGATCCTTGAAATTATTGTGTGCGTTTTCGTTCTTGAGCATCACTAAGCATATCTATGTGTTTTGATTGCATCAATTCCACGTCGAACCTTGCATTTGAGCATCGTGAATCCTTCCTCCATAGCCGAACTTGTCGAAGCTTATCTAGCCCAAATTAAACTAAAACAGGTCAATCGTACCTGCAGGTAAGTTTTTTGAAATTCATTTGAGTTTGTTCTACAATGGAATATGCACGATACGAGCTATTTCGCACGATTAAGTTGCCATGGATGTCTTCTGTGCAAGCTTCGTACCTTGTGTTCTAGTTGATTATAGTAGCTAGATTTTGGATATGTTGTACGCTAGTCGAGACGAATCAAACGATACTAGTTTCGTCTCATTTGGTTGAGATTTCACTATTGGATCTTGCCGGGAAGTTCTTGGCCGACCATTTTGCATCGCCCGAGGTTGAAGACGATGGTCACTCGGCTTGTATTGACCGGTTAACGCTCGACGTGGCGCCGATGCGGTGCCATGTGGCTCAACATGTGACGTGCACGTTCGCGGGGTCGTTAATTCGGTTTTAGTTTAATAAAATTGATTGGAAGCCCAAGGTTGAGCTACGTGGCTCACTTTGAGCCGTCGGATTTGTGATTAGATTTTTAATATTTCGAAAAATAGTTGTGATTAGATTTTTAATATTTCGAAAAATAGTTAAAAAAATCATGAAATTAGAAAAAAAAAAACTGCATTGTTTAAGGTCAAGCCTGTTCGAGTCGGGTTTGGGTCGAGCGCCTAGTTCGCATGAGCCCGGTTAAACTGGTCCAAAAAACATAAAAATAATAATAAATTAAAAAATTTAGGAAAATCAATCAAAAAAGAAAAAACCAATAACAATTCTAAAAAATTATAAAAAATAGGAAAAATTCCAAAAAAATCCCAAAAATTGGGAAATGACCACATTCAACTAGTTTGACCTAATTTTGTTGATTTTGGATTCCCAAACCTTCAAAATGACCTTTTTATCCTTTTGGGCTTTTGGCCATCACATTTTCCGAACCGACCCCCAAGTTTTAAGTGGCCATTCTCTATGCCTATAGGGCTATACTAGGCTTGTTATGTTGATATAATTCATTGATTTGATGCAATTTATTCTCACATGTCATTGACTCCTTGATCTGCGTACTTTAATTTTGTATTGTGATTGATAGGATATCATCTTCGCCGATTAATCAGTTTCTAAAGATCTCTAAGGACGTCGCATCCCAGCCCGATTCCTCATCTTCACTAATTTGATTGAATTAGTTTCCAAAGATCTCCAAGGGCATCAATATCCTAGCCGATTCCTCATCTTCACCGAACTCCCAAGGATCATTGATATAATAATAGTCTTTGTAGCAACTATATCCTTCTTGATCAAAGATCCGGTCGGTAGATCAAGTAACCATCACCTTCTAGGAGTAAACATTTGCATGTTCCCTTACCCATAATTAGGATGTTCGGATCTTTCTTGGTTTGTTGATGCTGATCACCCGATCTTTCTTTTAATCGGTTTCAACAAGCTGTCTATCTTCATCGTCCTTCCAAGCTTTACCAAATATCATAGTTTTAGGCTTGCTCACCATCACCGGGTCCATCCAATATTCACCCGATCTTGTTACCTCCAAGCCATCACGAACATCCCTATTCTTCTTGGATTGTTTGCTTTAATCAAGGTCCTTTCGGATGTTCACTTTTTTTTATTGCTCTTCCAACTCGCAAACATCTTCACCGCCCAATATCTTGTTCACCTTGGACATCGGCTACCAACCCCAAAGATCGGCAAAACACTCTAAACATCGGCAGAGCAAATACTCAAAAACATCTGGTCCCATTTATCACATCATCTGTATTTTGGCTTGTACATATATAACATAATATACTCAACCAAATACACACATTAGTATCCTTTGATTGTCTTTGTTATCATCAAAACAAGATTATGGATTTTCCAACAATCACCACATTGGTGATATTCCCAATATGATTATGCATGCCTACTATTGGTGTTTGAAGTTTTATTATGTACATTTTATGTATGGACGACTGATTGATTTGAATAGAGCTTCCGCGTGGGCCAAATTTATATTGAAAGATTAAAATAGAGAACGAATCTGTCAAGGCTGTAGCATGTCCGGGACATTATAGTCAGAGCCTAGACACCTAGGCCCATGTCCATCGAGGTCGGGCTAGTGCTCGAAACATCGTTGTCGTGGTTCGTGTCCATCAAGGTTGGTCCTTGATGCTTGTGCCCAGGTCTATTGAGGTTGGGCTCAAGTCTCCGGTGGCTATACCTAGATCGATCGAGGCCACGCCAAGACCCTTGGAGTCCAAGCTAGGGTCTTCAATAATCAAGTCCATGCAAGGACACTTGGATCTCGAGCATAGCCTTGATGGATGCAGCATCTTGATCATGGGCATCGGAATAAGGATCCCAAGTCCAGCCTCGATTGACTTGGGCATGGATGTCGAGCACCTAGACCAGCCTCAATGGACCCAAGTCCGAGCACTGGGAACCAAAATGCAAGCACCGAGATCTAGGGCCCGGCCTCGAAGGAATCGAGTATGAGTACCGGGGTCTATGGCTCGGCCCCATGGGGCTCAGGTTGGAGCATTGATGGTTGGGGTTGTAGCCACAAGCCCTACCTCAATGGACAGGAGCCCATGCATGGGCGCCAATGTCCTAGACACGGTCTCAAGGACTCGAGCTCAAGCATCGGGGTCATGGGCATGGCCTTGATGGACTCAAGCCCGGGGGCCGAGGTCTCGGGTCCAATATCAATGAACCAAGGCACGGGCACAAGGGACTCGGGGCTCATAAGTTGGGGATCCGAGCATGCATGCGGACTTCTCGAGCTTGGCCTTGATAAACCGGGCATGGGTGGCGAGGACTTGGGCCCACCTCTATGTTCTTGGACTCGCATCCTAAGCACCAACAATGGTGTTTCGGGCCTAGCTTGACCGACATGGGCGTGGTAGCCGGTGTCTCAAGCACATCTTTCTGGATCTCACGCATGGTCGAGATGAACTTGGACTAGTGTGGCAGGCCCGGGCCTGCCCTCAATGGACCCAAGCCACGGTTCGGGGAGCCAGCCTCGTGGCCAAGGGCTTGGGAACAATCATGAGGGTTCCCATGCCCAACGCAGTGCTTTTGGTCCAAGCACCGATACTTAGCTACATTTTGAATGATTTTCAAGTTTTTAAAAGTGAAAACCATTTTCTTAAATCTAAGCTTTGCTAGGATAACAAATTTTGTTGACTCATTTCTTAAGTGATCTAAACATCGGAAAATGAGAAATACTTTTCTGCAAAATATTTTTCAGGAATAAACAGTATATCCACCCTTTTGATAACCATTAAATCCATGATCAGAAGAAAAAGGCGTGTCGACTCGACTTTCCAATCAAATATTGAACCTAGAGAATGTATTTCGTGGTGTAATAAATCAATCACGGTATCCGCGTGGCACGAATCCCTAACCAATCTTCATGCTTGAATTTCAACTCATCTTTTGGAACAGTTTGCTTCTCACGCGGCAATGTCGTGTTATAAATCAAGCACAACCTTAGCCAAACAAAAGAAAAGACAAAATAAGAGAGTCATGCATGAAGTGCCATCACTGAATGCAGATCTCGTGAATTTTCAAAACCAGACGGGTCTTTCTTGCTGTTTCTTTGGGAAATGACCAATCTGGCTCGGGGTCCGTTTGCATCCAATGATAATTAAAGATTCTTGGAGAATTTGTTCAATTGACTCTCATCGTATTGTAGAAATGCTGATTCAATCTTAACATTTCAATTTTATCAATTTAGTCCTAAGCTTTTACACAAGCTTTCAATGTACTCTTAGTCATTTTTATTGGAAATCGCTGACGTAATGGTGTACTACGTAGGATGACCGTCGATGACTCGACCGTTATGTTAGCGATTTTGAGCAAAAATTAAATGAAATGACTACATTTTGAAATTTCACACAATTATTTAGGACTAAACTGACAAAATTGAAAAGCTTAGGATTGAATAAGCATCCATATAATTGGCTTAGAATTAGTTGGGTAATTTCCCCAAAGATTCTCATAGCAGAAATATAGGTTCATAAAATTCGATTACTCACCTATTTGATTAATTAAAGAAAAAATAATGCACTCAATACCTACGTAAACAAAATCTTAGTAACAAAATGATTTATGTGGAACGTCACTTTCTTGTATCTATAAAAGGCAAGACCATTATGCGCTACAAAAATTCACACCCAGACTAGTTGTGGTCTCAGAGCTTCACTTTCATCTTCCATATATCCTTGACACAAATCTGGGGCTCCATTCAAGTTCCAAAGTTTCAAACACAGTTCTGAGACATATGGGTGCTGTCGAGAAGATCCGCGAGAAGCAGCGGGCCAAGGGGCCGGCGACCATCCTTGCCATGGGGACGGCAAATCCGGCACACTGCATGTACCAGGACAAGTACCCCGACTTCTACTTCCGTGTGACAAATAGCGAGCACATGACGGCCCTCAAGCAGAAGTTCATCCACATATGTGAGCCACTCTCTAGATTGCCCTAGCTACAAACCCGCGCGCTTGTGCTTGCTCAATTGCATCATGGCTTCCATTTAAATGCTAATATTTTTCTTGTTTCTTCCTATAACAAAACCAAACTCATGCTTAGAAAAAGAAAAAGGGTTCTCCAGAAAAAGAAAAAAAAAAAGAGTCCAAGCTTTTAATCCTGAAATTCGTTTTTTTATTTGTGTAATATAGTTTACATATTGAGACTCAAGTCAAGGTTGTCGAATAGTATATGTTAGCTAGCCATGCGAATTCGCTATTACTATTGCCGAGAAGAAAAGGCAAAGAAAAACTCCAATGCATGCCAACAGTATTCCACAGAAGTAAAATCAATATTTGGGAACGTCGCAGGTGCCAAGTCAATGATCCACAAGCGCTACTTACACTTCACCGAGGAGCTTTTCAAGAAAAACCCCGAGATCTGCTCGCATGACGCCCCTTCACTCAACGCACGCCAGGACATAAGCATCGCCACCATCCCGAAGCTCGGCGAGGAGGCGGCACGGAAGGCCATCAAGGATTGGGGCCAACCCAAATCCAAGATCACCCACATCGTATTCTACTCTACCTCTGGCGCCGACATGCCTGGCGCCGACTACCAGCTCATGCGCCTCCTCGGCCTTGGTCCCTCCATCAAGCGCGTCATGCTCTACCACCTGGGCTGCTATGCTGGCGGCACCGTCCTCCGCGTGGCCAAGGACCTCGCTGAGAACAACGCCGGCGCCCGCGTCCTAGTCGTCTGTGCCGAGATCAATGTCACTTCCTTCCGAAGCCCCTCCCCCGAGGACCTTCCCAACCTTGTGGGCCAGTCCATCTTTGGGGATGGCGCGGCTGCGCTCATCATAGGGTCCGACCCGGAGATCCCCGCCGAGCAGCCCATATTCCAACTCATGTGGACTGCGGAGACCATTTTGCCAAACTCCGAGGGTACTATCAAGAGCCAGGTGCGCGACACTGGGCTCACCTTATTCTTATCTGACAAGGTCCCACTACTGATCGCAAACAACATCGAGAAAAGCTTGAACGAGGCATTCGAATCGCTCGGCATAAGCGACTGGAACTCCATCTTTTGGGTGCCTCATCCGGGTGGCCCGGCTATACTCAACCAAATCGAGGCCAAACTGGGCTTGAAGAAGGAGAGGCTCCGAGCAGGAAGGCACGTGCTTAGAGAGTATGGGAACATGTCGAGCGCGTGTGTCTTGTTCATCCTTGATGAGATGCGGAAGAAGTCGTTGGAGGAAGGGCTCGCGACAACCGGTGAGGGGTTGGAGTGGGGTGTCCTTTTCGGGTTTGGTCCAGGCCTGACGGTGGAGACGGTGGTGCTTCGCAGCATGCCAACGGTGAATAACGGATGAAATTGATTCATAACCTGTGTGATATCACTACCTTTATTGATATTATTATGTTGTTACTGCATGCGGTTTTACAGTAAGAAGATATTTTGAAGTTTGGAGTGATGGATACCTAAATAATCGTCTATGGATTAACGTTGTAATCCTTGTGTACTATCTTAATAAGGTTCAGCATTACATATGCCCATCTTTCTTCTTAATTTTTCCCACTTACGGATGTCTGTCGGAGTCCGAGGATATTATAAACTACTCGCAGGAGAAGAAAATCGATCCAATAGATAGTTGATATCGACAGGGATTCAACATGCAAACTGTTGTGCAAACGACCAAACAGATATTTATAACAAGAAAATAGGAAAGTCAATCAAAGACGATATTTACATTATTCGTCGGTGCAATCAAGGTCCACAGAAAGAGCAGTAAAAAATTTCATTGTACATTAGTCCATACAAAGGTGATTACAATCATATCTACTCTCAGTATTTCCCAACTCTAATTATACATAATAATGTTTTTCTTTGTGAAAAAATAACTCAAACTCATTGAGAAATATAATGCATTTTATCATAAAATTTTCATGAATTTAAACAATCCTGAATCCACTCTTGATGTGATTATGAACATGATGGATCGGGGTACACACGGCCTAAAAAATTCCCAATTTTAGGATGAGTACATATATAAGCAATCAGTGGCTGATTTTTCTACAAGGGATATCGAACAACATGTCTTCTACTTTGAATAAAGCAAAACGAACGTCACATCCATCCTTATCAAGAGATTGAACTCGCACATTGTCAAAATTAATATATCTAACAACCGTTGGTTCTACAAGTTCCATCTTACTATAAGCACGTGTCCGTGTCGATTATTAGTTTATCACACAAGCACATGCTGCCTTAGGAGTTTCTAGTTGTAGCTCCAAGTGGAGTTGAACGTTGTCTACATCCGAATAAATATTGTCACAATTACTCCTATCCAGAAGTACAAAAGGTATTTATGGGACTTTAGGTTCATGGATTTTGTGGAGTCTGATAGAAAGAAAAAAGCAATATTAAGCGCAGATCTTTTACATGCATAGTTGTAATTATTAAGCGCGGAGCTTTTACATGGCATACTTGCAATTTACTTCTCAACTATATATGCCCTAAACTCCTGCTATATATTAGGTCAATATCTTTTGTATCCGTAATGTTAAAAAACTGATAGTGGAGAGATTACCTAGTGCGGTACCGTAGTTTTTTTTCCTTTCTGATTTAGAAGGGTTTTTCCACGTAAAAAATTCGCTTGTCTTGTTCTTCTTCTTTGTTCTTTCTTCTCTTCAAAGATTCATCCTATCAACTAGTATCGGACCCTGGTTCGGTGAATTAGTGGGCGCAATGAATATGGACGAAGGGAAGGTGAAGATCGATCGGTTCGATGGTAAGGACTTTGGTTTCTAAAAGATACAGATCAAGGATCTGCTATATCATAAGAATTTGCATCAGCCTTTGTCGGAAGGCAAACCGGAATCGATGAAGTAAGAAAAGTGGGAATGTTAGACAGACAAGCTTTGGGTGTGATTCATCTCTTATTAGCGCAGAACGTTGCTTTGAACAGTGCTAATGAGAAGACAATGGGGGATTTGATGTTAGCCTTATCCAACATGTATGAGAAGCCTTTTGCATCCAACAAGGTATATTTGATGCGTCATCTTTTCAATCTGAAGATGGACAAAGGTCTTACGTAATGGATCACATCAACGAATTCAACGTGATCACTACTCGGTCGAGTTCGATGGAAATCAAATTCGACGACGAGGTAAAAACTTTAATTTTATTATCTTCTCTACCTAAAAGTTGGAGCTTCAAGCAATCCAAGATTTCATTCTTAGCGAGGATATTCGCAGAAGAGAGTCGGGTGAATTTTCAGGTCTTGCCTTAAATACCGAAGGCAGGTGGAGAAGCAATCAACGACTACGGTACCAGAATCATGGTAGATTGAAATCTAAAGAGAGAAGCAAATCGGGAACTCATGGTGAAATAACTTGCTAGAATTGCGAAAAGAAGGATCATCTAAGACGAGATTGTAGAGCCCCAAAGAAGAAATTTCAGTATCGCTACCACAATCAAGAAGAAGAGAAATCAGTGAGTGCAACTCTTCAAGAGATAGTTGATAATGATGTTTTAATTTTGAGCATTGGCAGTCCAATTAAGTCTTGGATTCTAGACTCGGATGCGTCGTTTTACTCTACTTCATGCAAAGAATTAATGCATAATTTTGTTGCTAGAAAATTAGGAAAGTTTATCTTGCTGATGATGAACCTTTGAATATTATGGGAAAGGGTGATGTTTATATTAAAACTACTAATGCATATAATGGAAGTTCCGTGATGTCATATAAGTTCCAGAACTTAAGAGAAGTCTGATCTCTATAAGTTAATTAGACAACACGGGATACAAAACTACTTTTGGGGATAGCTCTTGGAAAATAGTTAAAGGTGCCTTGGTTGTAGCATGGGGAACAAAGTCGGGAACATTGTATATGAATGAAAGCAGTAGAGAAATCGTAGCTGTTGCTGAGTTGAAAGCGGATTCTAAATTGTGGCATTATAGGCTTGGACACATGAGCGAAAAGGGGATGAAGTTGTTAGCACCTAAGGGAAAATTGCCTGATTTGAAGTCCATAGATATTGGTCTATGTGAGGATTGCATTCTGGGTAAATAGAAACATGTAAGCTGTCCGAAGATTGGGAAAGAACCAAAGAAAGGAAAATTAGAGTTGATACATACAGATGTGTGGGGGCCAACCCCTATACATTCCCTTGGCGGCTCGCACTATTATGTCACATTTATTGATGACTCCACAAGAAAGGTATGGGTTTATTTTTTAAAAATAAATCTAACATGTTTACTACTTTTGAGAGATGGAAAGCTGAAGTAGAGCGATACCGGCCTGAAGATTAAATGTCTAAGGTTTGATAATAGTGGTGAATATGATAGCAAGGAGTTCAAACAATTTTATGCAAAGAACGGAATCAGAATGACAATAACTGTTCCTAATAGACAGTAGTAAAACAGAGTAGCTAAGAGGATGAATAGAACTTTGATTAAGCGTACAAGAAGTAAGAGGATACATGCAAGATTACCTAAGATGTCTTGGGCGGATGCAATTAACACAGCAGTATATCCGATCAACAGAGGACCTTCAATGCCACTTGATTTCAAGCTACCGGAAGAAGAATGGAGTGAAAAATGGTGAATCTCTCGCATTTGAAAATTTTGGTTGTGTTTCGTACATCCACATAGATTCTGAAAATAGAGATAAGCTTGATGCAAAAGCTAAAAAGTGTTTTTTCATTGGATATGGTTTTGATTATTTTGGCTTTCATTTTTGTGATGAGCAAAATAGAAAAATAATAAGAACCGCTGATGTTACATTCAATGAAAACTTATTGTACAAGGACAAAGCTATGGTAGAATCTAGTGTGAAGAAGCAAACAGTGGATACTAGAAAGATTGAATTGGAAGGAGTTTCTAAGAGTGTTATGGTTAGAAATCCTGAAATTATTGCTGCAGATTCTAATGAAAAACCAAAACAAGAACCATATACTCCCGAGCCCACTTTGAGAAGATCTAGCATATCATCTAAACCTATACAATGGTGCTCTCCATCATTGAATTATTTACTTTTAATTGATGCTGATGAACCGGAAAATTTTTCTAAAGCGGTGCGGGTTAAATATTCTGTTAAGTGGGAATTAGCAATAAACGATGAGTTGGATTCACTCGAGGAGAAGAACTTGGGTGTTACAACGACTAGATGGGAAGAAGGTAGTGCGGAACAAGTGGGTGTACCGGGTCAAAGAAGAGCTTAATGGCAACAATAGGTGTAAAGCAAGGTTAGTAGTAAAAGGTTTTTAGCAAAATGAAGGAATTGAAATTGACTACTATTATGCTAGTGTTGAGTATTGTTGTTGCTTTGGAGTAGTTAGATGTAAAGACTGCATTCCTCCATGGTAACTTATAGGAGGACATATATATATATATATATATATGGTACAACTAGAAGGTTTCAGGTTTTTGGAAAAGAAAATTATATCCGTAAGCTGAAGAAAAGTCTATATGGCTTGAAATAGGCTCCTAGACAGTGATACAAGAAATTTGATACCTTTATGTGTGGTAACAATTCACCAAAAGTGAGATGGATCATTGCTGTTACTTCAAGAAATTTGATAACATTTTGCTGTTGTATGTGGATGATATGCTCATTGCGGGATCTAGCATGAGGGAAATCAATATCTTGAAGCAACAATTGTCAAAAGAATTTGAGATGAAGGATTTGGGCACAGCGAATCAGATTCTTTGGATGAGGATCACGCGTAATAGATCAAAGGGAATTCTAAAGTTATCTCAAGAAAAGTACATCGAGAAGGTGCTAGACAGTTTCAAAGTTTAAAATGCAAAGCCTAGAAGTATTCCTTTAGGAAGTCGCTTCAAGCTCTCAAAGAATCGGTCGCCAAAGATAAATGAGAAGCGAGAATATATGGCTAAGGCGCCATATGTGTCGGCTATTGGCAGTTTAATGTATGCAATAGTGTGTACCGGACCGGACATAGCTCACGCAAGAGGAGTTGTGAGTAGATACATGGCTAATCTAGGAATAAAGCATTGGGTAGTTGTAAAGTGGTTATTATAAGAGGCACTTCGGGTATGTCATTATGTTTTGCGAAAAACAGTGTAACTTTACAAGGCTTTGTCAATGCGGATCTTGGTGGTGACTTGGATAACAAGAAGAGCACCTCGGGTTATGTTTTTACTTTAGGTGGCACTGCAATCAGTTGGATGTCTAAACTTCAAACGTGTGTATCTCTCTCAACCACTGAAGTAGAGCATGTTGCTATATCGAAGGCTGGTAAGGAGATGATCCGGTTGAAAATTTTTCTGAAGGAAATGGGCAAGGAGCAAGATAACAATGTTCTTTTCGGTGACAGTCATAATACTATTTGTTTTGTAAAGAATCTAGTATTTCATTCAAGAACAAAGCATGTTGAGTTGAGGTATCATCATATTTGTGAACTAATAGATGATGAGACATTGTCATTGAAGAAGATTCTTGGTGCAAAAAATCCAGCAGACATGATAACAAAGGTTGTCACCATTGAGAAACCGAGGCCGTGCATTGCCTCAATTGGCCTCCATGGATAGTGATGAGAGGGCCGCCGCACTAGGACAATTTTTTGGTTACAAAGACGAGTGAAGACTATGAAAGATTATTACCGTGTTGAAGATCATCCTCCAAGTGGGAGATTGAAGGATTTTGTGGAGTCTGATAGAAAATAAAAGTAAAATTAAGCGCAGATCTTTTACATATCATAGTTTTAATTATTAAGCGCGGACCTGTTACATGGCATACTTGTAATTTACTTCTTAGCTATGTATTCCCTAGACTCCTGCTATATATTAGGGCAATATCTTTTGTACCTATAATGCTGAAAAACTGATAGTGGAGAGATTGCCTAGTGCGGCACTGTGGTTTTCTTTCCTTTGTGATTTAGAAGGATTTTTCCACGTAAAAAATTCGCTTATCTTCTTCTTCTCTGTTCTTTCTTCCTTCAAAGATTTGCGTTCCTAACACAGGTAGCCTGGTCTCTACTCTCGTGCTCTTAGTTATAAAGCGAGTGCACGAGAAAGTCTCCCGGTAGGCAGAATTGGCTAGCGTGAATTTCAACTTTAGGAACCAATTGAGGGCCCACCAACTAAATATAAATTGCTCCGGATTAGCTTACAACACGTGGTCAAAATTTTGAACTTAATCGCTTCGTGGGGCTCGCAAAATACTCTATATGTCTTCAAATATTAGGCCCCCGGGTCCATGCCCCTAAGTCATGAAAAAGCAAAAAAAAAAAAACAAGAAAAGCTCGGAGCACAAAGATAGAATTTTGAAAGTTTGATGATAAAATGACACGACAAAAGTCAAATAATCTCTCGAATGTTTCTCTCTGCATAAATAATTTGATTGTCAAAAGTTAAATTAGAGATTTTCTTCTTTGAGAGAACCCTGTTGGAACTATTATTGTCCAATTTATTGATTATTTTATTGCTTTTGGTTCATTGTGTTCTATCGATTTTTATTCTCTGTGTATTACAACTTCGCCAAGCTTGGGAAGCTTTCGCTCTTTTGGTCAAGTTTTTGTAAATCAATGTATACATAAATTTCACCATGTTTGCAAAGCGTACTTCCATCTCTTATACGGAATTTATTATTTCTTAAGTCAGAGTAATGAGTCTAAGTACTATATCTTCCCGCCCGACAAAAGTATTAGCCAAATTATATTCAAAAGGGGTAAATTATGCCAGCCCATTGCCAGATGTCGGCACCATACAGGCAATTGGTAACAAGTTGGATGACAAAGGAAATGTCATAAGAAACAAGGCTAGACTAATTGCGAAAGGATACTCACGAAAAGGAGAGATAAACAATGATGAAACGTATTCACCGGTAGTAAGGTTAGAAGATACCATTCACTACTAGCCTATACTTGCTCCCACGATTTTAAGTTATATCAAATATATGTGAAATGTGCATTTCTAAATGGTTATATTCGAGAGAAAGCTGTTGTTGAGTAACCTCCAGGTTTTGAAGATCTAAATAAGGAGGATCATGTCACGCCTCAATCCCCGAGCACATAACAACCCTACCAAAATGCCTCGAGTCAATAAGGACGACGTCCCGGATATGTTATCGACCTATTATTTTTATCTTTTTACTAAGCGGATGCGGAACGTGCTGCTTCTCGGACAATAATTAAACAGTAGGGATAGCACAGTAGATAGTCAAACCAATAAACATAAGCAAACTATCACTTTTATTTATTTATGTCATTAATCCTAGGAAGCCGACAATAACAAGCCCAATCTTAGGGCTGCTTCATATGACCACCAAAATGTTTCGGGTCGGAGTTGAGGGTTAACGCTACTCCCAAACCTACTCTAGAAAGATCTATATCCACAGTCTTGCTCTTCATAGCTAAGGTCCCGAAAACAATTAACAACAACGAGTGAGATATAAAATCTCCGTGAGTCAATGCCTAAGGCCGAGTAGGGCATTGATTCACTTAGGGCGGCCTCAACATGCAAACAACTATCAATAACGGATCAATAGCGTGCGACTAGCGTAACGCTCTAACAACCACATGACCGGACAAATATCAACAATGTGTCATAAACCACATGCATAATTACCCCACCTTGGTACACACACCGCATGGCATCCCACATGACATTTACATAATCAATCAGACCAAGGCATACAATCAGCACACCTATCACGGTCTCGCATGCAAATTACATTACACAGGTTCCAATTATTAATAGTTGCTCGGCCACAATACACTAGGCGGTTGGTGTACTTCCAGTATAACTGGATTTCGTCTCATTCCTCCAACGACGGCGACCGATAAGCCATGTAATTTCAAAATCCCACAAGCATTAGCATATCGGGTATTCCTGTAAGGAGTGTCGGTTCGTAACTTACCGCGATCGGTATTCTATCGGCCGTGTGATTCTGAACTCCCACCGGCACAGCCTGTCGTGCGACGATAAGTCATGTGATTCCGAACTCCCACCGACTCGATCCTATCAAGCATCTAATAAGCCGTGTGATTCCGAACTCCTACCAGCACGATCATTTTAGGCATCCAATAAGCCGTGTGATTCCCAACTCTCGCCGACACGATCATATTAGACATCCAATAAGTCGTGTGATTCCGAACTCCCGCCGGCACGATCATGTCGGGCATACATTATATGATCACACAAGCACGCTAGATAATCAAGCCGGTTCTCATCTTTGCATTTAGTCCAATGCTCATACGATCACACTTAAAAACTTAGCCCAAGGCCATTTTCAAGCTCAAATATGCAATTGAACTTTCATACATAATCACATGAATACGTTTTATCCACCGGACTTTGCATCTCAATCGGGGTGATAATTGTCTTATCCATATAGTCAGACACGACTAAGGCATACAACACTCATCAGGCAACCACCCAATAATAATTAATTAATTATCCTACTTAGGTTAATTAGCACAACCGTAATTGATTAAACCAATCACAATTAATTAAGTCCTTCTTAATTAATTAATTGACTTTAATTAATTAATCTACCTCGATTAATTATCCCAATTGTAGTTAACTAGTCTAGTGATAATCAATTAATTCAACCTCGGTTAATTATTTTGACCATGATTAATCAAAAAGTAACTATGGTTAACTAAAAGTAACATAATTACATTAAAGTAACTATAGTTAGTTAACCTAACCATGGTCAACTAACCTAACCAAGGTCAATTAACTAACTCGACCATGGTTAGCCTAATTAATCCATCATTAAGCTCATTAACCCACAATTAACACTAATTAATATATCCCTAAGCGCAAATAATGACCTAAACAGAGATTAGAGATTAACACACAAATTTCGGCTGCCGGTGAAGGTTAGGTTCACGGCGGGGACAACGAATGAGGTTCGCGGAATGGCGGTGATACGGTTCAAGTAACGATGGCTCTCCGCCTTAGGTTAGGCCGCGACTCTCGAGCTCGAGTTCTTAGCGCCGGGTTACTCGCGATGGAATCGACCTTTACGAGAGGAGGTAGTTGGTAGCGGTATCGAATAGAGGGGGTTGGTGGTAGTGCCGGACAAGAAAAGGCCTCGGGCGGCGTGGGGGCCGGAGTCGGCCGGGTGAGGGCACAACTTGCAATAGGATAGAGCGGTTGCGGCGTGGTTTCGGGCTGGTTGCTAAGCGGGCGGTCGGGATGACCGGCGGCTACTGTGGTGGTAGCAAGTCGAGGAAGGGTCGCCGTGGCTTAGGTCTCGGGTGCGGTACGGGAGGGTTCGTCTCGCAGCAGGCGGTTAGCGAGTAATTGATGCGGTAGTCGGGTGGTGGCGAGGGTAGACGGTGGAGAGCCGAGGTAGCAGAGCAAGTGGAGATGGCGATGGTCGGAGGTGATGGAGGTTGGCTCGCGCGTAGGAAAACAAGAAAAAGGGAAGCAAAAGAAAGAATAAGAAGAACAAGAGAGGGGAGGTCGTCGGGGTTAATGGCAGAAAGAGATAGAGAGAAAATGACGTGACTAGAGGATGATAGAGTGATGATGATGTGATGGAAGGGGGAAAGTTGCCGCAAGGTAAAGGAGAGAGAGAGTGAGGAGTCGACAAGTTGGAGAGGGGGTGAGGTGAGAGAAAAGAGGAGAGAGAAGAGTGTGAGAGAGAAAGAAAAAGGTGATGGTGATGGGTGGGTGTGATAAGGGGGCCCACCGGATCAAGTCAAACTATTGGCAATTTCATCCTGTCTTGTATAATATCTTGGAGTGTTTCAGTAATTTGGTAAATGGGTACCGGTTAGTTATTTGGCTCAACCGAGCGAGGGCAATTTGGTATTTTTACATCTAGGGCTCGGTAAGGGCTAGGCTCGAGCGCGAATGTTTTTTGTACTACAACTTGACGGCTCGACCACTCGGGCTTAACTTTCTCTGAGCGACGTCTCGGGATAATCCAATTATCTTCTCTTAAATCCTCAAAAATCCAAATTTGATTTTCCGGACTCGAATTCATGATTTAAAAATTCATCAAATTTAATTTTCTTATAGACATCAAAATTCTAGGACTTTGCAACTCTCCCCTCTTGAGGAAATTTCATCCTTGAAATTACACTACTATTACTGCCCTTCAAAAAAGAAAAGGATAACTACTTGTCGTGACCTCTTCACTCTCCCACGTCACTCCTTCCGTCCCGTGGTGTTGTCAAACTACTTTGACCAAAAGGATTGTATTGTTCCGAAGTACTTGCTCTTTCTTATCCACAATCTTTGCCGGGCGTTCCGTGTACAAAACTCGTTTATCCACTTCAATCTTTTCAAAACTCAACATATGAACTAGGTCGGGTTCATACTTCCTCAGCATCGATACATGGAATATGTCGTGCACTTGAGCAAGTCTCGGTGGCAACACAAGATGATACGTCGGATTTCCAATTCCCTCCAAAATTTCGAATGGCCCCACGTATCTTGGGCTTAGCTTTCCTTTCTTGCTAAACCGATATGTTCCTCGCGTGGGCGACACTTTCAGAAACACATGTCTCCTACTTGGAACTCCAAAGGTTTGCAATGCTTGTCGACATAATTTTTCGGGCAGCTCTAAGCTGTCTTGAGTTTTTTCTTAATGATCTTAATAGCATCCATCGACTATTGTACCAACTCATGACCAGTAATTTTCCTTTCACCATTCTCATTCCAACATACTTGCATCCCGCAAGGTCTGTTATACAACGCTTCGGAAGGTGCCATCTTAATTCTCTACCGAAAGCTGTCATTGTAGGCAAACTCGATTAGATGCAATTGTTCCTCCCAACTACCCTTGAAATTCAAGACACATGCTCATAATATGTGCTCAAGCGTCATCCATCGATTGTTGTACCAACTCGGGACCAGTGATTTTCCTTTCACCATTCTTATTCCAACATACTTGCATCCTACAAGGTATACTATATAACGCTTTGAAAGGTGCCATCTTAATACTCTGCTGAAAGCTATCGTTGTAGGCAAACTCGATCAAATGTAGCTATTCCTCCCAACTACCTTTGAAATCCAAGACACATGCTTGTGATATGTCCTCAAATGTCCGAATTGTCCTTTCAGATCGGCCATCCGTCTCTGAGATAATAGGTCATATTAAACCGCAACTTCGTTCCTAATGTAGTCTGCAAATTTTTTTCAAAATGTGGCAGTAAACTTGGGATCACGATCCGAAGTGATCGTCGCTAGCACTCTATGAAGTTGTACTATGTGACGCACATACAACTCTGCATATTTGTCCAAAACGAAATTTCGTGCTACAATGAAATGTGCTGACTTCGTCAATCTATCCACTACAATCCAAATCGAATCATTACCTCTCTGACTTCTTGGCAATTCCATCATAAAGTCCATTATGACAAGCTCCTACTTCCATTCTGAAATCTCCAATGGCTGCAGTAGTCCGCTAGGCTTACAATGATGCGCCTTGACTTACTAGAACGTTAAATACTTTGCCACATGCTTGGCTATATCAGCCTTCATACCATTCCACCAAAACTGCTACTTCATATTTCGACACACCTTCATATTGCTCGGATGAATACTGTAGTTGCTAAGGCAAAACCCTTATGATCAACATCTCACTCAACTTTGTGGCCTTACCAAGCTTTTGTTGCGTACTACGATCACTTGTTTTTCCTTAATTGCCACATATCGCAATCTTAAGCTTATTCTGAGTCATCATTGATGTCAGTAACTCCTAAATTTATTTGGCAAGCCCCACTATGCCACTAGTCCATAACTTACCAATGCTAACCTTTTACGTTCGTTTTCACGACTCTTCATTCTACTTGCTCGCCTGTGGTTTCGTTGGTTACGGTTCTCAAATAGAATACGGGAAAAGTACACTAGAAGTGCCATAATTTTTGTACGGCGTTCACTTGAGTGCCATAACTTTCAAAACGTTTACTTAAATGCCATAACTTTCAAAAATCGTTCACTTGAGTGCTACGTCAGAGCAAAATCGTTCACTTGAGTGCTACAGTAACTTTTTCGGTATGCTACATCAGCTTTCCGGCGTCTACGATAACTTTTTCGGCATGCTACAGTAACTTTCCCAGCGTCCACAGTAACTTTTCCAACCGCCACGTCAGCTTTTCCGGCTGCTACGTCAACATGGCACTCAAGTGAACGATTTTTAAAAGTTATGGCACTCAAGTGAACGTTTTGAAAGTTATGGCACTCAAGTGAACGCCGTACAAAAGTTATGGCACTTCTAGTGTACTTTTCCCAATAGTATACACTCTACCATAACATTATTGGGTTGCTAGTCAACTAGCTCGTATGGGTCTCAAATCATTCCAAGATTATCCTAGCCACACAGCAGAGGCTCTCTCCGACTTACATTTGGAGGTATAAATCGACCTTCACCAATACCATGAAGCATAGAAGCATTACTTATTCGCGGCATCTCGCTTCACTCACAATCTTTCATATGTAGCTCAAGATGCAATGCTACGCTCTTTAAAAATATATTTTTTCACTTTGAAAATCAACTTTAATGTCATAAACATGTGCAATGCATGATCTCCCTTACTAATCATCACATATCACTCGCATTCGAACTTTCTAACTCTACAAGCGATCATTACATCTCAAAGTTCAATTGCCTAAGATCGATCTATAACTTCATGTCTAATCGTTGTCGAGATAAAACTCATATGCATTCAATCACACTGGCCTTTAGTCCAAACATTCGTCGTTCACTGTCTTGCGACCCTTTTCTCATCGATAAGAGCCGTCAATAAAATCAATAGTTTAAACTATCAAAGTGCCACACAAATTCAGACCTATACTCTACAACTATCAATCATCACAATTCCATTTCCACAATCATTTCAAACAGGCTAACCACCAAACTCCAACGATTCAAATCTAAATCTTCACCTTTCGAACGTGTCATCCAACCTACTTGTCGATCACTATACCATATCCTCAAGTTTGATCGTTGACAATTCAAAGTCAAAATCATATAGTCCAACCGGCCCTTCATCCATAAGCAAATCACTAAACCTCGAACACATTCATCAGCTCAAATCTATGCTTAAAACTTCCTAATTCTTGTTATCTTCCTTGCAAATCTCAATCATATCACCACTTAGGACCATCATTGAAAGTCGATAACTAAAACCATTATAATACAACACAAATTCAAACTTATATTCAAGTACATATCCATAATTCAAATCTATCTTTTCCTCGTAACCGCATACAATCAATTTATATCCTTGCGGTTGTCCTCCTTTGGGGCAGCGATTGCACTCCCCTTTATCTTTACGGGTAATCTATCACTTGGTGGCTAAGCCGATCACATCCATAGCAAATTCTTGCCCTAAAAGGGCACGAGGCTGTTCCATGCTTCCGATTACAAGTTCGGCACACACCATGGGGGTGATACGTCGGCTTACTCATAGCATTCCTTTAGTTGGGTGAAATGGGATGATTTCTTTCTATCATCGGCCTCTTCCCAAACTAACGACTTTCTCTTATAGAGGGCGTAAAACGTGATCCTAATGTAGTTGGCCTTTCGGCTATGTTCCTCTCCACAAGCTGGACCCTTTCATATAACTCATTATAGTCCTTGAGGTTCAACAGCACCGGTAGATCCTTGATCTCGGATTTCAAACCATCTCGGAACCTTCTCACCCTATCCACAGGATCCTCCACCATCCTAGATGCATACCTTGATAACTCAGCGAACTTTGCCTCATACTGATCCACAGATATTTGGTTCTGACACGGACACTGAAACTAGGTTATCATCTGTTCTTGTGCATAGTCTGAGAAGTACTTCCCATTAAAAGCTTTCACGAAGGCATCCTACCTCGGGACGGTACCTTCTAGAAAGATCCTTCCTCGAGAGTCTTCCCACCAAGTACTAGCACTACCCTACAAGTGGTAAATAGCCAGCACCACTTTATCTTCCTCCGAACATCTCAACAAGGCAAAAATCTTTTCCAACTCTTCAATATACAATGTTGCAGCCTCTAGATCACCCGCTCTTGAAAATTTTGGCGGTTTAACCTTTAAAAACTGCTTTACCAACTTATGAATCGGTTGACCTCTATTCCCATTTCTAGCTAACGGGTCCTCGGGTGGACCGGCAGCAACAGCTTCTTGATTCCTCACTTACTGCTCGATTATGTTTCCTAAGGCTTCCAATGCTTGTAATATCCCTTCGTATTACGATTGCTCATCCTACATGTAGCTTATGGAGCCTTGCTCACCCCAAAGCAACATGTAATGAGGACTCGGGACTACGGCTTACAATTTAAGTTACAAATACATGCACGGGGTTTTTGATACTACTAACTATCCCAAAATCCAACGTACCTTATCATTCCAAGCCATGACCAAGTAGTTTAGGCTGACCTTGCTCTGATACCACAAAAGATAGGGATGTCACGCCCGATCCCCGGTGCACGCAACAACCCTACCAAAATGCCTCGGGTTAATAAGGACATCCTAGGCATGCTATCGACCTATTATTTTTATCTTTTTACAAAGCACATGTGGAACGTGCTACTTTCCCATACAATAATTAAAAAATTAGGATAGCACAGTAGGTAATCAAACCAATCAACATTCACAAAAGATCACTTTTATTTATTTATATCATTAATCTTGGGAAGGCGACAACTACAAGCCCAATTTTAGGGTTGCTTCCTATGACCACCAAAATATTTCGGGTCGAAGTTGAGGGTTAACGCTACTCCCAAACCTACTCTAGAAAGATACATATCCACAACCTAGTTCTTCATAGCAAAGGTCCTAAAAATAGTTAACAACAATGAGTGAGATAAAATCTCCGTGAGTCAATGCCTAAGTTCGAGTAAGGCATTGATTCACTCAGGGTGGCCTAACTATGCAAACAACTGTCGATAACGGATCAATAGCATCCGACTAGCGTCACACTCTAACTACTACATGACCAGGCACAAATCTCAACAGTGTATCATCAACCACATGCACAATTGCCCCACCTTGGTCCACACACCGCATGGCATCCCAAATGACATTTAAATAATCAAGTAGACCAAGGAACACAATCAGTACACCCATTACAATCTCGCATGCAAAATGCTTCACACGGGTTCCAATTTTTAACTGTCACTTGGCTATAATATACTAGGCAGTTAGTGCTCTTCCAGCGTGACTAGACTTTATCCCATTCATTAGGCGACGGTAACCGATAAGCCATGTAGTTCCAAACTCCCGCCTATTGACACCTAAATTTTGATTTTTAGAAATTCATTCATTTAAGCATAAAATGAGGATTTGTTATAGTTCTCACAAAAAAAAAAATTCTCATGCATAGCATATTTATTTTCTATCAGTCATGCATTTTCATTTAAGCAAGAGGTGAGTCGGTTCGGCTTAATTTGATAGGCGATTGGACCGGACTTAGTCTGAAATTTTTTACTAGGATATTGGGGGCGTACGCCAAACTTTTGTGTGCAAAGTGAACTTATTTTCAAGCTCAATTCTGTTCATTCAAATTAATTTTATTATTAGTTCTTTTAATTAAATGTCCATTATTTAGAAAAAGCCTTAATTGAGCCCAGTAATATGAGATGAGCCCATGATTTGGACTGTAAAAGTTGTATGGGTCATGGACATGACAGTGCCGAAGTTCTATATTGGTTTAGACCTAATTCAAGTTTAAATTCATCTCATCTGAGCTCTTATAATCATAAAAGGCCATTAGTTAATTACCTATTTGATTAGTTAAGGTCCAATTAGGCCCGGATCACAAAATGAGCCCACAAGAGCCTAGGAATTTCGTTCAACTCATGAGAACCGCCATTTGGACGAAAATTCTTATTCTAATTGATTAGGACTCTTCAAAGATCAAAATTCCAAGTTTATTAAAAGATTCTTATCTTAACTAGAGATTAGAGTTTTAAGAAACTGAAACTCCATCCTTGTTCGGGTGAAAATAACAGAGAATTCTAGTGGATTCGGACTCTCGAAATCTAATGGCTCACAATGGATCATGCCCTAGCTACAACTCTTGATCCAACAGCTCCCGACGAATCCTATTCATCCTAGAACTCTAAGCTCGAGGTCTATATATATAAAGGTTTGTTTCATAGCACAACAGTCGAGATTTTGTGAGTTCCATACGTTCGAAAATACAAAACAATTGTGAGAGAAAGAGAGAGGTGATCGGTTGAAGTTCCATCCGGACGGCCGCCTGGAACAGTTTCGTGCCAATTGATAGTGCATCACCGTCCGTGCTCCGATCGACTCATGACATGCACCGTGACATTCATCACTCGACCATCTATCACCAACCGCCGACAATGCGTCAATCTAATATTGGAAGCTTTCCATCCAAGCCTTTGAAGTCACCGCCCTATTGCTCAATTCTAGCCCTCTGATCTACTGCGTAGAGTTGCTGTTCGGCTCTATTTAGGGCTAAGTTTGGCTCTTTTTTTTCTTTGATTTTGATGGCTAACTTGCTTGCTACTTATTGTTAAGATCTCTTGAAGTTTTGGAGCTCAAATCCGATCGAAAGGGGGTTGTTTCGTGTGGTTTTCATCAAGTGTTCGCTCTTGGAATTTTGCTTTGGAAAAGGTAACACTTTCATTCTTTTGATTGCCATTCATGTATTGTTAAATTGGCAACTTGTATATGCGGTTTATGGTCACATGTTGACTTGCAATTAAAACTGAAAGTTTTAACCTTCTCGTCAAATTTTATCCTTGAAAAAATCGAGAATTGGACCTTATGGCATGAAACTTTGATTTTTTTCAAACAAGTTTAATTTGATCATTATACTGGTTGAGCTCTTTGAATAATCTGAGAATTGATTGATTTTAATTGGAAAACATCTTTTCTCGAATAAAAATTGCTCTTCCTTATGGTGATTTAAATTGGATTTGGAAAGAGATTGGATTTTTATTGAAGCAAGAGATCAATTTTCGGCACTCATGCATTGTCTTGGCCGAATCTTAATATGCCTTGGTGATTATCTTCTATTTCGAATTGATTCAATTGCTTTGTCATGGATCATCCATTGGTTATCTCACATTATGGATAAAGTTTGACCTCGTTGTGGATGAATTTCTGATTCCGATGATTATCTATAACATTTGAGTTTGTTGGGTGGATTATTTGACATATATCTCACTCTATCTCTTGTAAATTTCCTAAACATTCTCAATTTGAAATAAGGTTTGATTGAGAGGATAATATCCAAAAAAATTTAGAATTATCTGAAATTAAATTTTTAAATCTTAAAGATAGTTTTCAAAATGAAATCAAATTTTAGATGAGGAAAGGTGGATCCCCAATCTTATATTTCAGCCAACCCTCTTGGATTTTCGAAATTGCAAAGTTCAATTAACTCATCTTTATTTTCTTTTTGTTTTTCTTTTTTTTATTGTTATAAAGTTTGCATAATTTTAAATAAACATGCCCAAATATATGCTTCCTTATGTGCCTTGTCCTGTTGGAAAATAAATTCTCACGCCTTGTCCATGATCTTATGGAATAGAATGGTGATTTAGTATAGAATTTTGTGGTCTGCCCTTAGCAAAAGGGATGATGTCATTCTATACAATTATCCGCATACTATCTCGAATCTTCGAGGATGTAGCGGATAAAATCTTGCTCTAGCCCAAATCTGCGGGAATGAGAGGATTTATTAGAAAATTCAGAATATTAAGGTATATTATGGGCATTTTCGTTTGTCTTTATTCAAGCTTTTGATTGTTTCTTTCTCATTTTATTTTGGCCAAAAAAATACAAAAAAATCACTCTTTTTGGCGCCTAATATATAGTTCCTTGTCACATTTTTTTCTAAATCAAAAGAAAATCAAAATCATTCAATTCATATTGTTCAACCGAAAAAGTGCTTTTTCATGAAATTGACGCCGAAAGGGCATTAATTTTTCATATTAATGTAACCAAGTCCCCGAACTCATTTTTCTCGGGTACGCAGAAATAAAATAGTTCTCATGCTATTTTATTAAGGTTTCTAATCAACCTTTACGTAAAATGATTAGTGGCGGCTCCAATTGAATATTTTTCATGAATTGAACCTAAATTGCGATTCGGTAGGACTTGGGAGGTATGAATTAGGTTAGTCAATTTAATTAACATGATAATCCGTTAGCTTAAATTTTAGGTCACGATACCGCCGGCATGGGCATATCAAGCATTCCTATAGGGAGCGTTGGTCCGCAACTTGCCGCGACCAACATCCTACTAGTCGTGTGATTCGGAACTCCCACTGGCATGGACTATCGTGCGTCTGATAAGTCGTGTGATTCCGAACTCCCGTTGGCATGGACTATCGTGCATCTAATAAGTTGTGTGATTCCGAACTCCCGCCCGCACGATCCTATCGTGCATCCAATAAGCCGTGTGATTCCGAACTCCCGCCGGCATGATCATATTAGGGATCCAATAAGTAGTGTGATTTCGAACTCCCACCGGCCCGATTGTATCGGGCATTCATCATGTAATCACATAAGTACGCCAGGCAATCAAGCCGGTTCTCATCTTTGCATTTAGTCCAATACTTATACGGTCGTACTTAAAAACTCGGCCCAAGGCCATTTTCATGCTAAAATATGCAATTGAACTTTCACACGTGATCAAATGAATACGTTTTAGCCACCAAACTTTGCATCTCAATCGGGGTGATTAATTATCTTATCCATATAGTCAAACACAGCCAAGGCATGCAGCAATCATTAGGCAATCACACAATAATAATTAATTAATTATCCGACTCAGGTTAATTAGCACAACTATAATTAATTAACCCAATCATAATTAATTAAGTCCATCTTAATTAATTAATCAACTTTAATTAATTAATCTACCACGATTAATTATCCCAACTATAGTTAACTAGTCCAATGATAATCAATTAATTCAACCTCAATTAATTGTCTTAACCATGATTAATCAAAAAGTAACTGCGATTAACTAAAAGTAACTACAATTAAATTAAAGTAACTATAGTTAGTTAACCTAACTAAGGTTAACTAACCTAACCAGGGTCAATTAACTAACCCAACCACGATTAACCCAATCAATTCGTCATTAAGCTCATTAACCCATAATTAATACTAATTAATCTATCTCTAGGCATAATTAACAACCTAATCGGAGATTAGGGAATGACTCACAAACTCCGGCGGCCGGCAACGATTTAGTTCACGGCGGCGTCAATGAATGAGGTTTGTGGAACGACGACGGTATAGTTCGGGTTACGGCGACTCTCGGCCTTAGATCGGGCCGCGGTTCACGTGCTCGGGTTTCTTACGGCGGAATCTAGCTCAACGGCCGACGGCGGTTGGTAGCGGCATCGGACGGAGGAGGCTGGTGGTAGTGCGGAGCTACTGTAGTGGTGGCACGACGAGGGGCCGTGCTCGACCGAGTGAGGGTATAGCTTGTGATGGGGCAGAGGGGTTTCAAGGTGGTCTCGGACTAGCTAGTGCAGTGGATGGTGAGCTCGGCGGGCGGTAGGGAAGATCAGCGGCTATCGTAGTGGTGGCACGACGAGGAAAGGCCACGGTGGCTTGGTCTCGGGTGCCGGTGTAGGAGGACTTATCCCGCGGTGAGCAACTAGCAAGCGATCGGCGCGGCGATCGGGCGGTGGCAAGGGCAAACAGCCGTGAGTTGAGGTGGTAGAGCAAGTAGAGCTGGCAGTGGTCGAGTGGTGATAGAGGTCGGCTCGCACGCAAGGAAATAAGAAAAAAGGAAGCGAAAGATAGAAGAAGAAGAAGAACAGTAGAGGGGAGGTCGTGCGAGTTAATGGTAGAAAGAGGGAGAGAGAAAATGATGTGACTAGAGAATGATGGAGTGATGGTGATATGATAAAGTAGGGAAAGTTGTCGCAAGGTGGAGGAGAGAAAGAGTGAGGAGTCGGCAAGTTGGAAAGGGGGTGGGGTGAGAGAACATAGGAGAGAGAAGAGTGAGAGAGAGAGAAAAAAAGGTGATGGTGTTGGGCGGGTGTGACAAGGAGGCCCACTAGGTCGAGTCAAACTATAGGCTATTTCATCTCGTTGTGTATAATATCTAGGGGCATTTCGATAATTTAGTAAATGGGCACCGATGAATCATTTGGCTCAACCGACCGAGGGTAATTTCTTATTTTTACATCTAGGGTTTGGTGTGGCATAAGCTCCCTTAGGGCTCTCGGCCTCTTGATAGAAGGCATGAGCTCCCTTAGGGCTCTCGGCCTCTTGAATCCCTCCAAGAGCACTATAACCTTGTGCTATTCATATACCGAGATCGGCTAAGGATCATAAAGTCATGGCGTTGTGGGAAGGACGTATGGTGTCCCGGATACACTGCCCTTATAATCGACCCCTTATTCATTTCTATTATTGCTAACACATCGCAGACGGAAGCAATAACTTAACTCATTCAATAAGTAAGGAAACTAAGAAAGATATCCTTTTTAACGATACTATGCTTCATTCTATGTAGTATATTTACATGCAAACCATATGTTTCTTATTACATATGCATCATAGGCTTGGGTGACTATTTCGGTATTGTAAGATGCCCCAAAAAGTTGCATTAGGGCCTCCAAAATCTCCTCCAATTATGCTAGTCGCCTAGGGTTCATATGCTACCCATCTTCATGCTATCACTTTCTTATCAAAAAGGACTCCATTCTCGTGTTGCCGCTTAGTCCACATGCGGCCATTCTCCACCCGGAAAACCTAGTGGACTATCGGAGTTGGAAATGGTCCTACGTGGTCACCTTTGGAGATAAGGTACCATGCAATATACTTGTAAGGAACATAGCTAGCCAAGCCTTCGTTCACCCATACGGTAGTCAACTATCGCCTATAAGTTATCTTAAGCTCCACATCTACTATATCTATCCATGAAACCTCAAACGACATAACCATACCAAAGAAAAGAGCTAGAGGACTAGCCATTACCTACCAATATGAAAGATAAGGAATAAGATACAACTATCTCGGTAAGTAGATATCTAAGCTAAACATAGGAAGCAAGCTAATAACACATTTCATAATGCAAGCAAACTATAAACATGTATGAACCGTTTCCGGTTCCATATGGTAGTCGCAAGGCATCTCCACTTTTCATATCATATTGAGCACATTTAAAGGCCCTCTCAACCTTACGGGTGAGGCATATAAATATATCATATCATGTCATATGGATCCACCTTTTCATATCTATTTGTGCAAGGCCCTCTCATCCTTACGGATGATGTATATACATATCATATCATGTAGTCTCGCTATCGAAGGTAGCAAGATCAAGGAGACCATACGTCATATAACTTTTCATGCAAACATTAGAATAGCATTAGCTCCACGCCCTAGGTAAAGGTTAGATATCACTTACATAAGTAGATGAAAATGTAAGAAGCAAAAGGGAAATAGCCGGTTGTGTCGTGCATGGTATGATGGCTCTGAAGACCTACAACGGTCCTACAATGGTGGCGGCTTACGGTGATGTTGGTGGTGGCACAAGGGTGGTTGAGAGAGAGAGCGATGAAAGTGAGAGAGAGTCGGTGAGAAAGCAAGACAAGAGAGAGATTGTCGAAAATGAGAGGTCCTTGGCTATTTATAGCTTTTTCTTGACTTGCTCCCCAAGCCAACTTTGTCTTTTTGTGCTTTCCATGTGGTATCACCTAATTATTTCTTGCTCTCTAAGCTAATTTTGTCTTGTTCTATCTCAATTATTGGCCTTTCTCATTCTTTTCAAGAGCTAATGATAATTTACCACATTGACACTCTAGATTCTTCTATTAGGACACTTGTCTTATTCTTAATTTACTTAATATTTCTATTCTAATTCAATCATTACACTTCTAATGATTACTTGTCCATGTGTCTTGCTCCTAAGTTTTCCACATTGCTACCCTATAAAACTACTCCATTAGGTTTGCATATGTGTCATGTATTTAAATATTCCACCTAGCTATTCTACAATGCTATTTCCCTTAGCTTGCTTAGGTGTCCATGCCTATTAGGAATTTAACTTCCTTATTTTACTAATTTTTCCCCATGTCCATATTCATAAATTCTCATTACAATTACCTATAATAGACTAGGTACCAGGCATGCTTACAAAGCATGTTTCTAGAACCATTTTTATGTCATATGTCTATTAGATAACTTGCTCCCCAAGTTCACGCCTAGTCCTAGGTTATTTCTCATTCTTTTATTTTTATTTTTCTCATTTATGTCCAATAATTAATAAGATATTAATTTCTTTTGCCTTTTCTAAATAAATCCATGGCATAGAATATTCTAGAGATGCCATTAGAAATTGCTACATGGCTAGCCTATATTAGACTATGATCCTAAGTTACCTTTTCTTGTTCCTCAAGCCAAAATTACACATTTTTATTTTAGTGTCCAATAATTGATGGGAGAGAAGATTCTAGATGCCACGTGTCATTTTCTCAACTTTGTCCAACTAGCTAGCCTAGGAATCCTATAATTCTTAGGCCTTAATTATGACAAGTTTTTATTTTTATTTTTATTTTTCTTTCTATAGCTTCCTCGCCTAACTTGCTTGAGGGGTTACTTGTCTAATTTATTTTGTATTTGAATTATGGATTTAACATGCACCTGTCGGCACCTAAGTGTGCCGCCTCAACCGAGAGGAACTCTCGGTGGTTGTCCTCAACCGCGACCACCATAAAGTGGTGCTAAGGTACCGGATGGCCGAAGCATCACCGACGAGTTCTTGTCCATAGATGCAATTCATGACTAACACTAATAGAAATTTGGCCATTCTATTTAAATGGACAAGGTCGCCTATCAACTATTGGGACAACTAGGGAGGATCATTACTTTAAGCGCCTAACAAGATAAAGGTCGAACTAATTTTCCTTATCGAGCAAGTCGGCTCGTGGCCGAGCACATCAAGAGGCACGGCCAAGTTTATAGCTTGGTACACTCAAGATCGTGTCTTGTTGCAAGTCGGATCAAGAGCCACACAATTTATCTCGGTTTAGGGTTGGAATCACCGGTTCCTAAACCGATGGCATAATTGAATACTCTCGAGATCACCTCTCATGACTAATTAAAATTGATGCGGGATTGGTTCGTCTCGATCCGTAATCTTCCAATGGCATGTCACATAGTCTAGGGTGATGAGTCCTTGACTAGTATGTGGCTGGTATGGGGCTTTACTATGAATCGACCTTCATCGAATCCGTGGCTAGTTTAGATGTTAACCAATGCTAGCTTGTAAACCATTCCACGGTTCAATCCCTAGTCGACTACACGGCAATCTTATGGTCATTTTGTAGCTAGATGAGATCGATCATAATTGATCTATGCTTCATTTAAGGTCGCCACACAGTCGACTCTCAATAAAAAACATAGCCGATTGATATACTAAGCCATGATCCATATCGAAGGCAATCTCTCTTCTTTGGTGGCTTATCTCAACCCTTGGGTACTATCTGTAACTAATATGAATCTTAAGCTTGAATTGGCCCTAAGTTTTAGGGTGTCACATGATCTCACGAGCAAAGTGGTCCAAATGGTGCCGGGGACGGTGGGAACTTCCGTCAGGCTCAACTGCGCCTCCAGCAAGCTCGAATTAACGTCTAATTTGGATGGTTTACGTTGAGTTGACATTTACAGACTGCTACAGCATTGACCGACCTCCTTCGCCCTGCTCCGACAACCATTAGCTTTGATATCGGTCCCAATCGATGGGGGGTGAGGCGGAGAGCAAAACCCCTCATCACGCTCCTCCAATTATGGTCGGAAAGGGTCTCAATTTGGCTGGTCAATCTAAACCTGCAATTTTGTTCAAAAACATGAGGGAAGACCATTCGGGGAAGATGGATCGCCCAAGTCTATGGGTCGGACAAGGTAGACCCAGGCAGGTTAAAATGACTATTTGACCTTCTAAACTTCGGAAATTTTCAAATTAAATTTCAAAATTGATCTACAGGTATGAATTCTATTAAAAATGTGAGTTTTCCCAAAAATATGTGATGAATTGTATAAAAACCCCAAATTTGAAGTTTCACCCGGTAATGAAAATCATGCAATTCAAATCTTAAATGGCTAATTCAATCCAAACTACCCTCACCAATCGATTCAATAGGTAAAAAAATATAGGGTAGGGGTCTTACTTTGCCATGGCAGTCCCTAAATTTTTATTAATTTCAATTTTGGCAAGATCTAGGGACTAAATTGTAAGATTTTTATGCAACTAAGTCCAATTTGTGCAATCGTGCAATTTTCTGAAATCTTTGCAATGAAAGTGAGTGCAAAGGACTTGATAAAAATGTCACAACATGTAGGAACTAAAAAATGAAATTTAAATGACTCAAAATGTATTTTTAGACTTTAATTAGGAAGTATGTTCAATAAAGTATCCCATAGTCCCGAATCAAAATTTTCAAATTTTAAGAGGGCAAACTGAAAAGGAAATTAAAAGAAAAATATTGACTATTTTTGTGTATTTTTGCGGCCTCAAATACTATTTTTCCAAATTTTCTAAGCATTTTTCTATTTTCAAAAGATACGAAAAATATGAAAAATTATATTTTGTTCAAAAATGGTTTCTTAAGCTTGGTCAAGGTTCCCAAAGTTGATTTGATAATTTTTTTTTTTTTACTTTTTAAGAATTTTCTATGAATTTTATGAAAATAAAGCGATTAAAAATCATGTGTCAACAATTGCCCCTCTTCGAGAGGAATCTCGAAAGAGGTTACTCTCAAAGATAAGGTGACACCTGAGTTTTAATCGACTCAACCGGGAAAATTGAAAAGACAAGCCATGACATTTGACTCTCATACCTTTCATATGAAAACTTGAGCCCAAAAGATATCACATTCTGCTCCTTTTGATATGAGGGAGATTGAAAGAGAGAGATTTACTTGAAGCTTACCCGTCATCGACTCAAATGATGTAGATTTGTGAAGGTTGAACAAAAATCGAAGGATTCGGTATAAGAATGCCTAAGGTGAATTTAAATTTGAACAATATGGTGAGTTGGACCCGAATAGAAAATCAAATGATTCGTTATAAGAATACCTAAGGTGGATTAAAATTTGACCCGTATGGTGGGTCGAACCATAAAATGACTCCTCCTAAAGAGGATTTATTGGGGAAGACACCTCGTAGAAAAGGGTTTTACGATTAAAAGTATTACGTGTTGTGGGACAAATCATAAGATGACTCTTAAGGATAGAGACAGCCGATTGAATATCTCTTAAGAACAGAGATAGCCTATGAGTATCTCTTAAGGACAGAGACAGCTCAAAGATTGGGTCATCCTATAAAAAGGAATTACCAATGGAATTACCCTAATGTTTCCTTTTTGTGACTGATAAAAGTTCTAAGAAAGGAACGTGATCCTAAAGTTTGGGAAAGCTAAGAATCACAATAGGATATACCAAAATGGGTTTGTGAAGGAAACTTCTCTAAACACATTATCATACAACATTCATGTTCAGAACTCTACTAGGAAGAAATCTTGAATTCCATGATTTAAACATTTTTCAAAAAGATTGAGGGTAGTTGGTTGAGTTTGAGCCCTTCTTCCTCTCATGAAAGGTTGAGGGTTCGGAACTCCTAGCCGTGCTCCGTGATTTAAGTGGGGGGCCCGGCGGTGGGTTGCTGAGCCAATCCCCCTCCCGGTATAGTCACTGGTTGGCCCTCGGACCGGACACCGGGTGAAGCCCGGTGGGGCCGATAGATCCTGGACTATAAAAAAAAAAAGACATTTTTCAAAAAGAGTAGTTTCAAAAGATTCAATTAGAGTACCTTCATCTAAGAGGACTTCTCACAATTTCAAAGGAATTTTTTTTTATTCCATGCTGGGGAAATGTTTCAAAAGAAACACTCGAATTTCCTCACAAAACCTAGATCTAGGATTTCAGGATTATTCACAATGCCTACAATATGATTGATCCGAAAAGGTCTTTTCAAAGGACCATAATTTGAGCTAGGTAAAAGGCTTCACAATGGATAGGTACTTTGAAGCTTAGAATAAATGTATATCAGAATTAGCTTCTCCGGGTTTACAAGTCAAGAACCTCGAAGACAATATAAGATAGGACTATACTTACTTTATGCGGTAGCTTCCTGTGAACTCCCATGTTGACCCAAAATATCTTGATCGGAGAAGTCTTTAGGAAGGGTTGTACCATTGGTTCGGGGTAGGCTCAATGAAAGGCCATTTTTAGAATGATAGGTATAAAGTGTTGGTGATTACCTTTGCATTATTACCGTTTCTCACATCCATTGGGGATATTCATTTGAGATCTTTCAAAATTCAATACATGCTCATTTTCTTGGACTAATAAGATTTGGTCTTTTTTTCATCTTATTCTGACTACATTTTACTTCTTATGGCTTTTTTTAATGCTTACTAGGCACTCACAAGGTTTGCTTTTCTCCCTTTTTCTGAATTTTTCTCAATAATGGGTTTTAGCCTTACTTTTACCAAGCACTTTGTTTTTGCTTGCTTGAGAATCCGAATGCTCAATGGTCTTTTCGACTCTCATATTTTGATCTTTGAAAGACTTGGTGTAAAACCTCCATATTGTCTGTTCTTGTGGTAAATCATATGCATAGCCCCGATGTAGGGAGATAACCACCAACGGTGCTTAGAAATAAAGTTTAAAGGCTCAAATTGGCGTAAACAAAGGGATGAACTGTTTGGGTAAAGAAATGAACTCTCCTCTTCACTTCAAAATGTTTCGAGCTTCCACGAGATATAACTTGAAGCTATCACAAAAAGATCGATGCAAGTTAACACAATAAAGTCTTTCTCTATCTTCGTCTCCAATATGTCAACTATGAACCTCCAAACATGCCCCAATGTGGGGTGGTTCTTAATAGGGTTGTATTCAAAAACTCCTTTTGGTTCAGAAGGGTTTGCAAATGATTAAAAAGTGTTTGGGGATATGAAACTAATGCATTTCAACATTTCAATTTATATAATCACTGCGAATGATCCTTACATCTATAGATCAAGGTTTTTCTCTCAATCTTTCCCTTTCACTCATCATTCAAGTATATGGGACGTGTTTTGGATAGAGTTTGCCTCTTATCATTTGAGGGAACATCCTTTTGAAAATCCATTTGAAACTATCCCTCTTGAAAAATCTCAGGTTACTTTCATCAAAATTGACTCTCCGTGGGGATTTTGACATTGAATGTGTATTCAAATGTATTTGGACAGTTTCAAAAGAATAAGCTCTTTTTGGAGACAAAAATCATTTTAAAATTTGTATGCCTCGTCGAAGGATCAGAATTCAAATAATCCTAAGATCTAGGGTTTCTATGCATTAGGAGTATTCAAATTTCTAGGGAAGAGTACATCATATGGACTCCTCACTTCGTCATTAGATGTATCTCATAATCGCAATTCCTAGGGAAAGCAAGAACAAAATATGTTACCCTCTGATCCTCGGACATGCGACAACCTTACCAAATCGCTTCAAATCATAATATGACAATGCCCCAGGCACATCATCGATCCATTATTTTTTGCTTTTTAATTAGCGCATGTGGAACGTGCTACTCCCAACAACAAATCATACATCGGGGATAGACAGCAAGATATCACATCAATCAACATCAGCAAAAGTCTATTTTATTAATAGATATTCGTTAACTTTGGGAAGTACCTTTATACACACAAGTCCCACTTCATGACCACTTCCTACAACCCTCTAAAGTACCAGGTTAGGGTTAGGGTTAATACTACTCCAGGCTACTGAAAATGATCCACGCCTACTTCCGGCTCTCTACGACTAAGGCCCCGAAAAATTGTTAACAACAACGGGTGAGATAAAATCTCGGTGAGCGAACACCTAAGTCCGAACAGAACATTGACTTACTTAAAGCGGCCTAAACATACGGGATAATATCAACGACGGATCAATAGCGTACGAATCTGGCGGCGCTCTAAGTACCATATGATCGGGCTCAATCCAATAGTCAACCATCAAACACATGCAAGCTTACCCCACCTTGGCTCATACATATGCAATACTCGACATGACTTAACAGTCATGCAAACCAAGGCATATAACTAGAACACTCATCACAGCTTACATGCGCAATATATCACACGTGCTCTTCTGGCAAAATAGGACATCATTCCTTTCCTTCAGCAACGATGATCGACAGGCCATGTGTTTTCAAGTACCCTCAATATGGACTAATAGTTAGGCATTCCTGTATGGAGCGTTAATCCGCATCTTACCGCAACCGGCATCCGATAAGCCATGTCGTTCCAAGTACCCTCGGCATAAACTTACCAAACTCAACCCCTCGTACCCGAGGGTATCGGCTTCATCCTCATGTACCCAAGGGGACAGTATCCATCATGTGACCACACTAGCACGACAAGCAGCCAACCAATTTATATCTTTGCATTAAATCGGAATGCACTCTCAATCATGCTCAAAACTTGGCTCAAGGCCATTTTTCATGCTCAGAGTTCAATGAAATACACACACATGGTCACATGCACAAATCTTATCCACCAAACTTTGCATCTTGAACATAGTGATTATTCGTCTCACTTATAAAATTCCCATCACGTAAGGCACCCAACAATCATCCAACAATTACACCATAATCACCCAATAATAATTAATTAGCAAATAATTAATTATCCCGATCATAATTAATTATTTTAATTATTATTAATTAACTCATTTATAATTAATTATGTTTATCTTAGTTAATTAATCTAGCTTTAAATTAATTAACTCACCTCGGTTAATTAACACCAACTCTGGTTAATTAGCACCACAATATTAATTAACCCGTCCTCGGGTAAATAATCCAACCATGATTAACTAAAGTTACATAAGTTAATGAAACCGACTACAGTTAACCATAAAGTAACTACGGTTAAATTAAAGTAATTAGGGTTAATAAAATCTAACCATGGTTAAAAAAAAGTAACCATGAGTAAATTAAAGTAACCACAATTATTATAACTTAACTAAGGTTAATTTAACCTAACCGTGATCGTTAATCTAACTCGATCTCTGTTAATTAATCTAACCCGCCAATAATGATAATTAATCTATCCTTAAATGCAGTTAATACCCTAGGTTAACTCACAAACAAATTGTCCGGTGATGGTGGTGATGGTGGTGGTGGCGGCGTTGCACGCCGGGTGATTTGTCGACGGGAGCTTGGGTCGATGGCTACCGGGGAGTGGACCTCATGGGTCTCGAACGGTGCGCGGTGGAGGACGAGCGCAGGTGGTGCTTAGAGGACAACGGGGCTCGCTGTAGCTCGAGTGGAAAATGGGCGTGGCGAGGGCTTGAGAGGAGCTCGAGGGCCGGCGGTAGCTAAACGAAGGAGGTGGTGTTAGATGATGGCGTCGGATGGAGGAGGAAGGGAGGGGGAGCCGAAGAAGAAGAAGAAGAAGAAGAAGAGGGGAGGAGGCCGTCGGGTGGTGAGGGAAAGGGAGGAAAGAGAAGAAGAGAGAGATGTCACTAGTAATAAATGGGGTGGGGCCCACAAGGTCAAATCACTATTCACTAATTCGTCATATATGTATAATATCTAAGGGCGTTCTGGTAATTTAGCTTACCGGGGATAAATTAGTCTATCGATACTAAAACCGAGGGCAATTTGGTATTTTCACATATAAGGTTCAGTCAAGGCTAGGTTTGAGCACTAAGATTTCCAATTCTATGATGTGACGGCTCGACTACTCGGGTTTGACCTTTTTTGACCGACGTCTCAAAACAATCCAATTATTGTCTTTTAAATCCTCAAAAATCCAAATTTATTTTCTAGACTAGAATTTATGACTTAAATACATCGAATCCAGTTTTCTTACAAAAGTAAAATTTCAGGATGTCACAACTCTCCCCTCTTTAGGAAATTTCGTCCTTGAAGTTGAACCATTGTTACACTTCCTCAAAAAGAAAAAGGTACAAACTTTTCACCACTTCCTCGTTTCCCCACGTTACACCCTCACTTCCATGGTGTTGCCAAACTACTTTGACTAACGAGACCTGTCTTGTTCGAAAAACTTGCTCTTTCTTATCCACAATCTACACCGAATGCTCCGTGTACGATACTTGTTCGTCCACTTCAATTTCCTCAAAACTCAACACATGAGTTGTATCAAGTTTATACTTTCTCAACATCGATATGTGGAAACGTCGTGCACTTGAGCAAGTTTCGGCAGCAATGCAAGACAATATGCTAGATTTCCAAACCGCTCTAAAATCTCAAACAGCCCAACATACCTCGGGCTTGGCTTTTATTTATTGCCAAAATGAGATGTCCCTCTCATATGCGATACCTTCAGGAACACATGATCTAGCACCTAAAATTCCAAAGGTCCGCCCTACTTGTCGGCATAACTTTTCTAGCGGGTCCGAGCTGTCTTAAGTTATTCCTTAATGACCTTAACCGCTTCCAATGACTATTGCACCAACTCGGGGCCAGTGATCTTTCTTTCACCAACTTCATTACAACATATAGGCATCTTGCAAGGCCTACCATACAATGCCTCAAAAGGTGCCATTTTGATTCTCTGCTGAAAGCTGTTATTATAGGCAAACTTGACCAAATGAAGCTGTTCCTCCCAACTATCCTTAATAAGAAAAGAAAAATCAGAAAAAATCAATAAAAAATATAAAAATTTATGAAAAAAATTCCAAAAAAAGGAAAAATACAAAAAATGGGAAATGGCCACATTCAACTGGTCCAACCCCAATTTGTAACCTTTGGGTTCCCGAGACTTCCAAAATGACGATTTTGCCCTTCCGGGCATTTGGCCCCGAACCTTTCTCGAACTAGCCTCGAACTTCGATAAGTCATTCTTTAAGCTTATAGGGCTTTACTAGACATGCCGTGATGACCTTAATTGATAATTTGATGTGTTGTATTTGCATGTATTGATTTTTTGATCTGCGCACTTCATTTCTTGATTGTGATTGATAAGATAGAAAATTCTCACCTGCATGAAGCCCGGTAGATCGTTAGAGCCTACCTCACCTTCAATTGCATCCGTATGAATTCTTAGTTTAAGAAATCACTCAACTTAGATCTTGAAAGGGCATCGATGGCATTCTCAATGTAACCAAGTTCCCGAACCCATTTCTCTTGTTTCATAGAATCAAACGGACTATCCCAATCACTTGATAGGGTTTCCGATCATACCCTCTGTTGACACCCGAATTTTTAGTCGGTTTTCTTTAGTTTTATTTTCCAAAATTCATTAAAAATTCACAAAAAAATAAAAATTGAAAAATCAACATTGGAAGCCTTGGCCAAGCATAAGGAACCAATTTGGAACAAAAAAATAATTTTTCATATTTTTCACATTTTTTTAATATTCTCGGAAAATAGGAAAATATTAGAAAATGCATAAAAAATACCTTTCGAGGTCAAAAAAATACACAAAAATATCCAATATTTTTCTTTTAATTCCCTTTTCATATTGACCTCAAGAAAAATTGAAAATTGAGTTCAATTTTAGGTGTTCCTTCACAATACCTAGAGTTGAATTTGCACAAAAAATACCAATTGAGTTTTTTTATTTGCAATTTTTGCACATTTGGAGTCTAGACATTCAATTGTGGTCCCTTTGAACTTCAATTTGATCAATTGCACCCTCAATTGCGCCAATTGCACGAATTAGGCCAAATCCCCAAATTATTTGCAATTTAATCCCTCAATCGGCCAATTTTCGAAATTACTTTTAATTGAGGGACTATCTTGATAAAATTGGACTGTACCCCTATGTTTTCATACATTTCAAATCAATTGGCATAGGTTTCATAGTCCAATTTGGTCAAATTGACACTCAATTGGACTTTTTCCCCAATTTGGGCAAATTGAACATTTGAGGTTTCCATAGAAATTGAGGTGAAATTTTGGGCAAAATTACATTTCTAGATAATATCCAGGCCCCTAAGTCCAATTTTGAGGTTTAATTGCAAAAATTCCCAGTCAATTTGGATTAATTTTGAAAATTGTGCAAGAATTATCGTCGGAACCGGTTCGGACCGGTCTCACGGCCGGTCGGACCGGTCGAACCGTCCTGGAGCAATATCATCTTCCCCAAATTCACCCGTGCCATTTGCAGGTTCAACGGTGGATTTTGATGATCAAATTGAAGCTCAATCCCAGCCTCATTGGACTAATTGTTGTAGGGCTTTTGTTCTTCGGGGAAAAAGGCGTCGATCTTCACCGGTGATGGAGCCGATCCTCGCCGGAGCACGGCGGAATGGTCGGTCAAAGCTCCGGCGAGGCGAAAGTCAGCACTATCAAGGCAGGGTGTAATTTGTGTTCGTTTAAGGTTTAACGGACGCCGGACGGTCTTGGACGGGATTCTAACCAACTCCGTCACCGTCCGGCAACCATAAATCACGTGGGTGGCACGTGAATCACCCTCGGCCAGCTCACGCCCGACGCGCCAAATTTCAAAAATCCACTATAAAAGCCAAAGAAGATTCCGGAATGAAGGGGGGAGGTTCATTCGTGCTCGCACAACAACAGAATAGAGAGAGAAAGAGAGAGATTAAGAGAGAGAGTCTCTCGTGAGCGTCGCGGTCACTTCGCCGGAGCTTGGACCGTGAGTCGCCCGTCCGACCATCTCGGGCGATCTCGAGCTTCGAAATCAAGTTCAGAAGCTCGCATACACTCTAAGGAAGCGATCGCACCGTCCGGATCAACCTGCAACATCAAGAACTGGTAAGTTGAACTTCAAACTTTGCTCCTGCACGATCATGGTACATCAACTTCACGAGCACAATCCTTGAAATTACCGTGTGCCTTTTTGTCCTCGAGCATTGCTGATCATCTCTGCATATCTGTTCTGCTTTGATTTTGCATAAAACCCGTCAATCGAGTCCGCGAACCTCAACCTCCATGGCCGATTGTTGTCGAAGCTCGTCTAGACAAATCTAGACCAAACCAAGTCAATCGGACCTGCGCAGTAAGGTTTCTGAACTTCAATCGAGTGTTTCCTATGGATTAATTAGCTTATAATGCTGGATATGGCGTGATTGAACTCTGCGACTATAGGTCTGTGTAAGCTTGACTAGTGCTGATTCTATGATTGAAATGTTTTGATGCTGAGGTATGTGGATCTAGAGGTTCGGGCGAGTCGAACGCCGTAGGTTTCATGTCATTCCGGCGAGATCCCACCGTTGGATCTCGCCGGAGAAATGTCGCCCGTCCATATAGGTGTCGCCGAGAGGAAGAAGATGATGACGTGGCCGGTCGGCGTGGTCAAAGGCCCGACGTGTCGAAGTCTGGTTGGGCCGGCTCACGTCCGAGTCGGCTCGGTCGTTGGCGCGAGCGAGCCGACTCGGACATGATCCAACGGCCGTGGTAATTCTATAGTTTTGATTTAGAGCCGTTAGATCTTATTTTCGTAATTTCGGATAATTAGTTTGTTAAAAAAATACAAAAAAAAAAATATAAACGGCGCCGTTCGGTGTAAGAGATGCGACGTCGTTTAGACCTTAGGTAGATCGAACGGCCCGGATAGAGTCTAGGGTTTAATCCCGACCGTCCACGCATAAGTCGAGCGACGTCGTTTTAGGAGGAACACCCGAAGCGTTGTCGTTTTAGCCTCAATAGGAACGAATGGCTTAGATCTTACTTCTAGCTTTTAATCGTGGCCGTTCACATTGTTAACAGATGCGGTGTCGTTTTATCTAAGAGATAGTTGACGGTCCAGATCATTTCTTAGGGCCAATCGTGGCCGTTCATTCGTTCAAAGGCTATGCGGCGTCGTTTTTATGAAGAAGGCCGAGACGTCGTCGTTTTTGTCCGAAGGCGAGTCGACGGCCGAGATCAAATCGAGGATTGATCTCGGCCGTCCATCTCTTTTCTTTATATTCGGATATTAGAAAACATTTTAGAAAAAAAATCAAAAATAAATAGAATATACATATACGTCGCCGTTTTGTGTAGAGCGAGTCTGAGTTTGGTCGGACCGGGTTGACCGGTCGTTGACCGGTTGACCCGGACCGGTTTATTAATAAAAAAATAATAAAAAATAAAAAGAAATTTCCAAAAATCCGAAAAAATTGTAAAAATACTTAGAAAATTCATAAAAATTCCCCGATTTTCATAAAAAATTTCTAAAAATTTCTAGATCGATTCGGGACTCATAAAGTCTAGATCGAAAATTTTTTAGACTTCGAGGGTCGATTAATTTCGATCCGGAAAATTCCCAATATTTTTGAAAAATAAATAAAAATTCCAAAAAAAATAGAAAAAATTAGAAAAATTCAAGAAAATCACAAAAAATGAGAAATGGCCACCTTCAACTGGCCAAATCGAAATTTTGTGATTTTCGGGTCCCAAACCCCAAAAATGACCATTCTACCCTTCTAGGCCATTCGCCCCAAATTTTTACCCAAATCACCCCAACACCCAAATTCGATTTTTGTATGGGCCGATAGGGCCATTTTAGACATATCAAACCTTAATTGATTGATTTGATTGCTTGTAATGATTTTGATTGCGCGTTAAATTTTTGTGATTGTGATTGATTAGGATAGAAAATTCCCATCCGCATGAAAACTTAGAATTGTTAGGGCCTACCTCACCCGTTATTACATCCGTATGAATTCTTAGGTTAGAAAAACAATCAACATCGATAACCGAAAGGGCGTCAAACATGAAATTTGGCGTAACCAAGTCCCCGGACCCAAAATCTCTGGTTTTCGCGGAACCGAACGGTTTCTCCCGACCGCTCGGTAAGGTTTTCCGATCGTACCTTCTAATAAATCGATCGGTGGCGACTCCAAAATTGCATGTACACATCGCACATGCCACCCGACCACACAAGGTCAATTTCGATATTTGAAAAATTTTACCCGACATCGCGATTCGAGTAATGGGTCCCGGGAGAGACCCGCGATCCCATAAAAAATATATATAAAAGGGGGATCGGCTCGTTAACCCTCGCCCGCCGGGGACCGACCAACGGAGGGTCGCGACAGACCGGCGACTCCGCTGGGGATAATTTAGAGGACTTAAGCCGATAAAAATGTTGAGTGTTTTCTAACCCCGTTTTCGCGAGATGCTCTTGAAGGTGAGGTACGTCTAATAACAAAAAGTGTTAAATGTTGATGCAGATGGGAGTTATAAGGGGTGGCGTCTGTGCTAACCATTTTTTATGCAGATATGGAGTTTTGGATTGTTTGTTTATTTATGCAAATTTTGAAGCGGTGTTTTGAATATAAATTGTGGTGCATGTCTTGCATATTTCGAGGATCACGACACTGCACACACAAGCGCCTAAACCCGAGCCGCGAAATCACCTTTTAGGTCGCCATAGATAGGGATCGGTATGCGAAGCTCTTGTGTTTGATTGCACTTGGGTTGACCATATTTGATCCCGCTCGCTATGCAAGATTGATGGTCCTACCCACTTGTTGTTTGATTGCGCTTGTGGGCGGCCCATCGATTTGTATAGCGGGAGCCTTTTTAGGTCCATACCCGAGCCTTTTTTATTTCTTTAGAGTTAAACCTCACCTGTCTCATGCGCATGTGAAATGGATGGTTGGTATACCTAAAACCAAAAACCAAAAAAAGAGTAACATCGGTTGGTAAGGCTTTCTACCCTTTTTATTTTGAACTTGTAAATTTAAATTTTGCATATCATACATTTTCACTACATATCATCACAATTTGTAAGATCGTTTAAGTGATCGGGGTTGAAAGTCAAATTTTCCTTTTTAGGATAGATGGCGCCCCAAAGTCGTGTTGATGTACCCGATGTATTCACATGGGAGCGGAGGACCATTCGACGCGAGGACCGAGTACCCGCTACATTCCGAGTTTTCGGATTTGTTCACGGACGATAGCTCAACGGACGGAACCGCATCCGTAGCGAGAGTTGCGATTATACCCGATGTGGACGATATTTGGAGCTCGAGCGCGAGAAAGAAAGAATGCGGGAGTTGTACATGAAGTTGGCAAGAAAGCCACGTGCGACCAAGACGGCCCCAAAACATTCCCCGATTAAGAAGAAGGAAATCATCACCATATCCTCCGATGATGAAGAAGATATCAAGCTTCCCAAGATAGTGGAGATTTCATCCGAGGAGGATACCATCCCGATTGTCTAGATTAGTACGACTTTGGGACAGTTTCTAGATTTTATTGTATTTTGAGTCTATTATGTACTTTCATCGACATTTATTGTCCGAACATCTCTAGATACTATCATGTTCTATCTCTTTCGACTTTATTGTGTTAGACTTGTAAGTTTCATGAGTTGTCAATTTGTGAACGACTTTTTACCCCGATTACGCTTAAACGATCCTAATCAAATTACATGCCATCTTTGGGTGAGATTTGGTCCATAATTACCCTATTTGGCTTATTTGGGTCAAGTGGGAGTAGTTGACCCTCATGTTACCAAAAGATGACATGGAATTTGGTTAGCACATTTGCATAACATTACATGCATATGCATATTAAACTGTGGTAATTGACTTTAGGATCATCATTTTCGCATTTTTAGATCATGGGGAATGGAGACATCAAAGTCATCCCAATACCGCGCAAGGAACTCGCTATATGGTGGGATCGCCTCGACATCGTCAACAAAGCCTATGTGGAAGGACGATTGGGACGACTTGTAGATTTGATCAAAGTGGAATACCAACCGGCGCTCATTCAAGCACTAGCCAAGGCATGGGACGCGCAAACAATGACATTCAACTTTCGAGGATTGGAATTGACCCCTACGCTTGAGGAGTATACCGCTATTATCGGAGCCAAATTTGAAGAACGTATAGCTCAACCCCCTTTGGACATGGACTCCACTCGTTCGTTATCGAGTTTCCTTCGCCTTAAAACTTCCGAGATTGAAAAAGTTTACAAATCCAATTCCAACAAATTCACCTTCTCGTTCCTTTTCGACAATTATTCCTCTCTACCCACCGAAACCGGTCATAAATCGGGAAAGGTGTTCATCTTGGCTTTCTTTGCATTCGTTCTATTCCCGACTTCTAGAACTACCTTTGACCCTTCCATAACCCATATAGCCAAACAAGCGTGTCGTCGTTGGGATTATTCATACATGATATTAGCCGAGACCTTCCTCTCCTTAAATCATTCCAAAACTTCAAAAAAGGCTGTTTTCCAAGCGTCTAGCGGATTACTCCACTTGTGGTTCACCTCTCATATAAAAACTTTCCAACTCCGAGTGGGGTGTTATGAGATCAATGAGCACGTTCACCCTCTTAGATCCTTCCTTAAGTGTCAATCCCTTGTACCCAAATACTCATTCAAAAAGTGGGTTGAGCTATTGGACAATTTGAAACCCGAGCATATTAGATGGCGTTTGACTTGGCCCAAGATCGTAGAAGCTCGCATTTCGGGTATTGAAGATAACCCTATTCCCTTATTGGGATGTACCGGCGCTGTGGCGTATTACCCCATTCGAGTGGTGAGGCAATTTGGAGTTCTATAAGAGATACCACCGGATGTTTGACCCGGGATCTTCTCATTCGATATGACACGAGGAAAGCTCACTAAGGAAACAAAGGAGTTGTATCGGGCCCGGATCAAGCTTATTCTTCACGCTTTGAAGGATTCCCCACTGCAACAAGTTGAATGGCCGGACTATTTGGACGACGAGATGAACGTTCACGGGGCCTCCAAGGAGTATATCCGGAAGTTCAAGGAGTATCGTCAATCAACGGTCGAGCCATATGTACCCGAGTGCGTATCTCCTCGGATTGAAGAAGTGGAGTCATATGAGCCAGAGTACATAGTACCATACGTACCGGGAGTAGAGCCGTACATTCCCGAAGATCCAGAGCAGTGGATATCGGAAGAAGGAGAAGACCCATACTTGTGGGATTCCGATGGATCGGAAGAGCAAGAAGAGTGGAAGCGTCCCCGACTTGGATAGATCCATTCCCCCATTTAGATTTTACATATTTGTTATCTTTTAGATACGTTTGAACAATTTGGTTTGTAATAAATATGTACTATTTCTTTTATGAGCATTTCATGCATACATATAGAAAAGTCAATTACCACGGATCAATGTCTCCAATCCTTTAATATTTCCCATACTGATTTGATATCCCGAAAACAGGTGAGTGACAAATACGAGGACTCGTAGCAAAACGCGCAAATTAAGAATGGAACAAGAGGAGCTCGCACCTCGTGTGGGTAATCCGGAGAATCAAATGAATGTGATCGCCACAATGGTGGCGGAGATGAAGGCAATGATGATTGCAAGCCGGGGGAGATACCCCGTTGACCCTAATTCTCAAGCTCCTGCGGGGCCATCCGATGGGGCGAACGCTAATCCGGCGCCCGCCAGCAATCCAACTACGAATCCGGAGAGACCGCCTAAAGATCCTCCCATTGTGATTGACCTGGAGAAAAAGGAGAAGCAAGTCCTCAAAATGGAAGAGGAAATTAGGAGGCTCGCTAAGATCGAAGAGTGTTTGGCGAGTCGGGGTTATGAACTCTCGAGGTTCGACAAGGTTGCACCGTTCGAAAAGATAGAGGTTCCTGCCGATTACAAGGAACCGGACTTTGTGAGGAGATATAATGGGACCGGGTGTCCCAAGGCGCACTTAAAGTATTACTTACGCCGAATGTCGCAATTCTCCGACAACATCCCACTCTTGGTTAACACCTTCCCGGAGAGCCTATCTGGGGCGATCCCGGCATGGTTCATTGAATTAGAGCCGGAGAGGCTCGCCGATTGGGATAAAGCGGCAGACGAGTTCCTTCGGCAATACAAGTTTAACACTTTGACCGCCCTAACTAGGGAGGACCTTTTAAGGACGGTAAAAGGAAAGAGCGAGGCCGTTCGCGCCTACGCCCGGAGATGGAGAGCACCGGCCGTGCGAGTCAAGCCGCCCGTCCCGGAAGAAGAACTAATAGACCTTTTTCTCAAGGCCCTTCCATTTGAATTTTTCGACAAGCTGAACACTTCTGGGTGTCAAACATTTGCGCACCCGATCAAGGTGGCGGAGCGCCACGAGTGGGCATTAAGAGAAAAGAAGATACCCGAGGCGCCTTTCAAACGCCAATACCCTTTGAGAAGGGATATTAGGGAGCAAACTGGAGAAGTAGCTTTTGTCCCTAATCCGCCAAAGCCCTTAAATTTCTCGCCTTCAATTCCTACCCAAGGAACGTCCTCCTGGACCACTTTCAAACCACCGGAATTCGGAAAAAGAACCCGGTTGTTTTCACTCCACTACCCCGACCCTTATCCAAATTGTTACCCATGCTTGTTGGAGAATCGCTTAGTTGCTAAAGAGCCACCTAGAGCTCACCCACCAAGATTTCCGGGTATGATGAGACCCGGACGTGCGTATACCATATGGGAGAAAGGGGGCATAACGCGGACAACCTGTCTCGCTTTGAAGTTCAAGGTGCAAGCATTGATCGATGGAAAAGTTCTAGAGTTTGATAAAGCCGAACCGAATGTGCAGCGTAACCCGCTACTCGAGCATCGCGAGGTGAACGCGATTTTGGAGGTGAAGAGGACGAGGTTACGGAATTCATAGCGGATATGGGTAAAATGCGGGATGTCTTGACATTGGCCTCGCAATACCCGGAAGGAGAGAGTATTTCCCGGGAGCAAAAAGAGGCTTGCTTGGAAAAATTGATTAGCTTGGGCATCATAGGAAGAATGGAAAATGTCGCTTTCAAGGGGACCTATGTGGCGGTAGACATCTTGTCCGAGGAGTTCGCGATGAAACCTACGAGGGGAGCTCTTTTGAAAATACCCTCGGGATATTTCATGAGCATCAAAGATGGTCAAGAAATTGAAGAGATAGACGAATATGAAGTCCGTCTGGATAAGGCCCGCCGAGGCGATAGAAGATTTTTGCAGAAAGCCCTAGAGAGGGGCGAAATAGTTGATAACCTAGGGGAAGATAGTGGTGGTTACAACTTTAAAGTGTTGTATTCGGCACCCCCAAGCTTTTTTGTCGATTCTAGAGATGTAGTCCCCGATGGGTGGGGTGGAATGGATGACCCCGCAAGTGACGAATTTATGGGAACGGTCGATGAAGTTAAGGACCAAGCGGCTCCTCGGGATGAACAGAAGAACCAAGAGGTTGATATGCGACTTTCTAATCTGGAGACGCATATACGTCATTTGACGACTATGGTAGCAGAATTATCGCAATTAATGGCCAGGAACAACGCCACAAGAATAGAAGAGAATATGCAGATTCTGGAGATACGGCGGACCATGGAGACACAGAATCGAAAGATCGCTCTACTGCAAGAGCAAGGAAATGACGTGTCAAGGAAAATGGATGAGTTGAAGGAGCTGATTACGCCACTTACTCAAGCAAGAAATGTTCCGCCTCAAGGCACGAACCCGAGAGTGACCTTCCGCACGAAATATAATGGCGCTGGGTGTCCTCCGGCGCATATCTCATATTATCTCCGCCAAATGATTGGCCACCATGAAGATGATGAAACATTGATTCGGAATTTCGGACAAAGTTTAACGGGTCCCGCACTAGCATGGTTTCAGTTAATTGACCTAGACTGGGTCCCGAGCTGGGAGGATTTATCGGAACACTTCATACGACACTTTGAAGCTGGAATCGGAGGTTATTTCACTAAGGCTAATCTGTTGAATATCGGGAAAGGTGAAGATGAGAGTTTTGAACTTTTCGCTAGAAGGTGGAAGAAACACGCTGTGATAGTGCAACTGCCATTGTCGGAGAGGGAAATGCTGGAGTTTGTACTTGAAGTCACTTCCGGCGGAATACTTTGATCGCATGTATGCATACACTTACTCGTCGTTCCAACATATGGTGGAGATTGGTATGAGAATTGAGGGGATTATCCTAAGAGTCAAAAGAGAAAGGCAGAGGGATCTAGATGAAGAAAATGCTTACTTGGTAAGGCCAGTCCGAACATAACCCCGAGGATGTTCATGAGGATGAAATGATCGGGATGGTAGATACCCCAATTCGTTTCGTGATTGATTTGAACAAAGTTGATAGCTGGGAGTTAGAAGCTTCTAGTTCGGAAAAACCATCAATATCCGAATCACTACCGAGAAAAGATCATACCGGTGAGGATTAAATTACCGCCTGTGGAAGAGTACAACTCAAGGGCGGTTCACTCGGGATTATGGAACGGGCGAGATTGACACCATAATGAGATCCGGAAGGTGTTATCCACCGAGAGAAGCGGATTCTGAAAAGAGAGTCCCAACTGCGGAAGAGGTTGAGAAGTTGCAATCGGTAGTAAGGACCGGTGAATATGAGGTCGTTGACCAACTGCGGAAAATGCCGGCACGGATTTCCTTATTAGATCTCTTCAAAAATTCTGAAAAGCACAAGGATGCCCTTTTGAAAGTCTTTGGATGAGGTGCATGTTCCGGAAACAATTAACGAAGTGCAATTAGGAAACTTTGTGGGTGCTATCCTTCTGAAGGACCGGATATCCTTCTCGGACGAAGACTTCCCGAAAGAAGGGCGAGTCCACAACAGAGCCCTCTACATAGCCGTGAGGTGTCACGGGAAGGAGTTTCCTCGCGTCCCGATTGATAACGGCTCTGCTTTTAACCTATGTCCACTAAGCACTTTGAGAAGCTTGGGGATCAATGAAGATTTTGTGAAGACATCCAAGGCCACCATCCGGTCATTTGACGGAGTCTCCAAGAATGTGGTGGGAGAGATCGAATTGGACATTGTCATTGGACCGGTAACATTTTCTATACCGTTCCAAGTATTGGATATTCCAAGCGCCTTCACCTTGCTCCTGGGAAGACCGTGGATTCATGTGTCCGGAGCGGTACCTTCCTCTCTGCATCAAAAGTTAAAATTTGTGGTCAAGGGTCAATTGATCACCGTCCATGGCGAGACAGGGCATCGAGCCGCTTTAAAAGGGATGGTCCCATACATTGAACCCTCAAAAGAGGAGGAGCTGAGTTATCACACCTTTGACATTGTATCATCATGCATGTGTCACCGGATGCAAAGGTGGCTATACAGAGCTTTCGAGACCCGCAACTATGGCGGGAAAAGTGCTACTCTCGAATGGATTTATTCCAGTGCTTCGGATTAGGGAAATATGGTCGGGGAATCCGTAACCCTTTGAATTTGGGCTCAAATGACCACAAGGTTGGTCTGGGTTATAATGGAATAGCGAAAAATAACATAGGTCGAGGCCGAGGTCGAAACAATCGTTATGGAGACCGTGGACGCCGTGGACGCCAAGGTGGCCGTTTCATAGGTACCGATGTGTGGAAAGCTAGAGGAAAAATGCTCCTAAACCCTTTATTCGAGGTATTCTCTAAGGGAGGCAAATGGCTGGAAGATGGGGACATCTCCGAGGATGCAGAGCCGGACTTATTCAACCCGTTCCTGGATAATTGAGTGAACGTGATAATTGAGTGGCCGGACGATGATTTCCCCACCCCTGAGTAAAAGGCTCTTTCTCGAACTTTATCTTTTAATGCATTTTGATTACTGCATTTGCTTTAAAGCTTTTTGATGTTTTAGCACCCTTTGGGTCACATGCTTTGTGATCCGAGGAAGTGCGATCTTGTATTGTTCTTAGTTGCATCCATTAATGAAAAACATTTCAAATTTGATTACGGACATGTGGAGCAACGGATTGGTCCGATGATGACAATTGATTCTACCATGAAACTTGAGGCCCGATCCGCTATATGATCTAGAGTTTTAAATAGCTTTTGAGAACCAGGATGTCCGGAAGATCGTGGACTAGTTCTCCTTTCCTTGTCTAAGAAAATTGAAATTTGAAAAAATGTTTTCATGATAGAAATCATGCATCCTTCAATTTTATCATCTTTGAATACTAACCTTTCATGGTGCATTTCGGGCATGTCATCCCACCCATACATAACAGGTTAATATGTGACTCAGATCAGCTCAATGACTATGCATGCGAAGTTGACGTAGACGAGGTTGATGTGAGCGATATCAAGAAAGAATGGGATTGTTTTGAAGAATCTAAACCCCCTATTTCTGAAGAACCCATCACTATTAATTTGGGGGATTCTGATTGTGTCAAGGAAGTAAAAATAGGAGGACACCTGTCTGCAGCAGATATTTTAAGAATGACGGTGTTACTCAAGGAATATCAAGATATCTTCGCCTGGTCGTATGCTGACATGCCGGGTCTAGATCGTGAGATTGTGGAGCATGCTTTGCCCACAAATCCTTCTTGCACACCAGTAAATCAATCGCCCGGAAGAATGAATCCCGAATCGGCGGATAAGATCAAGGAAGAGTTAAGAAGAAGGACGGAAGAATTAGAATATGCGTGGATTATCGGGACTTAAACAAAGCTAGTCCGAAGGATGATTTTCCCTTACCGCACATTGATGTGCTCGTCGACGCATCTGCGGGCTTTGAATTATTCTCCTTTATGGATGGATTTTCGGGATATAATCGGATCATGCTGAAGGAAGAAGATAAGATCAAGACCTCATTCACTACACAATGGGGAACCTTCTGTTACAAGGTAATGCCCTTTGGATTGAAAAATGCAGGGGCAACATATCAAAGGGCTATGGTGACCCTTTTTCACGATATGATACATAAGGAGATTGAGGTTTATGTGGATGATATGATTGCCAAGTCCAAGCCTGGAGAAGACCATGTTAAAGTGCTGAAGAAGTTATTTGATCGATTGAGAAAATATAAGCTCAAGTTGAATCCTGCGAAATGCGTATTTGGTGCAAGATCCGGAAAGCTGCTAGGATTTGTGGTGAGCAATCGTGGTATTGAAATTGACCCTTCCAAGATTAAAGCCATATGGGAAATAGGAACTCCCATTCTTGTCAAAGAAGTAAGGGGTCTACTGGGAAGATTGAATTATATATCCAGATTCATATCCCAACCGTCAGAAACGGCAAAACCCTTCTTCAAGCTGTTAAAGAAAGGTGCGAAGGTCAAATGGGATACGGAATGTCAACAAGCATTTGAGAAGATCAAGGAATATTTGGTACGGCCTCCAGTACTAGTACCTCCTATCCCTAATATTCCTCTAACTCTATATCCGACAGTTAATGATGAATCCCTGGGAGCTTTACTTGCCCAAACTAACCCCAAGGATCGTAAAGAGCAAGCCATATATTATTTGAGCAAAAAGTTTACAACATCTGAAGCCAAGTACCCAGCAGTGGAAAGGACTTGCGTAGCATTGGTTTGGGTCCTCCACAGATTGAGGCAGTATATACTGCATTATCATATAGAGCTGGTCACTGAAAATGACCCTATCAAGTACCTTTTGGAGAAGCCGACGTTGCTAGGAAAGATGGCTAAATGGCAAATACTACTTTCAGAGTTCGATATCAAAACCTCTCCCCAAAAATCTGTCAAGGGAAGAGCAATTGCTGACATGCTAGCCGAGAATCCTCCTAAGGACGTTTGAGGAGCGAAACAAGGGAGGTCAAATTCGAACATATCGGAAGACAAATGGACAATGTACTTTGACGGCGTAGTGAACCTCACTTGGATCGGCATCAAGGCGTTCGATATCCCCCGAAGATCAACATTATCCAGTTTCAGCCAAGTTGGTATTCCCCGCACCAACAACATTTCGAATATGAAGCCTGCATACTAGGATTACAATTGGCCATCTCATTAAAGGTGAAGAAGCTCTTGGTATATGGAGATTCCATGCTGATTATTTTACAAACCCAAGGAGAGTGGAAGACGAAGGATCCCAAGCTTATTCCTTATCATAAATACCTCGAAAAACCGATCCAACACTTTGAAGAGATCACTTTCGAATATCCGCCAAGAACCCGGAATCACTTCGCAGATGCTTTGGCCACATTATCAGCCATGTTACAAGTGCAAAATGGTCTTGAGATAGAGCCATTAAGGATTGATATCTTAGAGCAACCTGCATCTTGCATGGTCATTGAAGAAGAACCCGATGAAGAACCGTGGTATCATGACATCAAGAATTACTTATCGAAGGGCGAATTCCCGCGGGACGATCAACCAGAAGATAAAAAGTACATAAGCAAGATGGCATCTAAATTTTTCCTCAGCGGACAGATCCTATACAAGAGATCCTTTGACTCGGTCCTGCTGAGGTGCGTGAATTCCAAAGAAGCAAATCTCATTATGAAAGAGATTCATGAAGGGGAATGTGGACCGCATATGAATGGCCACCTCCTCGCCAAGAAGATCATGAGACTCGGGTATTACTAGTTGACTATCGAGTCGGATTGCAACCAGCATGTTAGATCCTGTCATCAATGTCGGGTGTACGGTGACAAGATAAATGCACCACCAACCGAGCTACATCAAATGTCAGAGCCCCGGCCATTTTGCATGTGGGGAATTGATATGATTGGCCCTATCAATCCAAAGGCCTCCAACGGACATCGTTTTATTTTGGTGGCTATTGACTACTTCACCAAATGGATTGAAGCTAGCTCATATACCAATGTCACTGCGAATAGTGTGGCTAAGTTTATCAAGCGAGATATCATCTCAAGATATGGAGTGCCAAGAGCCATCATTACGGACAATGGCTCTAATCTGAACAACAAGGTAGTCGATCAACTATTGGAACAATTTAAGGTACGACACCTTAATTCTTCACCTTACCGCCCGCAAATGAATGGAGTCGTGGAAGCGGCTAACAAGAACATCAAGAAGATATTGGCCAAGACTGCTGAGAAGTATAGAGATTGGCACGAAAGATTGCCATATGCTCTTATGGCTTATCGAACTTCAATACGTACTTCAACCGGGGCAACTCCCTACTCTTTGGTATACGGTATGGAAGCAGTCCTACCGGTAGAAGTGGAAATCCCTTCTTTAAGGATCCTGTCTCAAGTTGAGCTCATAGAAGAGGAGTGGAACCGACGGAGACATGAACAATTGAATTTGATTGATGAAAAACGATTAAAGGCCATCTGCCATGGTCAGAGCTACCAGAAGAAAGTGGCCGGAGCTTTTAACAAGAAGGTCAAGCCTATAAATTTTGAAGCGGGGATGCTAGTTGTGAAGAAAATGCTCCCAAATGCCCAACATCCAGGAGGCAAATTTATGCCGAATTATGAAGGCCCCTACGTGATTCGGAAAGTCTTATCCGGGGGAGCTCTTATACTTGTAAACATGGATGGAGAAGAGTTGGCAAGTCCAGTGAATTCGGATGCCGTGAAGAGATATTTTCCTTGAAATAAATTGAGCTTCGGAGCGATTAATAAGCAGATCCGAGTCACATAGAATTTTGCATTCGCATGACATCTGCATACATGCATTTGCATACGTTTGTATTTTGTAGGTGGACTGGGAATCGTGAAGAGCTTTGCAAAGCAATTGATCAAAACAGGGAAGTTTGTCTATTACTTTGGATTACTGATTTTGAATATCATTAACTGATGGTTTCCTTTTGTTTTTACAGGAAACGGGAGTCAACATCCGAAGGAGGTAGAAAGAAGTCGCTTCGGAACTTGAAATTTTGAATATCTTTGACTAATCGGTTCCTTTTGTTTTTACAGGAAACGGGAGTCAACGTCCGAAAGAGACAAGAAGAAATCGCTTCTGAACTTAAAATTTTGAATACCTTGAACCGATTGTTTCCTTTTGTTTTTACAGGGGACAGAAGCCAATATTTGAAGAAGACAGGTTTGAGGTTCTCTTTCTTTACAAAGAATTTTCATACGCCGTCGTGCTTGAAATTGAAAAAACTTGGATTTATAGAGCCACAAAGCCCTTTCAAAGAAATATTCCTTACAAATTATAGAAACATCTTTTGAATATTATCTTTGATGAGAACATTTGGCAAACGATGAATTTTGATGAAAACGCCCTGAGTTTCTATAAAAGGGCATGCTTTGAAAGCTTTTCAAAAGAATGATCCTTCAAATGAAAAGAGGCAAACTTTGTCCTTAAACACGTCCCCGACACACTTGAGCGATGAGTGAGAGTGATAGAGCGAAAGAGCTTAACCTCGGGACGTAGGGGTCATTCGCGGTGATTACATGGATTGAAATGATGAAAGGCATTTCCATTTCAAAATTATCCATACACATTTATATCTCTTGACAACCAATCTGAGCCAAAATGGAGAATTTTCTGGATATAACCCTGTCAAGAACCACCCCACCTTGGGGCATATTTGGAGGTTCATTGGATGATTCCTTGGAGAAAAGATCGGGTAAGACTTTATTGTACTAACTTGCATCAATCTTTTTGTGATAGCTTCAGGTGATTCCTGGCAGAGACTTGGAACACCTCAAAGTGAAGAAAAGCATTTCATTTCTATATCCCCAAACACTTACCCCTTGAAAAGCCAATTTGAGCATTTGAATATTCATTTCTAAACCCTTGTTGGTGATCACCTCCTTACACTGGGGCAAACAAAGGAATTACCAGCAATGAGTCAAAAAGCATGATCGGAAGAATTTTGATACTGGTCTCAAAAGAGCCGGTCGGTGCGAAAATGATGAAGAATGAAAGGGCTAGAAAAAGCAAAGTGCCTGGTAAAAGCAAGGCCAAAGCCCATGAAAAGAGCGTCCCGAAAAGGGGCAATTCCCAAAGAAAAATCATCAAGATGAAAAGAGGAAAATCCTCAAAATTGATTGAAGAAAGAATGATCATGAATCTACTGCAAAAGCAAATGAAAGTTGAAAAATGTCAAGATGATCACCAAAGTTCACCCCTCTTTTGAAAATATGGTCATTCTTAAAGAGCCCACCTTAAGCCAAGATACAACCTGTCACCAAGACTTTTTCGATCTAAGAGGTGTTTCAGGTTGATGCAAGAGATCACACGGGAAGCTACCGCTTAAAGAGGTAAGTACAATCCTGTCTTATCATGACTTCGGGGTTCTTGACTTGTAGACTCGAAGAAGCTATTTCTGATCAAAATTCATTTCTAAACCTCAAAATGAATATCCTTTGATAAGCCTTTGACCTGGCCTGAATTACGGTCCCTTTTAAAATGCCTTCTCCGATTAGTCAGATTGTATGCATCTCGAATGATCCCGAAACCTCAAGGTTAGGTTTCCTGTGAGCGGATTTGAATTTCAAGAAAAACCTTCCCAAATGGTGAGAAGCCCTCTTGGATGAAGGAAAATCCTTTTGAAAATTTTTAAAACAACCTTTTTGAAGAACACTCGGGAGGTGTCATTCGAAATCCATCCTTAGTGGAGATTTGAAATTGTGATTGGATACATTTCCTTCGCAAATACACTTTGAAAACTTGTCTGGAATTCTTAAGTTTCTCCCTAGAATTTAAAATTGTCATTCTAATGATATTTGACTCAACTTTCTGCGGGTTCCCTGGTGATCCCAAATTCTCGGAAAAGTTGCATTTTAAAATTTGATTAACTTGGATTCTCTGCGGGTCTTTTGGCATCCCCAGGTCCTCGGATGACACCCTCTCGGACGGTTAGTAGCTGGAGAGACGAAAATCGATCTGCTTTTTTGAAAATTTGAAATAGGGTTTGAGCTCCGTAGGTACACTAGTCAACCTAGGTCCTCAGATGGCACCCTCTCGGACGGTTAGTAGCTGGAGAGACGAAAACCGATCTGCTTATTTGAAAATTTGAAATAGGGTTTGAGCTCTGTAGGTACACTAGTCAACCTAGGTCCTCAGATGGCACCCTCTCGGACGGTTAGTAGCTGGAGAGACGAAAACCGATCTGCTTTTTAGATGGTGAGTCCCCGCATGGAGGATAGCCAATCTCTTTTAAATAGGTGAAACCCCTTTGTTACAAGGGTGAACCTCCCCCTCGACGGTTAGTAGGCTGGAGAGACGAAAGCCGATCTCGCTTTTTAGATGGTGAGTCCCCGCATGGAGGATAGCCAATCTCTTTTAAATAGGTGAAACCCCTTTGTTACAAGGGTGAACCTCCCCCTCAGACGGTTAGTAGCTGGAGAGACGAAAGCCGATCTGCTTTTTAGATGGTGAGTCCCCGCATGGAGGATAGCCAATCTCTTTTAAATAGGTGAAACCCCTTTGTTACAAGGGTGAACCTCCCTCTCAGACGGTTAGTAGTTGGAGAGACGAAAACCGATTTGCTTTTTAGATGGTGAGTCCCCGCATGGAGGATAGCCAATCTCTTTGAAATAGGTGAAACCCCTTTGTTACAAGGGTGAACCTCTCCCTTAGACGGTTAGTAGCTGGAGAGACGAAAGCCGATCTGCTTTTTAGATGGTGAGTCCCCGCATGGAGGATAGCCAATCTCTTTTAAATAGGTGAAACCCCTTTGTTACAAGGGTGAACCTCCCTCTCAGACGGTTAGTAGTTGGAGAGACGAAAGCCGATCCGCTTTTTAGATGGTGAGTCCCCACATGGAGGATAGCCAATCTCTTTGAAATAGGTGAAACCCCTTTGTTACAAGGGTGAACCTCCCCCTCGCACGGTTAGTAAATTTGGAGAGACGAAAGCCGATCTCGCTTTTTAGATGGTGAGTCCCCGCATGGAGGATAGCCAATCTCTTTTAAATAGGTGAAACCCCTTTGTTACAAGGGTGAACCTCCCCCTCGAACGGTTAGTAGCTGGAGAGACGAAAGCCGATCCGCTTTTTAGATGGTGAGTCCCCGCATGGAGGATAGCCAATCTCTTTTAAATAGGTGAAACCCCTTTGTTACAAGGGTGAACCTCCCCTTTCGGACGGTGAGTAGCTGCATAGACGAAAGCCGATCTGCCCCTCTTTTTAAATGATGAATCCCTAGTGGATAGTCAAACCCATTTTAAATAGGTGAAACCCCTTTGTTACAAGGGTGAACCTTCCTTCCAAATCTTCAAACCACCACTCGACATCATACGGACGCTGACCATTGCAAATCTCGTCGCGCCATTCACAGGTAATTCCATACACTGAATCTTTCAACCTCGGATCGACAAATCTCAAACCATAGACAGGTGAGCTACAAGTAAGTCTCTCTCTTCTCATTTCTCTTTCACATAAGACGAGCATGAATTGAAATAATTCCTCACGGAGTCAGAGCTTTAACAGCAAAGGTAAAGCAATTGAATGTCAAGACTTATTTTCTTTAGATTTTTCCCCAGCAGGGTCGATTAAGGATCCAGGTGTCACCTTGTCTTTGAAAGCAACCTCTAACCGAGATTACTTTCAAAGAGGGGCAACTGTTGACACCCGAATTTTTAGTCGGTTTTCTTTAGTTTTATTTTCCAAAATTCATTAAAAATTCACAAAAAAATAAAAATTGAAAAATCAACATTGGAAGCCTTGGCCAAGCATAAGGAACCAATTTGGAACAAAAAAATAATTTTTCATATTTTTCACATTTTTTTAATATTTTCGGAAAATAGGAAAATATTAGAAAATGCATAAAAAATACCTTTCGAGGTCAAAAAAATACAAAAAAATATCCAATATTTTTCTTTTAATTCCCTTTTCATATTGCCCTCAAGAAAAATTGAAAATTGAGTTCAATTTTAGGTGTTCCTTCACAATACCTAGAGTTGAATTTGCACAAAAAATACCAATTGAGTCTTTTTATTTGCAATTTTTGCACATTTGGAGTCTAGACATTCAATTGTGGTCCCTTTGAACTTCAATTTGATCAATTGCACCCTCAATTGCGCCAATTGCACGAATTAGGCCAAATCCCCAAATTATTTGCAATTTAGTCCCTCAATCGGCCAATTTTCGAAATTACTTTTAATTGAGGGACTATCTTGATAAAATTGGACTGTACCCCTATGTTTTCATACATTTCAAATCAATTGGCATAGGTTTCATAGTCCAATTTGGTCAAATTGACACTCAATTGGACTTTTTCCCCAATTTGGGCAAATTGAAAATTTGGGGTTTCCATAGAAATTGAGGTGAAATTTTGGGCAAAATTACATTTCTAGATAATATCCAGGCCCCTAAGTCCAATTTTGAGGTTTAATTGCAAAAATTCCCAGTCAATTTGGATTAATTTTGAAAATTGTGCAAGAATTACTGTCTGCACCGGTTCGGACCGGTCCGACCGCCGGTCGGACCGGTCGAACCGGTCTGGAGCAAGATCATCTTCCCCAAATTCACCCGTGCCATTTGCAGGTTCAACGGTGGATTTTGATGATCAAATTGAAGCTCAATCCCAGCCTAATTGGACTAATTGTTGTAGGGCTTTTGTTCTTCGGGGAAAAAGGCGTCGATCTTCACCGGTGATGGAGCCGATCGTCGCCGGAGCACGGCGGAATGGTCGGTCAAAGCTCCGGCGAGGCGAAAGTCAGCACTATCAAGGCAGGGTGTAATTCGTGTTCGTTTAAGGTTTAACGGACGCCGGACGGTCTTGGACGGGATTCTAACCAACTCCGTCACCGTCCGGCGACCATAAATCACGTGGGTGGCACGTGAATCACCCTCGGCCAGCTCACGCCCGATGCGCCAAATTTCAAAAATCCACTATAAAAGCCAAAGAAGATTCCAGAATGAAGGGGGGAGGTTCATTCGTGCTCGCACAGCAACAGAATAGAGAGAGAAAGAGAGAGATTAAGAGAGAGAGTCTCTCGTGAGCGTCGCGGTCACTTCGCCGGAGCTTGGACTGTGAGTCGCCCGTCCGACCATCTCGGGCGATCTCGAGCTTCGAAATCAAGTTCAGAAGCTCGCATACACTCTAAGGAAGCGATCGCACTGCCCGGATCAACCCGCAACATCAAGAACCGGTAAGTTGAACTTCAAACTTTGCTCCCGCACGATCATGGTACATCAACTTCACGAGCACAATCCTTGAAATTACCGTGTGCCTTTTTGTCCTCGAGCATTGCCGATCATCTCTGCATATCTGTTCTGCTTTGATTTTGCATAAAACACGTCAATCGAGTCCGCGAACCTCAACCTCCATGGCCGATTGTTGTCGAAGCTCGTCTAGACAAATCTAGACCAAACCAGGTCAATCGGACCTGCAGGTAAGGTTTCTGAACTTCAATCGAGTGTTTCCTATGGATTAATTAGCTTATAATGCTGGATATGGCGTGATTGAACTCCGCGACTATAGGTCCGTGTAAGCTTGACTAGTGCTGATTCTATGATTGAAATGTTTTGATGCTGAGGTATGTGGATCTAGAGGTTCGGGCGAGTCGAACGCCGTAGGTTTCATGTCATTCCGGCGAGATCCCACCGTTGGATCTCGCCGGAGAAATGTCAGCCGTCCATATAGGTGTCGCCGAGAGGAAGAAGATGATGACGTGGCCGGTCGGCGTGGTCAAAGGCCCGACGTGTCGAAGTCCGGGTTGGGCCGGCTCACGTCCGAGTCGGCTCGGCCGTTGGCGCGAGCGAGCCGACTCGGACATGATCCAACGGCTGTGGTAATTCTATAGTTTTGATTTAGAGCCGTTAGATCTTATTTTCGTAATTTCGGATAATTAGTTTGTTAAAAAAAATACAAAAAAAAAATATAAACGGCGCCGTTCGGTGTAAGAGATGCGACGTCGTTTAGACCTTAGGTAGATCGAACGGCCCGGATAGAGTCTAGGGTTTAATCCCGACCGTCCACGCATAAGTCGGGCGACGTCGTTTTAGGAGGAACACCCGAAGTGTTGTCGTTTTAGCCTCAATAGGAACGAACGGCTTAGATCTTACTTCGAGCTTTTAATCGTGGTCGTTCACATTGTTAATGGATGCGGTGTCGTTTTATCTAAGAGATAGTTGACGGTCCGGATCATTTCTTAGGGCCAACGTGGCCGTTCATTCGTTCAAAGGCTATGCGGCGTCGTTTTTATGAAGAAGGCCGAGACGTCGTCGTTTTTGTCTGAAGGCGAGTCGACGGCCGAGATCAAATCGAGGATTGATCTCGGCCGTCCATCTTTTTCTTTATATTCGGATATTAGAAAACATTTTAGAAAAAAAATCAAAAATAAATAGAATATACATATACGTCGCCGTTTTGTGTAGAGCGAGTCTGAGTTTGGTCGGACCGGGTTGACCGGTTGACCCGGACCGGTTTATTAATAAAAAAATAATAAAAAATAAAAAGAAATTTCCAAAAATCCAAAAAAATTGTAAAAATACTTAGAAAATTCATAAAAATTCCCCGATTTTCATAAAAAATTTCTAAAAATTTCTAGATCGATTCGGGACTCATAAAGTCTGGATCGAAAATTTTTGAGACTTCGAGGGTCGATTAATTTCGATCCGGAAAATTCCCAATATTTTTGAAAAATAAATAAAAATTCCAAAAAAAATAGAAAAAATTAGAAAAATTCAAGAAAATCACAAAAAATGAGAAATGGCCACCTTCAACTGGCCAAATCGAAATTTTGTGATTTTCGGGTCCCAAACCCCAAAAATGACCATTCTACCCTTTCGGGCCATTCGCCCCAAATTTTTACCCAAATCACCCCAACACCCAAATTCAATTTTTGTATGGGCCGATAGGGCCATTTTAGACATATCAAACCTTAATTGATTGATTTGATTGCTTGTAATGATTTTGATTGCGCGTTAAATTTTTGTGATTGTGATTGATTAGGATAGAAAATTCTCATCTGCATGAAAACTTAGAATTGTTAGGGCCTACCTCACCCGATATTACATCCGTATGAATTCTTAGGTTGGAAAAACAATCAACATCGGTAACCGAAAGGGCGTCAAACATGAAATTTGGCGTAACCAAGTCCCCGGACCCAAAATCTCTGGTTTTCGCGGAACCGAACGGTTTCTCCCGACCGCTCGGTAAGGTTTTCCGATCGTACCTTCCAATAAATCGATCGGTGGCGACTCCAAAATTGCATGTACACATCGCACATGCCACCCGACCACACAAGGTCAATTTCGATATTTGAAAAATTTTACCCGACATCGCGATTCGAGTAATGGGTCTTGGGAGAGACCCGCGATCCCATAAAAAATATATATAAAAGGGGGATCGGCTCGTTAACCCTCGCCCCGCCGGGACCGACGACGGAGGGTCGCGACACCCTCCACAAAATGATTAGTGGCAACTCCATTGGCATCCATACTACGCACATGTCAATAAACCACACTAAGGTCTAACCCGATCTTTAAATTCCTTCCTCCTTCGTGATTTGGGTAATGAGCCTTGGGAGGGGCCCAAGTCCGAAATCCATCCATTGCGAGTTGGACAAAGGCGGCCCATTGACCCCACACCACCTCAAATCCGACATCTAACTCCGATTCGAGGACATGACCTAGGGGCTACGGCAACCGAAGAGTTGATCTCGCGGGTCTCGAACAGTGCGTAGTGGAGCGTGCACGCGGGTGGTGCTCGATGGATGGTGGGGCTCGCGCTGGTTCGGGTGGAAAGCGGCATGGCGAGGGCTCGGGCGGAGCTTGAGGGCTAACGGTGGCTAGATGGAGGAGGCGGTGTGGATAGTGGCACTGGATGGAGGAAGGGAGGGGGAGCCGAACAAAGAAGAAGAAGAAGAAGAAGAAGAAGAAGAGAGGAGGTCATTAGGTGGTAGGAGAAAGGGAGAAGAGAGAAGAAGAGAGAAATGTAACTAATAATAAATGGGGTGGGGCCCATAAGGTCAAATCACTATTTACTAATTCGTCCTATATGCATAACATCTAAGGGCATTCTAGTAATTTGGCTCACCAAGGATAAATTAGTCCACCGGTACTAAAACCGAGGGTGATTTGGTATTTTCACATCTAGGGTTCGGTCAAGGCGGGGTTTGGGTGCGAAGATTTTCGATACTACGACGTGACGGCTCAACTACTATGGTTTGACCTTTTCTTACCGATGTTTCAGAACAATCTAATTATTGCCTCTTAAATCCTCAAAAATCTAAATTTATTTTCTAGACTGGAATTCATGATTTAAAATTCATCGAATCTAGTTTACTTATAGATGTCAGAATTTCGGGACGTTACAAAATCATTAGAAGTAATTGAAAAAAACCCGGATTAAAATCAATTCATCTCTGGTGTTTGCTCATGTTGTTTCTTGGGTCCATCTCTTCTATTTTGGATTTCCTTTTGGGGACTTGCAACAAAAAAAAAAAGAACAATGCATATGTATGCATGTATGCATGCGATGCATGAAATGAATTCAATGCGACTTGGATTCGCTTGGGAAAAGAATGTGATTTTTAGCCTTTAATTCCATTTCAAGGATAATACTTCTTGACCGCGTCCTCATTTATAGGACTTGTCGATTATTCTCTATCCATGTTTACAAGAATAAAAGCTACCCCAAGTAAGATCTTTCGAACTACATAGGGGCCTTCATAATTCAGAGTAAATTTGTGATGTGAATCGTTGCGGAAGGTGAACGTTCTACGAAGATCTAGGAGTTGCGAATTTGCTAACCTCAACGCCCAATCGAACATGTGATTGGTAATCTCGGTATGAACGCGACTTGTTGAAGAACCTGTATCAACCAATCAACGTTATAACGCCACAACTAAGAGAATTCGCGATCTTGCTCGATAAGTTGAATTTGATTGCCACAAGGGAGCCTTGATAAGATCTAGTCCTCAAGAGAACTCAAAGAAGAAAACCTCTCTGTATAATGTTATGAATCAAAAGTTGAGTTATCATAAACCTATAAGCTCTCTTGTATAGGATGCTAGCCCTAACAAGGCAAAATTACAAAAATATCCTTAATTAATGAAAATTCGCCTAAAAATAGAAAAAGGCCTAAAAGTCCATCTAAATGATTCCGAATTGCTTAAAAATGTTGTCAATCACTACTAAAGTAGTGAGTATTGATCAGTGGCCCATTTTCAAGTGTCCCAAAGTCATTGGAACCAAAAAGTGATATTGTTGCGCCAAGGAGCTTGAGAATCTTCAAGTTTCGAATCCATATTATCTCTATTCCAAAGATCTTGAACCATGACGCCAATAGCTTGCTTGAATTCCTTTGCTCTCGCTCGAGTGATGGGGCCTAACGGATAGGATAATGGGTCCTTAGCTCCTCCTCCTCGATAGGGCTCGATGTCCACATCATTCCCTCTCTCGTGCAAAGGATTTGCCCTCAAATCATCACCTGCATAAAAAAGAGTCAAGTCAGAAACATTGAAAGTAACACTAATACCATACTCACTTGGAAGATCAAGCTTGTAGGCATTATCGTTGACTCTCTCCAACACCATGAATGGTCTATCCCCTCATGGTAACAACTTAGAACGTCGTTGTTCGGGAAAACGCTCTGTGCACATATGAACCCAAACCCAATCACCGGGCTCAAACACTACGTTCTTGCGCCTTTTGTTGGCTTGCTTTGCATATTGCTTTGTCTCGTGCTCAATATTCAGCCACGTCTTTTCATGCAAAGTCTTCACAAATTCAGCTTTCTTAGCACCATCTAAATCCACACACTCATCAATAGGCAAAGGGGTTAAATCTAACATAGTTAATGGATTAAAACCATAGACAACCTCAAACGGTGTGAATTTAGTAGCGGAATGCACGCCCCTGTTATAAGCAAACTCAACATAAGGTAAACAATCTTCTCAAGACTTAATATTCTTTTTAATGATAACACGCAATAAAGTCCCTAAAGTCCTATTAACTATTCAATTTAACCATCAGTTGTGGATGACAAGTAGTAGAAAATAAAAGTTGTGTACCTAACTTCTTCCACAATGTCTTCCAAAAGTAGCTAAGAAATTTAGTATCTCGATCAAAAACAATGGATCTAGGCATGCCATGCAAACGGACAACCTCACGAAAGAACAAATCAGCAATGTGCGATGCATCATCGGATTTATGACAAGGTATAAAATGAGCCATTTTCGAAAATCAATCTACAACCACATAAATAGAATCCCTACCATGCTTAGACCTAGGCAATCCAAACACAAAATCCATAGAAAAATCAACCCAATGATGCATCGGGATAGGCAAAGGAGTATACAAGCCATGTGGTTTAGTTCTAGACTTAGCCCGCTTACAAGCAATGCATCTCTCACAAACACGCGTGACATCTTGTTTCATGTGTGGCCAATAAAAATGTTCATGCAGTACTTCATAAGTTTTATTTATGCCAAAATGTCCCATTAAAGCGCTATTATGCGCCTCTCGCACTAACAACTCTCGTAAAGAGCATCTAGGCAAACACAACTTGTTTTCACGAAAGAGGTATCCATCTTGCCTATAGAATTTTTCAAACGCAGCATGCTCACAAGCTTCAAACACTCTTCCTAAGTCATTATCATCAGTATATAATTCTTTGATATGCTCAAATCCTAGACACTTTGCTCCTAAAGTAGTTAGAATTGCGAACCTTCGAGAAAGTGCATCGGCCACCACATTTTCCTTACCTTTCTTATACTTGATTACATATGGAAAAGTCTCGATGAACTACATCCATTTGGCATGTCTTTTGTTCAACTTTTGTTGCCTCCTCAAATACTTCAAAGTCTCGTGTTCGGTATGGATCACGAACTCTTTTGGCCACAAATAATGTTGCCAAGTCTCCAAAGCTCGCACCAAAGCATACATCTCTTTATCGTAAGTTGGATAATTCAATGTTGCTCCACTTAACTTCTCGCTGAAATAAGTTATGGGACGTCCCCCTTGCATCAACATGGCTCCAATTCATGTACCAAAAGCATCACATTGTATTTCAAAAGTAGCACTGAAATTTGGTAAATACAACAAAGGAGCATTAGTTAGCTTATCCTTTAACAGATTGAATGCTCTCTCTTGCTCTTCTCCCCACATGAAACCCACATTCTTCTTGATAACCTTAGTTAAAGGTGCGGCAATGGTGCTGAAATCCTTCACAAATCTGCGATAGAAACCGGCTAAGCCATGAAAGCTGTGCACCTCTCCTACTGTCTTAGGTGTTGGCCATTCACGGATTGCTTTCACCTTTTCTTCATCAACCTGTATTCCATTAGCACCAACAACAAACCCTAGAAATACTAATTTGTTAGTCGCAAAAGAGCGCTTCTTTAGGTTAGCATATAATTGTTCATCCCTTAAAATCTGCAAAATAGCTCGCACATGTTCAATATGGTCATCAAGGCTTCGACTATATATCAAAATATCATCAAAATAGACAACCACAAATCGACCAATAAAAGCACGCAAAACATGATTCATAAGTCGCATGAAAGTACTAGGTGCATTCGTTAAACCAAATGGCATGACTAACCACTCATACAACCCATATTTGGTCTTAAATGCAGTTTTCCATTCATCCCCTTCTTTCGTTCTAATCTGATGATAACCACTTTTCGGATCAATTTTAGTAAAAATGCAAGCTCCATGCAATTCATCCAACATGTCATCTAGCCTAGGAATAGGATGTCGATACTTTACCGTAATGTTATTGATTGCTCGGCAATCAATACACATGCGCCAAGACCCATCCTTCTTCGGCACCAACAAAACAGGAACAGCACATGGGCTAAGACTCTCTCGCACATATCCTCGCTCCAGTAATTTGCTATCTTGCCGCTAAAGTTCCTTTGTCTCCTCGGGATTGCTTCGACATGCGGGTCGGTTGGGTAATGGCTCACCGGGAATCAAATCAATTTGATGCTCTATGCCTCGAATCGGCGGTAGACCTCCGGGAATCTCATCGGGAAAGACATCTTCAAATTCATACAATAAAGATACAATAGGACTAGGCAACCTTGGATCAAGTTCATTAGTAGTAAACAGTGCCTCCTTGTACAAAAGTACAAGCATCGATCAATCCAGAAATAAAGCTCTCCTCACTTCACTCGATTTTACAAAGAAATTATTTTCCCTCTTTTCTTTCCTTTCTCCTTTTCCCTTGGCTTTTACCACTCCACTCTTCTCGGCTACTACTTTTCTTTGCTTCTCAGAATCTTCTTTTCTCTCCCTCTCGACTTCACGTTGTAGTTTCAGTTGATCTTCATACATCTCAGTAGGTGTCATCGGTACCAAAGTGTAAATCTTCTGATTCATTACCAATGAATATTGGTTGGTGTATTCGTCATGATGTACTTTTCGATCATACTGCCATGGCCTACCAAGTAAAAGATGGCCTGCTTGCATAGGTACAACATCACACATCACCTCGTCTTTATATCTCCCTATCTCAAATGGGACTCGGACTTACTTTGACACCTTCACTTCTCCACTATCATTCAACCACTGCAATCTATATGGTCTAGGGTGTTTTTCAGTCCTTAATCCAAGCTTATCTACCATGGTACAACTTGCTACATTCGTGCAACTATCCCCATCAACAATCAAACTATAAATCTTACCATTCACCAAGCATCTTGTATGGAACGGACTATCTCGTTTTGGTGATGCTCCTCCTCCTTAACTTGAACACTCAGAGAACACCTAACCACCATCAATTCACCTTGGACTGGCATATCAACATCGCTACAGTCCTCTAACGGTGGCATCTCAACATCCTATTCCTCCCTGTCACTTTCGGATTGAACATCTCCAAGTCCAGCCATTATCATCACCCTCCTATTAGGATACCGATCTGCGATATGACCCCTGCCTAAACACTTGAAACACTTAATTTCACGAGTTCTAGTGTTAGGATTTTCAGTTTTACCTAAAGTCATATTCGAACCAACTCTCTTGTCCTTCTCCTTCTCCTTTGAAGTTTCAGCCTTAGAGTTGTTTCCCTTCCAATTTGGCTTCTCACCACTCTTCCAATTGGGCTTCCAATTCGAACTTGAACCTCCACCGCTCTTGTAATTTCGATCAATCTTCAATTGCCTCTCAACTTTGATAGCCTTATCCACCAATTCTTCCAACTCAACATAATGTTGCAGCTCTACCACCCTTGCTACATCTTGGCTCAAACCACTCAAGAATCGTGACATTATAGCCTCACGATCCTCTACCACATTATCACGGATCATGGCAATCTCCATGTCTTTATGATACTCTTCCATGCTCTTATCACCTTGTGTGAGATCTTGCAGCTTGTGGAACAAGTCCCGATGGTAATGACTTGGTATAAAGCGTCTCCTCATCACCGTTTTCATCTCATCCCACGTTTCTATCGACCCCTCACCATTACGTCTCCTGCTAGTCACAAATTGATCCCACCATATTATAGCATAATCGGTGAATTCAACAGCTGCAATTTTTACCTTCTTGAGCTTCGACTATCATTGGCAATCAAATACCATCTCCATTCGTTTTTCCCAATCTAGATATGCATCGGGATCATTCTTTCCTTGGAAAGTTGGAATATTCATCTTGATGTTATCAAGTTCATCATCTTCTCAATTTCTAAACCCTCGGCGTCTGTTCCTCCTCCCAAACCTGCCATCTCGATCATCTTCTGTATAAGACACATATTCATCTTCAAATTGCCATTGCCATCTAGGTTGTTCCCTGTTGACGCCTAAATTTTGACTAATCTATTTTTGCATAAAAATTAGAACTAATTTTAGTTCTCAATAAAAATCATCTCACATATTTATTTTTAGCATACATTGCATTGGCATATAATTGGGCAAGCGGAACACTTAATTTAGCGTGCGTCTAGACTAGACATGGGGTGAAAAATGTACCAAGAATATTTGGGCTTCAAAGAAATTTTTTCTTAGGGACTGTATTGTAAATACTAGAACTTCAGGGACTGCATTGCAAATACTAGAACCTCGGGGATTGTATTGCAAATACCAAGAGAAGAGGAGATGATGAAGAGAAGATGGAGAAAGGAAGATGATGAAGAGAAGATAAAGAGAAGGTGAAGAAGAGAAGATGAAAATGGAAGATGGAGAAATGAAGGTGAAGAAGAGAAGATGAAGATGAAGAAGAGAAGATGAAAATGGAAGATGAGGAAATGAAGATGAAGAAGAGAAGATGGAAATGGAAGATGGAGAAATGAAGATGAAGAAGAGAGGATGAAAATGGAAGATGGGGAAATGAAGATGAAGAATGGGAGATGAAAATAATTGTTTATAAAAGAAGAAGAGTTCTTGAAGAGGAGGGGAATTTTTTGGTGAGAGTGAATTTAGAGAGGTCTTGAGAGGAGTTTTAGAGAGAAAATTTGAAGAGAGTTTTGAGATGATATGAGAGTTTTGAAGCACGGTGCTACCATTGCCAATTTCTTCACTGACCAACACAAGCCACAAGTGCATCCCCATCATCCAAGCTCGCCGTAACAAAGGAAAGCTAAGTGATTTCCTAATGTCCTCTAAGGTCGGATACAAATTAGCCGAGATTTTCTACACTGATTTCTCTATGTTTTATGTTAAATAACAGTTGCATATCAATGATGAGACATCAATGGTACAAGAATAGAAGGAAAGCAAAAACGGAGAGAAGATCAACACCTAGATTGCATCTGCCCTGATGATTAATTTGCCAAAGCAATTTCCTCCACTAAAGCTAAGTCATCTTACTTTCTCTAGCTTAGTTCAAATCAATCGCACTCAGTTTTAGTCTTTGTTTAATTTGCAGAGCCTCATGGAATCATAGCAAGATGAGAAAGAAACATGAAGGAGAGATATGACCAAGAGACTTCTCGGTCTAACACACCGAACCGGTCTAATGGTCAAGACAAGCCCGGAGCATAAGTTTGGTGCGAGAGTTCAAACTAGGGAGTAATCTGAAACCTATTTAATCCCGATTTCATGTAATTTCTTTATTTTGAAAATACACAAAAACTAAAAAAAGTCATAAGAAGAAAAACCCCAAAAAAATGGCATCTTTGATCTTCAAGTAGAATTCATCAAATTTGTCAAATTGATTATTTTCATGAAAATGGTACTGAAAGGGCATTAATTAAAAAAATTAATGTAACCAAGTGCCCGGACTCTTAATCTCTAGTTTGCGGGAATAAAATAATTCTCCCGCTATTTTATTTAGGTTTCTAATCAACCTACCAAAAATGATTAGTGGCAACTCCAAAAAAATCTTTTGCAAGATAATCACATGAACCATATAAGTTGCGATTTGGTATGGACTTGGGAGAGTCCGAGTTAGGTTAGTTAATTAATTAACCTAATAATCCATTAGCCTGGAATTTAACCGTTCGTTTTTTTTTAGATTGCGACGACTTGGCAACTCCATTGGGGACGTAAAGAGGACTTAGGCTAGATAATTTCATGAAAAAGAAAATTACTTGGTTTGGCAATCTTGGTTGAATTTTAATCCCTAGGTGTTAAATTGTTTTGCGGGAAGGGAGTTATAAAGGGAGGAGACTATGGCTAACATCTGTTTTGCAGGCTTGGTGATGAGAATTTTAATTTTTGAACTACCGGAGTGTTGATTGCTTTTAAAATGTCGTGCATGCCCCTAGTATAATTGCACTACACCACCTCGATTTGTGACCGAACCCGAGTCACCCGATAGTTTCAGGATGATATTTATGTGGTTCTTTAACCTTGGCGGTTAGGCTTCGCTAAAGGTTATCCCACTTGGATCCCGAATTCTTCAAAAAATGGCTCAAGGGTTGTTCTCATGCACGTGAGGCTATGATGCATGAGAGTTGCCCTTATCGACCAAACCAAGCCGAGATGATTAGACCCGACTAGTCATGACTATGTATGTGAGGCGGCAACTAGTCATGATAAACGTGTACGAGGCTGCGACATGTCGTTCTGTCTTTCATTTCACTTTGCTAAAAGAACTAAAATCCGAATCCACAATTCATGCGCATGTCTTTGTGATTGATATTTTCTTCCTATGAGCAGTAATTTCTTGTCCTTTATACCCTGTCATCTCATGTTTATTTTGAGTTGGTCCATGGTTTAGGTTGATTTATTCGACACGTGATCTATATACGAATGGGTCGCAACGATATCCGTTTCGTGCCTACTCCAAAGCTAGAGCTCAAGAAACTATGGGGCCAATTGAAGCCGGATGGTCAGCCGTACATGCTCAAGCACACCAGGTTCATGTTGTCGATTCTTGACATCAATGTTCGGAGCGGGATCATGCAAGCACTTGCTCATTTTTGGTGCCCCGAGACGACCACATTTGTGTTAGGAGAATGTCTCGCCTTCGCTTGAGCCCAACAAATTCCAAGTCCAGTTTGAGAAGGACGAGAACTACAGAGCAGAGCTTAGACGTCATTCTAAGGCTTGGCGGGAGTGTTCTAATCAGAAGTTGATTTGGCCCATAGAGGAGCTCACCGAAAAAATGAGGAGTCACTTTGCCACAACTCGGTATATTTAGTCTCATACCATCCCTGCTGAGATACTCCCGAAGATCCCGATCGTAACAGTGCAGCATACCCGTCATGCTCAACTCGAAATCAACGAAGAGAAGGCGATGAAGGTCCAAGAAAAGGCAAATGCTTTGGTTAAGGAGAATGCATGATTACGGCATGCCTTGAAGGCCCATTCGTCTATAGATCATGTAGCCTCTATAAAAAAAAAAGAAGACCGTTTGATTTCTTGGTTTGCTTAAATTGAGTCATGTATTTACTTTCATAGGTTGATTGTTTGGGAATCTCATTGTCATGTTTCCAATTTCACACTTTATTTTCGTAGTTTTTACATTAAGTGTAATTTCATCGGTCGTCCTCAATTCTGATTTGGTTTGTTCCTGCTGTATGATTTTTATTAAATTCTACCATCGAGCTTTGAGTAAATGCCAAACACGAAAGTTGTAGGCCTATGTTTCAACTAATATCCTACAAAATTTCAGAATTAGATTCATAATTTAGGAGGGCCATTCATTCTTTCAACTATAGGCGGTTATAACAGTTTTCTGAAGGTGATTTTTCGAAAAGACACATTAAACTGATTTGATCCGTTCATTTCTAGTCCAATTGGCCAACATAAAAGTTGTTCATCATCTTCTCAACTACAAGCTCGTCAAGTTTGGATAAATTTTGGTCAACGTATGAATTAATACGGATTTTTTCGTAAAAGCGGACAAACTGAAAATTGTCTGTTTCAATCATTTGGTCATAATTACTTTGTTCGTTTGAGTCTAGAGGGACGCCATGGGCCGGCTCGCTATTCTTGCTCCCTGTACTCATTTTGGGTTTGTTACTGCGTACAGGTAATTTATCACGGATCCTCCACATATTACTCGATCGATCGCAAAGAGGATGGCCGACATCAACTCCACCGTCGGTGACGAGAAACTTGGCTCCTTGACCGAGCGCTTTGAAGGGATGATGTCCTGAAAGATGGAGGAAATGATGGCCACCTTCACTGCCCAAACTTTAATCATCCACCTCCAGCTCGCCGTTAGCCATTCCCGCACCGATTCCTCCAGCGGACAATTACGGCAAAGCCCCGGAAGCGACTCCCTATCGGACAATGCCGCTAGAAAAGGTGATCATCACGGGCATGAGCTCAAGCATGCCGCCCTTAGTTTCAATCTTCCAAGCCGGCCATGTGGCCCCCGGATTGAATGATGATACGACTAAGCTGTTGGCCCAAATGAAACAAAAGATCCGAGAGATCGAGAAGACTCACAACACCGACGGTGCTTATCAGAATATGAGGCATGTATTCTCGGTTTGCATGTCGTGATTGAAATGGGAATAGCCTAACTCAAGGTGTTCGGAGATTCCGCTTTGATTATCCTTCAAACTATTGGAAAATGGAAGATAAGAAATGCTAAATTGTTACCCTATCATGAGTATTTGGATGAGCTGGTAGAAGAATTTGAGGATATCTCATTCGAGTATCTATCTAGGACTTATAATTGGTTTCTTGATGCGTTGGCTACCTTATCTTCAATGCTACAAGTCACCGATGGACTTGAGGTTGACCCACTGAAGATCGGGGTATTAAAAAAGCCGGCGTATTATATGGCCATGATCGATGAACCCGATAGTAAGTCGTGGTACCATGACATCAAGACTTATATTCAGAAGCGGGAGTTCCCCGAAAAATGTACCGTATCCGACCAAAAGTACATAAGGAAGATGGCCTCGAAGTTCTTCCCGAACGGAGAGAATTTGTACAAGCGGTCATTCAATTATGTCCTACTAAGATGCGTTGATTCAACCGAAGCGATTCGTCTGATGATGGAAGTACATGAAGGGATCTGTGGTCCGCACATGAACAGCCACATGTTAGCTAAGAAGATTATGAGGTTGGGTTATTATTGGCTCACGCTCGAAAGAGATTGTATTCAGCATGTCCGGAGCTATCACAAGTGTCAAATTCATGGCGACAAGATTAACGTTTCTTCGAATGAGTTGCATCAGTTATATGAACCATGGTCGTTTTCTATGTGGGGCATTGATTTTATCGGCCTTATCAACCCTAAAGCATCCAATGGGCATCGATTCATCTTGGTGGCAATTGACTATTTCTCCAAATGGATCGAAGCTGCATCCTATTTAGCGGTCACAGAACGAAATGTCGTGAAATTGATCCGCCGGGATATCATTGCTCGATACGGTTCACCTAAAGCCATAATCACCGACAATTGCTCGAACTTGAACAACAAGCTAATGGACGAATTGTTCAAGGAATTCAAGATCAAGCAATTGAACTCTTCCCCATATTGTCCTCGGATGAATGGAGCAGTAGAAGCCGCCAATAAGAACATTAAGAAAATCTTAGCGAAGACGGTTGAAAATTATTGTGATTGGCATGAGAGGTTGCCATTTGCACTTATGGCGTATCGGACCTCGATCCGAACATCTACTGGGGCAACCCCATATTCTCTTGTACATGGAATAGAGGCTATTTCACCGGTTGAAGTGGAGATTCCTTCCTTACGTATCTTGTCTTAAGTTAAGTCGGATGAAGTTGATTGGATCCAATAGAGAACGAACCAATTGAATCTGATCGACAAAAATAGACTTAAGGCTGTATGTCATGGCCAATGCTATCAGCAGAAGGTTGCTAAATCCTTCAACAAAAAGTTCGGCCTCGATATTTTCAGATCAATGACCTTGTCCTACGGAAATTGTTGCCAATAGTTCCACTCCTAGAAGGAAAGTTTGCTCCAAACTATGGTGGTCCGTATATTGTGAAGAAGGTGCTCCCTGGTGGTACTCTGATTCTAGCCGAGATGGTTGGTCGTATCTTTACCAACCCAGTCAACTTTGATGCTATAAAGAAATATTACACTTGATTTACTCAGACATTTTCATGATCGAGTTATAATATTAAGACAGATTCACGAGTTGTCCACATGCGGGCATTCGTTTGTTTCCTCACTACTAATCTTTGCTGAGAGATTGTTTCAAATGGGGGTGTCTCTCTAGCCCAATTGAATTGACCATTAGAATCGTGAGATTTACATATTCACAGAATAAAGGGGTTATCTTGCAAAAAAAAAAATGACGACCAAGATGAAATGAGTAAAAGACAGGTAAAGAGCTCCTTCAATCACTAAGCATATAGAAGATCGAATAATACGAAAGCGAAACGCAAATGAGCAAAAACTTGGATTCATTTCATTCAGCGGAAAACCTTACAAATAGATCATCGGGGTGGGAACGTAAAGCCAAACCGAGCCCTAATGAGCATCACAAAGGAGTTTAACCGACTCTCCATACGGTTGATGCTCCGCCTACATCGATCGCTCCGAGGATTGAGATCCGCCGGCTTAAAGAGGAGGAACTCACATTTCTCTTTAAGCCTGGCTACCTTGTCCTCATGATACTCGGCAGCAAGTTCCGGGTCATGGATCAGCATTCTCCCGCGGGCTATATCCAGGGTCGGATCGTCAAACCTTTCTTCCAACCATGTGCATTGGTATCTCAAAACAATATTGAGCGGATCGCGCTCGAAGATGGTCCGGGACATGGCCAAACGTTCCACCAAGTTTCCCCTCTCAAGAATCAGCAGTGAGACTTGTTCATTACCATAGTCAAGGGCCTTCTTATGATTGTCGGCTATACGACTAGCCAACACCAAGCTGTCCGACCGATCCCGATAGCGAGCTCTCACAAGATGAGCCAAGGTAACATTTTGATGAGCAAGATGGTAAGCCTCCAGGAAGTTAGTGAAGAGGGTAGGGAAGATCTTGTATTCCTCTTCTAACTTGGTACCTTCAATAGAAATGGTGTTCATATCCGTAAACATAATACGGATTTCAACTTCAACCTCCGAATGGTTGGCTATATAAGAGTAGCCATGACCCAGGAGATTATAAAGTTTCTCCCATTTTGCCAAAACTTCGGCCGAGAAGATGTGTGCGGGGAGGGAGGCCGTTGTTGTTGAAGCGGCTGAAAAAGAATGAATGTGAAAGAGTGATTAGAAGGTTGAAGATGAAGATATGAAAGTGACAATCGTCTCGGCGTTAAATCCTAATTTAAAGAGCAGGGAAAGTCATAGCAATAATTATTGTGGGGGCCGAATTAATTATCCGGGTAAAACTACGGACGTTTCGTCCGTGAATCACGGATCTACCATCTCGAGCCTCATAAATCCGAAAAAGTTGCGAAATGACTTAAGGGTCCCGCCATATTAAGAGAGGAACAAGCATACTACAGAAAAGATTTGAGGGTCCCACCATGTCGAAAGGAAAGGAAGAAGACAGAGCGAGAAAACACGAAATCTTAGGAGAAACGCCGACTTAGTGGTTTTTATCCACAATAAAAGGAAGGCTTTGGAGCATACCCGATTACTCAAAAGAAAAAAGAAGAGAAGAATTTAGAGAGAGTAAGCATACAGCGGAGAGTAGAGTAAACAAAAGGCAATAAGAGATATTTCAATCCAACATGTTTAGAGGCTACCATCACTTGCTGGAGGCGACCGACCTAGACATCCCCGAGAGCAAACTGTTGAGAGGCATTGAAGATTTCGAGGCCAAATCCAGCACTGAAGCCATAAAACCTAACCCCCTTAGCAATGAAGTTCAAGATCTCGACAGCAACAACAACAACAGCGGCGGCCGTAGTCAACCCTAAAAAAGAAAACGTCACCCCTCCCGGAAGCAAATAAGAGAGCTCGAAGCTTCCTTCAAGGAGTGCCCTTACCTGGACAATGAATGAAGAAATGAATTGAGCCTGAAGCTAGGAATGGAACCCTTGAAGGTCAAGTTTTGGTTTCAAAACAAGCGGGCCCAATTGAAGACCCAATTGAAGGTTCAACATAAAAGTCATGAACTTGCGTTTCTAAAGGAGGAAAATGAAAAGATTCGAGTAGAGAACAAGAGGTATAGGGATGCTCTTAACACCTTGTTTGCCTTGACTCGTAGCGGTCCCATTGCCCTTGGTGAAATGTTCCTTAATGAACCGCATTTGAGCGTTGAAAATGCTCATTTATCACCTCACTCGCCTGAGCAATTTCTGACACAATCGGATTTTGTTGGGGATTCATCCCGGAAAATTGATGTTACGGAGACATAACCAATGCCCTTCGAGGGAAGAAACATGCATCACTACGATTGGAGTTTCCTTGACGACGAGTTTATTACGGTTGACCGGTTCAACGCCGATGGAACTCTGAATCAGTAACCTACATAAAGCTTAGTTGTTGATTTTGGGCCCTCCAAATATCACTTTTTTTAGCATCACTGGCCAACCCCTATGGATTCTCGAGAGAAATAGAGACATGCATGAATGAATTTACTGTTTGTTACAAAGTCCCCATGTGAGACATTCTTCTTTTTACACCTAGAGTTAATCCAGGGGCAAAGAACATTACTATCTACGAATATTATCATGCTTAAATGTGTGAATTTCTTGTCAGATTTGAGTGAACGCCGAAAAGAAAAGCATTGAAAGCATTTACATAGGTAAATAGCCGCTCCGTTTGTAGGAGAAAGCGAAAAGATTTGAGGAGAGAAATAACTGCCTCATTCGTAGAGAAAGCAAAAAGATTTGAGGACTCCTCCATATCAGAAAAGAAAGGAGATGACAGATTGAGTGAGAGGTAAGAGTTATTACGAAATGGATCTAAGGCACTAAGACTAAAAAGGAGAGAAAAAGCTGTCATCTTTCGTAAAGAAAGCGAGAACCTATCTGCGAGACTAACGGATCGGAAAAAGTTTATAAAGAACCTGAAATCTCCATGCACCTAGCGACCTCCAGAACCCGTCACGAAAGGCCATCATCGTTTTTGTGATTTTCGGGCAATTTGTTTTTGCAAGTCCAAGAACATCTAAAGCACAATCCCTGGTCAAAATACCCATTCTTGGTCTATAAACATATGGAGGATTTTAAAAGAAAAACAAGTATACGTTCGTACCAGGCGAAAATATAGGAAGCTTCCTATCCCGAGGATCTGCGAGTCATGGCCATTGATGGTAACCTCGTTTCCCTCTCAGTCCTCATTGCTATGCTAAGAAAATGCATGTACGGGGTTTCAACTTATGCAAAAGCAACGGAAGCCTTACAAGTGCTAAGGCGGTACAAATATGATTTTGACATCGTCGTCGCAGCCATGGTGGGGATCGACATGGACAGCCTCGATCTCTTGAAGATCATTGATTCCGAGCTGGGCATACCGGTCATTGTAGCATCAGCAAGTGGTGATCAACAGGTCATAACGAAGGCCATATTCCATGGGGCTCGAGACATCCTAAAGAAGCCTGTACGTATTTAAGTGCTCCGGAATATTTGGCAGCATGTTGTAAGGAAGCAATTACTTAACAAAAGAAGGATGGTCGAGCTAACGACGACGATTTTGTCGGTAAGAAAGCAAGGTCCCTTTGGACCCTCGAGCTTCATTCTAAATTCATTGACGCAGTTCGACGCCTAGGAATCAATTCAGCACGACTAACGGCAATATTCGAAATGATGAGGGTAGATGGACTCACTATACGAAGTGTCATGAATCACTTCCAAAGATTTGGAGAAAAACTGAAGAAGCACGATGCAGCTTGGAACCAAGGCGACTGGAGCAGAGTTAATTGGAGAATCAATACCAAGAAAACCTATGGAGTAAAAAGTACCCGGGCATTTTCCAATATCAATCAAAAATACCGGCCGCACCAACCTTCCGCTGGTGTTTCTAGCAGCAGACAGGTTGATCATCCCTACGAGTTCCCGAGCAACGACGAAGGCTCAAGCTCAAGGAGTCGGACTTCTCATGGCGAAAACAAAGTGGAAAATCTGTCGCCGGTGTTAGCAAGTAACAATACCCAATTCGAGTATCAATTGCTCGAAAAATCAGAAGATTACTTTGATGAAAACTTGCCACCCCGATCAACCGGTTCAGAACCGAAGGACCTCCGGAGCCGTAATCCGAAGCAGACGATTATGAGTCCTCAAACAACGATTATAGGTGTTTGGTCCAAGACAAAATCAGTCGATCATTGAAATGGCCAGCAAAAGAGATGGAACCAATCTCGCATGAATACTCCTTTAATTCCATGTATAGTTCCCTTGCGTGAGATATTTTTTACTTTCTAGCTGTCTAGAATTTGTCTAGAGTTAAAGGGAAAATTTTCTCTTCTCTTATCAAATGCGTAAGTTCCTTGTTAAACTAGGCCCGTAGCAAATCAATTTGTGGACGACGCCCTGAACGCCGTAAAGAGGGGTTCCGAATAGCTTTACATGGGAGAATGCGAATAAAAAACCAAGCGGGCTTGAAGATGGGTAACTCCGTATTGTTCCAATTGGCTCTCGGTCGTTTCAAACTCTAATTTAAGCTTATTTCATTCTCGACAGGGGATTGCCAATTGCTTTGAGAGTAATATAGTGAAAAACGAACCACCCGTGGACGCCAACAACACCACAGCCTAGTGGTTGGGGGAATGACAGTGGTCCGAAGCGTCCCGGGTTCGATCCCGGGATTTGGCATCAATGTACAAAGATTAATAAAAAAATTTTGCTTGGTAGTCCAAGACTGGTCGAAGTTCAGCCCGGATGGTTACAAAATTGGGAGAGATAACATCCCGGACATACAATCCGATCCAGATGAGTCGATCTTTTCAACTCAAAGTTCGCAAGAAATACGTACAAGGGTAAAGCGGTATCGTTTCAACTCGTTTAGAACATGAGAGAACATACATTGACGTTTTCCCTTTTGATTTTTACAGGAGTCACTGCATGTCCGGATAGAGAAGTATCCCTTCTCCCTAAAAATCAATGAAACGAGAAATTCTTGGAGCCTTTGACAATCTCATATCTCGAAGTAGACAATAAAGTTTTGCAACTCCTTTTGCACAAGCGAGGGCAACTCACAAACCACTTTCCTAAGAATTTTCTTACGTGCTTGCGAATTACGTTCGCCAAAAAGTTGCTACATTTTTATAGACATTGCATAGTTCACGCATGATTGTTCCTCATGTTTAATTTAACGACTCTAAACGATGAGCATGAACTATATAAGATACATCGAATGTACGGAATGGGGCGGGACAAGATGATGAAAGGCAATCATTTTCCAAACACGTCCCATTTTTTCGGGTGAGATGAACGGTGGCTAAATTCTGCACTCCTCGAGGTAAAGAGTTTTCTCACGAAAGGTACGATAACCGAACCGACGGAGGCGTTCATTTCTCTATCCTAAACACTACGGGCTATCCGTTGATTAACCCATTTGACGGAGGTTTCACTTCTACAACCCTGTCAAGAACCACCATACATTGGGGCAAAATAGAGGTAAGTCCATCAGCATCACGAGGCAAATGGTTAGAAATTTTCTTGCTTAGACTAACATCAATCTTCGGGTGATCTTTGCATTGTACTTATGCATTAATTCAAGTGCCTTAGGATGACGAAAAGCATTTGTTCATCTATCCTACACATTTATATCCATTTGCACAACCCATTTGAACCTGCAAATGCATTTTTAAAAGCCCTTATTGGTGACCATTGTTGTCCCAAAGCAAAAACGGCCCATTTTTTAGTAAGACTTGAAAAGTCGGATCAACGAAAATCCCCTGAATGAACTCATCAAGATACTGAAATATGCAGCAGTAAAATAGAGGTGAAAAAAAAAAACAAAGGTTGATTCTACAGAAAATTCTTAGGCATTTAAAAAGCAAAGTGCCTACCAAAAGTAAGGCCAATGTCCATTCAATCCATTGTTCATTTGTAATGCACAATTCTCTTGTACATTTCAAGAGGGGTTCTCATTTAGTGTCAAATTGCAAAATGCAATCCTCAGCTCATACATTCTCAAAGCAATGGTGGCACCCCAAAAGGCTAAGATCGGTGACAAGACCGCAATGGTCACCAACATCAAGCTGCTTCTCATACATTTTCTGAGCCAAAAAGAATCCTTTCTTTTCCAAGTCCCCAAATCATAACCCACAATACAACCCTTCAAAAGTCTTTTCTGACTAGGGCACTTGAGTTAACGTAGAGTTCAATTATTTTAAGCATCGCTCGAAGAAGTTCGAGCAAAATTGTTTCTCTCTCTTTTTTGCGGGGTTCTTGACTTGTAAACCCATAGCAGATAACGAAGAAATTCATTTCAACGGCCTTGACTTGACTAGAGTCCCCTTTGTAAACCTTTGACCTAGCCCTCATTACGGTCCTAATCAAGACCTCCAGATCGGCTCAATCGTATCAATTGCGAGATTACTCGGATCCTTATCAAATGCGATGATGGAAAGATTGAGTGATTTCTTTTGAATCCTGCAAACAGGATAAATAGCTTTTCTTGAGAGTGTGAGAAAGCCCTTTCGGACTGAAGTCCCCCCATTCGGCTCACATTCGAGGTATTCATAATGTGAGAACCTCCCTAGACGGAATTGGCAATGCAAACTTGATAGAATGGTTATGCATGAACCATAGTATGAGTGATTGCATTATACATATGTTATTTCTAATCATTGCGAGCTCGGTAGAATAGTCTTGCATGAACTCATTGTTGAATATGTTTGCGCATGTTACCTCCGACATTCTATGATAGGTAATACATTCCCGATGTTCGATTTCCCTCCCAAGGTCTCGAAATTCATCTAAGGATTATTGAATGAACAAGTTCTGCTGGCAAATGCCTACCATGTACGATACGAGCAATCTATTTCGTTCCTTGATTAATCGTTCGGAGAACCCGGGTAAGTTTTCCGAACCCCTTTTCAAATTAGCAACTCTTCTGATGATAGTTGTTATGATTCAATTCGGGCAATATGCCCATTTCTTACTTATCGATTCTATTCGGTGGTGCTCCTATCAAATATTGTTCAATTTAGGCAATATGCCTCTCCTGTCAGGTCGTGTAGACATATGCACTAGCGATCTTGACATCTTATCAAACCATAACGACGTAGCTCTTATGATTTCGGTCTCGGATCACGAAAACATATACACTGGTGATCTTGACCTTTAGTCGGCTCATAATGACATAGCTCTTATGATTCTTGGCTCCTTTATCAAATCATGAAGACATAAGCACCCATGATTTTGATCCAAACCAAATCATAACGACGTAGCTCTTATGATTTTGGTTCCCCTTTGTCGAATCATGAAAACATATGCACTGGCGATTTCAACATTTAATCAACTCACAACGACGTAGCTCTTGTGAACTTGATCCCACTTCTTTCGACTCACAACGACGTAGCTCTTGTGATCTCGAAGGACATACATATCTTCCGTTGTCTCGCATTGGGAGAAGTCTTTGATAACAAATAGGCTAAATACCTGTCGCGACCCTCCTCCGGTCGGTCCCGGCGGGGGCGAGGGTTAACGAGCCGATCCCTCTTTTACCATATTATATTTTTTTTGGGATCGCGGGTCTCTCCCAAGACCCATTACTCGAATCGCGATGTCGGGTAAAATTTATCAAATATCGAAATTGACCTTGTGTGGTCGGGTGGCATGTGCAATGTGTACATGCAATTTTGGAGTCGCCACCGATCGATTTATTGGAAGGTACGATCGGAAAACCTTACCGAGCGGTCGGGAGAAACCGTTCGGTTCCGCGAAAACCAGAGATTTTGGGTCCGGGGACTTGGTTACGCCAAATTTCATATTTGACGCCCTTTCGGTTACCGATGTCGATTGTTTTTCTAACCTAAGATTTCATGCGGATGTAATATCGGGTGAGGTAGGCCCTAACAATTCTAAGTTTTCACGCAGATGGGAATTTTCTATCCTAATCAATCACAATCGGAAAAATTAATGCGCAATCAAAATCAATACAATCGATCAAATCAATCAAACAAGGTTCGATATGTCTAAAATGGCCCTATCGGCCCATACAAAAATCAAATTTGGGTGTCGGGGTAATTTGGGTAAAAATTTGGGGCGAATGGCCCAAAAGGGTAGAATGGTCATTTTTTGGGGTTTGGGACCCGAAAATCACAAAATTTCGATTTGGCCAGTTGAATGTGACCATTTCTCATTTTTTGTGATTTTCTTGAATTTTTCTAATTTTTTCTATTTTTTTGGAATTTTTATTTATTTTTCAAAAATATTGGGAATTTTCCGGATCGAAATTAATCGACCCTCGAAGTCTTAAAAATTTTCGATCCAGACTTTATGAGTCCCGAATCGATCTACAGATTTTTAGAAATTTTTTATGAAAATCTGGGAATTTTTATGAATTTTCTAAGTATTTTTACATTTTTTTTTGGATTTTTGGAAATTTCTTTTTATTTTTTTATTATTTTTTATTAAAGAACCAGACCGGGTCAAACCGGTCAACGACCGGTCAACCCGGTCCGACCGCTCGCGGACCCGCTCTACGTACAAACGACACCGTATACGTATTTATCCTATTTTTTTTGAATTTTCTAAAATCATTTTCCTAATATCCGAATATACTAAAATGAACGGACGGCTGAGATCAATCTCCAGAATTAATCTCGACCGCCGATCCTCGCCTAAAATGAAACGACGTCGCCTCGGCCTATCGAACGGACGGCCGGGATTTAAACTTAAATCTAATCCCGACCGTCAACCTACCTAAGCTAAAACGACACCGTATCTAATAATGGAACGGACGGCCACGATCTAACCTAGATTGAATCTGAGCCGCTCGTTCCCTACACGCTCTAAACGACGCCGAATCGGTTAAATGGACGGACGGCCACGATCTAACCTAGACTCAATTTGGACCGTCCATCCATACTAATGCTAAAACGACGACGCTTAACCTAAGCAAAAACGGCACCGTTTCTGAATTTTCTAATAAGCGAATATATATAAAACGATCCAACGGCTGAGAATCAAATTCATCGATTTATCTCGGCCGTTGGATCAGATCTGAGTCGGCTCGCTCGCGCCAACGGCCGAGCCGACTCGGATCCGAGCTGGCCCTATCACGCGACGACACCTCAGAACGTTGACCATTTGACTTGCCGGCTCGGCTCGTCGTCTTCAACCTCTCGACGACACTAATGGACGGCTGAAAAACCTCCGGCGAGATCCAACGGTGAGATCTCGCCGGAAGGACACCAAACCACCGCGGATCGACTCACCTAACCATCTAGATCAACATATCTCAAAATTGAAGCATTTCACCAAACCAATTGCGAGAATCAAAGCATATACGATCGCGGCATCACGGATCTCAATCAAGCAACACAGATCATAACTATCGAATCAAAGCTTCAGGCACACTCAAGATGAGTTCAAGACACTTACCTCGAGTCCCGATTGGACTCGCGATGGCTAGGAAGGTCTGGCCGGTGTTCGGCCGGACCGAACAAGGTTGGAGGTCCGACTCACGTGATTCAAGGGAAATCAATGCAAAAATGAAGTACGATCGTGATTAGTGATGTTCAAAAAGTAAAACGCCTACGTTAATTTCACTAATCGTGCACGAACAGGAAGGATGCCATGATCGCACGGAGAGATTATCGCGAAGTGGACTCACCGTTTTAAGAGGTTTCAGGCTGATTGAGCTGCGCCGATCAACTCCTCCTAGCTCGGGTGAGCTTCCGGTGACAACCCGCCGTCGCGATTTGGCTCGAATCGTGCGGGATCAAGAGTTGAAGCTTCCGCCCGAAGCTTCGTCAATGGAGGTATGCGAGAGCTTCTCTCTCTTTCTAACTCTCTCTCTCTCTATTCTGTTTGGTCCGGTGAGCACGAATGAACCTCCCTCGATCGAGAACCTTCCTCGGGCTTTTATACTCGTTTTCAAAAATTCGCGCGCGTCGGAGCTTGAGTCGGCGATGCAGTCACGTGCCAATCACGGGATTTTTTTGGTCGCCCGAGGTCGGACGGCGATGACTATCACGTTGGACTACGTTTGGTTCTCCGTCAATCGCGAATTAGGCTTGAACTTATGCATTCTGCGAATGGTTGACTTTCTGTGTGCGCCGAGCCTTTGACCGGCGATTTCGCCGTGCTCCGGCGACGGTTGGCCGTGTCACCGGTCTCAATCGACGGGTTCGTGCACGAGGAACAAAAGCCCTACGGTAATTAGTTCAATTATATAGGAATTGACCTCCAATTTGGCCATTGAATCTCAGCTTCAAACTCTGCAAAATGCACGTATGAACTGGGGAAGACGAAGTCTTGTTTCGGACCGGTTCGACCGGTCCGACCGTGGCGGTCAGACCGGTCCGAACCGGTTCAGACGGTAATTTTTGCTCAATTTTTAAAATTAATCCAAATTGACTGGGAATTTTTGCAATTAAACCTCAACATTGAACTCGGGGGCCTAGATATTATCTAGAAATGTGTTTTTGCCCAAAATTTCCCATCAATTTATATGAAAACCCCAAAATTTTCAATTTGTCCAAATTAGGGAAATGTTCAATTAGATGTCAATTTGACCAAATTGGACCATGATACCTATGCCAATTGATTCAGAATGTATCAAAACCTTAGGGGTGGTCCAATTTTGCTATGAAGGTCCCTCAATTGAAAGTAATTTCAAAAATTGAAGAATTGAGGGACTAAATTGTAAGATTCTTTGGAAATTTTGTGCAATTCGTGTAATTCGCGCAATTTAAGGTGCAATTGATCAAATTGAAGTTCAAAGGGACCACAATTGAATGTCTAGACTCCAAATGTGCAAAAATTGCAAATAAAAAGACTCAATTGGTATTTTTTGTGCAAATTCAACTCTAGGTATTGTGAAGAAACACCTAAAATTGAATTCAATTTTCAATTTTTCTTGAGGTCCATATGAAAAGGGAATTAAAAGAAAAATATTGGACATTTTTCTGTATTTTTGTGACCTCGAAAAGTATTTTTTATGAATTTTCAAGTATTTTCCTATTTTCCGAAAATATTAAAAAATGTGAAAAATATGAAAAATTATTTTTTGTTCCAAATTGGTTCCTTATGCTTGGCCAAGGCATCCAATGTTGATTTTATAATTTTTTAATTTTTTGTGAATTTTTAATGAATTTTGGAAAATAAAACTAAAGGAAAACCGACTAAAAATTCGGGTGTCAACAATACCTTAAGGTCCTCATGTTTGCAAGAAACTAGGAAATTAAGGGAATCAACAGCTTATGAGGTATTTAGTAAAACAGGTATTCTCATATGCGATCCATATGCGAGTTTCTCTAGCATGGAAAAGAGAAATTATGACACATGTTATTTACTGTCTTACATATCATGCATTGCTTCATTACATAAAAAAAAAATGGGATTAAAACTCCCGCCAAAAAGTTCATCCATAATTTGCACTGTCAAAATTCAGGATTCAATTTTGTCTTTGAGCGGAACCTCTATGAGCCTCCACTCAAAGAGGGGCGGTTGTTGACGCCTAAATTTTGACTAATCTATTTTTGCATAAAAATTAGAACTAATTTTAGTTCTAAATAAAAATCATCTCACATATTTATTTTTAGCGTACATTGCATTGGCATATAATTGGGCAAGCGGAACACTTAATTTAGCATGCGTCTAGACTAGACATAGGGTGAAAAATGTACCAAGAATATTTGGGCTTGAAAAAAAAAATTTCTTAGGGATTGTATTGCAAATACTAGAACTTCGGGGACTGCATTGCAAATACTAGAACCTCGGGGAATGTATTGCAAATACCAAGAGAAGAGGAGATGATGAAGAGAATATGGAGAAAGGAAGATGATGAAGAGAAGGTGAAGAAGAGAAGATGAAAATGGAAGATGGAGAAATGAAGGTGAAGAAGAGAAGATGAAGATGAAGAAGAGAAGATGAAAATGGAAGATGAGGAAATGAAGATGAAGAAGAGAAGATGGAAATGGAAGATGGAGAAATGAAGATGAAGAAGAGATGATGAAAATGGAAGATGGGGGAATGAAGATGAAGAATGGGAGATGAAGAATTTTGTCTATAAAAGAAGAAGAGTTCTTGAAGAGGAGGGGAATTTTTTGGTGAGAGAGAATTTAGAGAGGTCTTGAGAGAAGTTTTAGAGAGAAAATTTGAAGAGAGTTTTGAGATGGTATGAGAGTTTTGAAGCCCGGTGCTACTATTGCCAATTTCTGCACCGACCAACACAAGTCACAAGTGCATCCCCATCATTCAAGCTCGCCGCAACAAAGGAAAGCTAAGTGATTTCCTAATGTCCTCTAAGTTCGGATACAAATTAGCCCAAATTTTCTACACTGATTTCTCTACGTTTTATGTTAAATAACAGTTGTATATCGATGATGAGACATCAATGGTACAAGAATACAAGGAAAACAAAAACAAAGAGAAGATCAACACCTAGATTGCATCCGCCCTAATGATTAATTTGCCAAAACAATTTCCTCCACTAAAGCTAAGTCATCTTACTTTCTCTAGCTTGGTTCAAATCAATCGCACTCAGTTTTAGTCTTTGTTTAATTTGCAGAGCCTCATGGAATCATAGCAAGATGAGAAAGAAACATGAAGGAGAAATATGACCAAGAGACTTCTCGGTCTAACAAGCCACTGAACCGGTCCAATGGTCAAGACAAGCCCGGAGCATAAGTTTGGTGCAAGAGTTCAAACTGGGGAGTAATCTGAAACCTATTTAATCTTGATTTCATGTAATTTCTTTATTTTGAAAATACACAAAAACTAAAAAAAGTCATAAGAAGAAAAACCTCAAAAAAATTGCATCTTTGATCTTCAAGTAGAATTCATCAAATTTGTCAAATTGATTATTTTCATAAAAATGGTACCGAAAGGACATTAATTAAAAAAATTAATGTAACCAAGTCCCCGGACTCTTAATCTCCGGTTCGCAGGAATAAAATAGTTCTCCCGCTATTTTATTTAGGTTTCTAATCAACCTACCAAAAATGATTAGTGGCGGCTCCAAAAAAATCTTTTACATGAACCATATAAGTTACGATTTGGTATGGACTTGGGAGAGTCCGAGTTAGGTTAGTTAATTAATTAATCTAATAATCCATTAGCCTGGAATTTAACCGTTCGTTTTTTTTAGGTCGCGACATTCCCTAGGCTCATCTCATTGATTTTGTGGTCTCCCTCATGGTGGCTCTCGATCACCATCGAGCCTCGTCTCACACCTCACAACTCGATTGCTAAGTGCTTCAAGTTGTAAGCTCAACCGGTGAATGCCTGCTAAAATCGCTTCATCCCTTTGTTTGGAACCATCCTCATTCTGATTCACACTTTCTTAATCACCTGCCATAACTTAAACCCGCAAGAAAAACATTAGAGATAGAGAAACCTCACCAAACACTCCCTCACGTGTTTTGCTGAAGGTGTTTGTCACTCCCCTCGTGTTTAACTCAATTTCGACTTTTTCTTCCCTAAATTAAAGCTCACACACTCTTGCATTTTACCTCTCGTTTCTTTCTCACAAGCTCTTTATCAAACTAGATCCAGTTTCTCAAGCTCCTCACAATAGTCGACTAAACCACCAAGCAAGATCAGAAATCAATCCGGCAATATATCGCTCAATTCAGCAATCCAACAACTTTCACTAATTTTTCAAATTTCAAACTCAATTTCTGCTGCTGAAACTTCAATTCGGTCCAACTAACAAATGAGTCACCTTCTATATTTTTTTTTGTTCGGCCCTCTTTTTTTTTTCCTACCAAAACTTTTTTTTATTGGTTCGGCTTTGCTATTTTTTTTTTTTTGCCGAATTTTTTTTTTACGAACTCAAATACAATACGAAACCTTAGAACCGAAAACCCTAATTCAAAATTGAAAATGCAGCAAGAACAGATTCAAAACTCTAATTCAATTAACAACGAATCACTAATTCTATAAACCCTAATTCTATAAATCCTAGATTGCTGAACGAAAAGTAGTAAAAGTAAGATAACTTGACCTTGTAGAACCCGGCTCTGATACCAAATGATATGAATCGTTGCGGAAGGTGATCGTTCTACGAAGATCTAGGAGTTGCGAATTTGCTAACCTCAACCCTCAATCGAATGCGTGATTGGTAATCTCGGTATGAACGTGACATGTTAACGAACATGTGTCAACCAATCAACGCTATAACGCCACAAACAAGAGAATTCGCGATCTTGCTGGATAAGTTGAATTGGATCACCACAAGGGAGCCTTGATAAGATCTAGTTCTCAAGAGAACTCAAAGAAGAAAACCTCTCTACATAATATCATGAATCAAAAGTTGAGTTATCAGAAACCTATAAGCTTCCTTATATAGGATGCTATCCTTAATAAGGCAAAATTACAAAAATATCCTTAATTAATGAAAATTCGCCTAAAAATAGAAAAAAGCCTAAAAGTTCATCTAAATGATTCTGATTCACTTAAAAACGTCGTCAATCACTACTAAACTAGTGAGTATTGATCAATGGCCTATTTCCAAGCATTCCGAAGTCATTGGAACCAAAAAGTGATATTGTTGCGCCAAGGAGCTTTAGAATCTTCAAGTCTCGAATCCATATTGTCTCTATTCCAAAGATCTTGAACTATGACGTCGACAACTTGCTTGAATTCATTTGCTCTCGCTCGAGTGATGGGGCCTAACGGATAGGATAATGGGTCCCTAGCACCTCCTCCTCGATAGGGCTCGATGTCCACATCAATTTGCCTCCAGGATGTTGAACATTCGGAAGCGTCTTCTTTACAACCGGATCTCCTATTTCAAAGTTTCTGGGTTTAACTTTCTTGTTGAATAACTTAGCCACCCTTTTTTGATAACTTTGGCCATGACAAATAGCCTTTAATTATTTCTCATCTATCAAATTCAATTGCTCATGCCTCTCTTGGATCCATTCGATCTCGGAAAGCTTAACTTAAGATAGAACTCTTAAAGGATGGATTTTGATCTCCACAAATAGAACAACTTCCATACCATAAACCGGAGAATAGGGTGTTGCCCCGGTTGAAGCCCGAATTGAAGTACGGTACGTTATTAAGTCATACGGTAACCTTTCATGCCAATCCTGGTATTTCTTAGCTGTTTTGGATAATATCTTCTTGATGTTCTTATTCGCCGCCTCCATAGCTCTATTCATTTATGGACGGTAAGGAGAAGAATTAAGGTGTCAAACTTTAAAGTGATTCAGTAAATCATCAACCACATTATTGTTCGGATTCGAACCATTATCAATAATGATCGCCTGAGGAACTCCATATCTTGAGAAGATGTCCCGCTTGATAAACTTTGCCACATTATTTGCAGTGACATTGGCATATGAATTGGCCTCGATCAATTTGATGAAGTAATTAATTACCACAAAAATAAAGCGATATCCATTCGAAGCTTTCGGGTTAATCAACTTGATCATATCAATTCCCCACATAGAGAATAGCATTTGATGCAGTTCATTGGGAGATGCATTAATTCTATCACCATATACTTGACATTGGTGACACGATCTCACATGTTGATTGTAATTTAACTCCATGGTCATCCAATAATAACCGAATCTCATGATCTTCTTGGTAAGAAGGTGTGTCACGCCCTGAACCCCGGGCCCGCAACAACCGTACTAAATTGCCTCAAGTAAAAAAGGACGACGTCCCAAGCACGTCATCGACCCATTATTTTTGTCTTATTATTAAGCGCGTGCGGAACGTGCAACTCCCAAACAATTATAAATTTACGGGGATAGAGAAGCGACATGTCAAATAAACAGTCACATCAAACAACATCAGCAACAATTAGTTTTATTTATTTGATGTTAACCCTGGGAAATGCGTATATACAAGCCCTACCTCGGGGCTACTTCTTCTGATCCCTCAAAGATATTAGATCCGAGTAAAGGAGTTCGCACTACTCCATGCTGCTCAAAAAGAAACCATGTTCACTTTCGGCTCTCCACAATTAATGGCCCGAAAAATAGTTAACAACAACAAGGTGAGATATAAATCTCAATGAGTCAATGCCTAAATTCAAGTAGGATATTGACTCGGTCAAGGCAACCTATACATGCAAGATAATGTCTATGGGAAATCAATAGCGTGTGATCATTGTAACGATTTACCTATCACGGGGTCAAATTCTAAACCAACATTCAACCATCAAACACCTACAAGCTTACCCCGCCTTACCCCGCCTTGGTCCACATATGAACAGTTTATATATAACATGCAATGCATACAACCAAAGCACATAACCGGAACGTTCATCACAATTAGCATGCACAATACACTACACGTATTTCGGTTATTAACGACCGTTTTCGATCTTAGCAACACCATGCTCTCTTGGCAAGACCCAGCACCTTTCCATTTCTTCGGCAATGGTAACTAACAAGCCATGTGGTTCCTAGTACCCTCGGTATGGACTAACAATCAAGCATTCTTGTAGGGAGCGTCGATCCGTTACAAGTCATGGCTGGCATCAGCATGAACTTACTAGGCTTAAACCCTCATACTCGGGAGTGTCGGCTCCGTCCTTACATACCGGAGGAGACGGTATCCATCATGTCACCACACAAGCATGACGGGTAAATAGCCAATTTATATCTTTGCATTTAACCCAATGCACACACATAAACGATCGTGTTCAAAACTTAGCTCAAGGCCATTGTAATACTTAAAACTCGGTTCACACATTGCCATATGAACGCATTTCATCTACCGGACTTTGTATATATAAACAGGTGATTAGTCACATCGGTCTAAGCACTCAATAGTCATTAGACAATCACCCAATAATTACACAATAATCATCCAATAATAATTAATTAATAATTAATTATCTCGACTATAACTAATTGATATAATTATTAATTAATTACAATTGTAACTCTTTGCATTTATTTTAATTAATAAAACCCACTTTAAATAATTAGCCGATCTAGTTTAACTAATCCGAGTTTCGATTATCATCACCACAATATTTAACTATCCCGATTTTAGACAAATAAAGCAATTAAAATTTAAATAAATATATCTAGCACCCATTAATTATTCTAATTGCAGTTAATTTCATTTACTCTAATTCTCGAATGCGGTTAATCCCCTAATCAGAGTTTAGGGGTCGACTCACAAACTCCGGTGGTCGATGGCGACGATGATGGTCAAGGTCCGCGGAATGGCAGCGACATGAGTTCGGGTCTCGGTCTTGGCGGTACAGGTTGGGTCACGTTCGGTTCGGATTTCGGGTCAATAGGCTCTCGGACCAGTTCGGGTTGGATTCAAGGCAGCTCTTTGCAGGGTTTCGGGTAATATGGGTTCGGATCGGGTTCAATTCAAGTCAGCTGGTGGGGCTTGAGGATTTCGGGTCAGACTTTCGACGGGGCTGGCAGTGGCTTGGGATGGCTAGCCGGCGTCTTTGCTGCCTGGCGACGGGTTGGGCTAGCATTGGTAGGGGCTCCCCCTGCATGTATCACCGAACAGCAAAAAAGTCTCTCTTCCATTGGAACATTGTCGGGATTGTTTCTTTTTAATGCCTCTTCATCATGAGAAATCTGCCGTGAGCCAAAGACGAGAACATGGAAATACCCGCAGCTTCAGAATAATGCAACTTCAGAGCACGGGCGACGCCCATCTCCCAAGCCTCCTGCGATCCTGCATCGACCATAAATCCTACTCGACTGGCAAGCTCCTCCATGCCCGCATCCTCCGCCTCGGCCTCCTCAACGCCACCTTCCTCTGCAACCGCCTCGTCGAGTTGTACTCCGCATGCAGCAAGACGAGGTACGCTCACTTAGTGTTCGACAGCACGCCCCATAAGGACATTTATACATGGAATGCGATTCTGGGTGCTTATTGCAAGGCTGGAGAATTGCAATCCGCGCGCCAACTGTTCGACGCAATGCCTGAAAGAAACTCCTTCTCATGGAACAACGTGATTAGCTCCTTAGTCAGAAATGGGTTCGAACAGGAGGCCGTGGACGTTTATCGTTCCATGATATGCGAAGGTTTTGTGCCTACTCGTTTCACTTTGGCCAGTGTGTTCAGCGCCTGTGGTGCTTTGTTGGATGTAGAGGTTGGCAGGAGGTGTCATGGGCTTGCTTTAAAGATCGGTCTTGAGAAGAATATTTATGTTGGTAATGCTTTATTGTGTATGTACGCTAAGTGTGGGCTCATTGAAGATGCCATTTGGGCTTTTAGAGATTTGCCTGATCCCAATGAGGTTTCTTTTACGGCAATGATGCATGGCCTAGCGCAAGCTGATAGAGTTCCAGAGGCCATTGAGATGTTTAGATTGATGTGCAGACAGGGAATATGTATTGATTCCATTGCCCTATCAAGTGTTTTGGGTGTTTGTTCTAGTGGGGAATATGATGAATCTTTCCTAGATAGTTGTGGTGGTGGGCTTTCGTGCATACTTCAGGGCCAGCAAATGCATTCTCTCATGATTAAACTTGGCTGTGGGAATGATATCCACTTGAGCAACGCAATAATTCATATGTATGCAAAGAATGGGGACATGGATAGCGCCGAGCTGATGTTTGGTAATATGTCAGAGATTAGTGTAGTTACTTGGAATCTGATGATTGCTGGGTATGGTAACAAATGTGAAAGTGACAAGGCGATAAAACATATGCAGAGAATGCAGTGTTGCGGTTTTGAACCGAATGAAGTCACCTTTATAAATGTGCTTGTGGCATGTGTAAAATCTGGGGATGTTGAAATGGGGAGTCAAATTTTTGATAAGATGTCGTTTCCCGCAGTTAGTTCCTGGAATGCCATGCTGTCTGGGTATTTTCAGAGTGGGAACAACATTGAGGTGATAAAGCTCTTCCGAAAGATGCAATTTCTTGGTGTGAGACCTGATCGAACATCTTTAGCTATTATTCTTAGCTCATGTGCAGGGCTTGAGGTTTTGGAGTTTGGGAGACAGGTGCATGCAGCCTCCCTGAAGGCGGCCGGTGATGCAGATGTATATGTTGCCAGTGGACTCATAACCATGTACTCAAATTGTGGAAAGATAGAGCTAGCAAAGCTCATATTGCGTAAAACAACCAAACTAGATAGTGTTTGCTGGAATTCAATGATGGCGGGCCTTGTGCTTAATTCCCTGGACATAGAAGCTGCTGTATGCTTTAAGCAGATGCGGCAAATGGAGATGCTTCCTACTGAATCTTCTTATGCTACCATGTTGAGCTGTTGTGGCAAATTTTCTTCTGCATTTTATGGGAGGCAGGTGCATGCTCAAATAGTTAAAGATGGATATACAAGTGATGTATGCATAGGAAGTGCTCTTGTTCGTATGTATTGTAAACATGGTGACATAGAAGGTGCTCGGAGGTTCTTTGATATGATGCCCTTTAAAAACACTGTTACATGGAATGAGATGGTACATGGATATGCACAGAATGGCTTTGGACATGAAGCTGTTTGCCTCTATGAAAATATGATTGGTTTGGGCGTGAAAGCAGACAGCATTACCTTCGTTGCTGTTTTAACTGCCTGTAGTCATGGTGGGCTTGTTGATGCTGGAATCAGTATATTCAATTCGATGTGGCAAGAACATGGTGTGGAACCTCTTTTGGATCATTACGTATGCATAGTCGACTGTTTGGGACGAGCCGGGCGCTTCAATGAAGTGGAAGTGCTCATAGATAAGATGCCATATAGAGATGATCCACTTTTGTGGGAGGTTCTACTTAGTTCTTGTAGGGTCCATGCTAATGTGAGTTTAGCCAAAAAAGCAGCTGGAGAACTTCTCCATCTGGACCCACAAAATTCAGCACCTTATTTGCTTCTTGCCAACATCTACTGTTCATTGGGAAGGTGGGATGAAGCAAGGGCAGTGAGAAACCAAATGAATGATAACCAGATTGCTAAAGATCCAGGCCACAGTTGGATTGATATTAAGCATGACGCACAAACCTTCCTCTAGTATAATTGTAAGATGGTTGAATACAAAATTGAAACATGTTAACCTGTCAAAAACAGAATGTGGTGAAGCAGTTCTTGGGCGACTATTGTTTTCCAAAGATTTGGCTGGCAAGAGGCCAAGAAGCATGAGATGATTAGATCAGATACAGTCTTGCAGACGTCCGGTGGAGAATTGCACTGATCTCTATTTAAGCAACTGAGTCTCAAACAGGTTTAGATCAGAAGCAGTCTTGCAGCCATGTGTGGGTGAATTGAACTGATCATATCCTATGTAACTGGGTGTCCTGCCAAAAAGGGAATCATCACCCTATCCAGAATAACCTCATGGAAAACCAAAAGGCACATCAAGGTATTAAGCATGAGACACAAACCTTCCTCTAGTATAATTGTAAGATGGTCGAAGACAAAATTGAAACATGGTAACCTGTCATAAACAGAATTAGGTGAAGCAGTTCTTGAGCGACTATTGTTTTCCAAAGATTTGGCTGGCGAGAGGCCAAGAAGCATGAGATGATTCGCTCAGATACAGTCTTGCAGACATCCGGTGGAGAATTGCACTGATCTCTATTTAAGCAACTGAGTCTCAAACAGCTTTAGATCAGATGCAGTCTTGCAGCCATGCGGGGGCGAATTGTACTGATCTATATCCTAAGCAACTGGGTGTCCTGCTGAAAAGGGAATCATCACCTTATCCAGAATGACCTCATGGAAAACCAAAAGGCGCGTCAAGGTATACGGATATTCTCTGTTGACATTGGCAGACAACTTGTCTTTCTTTCTGTCATTTTGACAGCTTAGTTACTGTAGAAGCAAGTCATAGTTTGTGCTATAATTTCATACTTTTGTCAATTTGCTTTTTTATTATTGCTGTTTAGTTTTACTTGTGATAGCTGACAACTCAAGCATATTACCTCAAAAACAATTTCAGCTTGGTGTGAAGGAAAGCTTGATGAATAAAGCTGTAGCAGCACTTAGATCTGGCCATCTCAGTCTGAAACTCGGAAGAGAAATGGTTTTTCAAATCCTGAGAGAGTTTTTTAAATTCTGATATTGGAAGGATGCAGTCTTGTGGCACAGCTGCACTAGAAATGTTACTCACCTTGGTGCCCTTGGATGAATGAAGTGGAAAACATAACTCTGGTGGGGTGTTACCGACTCAAGACCTTAAAATTGAGTCCTTGAGTTGGGGGCCCATGTCATAAAGGCTTCCTACAGTACCACTCGTCAATTCTCTTTGCTCTCACTCCCTATAGATCTTGTAGTAGTAAGTACTCTCTCTGGAATGTGCCCTCTCTATGGTCTTCACTGTAATAGTTGTATTATTCATACAAATCTTTCTCTGATTGGATGTGGTTTCTTTCACTTAAAGTCTGGCTCAGGAGAACTGCTTCTGGGCAACCTTGATGCCATAGAGTATTTATCATCCGAAGCAATCTGTTTTGATGATCTTAAGCTTCAAAATTTGTGGGAATATAACAAAAAAAAAGGGCCTTTTGTGGGTGTCTTCAGGAATTAGGTAGTGTCCACCAACTTTCATCTTGACGAAACGGTTTATTTATTGCACCCACATTGATATGCTTTTTCCCCTATTTTGAGAACTTGTGACCTGAACAAGTCAAGTATGGCCCTTTCTGAATTGCCAGCCGTGTTTACTCCAGCACCAAGGTTTACACAGGTCTAATCAACTCAGAAGATCTAGCTTGATTGGTCCTCTATTGATTAGGCTACCTGACATTCAAGTGCTGTAACTGGGAAGTAATGATGAAACTTATGAGGGGCATTTTAGAGTCTTATGAGAAAATCTATAGTATGGTAGTTGGCCCGTAATGCCTCCCTTTGTTTGCTTGCTGCCTCCTAGCTCAGAATGCTTATACCCTATCAACTTCAGTTATCACATTTGGTGCCTCCTGACGGTTCTTCTATATACCTTTTCCTCAGACTTTAAAGCTAGTTGATAGGCCATTTTCCACATAAACCTCGACCTAAAGTCTTTCAGTAGTGCCCTTAGAATCTAAGCCTTTTGAAGCGCCGGTAGTAGTAGCTATGGGTAGGAAGGAAAAGATGCTGTCAGGTATCAATGGTTTGAAGTTGAGTGCCATCGCAGAATATCCAGAAATTGACTGTAATCTTGATGAGTATATCATAATGGGATTACCATTATACAAGATAGTAACAACTACGCTTACTTCTTTATGAAAAAAAAAAAAAACAACTAGGCTTAGTGAGGTAAAGATGAGTTCTGTTTACATGGGAAATGTGATGGGAAACATTAATTTGAGACGTTTGAACATGTAAAAGGACGACTCTGCATGCTTCCATTGGTGTAGCCACTAGCCAGTCCTATAGCTCTTTTGATATATGTATACTTACTCCTCTCCTTCTCCAACTGTCCAATCAAGTCTGCCATGAAGTATTAGAAGTTCATCAAGTTCTTCACTGAACTTGTAGAAAGCTTGCACTTACCTTTTGTAGCTTTCTGAAAATTTTAGTAGGTACTTATGCCGGACTCGACTCATTTTTGTCTTTTCTACGAACTTTGCAGGACAAACAGGCCGCGGCACACTTCAAGAACTAGGAAGAATTGCAGTGCTGGATGCTTGAAGATGATCTTGATCCATAAGCTAGTGAAGACGAATAAAATATTTTAGCAAAAGGAAACTCGTATTTAAGAATGATGGAGACAACAATGTCCAGTCGTATTCTGCAAAAATTTTAGGATCTTTATTTGGTGGCAAAAATTGGTAGACACGGTCATGCCACACAAAAATTTCTCGTCTTCAACTATACTTCTAATTTCTATCATAATATGTAAATCTCACCTCTGGTAAATTCTTCCATTCTATTTGAAACCATGACTCATGGAAGGGAGCCCTTTAATTTGCTTCATCCACATAACGTTTCCCTTGAGAATTCGCCATTATAAGAAATTACTCTCTCCAAACTAATGAGCCTATGTCTGATCCCAGCAAAGCTCCACCTCATCTCCAAAACAACATGATGATGGCTTTGCCGTAATTACGATAGGGTTCAGTTTCAATGGCATTTAATGGACTCGTCGATATGCTTACAGCTTAGAGGGAGGCGGAAGAAGGAATTTCGCCATGCCTCATATTTTTGCCAGAAGAATTGCTTGAGGTCAAAGTATATCAAATTGGATGTGCGTTACTTGCACAAAAGTAGAAACGTTTGAGTTTCGGATCACATATTTAGTTTATATGTGAAAATAGATTCTAAAGATGAAGGAATCCTTATGGCCTGTTTGGTAACACTTCAAATTCTCTTATTCTTATTCTTTTATTCCCGAGAATACAAAAAGAGCATAAATTTATTTGGTAATTTTTCTGTTCGCGGAAATAGATTTGGAACATAAACAAGAAGCAAAAAAAAAAAAGTTGTTTCTTTTGTTCTCGGGAACTAATTCAAGAAACAAGCTCACTAAAAAAAATCCAATGTCATTTTAAAAAAATAAGCTCATTATAAATTAATACTCTTCTCTACAATCATGAGTCCAACACCGGTCCCCGCCACTGCCGTCGGTCACCTATTGAGTCGCCACCACCAATCTTCACCATCATCGGCTGCCAATCTCCAACGCCGTTGGTTGCTGCCGGTCTCCACCACCACCCATTGCAGCCGCCGATCTTCACCCCCGCAATTGTCGCAAATTGTCATCGCCGTGTCACCAATAGCCGCTACCGAGCTCCACCACCGCTCGCTGCCAATTGCCTTCGCTTGTCTCCACCGCCGTCGATTACCGCCAGTCTTCACCACCGCCAATTGCCACTACTACCACCGATGGCTATCACCACCGGTCGCCAATCACCGTCGGTGGCCGGTTGCCGTCGGTCGCTACTAGTCTCCACCATCGCCCATCGCCACTACCGATCTCCACCACCACTAATCACCGCCACCGCTGCTAGTCATACTTGGTCTCCATCGCCACGGCCGATCTCCACTGCCGCCAATCACCACCCCTAGTCACCGATCGCCATAGTCGATCGCTAATTGCTGCCAATCTCCACCACCGCCTATCACCGATCACCGCCACCGGTCTCCACTACCGCCAATCACCGCCACCACCACCGATCGCAATTGCCGCCGGTCTCCATCACCGCCGTCACCACTGGCTCCACCACTACCAATCATCACGAACGCCATCGGTCGCCGGTCCCCGCCGCTTCCACTCACATTGTTATTATTAAATAAAAAATTGAGAATACAATTTTTTAGGGTCGTACCAAAAGCATTTTTGTTCTTTTTCTAATCCAAGAGTAGAAACTTTGTACGGTTACCAAACACGTTCTTTTGTTCAGAAACCATTTGCGGGAATAGAATCAGAAAATATCATTTCTACTCAGAAAATGTTCCAGAAAACAGAATTTGTTACTAAACAAGCTCTTAATGTGCTGTAAAAAAAAAAAATGCATGAAGACCATGATGGAAGCAAATTATTTGCGTATAAGTAACTTTTGATTAAATAAATGGATGATAATGTCATAGAGATTAAAGGCACAATAAATTGGTACATTCTTTGATAGGGAGTATAAAATCGATGGATTACTTTGAAACTAACTCATCTTTGATGTTTTGGTCAGACACTTCGGTTTTGCAGGATTCACTGGGCTGTATGGAGATGATGCAGTGATGATAGTTACATGATAGAGACCTGAGAGAATAAAATCGATCGGCCTGTGATGGGTCGGATACGGTAGTCTGGCCTTGATTGTCGTAATCGGAGAGGTCGATTGGTTTTACACGAATCAATTGAATTGGCCGTTCTGTCTTTCAATTCTGAAGCATAATCGCATAAACCCTGGCAGATAAATAAGCAAATTATTACTGAAATGCCACATGTCTGTATCGTTACTCATGCAAGTTTAACTGGCTAGCTTCAAACATATCTATGCCAATGATCTTGCAGTAATGTGAAACTTCATGTTGCTGGTGAATTACTCAACGAAGCAATTGAAACAGAACATAAGGAACTTGGAACGCTTAACTTGGTGCAGAGAGGAAAAAGGAGAGGTTTATTTATCTGTACTTGTCCGTGCTTCTAATAACCTTAACGCATATCGACATGCCCTCTCATTTGACAAACGACATCGCCGTACCAACGCGACAACGGTGAACAACTTCCCATTCGATGTTTCGGGCATTTGCGTCCCGCTCCTCCCCCACAGGTTGAATCCTTCAAATCTGAAAAGGTTTATTTTTATAACAAGACCAATTAGAATGTCTACAAAGAAAATGAGACGACCGCTCCAAATGAACTTAGGATTTATTTTGGTTGCTCATTTGCTGGGATTAAGCCCGGACGCATCTAGCCATTGCTGGAGGATACCTTATTCCTGATTTGGAAAAGTGCCTAAGTGCATCCACCCTCATAGTTAACATATTAAGATCATATAACTAACTCAGATCATGAATGTGAGGATGAAGAACCTCTTTTTTTTTCTCTTCTTACGGATCGCACGGAGTCGGATACATTGCCCACGCTGCTGAGAATGTTATTTCCCCTCGCTTTGAGATTTGAGGGCGCCGTACTTGACATCTCCGCAGCGCTCTTCTGCAGAAACATCTTTTGATTTCACACGCTTCAACTTCAAATTATCACCAGGACAAAAAATTTCTCCTGACCAAGTTGTAATTAGCCCATTGCTTGAAAAGGTCTTTTTTCGACAATCGCATGCAAAGATTACATGGATTATGGAAGAATTCTAACAGCTTGTTGGATTGTGTTTGTTGCACGTTTTGAGCAATATAGCTCTGATTATTTAAGAATTGTGTGTGAATTTGTATCTTCACATGCTTATTAACATTATGAGTTTTACCTAGGCTAACAATCCATTACAAATAGAGGAGGTGATGGGGTGGTTGTATAGGCGCTGCTGGTAGAATTGCAAAGTAGAGAGGAGGGTTAAGTTTAGACCTGATCGTTTCACCGCCAGCCCATTACATCGGCTGAGGCCCAAACAGGGTAGGTTGGTATCATGGGGCAAAATGGATGGGCTTGGGTAAGCCTTTCCTATCTTGGGCAAAACTTGCGCACCTTCACTTGCTCGGGCCCAAGAAGAAAATTGGGTGCCTTTTAGTTATTTATTTGACATAGAAATGTATCAAGAAAAAGTCTTAAACCTATTGCATTGATATCAAATTCAATTTTAAACCTTTTAATTGTGTCATTTAGTTCTAATTTTTTTTTTCATTTATGCCAGTTGAGTCTATCTGACAAATTTTAGTCGGAAATCATTGACGTGGACGTTAGTCGTCCTATGTGGCACGGCCAGTCTTGACGTGAATATTGTTTTTATAATTTATAATAACTATTGTGGTGCTTCTTCTTCTTTTTTATTTTTCTTTTCTTGACTCCTTTTTTTTATTAAGGGTCGGTGACCCTCGTCGACACCAGACGATGGCGTCGCGACCCTTACCGTCCCCATCCAAGGGCGTTGCCTCCCTTGCCTAGACCTTGTAAGAGCTGCAATGCCCTTGCTTGGCCCGGATTGGTGATGGCTTCATAGCCCTTACCTGGCCCGGCAGGGGTCTGCCGTGCAACCCTTGCCAGCGCGCAACAAAACAAAGAATAAAAGAAAGAAAAATTGGCAGCATGGGCTCAATTGGCCAAAATGCAAAACTTTTATGATTAAATTAACATAATTGAAAGGTTTATGACAGAATTGTCACTAATGCATAAATTTTAAGACTTTTTTTAACACTTTTCCCTATTTGACACTTCATGCAAATTTCACATTGCGTTATTTGGAGATAGGATATGGGTCTTGGGAAGGGTATAGGTCCATTCTTTCAAGGCTAGCAACCTTTGTTTGTCATGCATCTCAACGAAACTCATTTCATCTAAAGACCGAAGTGTACCACACTGATTACATCCAGTAAGTTATTAATAAGCACATGAATTCTTAAAAGATAGAATTTTATAAGAGATTATTCACCCTAACTGTTCTTTCTCTGACTTTTGTTCTACCTCTTTACGGAACGCGAGAGTCGAATCCCGCACCTATGATACTAGCATTCCCATCCTCCTAATCCCTTCACCAGCAGGTTACATGCCTATTGGTAATTAGGGTTTGCAAAAAATGTTGGCATGTCATAATCGCATTTCGCGTTGGCCTTAAATATCTTAGCATTGATTGTACATGCCAAATAAACAATTTCAGATGAAAACGCACATATTAGTGTTAATATACAAAGTTGAGCGTGTTGTGTCGTGTCATTTTCCTCCGGACTACTCTACGAGATGGAGAGCTCAAAAAGGGCCACGTAGGAGACGCGTAGAATTTCTGGTGCTTGAAACCAATTGAAGAAAAATCAAGGACTTGGTTGTACTTTTTTTTTTTTACCAATAAAAATCAATTCTTTTCTTCAGAAGCTAAAAACTAAATTGATCAAAATAAAACGTCAAGGGCCAAGGTTGAAACACTAAGGATTGATTCTGCACTTATCCCGATAAAAGATATTAAGAGAATCATAATAGTAAACTCTATTAGCTTGAAATTGACCCGAGTTGAAAAATGAAAATTTCTTCATATTGGTCAAAGCTTGAACAACTTCAACAAATAATACAGAATATTAAAATCACCGACTAAAAGAAGATGACACGACAAGAATTGTTCTTTCGACGTAGAGTTTCGTGAATGAGTGTCCTTCACATAATTGTTAAATGTACTTACTGGAGAAATATTTGATTTTCGAAATAATGATTGTATATATTACGCGAACAGTTAGTCTTGAAAATAACAATATTTTCTTATTTGATTGCTTAACAAGTGTCTTGACTCACTTAAGAATCAAACTCCTTAAACATATTGTTATATTACACATATCTCTGTGGATATTTATCTTATCTATAATGCATAGGACAAATGAAGATACTCCTAGATCAAAACCAGGCCATGGATAATTTAAGTTCCTTTCTCAACTTGGAATCTACTCAAAGTGCCATGGGATCTCCAAAACGATCCCCAAAATAAAGGCCCATTCTTGGTATTCTATAGAGTAATTATAAGTTCTCATTTGAAGCAAATTGGAGGACCACCACGTTTTTTGCGCAGAGTCCAATGCCTAATTGTTGTCCTAACCCCAAATCTCAAATCACATGTTAATCTATCCTCATGGTAATGGCGATTCCCAACGTGTCTTTCATCTTCTCAATGTGAACCAATTTCATATTTTCCAATTCCCATAATCCTTAAACAGGGTTGGAGTCCCTAGGCAGGAGCTTCCTTAGTTGATACAACATTACAATGCAGATCATGGAGACCACATCTTGTGGTCCTGTTTCTAGGACAAGTAGGGGCAATTTGAGGGTTGGTGGGAATAAATAATGTTAATTCATAAAAAAAAAAACCCTTTTGAATTATTAAAAAAAAAAAATCATAAAGAACCCCTCATTAGTTATTCTCTCCTCAATTCCTCTCGAGAATAAGAGGGCACCATCCAAAGGATCAGCATAAGTGGCGGTAGATTTATGTGCTGCTTCATCCCCATGGCCAATCAAGCCAGCACGTGCGAATCATTTGATTCTTATGTGCTCCCCATTAATGCCGATTCATCAAGTCTAGCTGTTCTTTCCATGTTGGAACAAAAAATGATAGAGGCATAATGTACCTTTTATCTTTTAATTAACTATGTTCATTAAAAATGAATATTTTATGCGACAGCGAATAGCGCGACGTTTGAAGCTCAAAGAATTCTACCCTTCCGTCTCAATTATCTTTCTTTATCTCTACTAATGGCGATCGGCCAGGGCGGCCCAATGCCCATGGCCATCATTTGGCTGGGCTTAGACAGTGCATTTGGGCCAATTAAAGGACCTAAGCAAGGGGCAATTAATTTTTGGAACGGGAGTGTATCGTTTTTGGCTTCATTTCAAATTAAACATGAATTCACGCATGTAGGCTTGTGTATCTTGAAAAACGAAAAATATTTGAATAATTTCGCATTAGCATGCCATTATGGTGTAACGGTCACGTGACAATAATTTCTTTGAACCAACTCCTAGCTGTGACATTTTGTGAAATTATATAATTGGGAAGGGAAATAGGGAATTGAAAATTTTAAACTCATGACCTCATGCTCCGATACCGTGTGAGATTTTGAGGGATTGTTGGGAAAAAAAGTTGATAAATTTCCCTCTTTGACTGAACCTGTGAGAAAACGAATCGAACACAATCAATGGAAATATACGAACCAAAAGAAAAATAACAATAGAATTTTCTACATGGAAAACTCCTCCAATTGTGAAGGATAAAAACCACAGGAGTGTTCACGGAGTTCACCCGAATCTCCACTATTGGTAGTTTAGATTAAAAAAACCTCACTAATTTCAACAATACCGAAATCCCAAAACTATGAGTGAAGAGCAAGCATTAATATCACCTTTAACAAGAGAAAATGGATGAAGAACACCCCAAAAAAGTGGTCTGAAACTACCCATAAAAAAAAACTGCAGTAAACGCCTTCAAAACACGATCCAATCGTTTAGAATCAAGACCAACAAGTCCCAAAGCCGTTGACAAAATTTCAGCCTGATCGGACCACGGATGCACTTGCGATTGTCGAGTTGATCGTAGCTAGACAGATTCGTTTTTCCTAGAAAATTGCTGCTGTCTCACGTTTTTTGAGCTATTGCCTTTTTTGACGTTTTTGGTGCTGATATGTTAACCTAGGTATGGCAGCCCCTTCTCCAACATGATAAGAAGCTGAGAGCTTCAAAACCAGGCCCACAACTTCCAAAATAATAAGGGGAAAAAGACTCAATTGGGATGGACCGACCTAAATAGCCCAAATAATGATTACTACTAACTGTTCTAAAAGTTCAAGCTATAAAAATGAAGATACAATTTAATATTTAAATATTCTAGCACTAACTATAGGAGACTATAATCTTTTACTATGAACCATGCTCATAACTCTAAGGAGATGGCTCAAATATAAGGTCACAAAGGATAATACACATCACTTTGGGGCACACTTTGAACATGCTCGAACCATCTTGGCCTGTCTTCACCTTGTAAACCCATTTGCAAGATATGGCTTTTACCTCCTTGGGCTTAGCCCTAGGCATATCGGAACCACATGAGTTCATCGGGTGAAGCACAGTCTGCCACAACCACAATGTATATGTTGTTTCCCATAAAAGGTACGTATCCACTTAATATAATAACAGATTCGTGAATCCCTTTCATGCTTATATCACGTCGAGGTATTGCAGAAGAAAAAATTGCAAAATCTGATAGCCCAAACCTCCATTTCTCCTACCTGTTGCCCCCTTGCTTGGCCCTTCCTCTAAAGGGTTGTTGTGTAACAAGTGCATAATGTCCACTATAACGTCTGTACATTTTATCATCAACTTGATGAATTAATTTCAAGATATAAGGCTTTTATATTATAAGAGGTTGTTCAAAAGGATCTCCCATTCTTCCATCATATGTTTTGCTTTTTCCCGGATACTTGGATTCAAAATACCCAGGGATTCAATGTTTGCTGGCTGGCTTCATATAATTCGGAAAACAACTACTTTCACATAACGAAATTTGTCTCTCTTCCCATTATGTTTTTCTCGAGAAATCATAAAAAAGGTCCTAAATTTATTGAACTTGTACCAAAACCTTTTAATTTTATCAATTTAATCTTACAAATTTTGAAAATTTGCCAACTGAGTCTTTCCGACCAATTATGACCAGAAATCGCCGACGAAGATGTTAGTCGTCTTACGTAGTACAACTGGTACTGGCATGAATATTTTCAACCTTGGGCCGCTTTTCAGATTACGTTTTACTCTGTGGGTATTGTGCATATACGATCCGTGCTGACCTTCGTGAGTTGCGGGTCATGTCTATCCGCTTCTGCCGAGTCAAGTTTCGATGATGTGTAACCAAACAAAAGATAAAGTGATATTTTATGCATTAGATCAGGCTTATTCAACTAAACGCAACGTAAGGATTAGAATGAGGCAGCATATATAATCACCGGGAGCCATGGACCTTTAATTTGACTTGCAGCCTAATGTAAAGCAGATAGATGAACACGATTAAATTATACAAAACCATGATCTGTTCAAGGACAAAATCGCAAGCAGATCTGGGCCATCCATGTAAGATTGAATCCAACGCCCGCGATGGGCGTGACCGGTGGCGATGCCGGTGGGCGGCTCTCGTCGGGAGCCGTAAGATGCCTGGCCAAGTGTCCCGCGTGCAAATCAGCACCCTTGCGTCATCGGAACAGACTGTGGGGGGGGGGTGAGGGGTCATCCTTTCATCGATATAACATTGATTATTATTGCAATCTTTATTTTTTTTATTTAAAATATATTTGAATTTAATCCCAATTAAGTTTTTAAATTTCCGGGCATTCGTCAGCAGGCATGTTCGCGAGACCCTCTTAAGTCATGGTTTTGAATTATTTTTCTAATTTTTTATTCTCTGTGGGAATTATTAAAATGGTGATGATTTAGTGAATTAGTCATTGATTTTGAAGTATTCTAAAGAATGGGTCTGCTTCACATGGGACGGATTCTTCTCAAGAGAGGACAAAATTATGGCTGTATAGTATTTTGCTGGGAGAGAATCCCAGTTCATTTTGTTCTCTTGTGATGAGTGTGTGTATGTGTGTTGGCTCCGTCTTCTTCTTCTTCTTCTTTATTATTTCTTTTTTGTTCTCCATTTTTATTTTTTATTTTTATTTTTGGCATTTTGATAAGGTGTGTTGGCTCTTGTCATGCAGGAACGTGGGGCAAGTGTTGTCTGAAGGGAGGTCAATCAATCGATTCAAGACTAAACTTTTGGGTGTTTGTTTTTTTGGATGGGACCATCCAAAATCTCAGTGATTTGAATTTGAAAAAAAGAGAACCCATTAAAAAACTGGGTGCATAGGAATCGGTCATTAAAGAAGGCGTACAAGGAAAGATAGACAAACAATCAAGACCATGTAGTGACCAATTTGATGTGTTATTTAAATTGAGCTCCCTTTGTGACCAAAAAGAGAGATTTAAATTCCTTTGCTAAATGTATCTAGGGGAGGAGCTACTGTACAAAAGAACTGTTCAATCCTCCGGTTGCTCCTCAATTCTGTGGCGTAAATTTGAGTTGTGTACCAAGCGCAGGGATCACTTTGGTTCACTCAATTAACATCCAATGGTGCAACGGTGATGAACTCATTCAAGATGACTGATGGTTATGACTCAACCTAAAATATCAATGTGGGTATGGATTTTATATGATAACATCCATCCTTCACAACCTTTTAACTTATCCAAATATAGGGGGTGGCCTTTGAAGCGGCTTCTTTCTGACCCATTACCATAGAAGGAATTTTGGCGTCTTGACTTGACTTAGGTTATTGGCATTAGCTTTTTTGTATGGCTGATCATGAGATGTATCAGGTTTAGCTTGATCATTCCGGCCTTTCTCCTAACAAATTTCTTTAATCATGTATCAAGTAGTCGGCACAAAAAAGTCGAGCTACATACTTTAAACTGTCACCGTATTATAAGTTTACACGTGAGGGTGAGTGGTAAAAGCTAAAACATAAAATTTCACCTTGTTAATCATCTCACAACTTAAAGTTTTAGGTTCCTTCTTTATACATGGAGATGTAGAAAGAAAATACTTTTAGCAACAGATATTCAAATTACATTCTACAAATTTTTCGTAATCTTATTAGCTTGCAGATGAAGAGGATTGTTGTATGAGATGAAAGAAGGGGATAATGTTGCAGGAGAAGGATTCTCCTCGCTATCTATCATCGCTCCTTATTACCTGGAGGGTGGAGGTAGCGCACTCTAACTAAAAAAAGTACCAAAAAAATCATAAACCTATTACTTTAGTATTAATTTAGTCATAAACCTTTCAATTTAACCAATATAGTTCTAAATCATTTTGCATTAGTATCATTGGAAGTGCTGTTGTAGACATCAATCGTCTTACATGGCACTGTTGATGTTGAGGTGGACATTTTTTTATAATTATTTAATGATTTCTTTGATTTTTTTATTTTTTTTCCTTCAATGACCCTTACCTAGGCAAAAAGAAAAGGTGAATAAAAAAATAAGGACAAAAATAATAATAGAATTTCCAAAAAATATTATTTAAAAATTATAAAAAATATCCACGTTAATAATGGCGGTGCCATATAGGACAACCCATATCCACGTTAACGATTTCTACCCTAAATTAGCTGGATAGACTAAATTGGTACCAATTTAAGAAGGTTTAGAACTAAATTAATTCAATTGAAAAGTTTATGATTGAATTGGTACCAATTTAGTAGGTTTATGACTTTTTTGGTTGTTTTCCCCGCTTTAACAGCTGAACTAAGAGACAAAAGAGAAAGAAAGAGAGTCATTTTATTTCATTTTGGCTTCTTTTTCTTTGTTAGTTACAATAAAAAAGAGAGTTCAATAAGAGAACTAGGAGCCATGAAAATTGATTAGAAAAACTATGGAAAAATCCATTGAATCATCTAGTGTCTAAATATATGATACATTTACAAGTTTACTAGATCGAAAATTGATGATATAAAAAACTTATAGATCCGGTGTCATGTTCAGTAAAGATTTATTATATATGTATGAGATGTGCTCAATGTGCGCGAGCCTGCCCAGCAAATGTATTAGAAATGATATCATGGGATGGATGTAAAGCTAAGCAAATTGTTTCTGCTCCAAGAATGGAGGACTATGTCGTTTGTAAGAGATGTGAATATGCATGTCCAACTAAATTTTTGAGTTTTCGATTTTATTTATGGCATGAAACAACTTGAAGCATGGGTCTAGCATATTAATACTCTCCAAAAAAAAATCACACATTACATTTTGAATACAATTGATTTTTTTTTTTTACCAACAAAAACTCGTGCTAAAAAATCGATAAGATATTATTATTTTTTCTTTATGGGATATGTTCACTAAAAGTCCTAAACTTATCACGAAAGTGCAATTCAATCATAAAACTTGCAAAAAGAGCGATTAAATCTTAAAATTTGTCAAATTGATTCAATTGAGTTCTTTTATTAATGTCATCAATTTATCTAATGGAAAATATTGACGTGGTATTTGTGACATCCCGAATTCCGACCCACTTTCGAAACTTTGAATAAATGAAAGGTCTCATTGATGTATTTCAGTCTAATCTCACTCGGAGTTGATCTCTCTCGAGTAGACTAACCAAATGGAAATGGCTAGCTAGGAAAATCAAATACGTGGACCTAAGAACTTGATCATGGATTGACTCTTTGGCCATGAAACTTGTCGAGGGAATATTCTGGACCAACACAGATCGATCCTAGAATGATTAAGGAACGATTTGGATAATACCCTACGCTTGGATCACGGGTGATTCCGTTTGACCTTATATGGGTTTCGAATGTCTCTAAATTATTTTCTAATGATCGTGTCCATCGGGACTGGTGATTGATCCTCGCAATTGAATGACAACCAAGGTCGCCATGGCTCGAGTAATTCTTAAATGTGATTTTTATCACGGGTCGATACGCGTAACTCCTAAAAGGCACCCGTTAGTTTGAGATACGCTGAAAATTCTATCAATCGAGATTGATTGCGAATCGAACTTCGGAATTTGACGTCGGACCTTCAGGGGTTCCAATAAATAAAAATTTTGGACGTTTCCTCCTCCCGAGTGCAATTCCTTCGCGGTTCGCCCCAAAGAGGTTCAGGAAAAGTAGATTTGAACTGGGTATGGGAAAGGACCCATTTGCCCTCGAAAAATACCCCATTTTTCACTTGGAACGAAGGGTATTTTGGTCATTTTTCCTTTTGGCCGAGATTGACTAGTCAATGTGGGGAGAAAATTATTTTTCCCTCTTGACTTTGTGGGCATAATTAATTATTCTCAACTTATATTATTTATTATTTGGTCTTCTTCCTCCTCATTATTTTGAAGAAACCACTCTCTCTCTAGCTCACTTTCTCTCTCTTGCTCACTCCCTCTCTTGGCCGAACTCACCCTTGCTCACTCTCTCCCTCACCGAAAATTCTTCAAACAACCGCCGGTGTCGCCTTGAACTGCCGGAGCTCGATTACCGCCGTGAGCTACTCGGAGTCGCCGGAGCCGCCGGTTGGAACCAAGATTCTCCACCCGTTTTCTCCCCGGAAAACTTGCTAAAATAGTGGTAAGTTGCTCCCTAACCTTAGATTAGGTATCTAGGTTGCTAATAGACTATAGATTGAGTGATTTTGGTGAAAAATGGGTTGGTTTTGTGCTAGTTCATGGAGTTGGCCGAAAATGCAAATGAAGGGAGGAGAGAGAAATGTGTTCTTGCATGAATAGTGAAGTCAAGAGAATAATTGTTTGGTCAAAGTTGGACCATGGTTACTTTATGCTTAACTAGAGTTACTTTATGCTATTATTTAATCATGGTTAGGTTAGTTATTGACTCTAGTTAATTTTTGAACCATGGTTAGATTATACTTTAACTATACTTACTTTTTATGTGACAAAATGTTGTTATGCTATGGTGCTAATTAAATATGGTATTATTATAGTTTAGTACTTTAGTCATGAATTAATTGCACGTTAGAAAATTATTATTGTTCGGCCATGATAAATTCTCACGTTAGTATAATTTTTAATCGTACATTATTTATATATTGCTACGTTGGCATAATATGGTCGCTTGGCGTGTATTGGATACTATGGTAGTATTAATTGATCGGGTAGTCTGGATTAGTCCTTGGATTAGTGTGAATTAATCAGGTGATCCCGAATTATTAATTCTCTAAAGTGAGTGAATCACGTGGTCCCGAATTATTCTGGGAAAGTATAAGGTCGTACTCAATCAAGTCGTCTGAGGCCAAAATGAGCCGTATCCGTCTGATTGTCCGAGACCGAGAAAATGTAATGGTCGTATTCAATCAAGTCGTCTGAGGCCAAAGTGAGCCGTATTCGTCTGATTGTCCGAGATCGAGGAAATGTGAGGGTCATATTCAATCAAGTCGTTCGAGGCCAAAGTGAGCCGTATTCGTCTGATTGTCTCGAGACCGAGAAAATATGAAGGTCGTATTCAATCAAGTCGTCCGAGGCCAAAGTGAGCCGTATTCGTCTGATTGTCTGAGACCGAGAAAATGTGAGGGTCGTATTCAATCAAGTCGTCTGAGGCCAAAGTGAGTCGTATTCGTCTGAATGTCCGAGACCGTGAAAGTATGAAAGTCGTGTTCAATTAAGTCGTCCGAGACCAAAGTGAGTCGTGTTCGACTAATTGTCCAAGACTTAATCCGGTCGTGTTCCTATGTGTCCGAGACCAAGATTTATGGGTCGTATTCCTCCGTGTCTGAGACCCTGGTATATATATATATATATATATATATATATATATATATATATATATATATATATATAGCCGTGTTCTATAAATGTCCGAGGCTCAAGGTTGTGAACTTGTATGATGTCGGTGGAGTAACGTGGAATATTTCTGGAGTAACGTGGAATTTTCGGAGTAACGTGGAATCTTTCTCGAGTAACGTGGAATATTCTGGAGTAACGTGGAATATTCTAGAGTAGCATGGAATGTTTTTGGAGTAACGTGGAATTTTCGGAGTAATGTGGATAATTATATTATGGCCCGATGCGTTAAACGCCGGCCCCGGAGCATGTGGAACATTTTATTGTCGGATTGAGGCGTGGAACGCCAAAACGGGAGTAACGTAGAATATTTGAGAAGGTGTGGGAATTTTTGGAGAAAGAACGGAATTTTCTGGAATTAAATTGTGGAATTTTTAGTAAGAAAGAAAAGTTGTTGGAAATTGTCCACTGAAAATGTGTCTAGAGGCACTAGAGCCCTAATCTAGGATTAGGGGCTAGCTTACTGAGATTTTATTTCACCCCGTCGTGGGTTCGTTGTTTTTCGGACCCTCCGTCACAACAATGAACGACCCGCCTCAAAGGTTCGGGATCCCGCGGGACATGGAAACCGTGGTGACAGAGTACCCAGTTGGATGAGGACGAGCCGACAGCCTTAGATAAGATTGTGCCGGATAGCGAGGACGAGGCCTAGGATAGTTGGCCTCTCGGCTTTTGTAGAGTGCTGTATTTTGGTTGTGTAGCGGACTTTGACCACGTCTCTTTTTGTTATAGGTGGTCACGAGCTTGTACAGTGGCCCCTGAAGCCTTAGGGCGATGAGTTTGTAGTAGTTATGTATATATGTACATAAGTTTGTTTCACCGTCCCAAGTCATCGAGATGTTAATTGTTTCTGTACGGGGATTCGTTTTTGCTTCCGCATGAATTTGTTGGCTTTTGGATCCTGGAGAACCGTACATAAGCGTGGCCGGGTGGGATGCCGACGAGCTCGCGGGGTTCGGGTCGTGACAGTATTTTTAAATTAATTTTCTCATCCTAAGTGGCATTTTTAAATTTTTTTGAAATTTTATTTATATTATACTAAAAATATAAAAAGCTAAAATTTTATTTTAAAAAAAATTGAAACAAAAAGGGCAGAGTCTTACCGGTGTGGCCCTGCCTGCTGCCCGGAGGGGCCGACAGAGGCCACTGGCCCCCTCGCCCAGATCTGGGTTGAAGAAACCTAGACCTTGGCGATGCCGGCCGCCGTCGAGGTGAGTGCACTCTGGTCTCTGGCAAGATCATGAAGAGAAGCCCTAATTTTACTTCGATTTTGTCGATTGTTCTTTTAACTGATGTCGCTTGCCTTTTTGTGTTCATTGTATCAGACTATGAGCTGTGCTGTCGTCAGCCCTCCTCCCCACCAGTTCGATTCCGCTTGAATTTTCTCAGTAAGAGTCGCTAAATCCTCGTCCTTGATCTGCACGATTGACATGTGTTCTTGCTTTGAACTTGTTTGGGAAGTGATTTTTAGAGAGGCGCTGGTTCAAGAAACGTGTTACCATTGACGGCTTTGGGTTTTCTTTTCTTTGTTCTGTCTCCTTTGGAGGATAGAATTTTGAATTGCGCTGCAACCCAGATCTGGGAACTTAGTCGGAAGACGGCGAATCAAATGGACTGGTTTGTTCAACTCAGATCTGGGTGAAGCCTCGCCCGTGCCCAGCGAGCCTCACGGACGAGTGTCGGCCACTCTCGCTCAGGGCTAGCGACCACCGTTGGCACCTCCGATGATGGGCAGTGGTGGCGGCAGGGCCTCACCGGCGAAGCCTTGCCCTTTTTTTCCATTTTTTTCAAGTAAATTATTAGGTTTTTTTTTTTTCAATTTTTAATTTAATATAAATAAGATTTCGTTAAAGAAAATAACTAAAAGTGCCACATGGGATAAGAAAATTAATTTAAAAATGCCACGTTAGTAATTTCTGCTAGATAAATTAACAGTGTCAATAAAATGACTTAATTGAATTAATTTAACAAATTAATTTTAGATAATTGTACCTTTTGCAAGTCTTAGGACTCAATTGTACTTTCGTGACAAATTTTAGGACTTTTAGTGAATATATCCCTTTCTTTGTTGAGTTGTGTAATCCTGAGATCATTTAACTATCCTTCAACGAGAAAGTATGTTGACAAAAACTTACATGTGCGTCGAGTTCGATAATGTAGTGCAATTATGTCAGTATCCTAAATGAATTTTGTAACATTATGACCTCTTTTATCAATCGTGTTATGTGTCCGAATCTGTTTAGAGCACCCAACTAAACCCTTTAAATGACTACAGTCCCTCATAATTGTCGAGATTGAACGTCTTACGGAGTTATCTTCATCAAATTTACTGTGGTTGGGCGCGACCCCAAAAGAAACTTCCCAAGGTACAACCTTCTTTGCTCTTTCATTTTCCCCCTTTTTGGGTGCTGGGCCAACCACGATGAGTGGGAGTCCTTCAAAGATGCAATTTTGATATTGAGGGAATGCAAAAGCCTTTTCCGATCACAGCCTAGAAAAGTGCATCGGGGTGAATTGAAGTGTCACGTCGAGTATAAAAGATAAAGTTAACTTGCTTATGGTTGAGGTTTGCGGTTAAGATTGGCCCGTTCGGAACTGAAGTGTTGAGTTTTATAAGATTTTGGCTCGTTTGGCAAGTAAAGTGAAAATTTACAAAAAAGAAATAAAAATGGAGTCTATTTGACTTTGGTAAAGATTGACCGAAATCGAAAGTAAAGGTTTGGACGGATCCACTAAATGCCATCTTACATGTTAGTTAAACATTACGCTTATTTTAGGGTTTTGTCAGCTAAAGTATAGTTTATCCAAATTTGATAGTCACGCTTAGTACATTGAGTTCTTGTTTTCATGTGCTGGGGAAGTTTGTGGCCTAGAGAGGACGAAACCATCCATGTCTTAAAAAAAGCAAATGAGAGAGAGAGAGAGAGAGAGAGAGAGAGAGAGAGAGAGAGATTCTTAAAACGTCTCATCAAAGACAAACAACAGATCGTGATTCTCTGAATGATCATTGGATCATTGAAAAACCTCGATCCTTTCTTTAATCATTGAAATTCTATGGACACTAAACGAAGTTCTAAGTCCATAAAATGCATAACTACGAAAGGGTTATTATCACAAAAAATAAAAAAATTAGTACATCTATGATAAATTTATCACAAATTAATTATCCGATCATTAAAAATCTCAAACTGGTATTATCACAGAAAATAAATCCCAACTTTTGACAAATTTATCATCCATTGTTTCCGTTAAATTAAGTTGTCACAACGGAAAAATCAGAATCGATAAATCTATGACAAATAGAAGGTAAAAATCTCAAATTAGTACACCGGTCAACTGTCAAGTGTCATACAATTTAGTAATTTGCCGCTAAAATTTAATAAAAACTAACGAAAAGTAAATTTGCTACAGGTATAATAATTTGATGTTTTTCGTGGTATTCACTCGGTTACACAATCAAGAAGGACTAAAAACACAAAGACAACACATATACGTATAAGTATACATCATCCCAACTGGAGAGAGAGAGAGAGAGAGAGAGAGAGAGAGAGAGAGTCTCAACATGAAATGAGATCATTACATTGAAAAGGTCAACCAGGGCTCATAAAGAAATCTCAAGCTTGGACCAACTGGAAAGGCTAAGCATTTGACCAATAGCTGTTTCTTCAACCTTTCACGCTTACAAAAAGACGAGCCCCAACGCCCTTTAAAAAATACAAAAGAAAGAACTCCTTTTACACCTCTAAAATCTAATATTTTGTCCTTAAATATCCCGACATGATGGCTCTAACTCTTTCCTCTCTACATGGACAAGAATGAAGATGTTCTACTTTTGCTGCTTAATTAATTGTAATCCTTAAAGCTAACTTAGTATATTTTGGCCCAACACACACACGAAAAAAAAAAAGACAGCCAGTTTTAGGAATGCATCTTGCAAAGGATGTGATTAGGACGCTTATTAATTAAGTTATAAAACATAATCTTCACAAGGGCATCGAAGAATTACCAACTAGGTGGTAGGTTAGCTGGATGAAGACTTGCTCCAAAATAAATTCTCTGCAAGGTATCAAAGGTTCGAACTCAAATCTTGCAATTTGCAAAGGTCAATCTGTGACCTCTAATGCATAGTTAGATTGATGAGGGAGATGCGATGTATGATTTGACAGATTCACAAGCCGAACATTCCGTGACAGGTTACGAAGTTAACACCAAGGGAATGCTATACTTTTCTTCATTTAAAATGGTTATGATCAAAGTTATTTTTTATTTTTATTTTTTATTTTTTTTGGTCGAAGCTATGATCAAAGTTAAGTATATGAATTTTTACCAAAAAAAAAAAAAGTTAAGTATATGAAGAAGTGTCGTTGGGAAGTCCTTCAATTCTTCTTACAAAATTGTAAGTGATGTATCTAGCAAGTTCAAGAGGATCACACATTGACTTTTTCTATGAGGATTTGATGTTCTCGATAGCATAATCTATACATGGAAATTGCTTCGATTTGATGTTCTCAATAGCGTAATTTATTCATGGGATTTGCAATCTCCAAGCTGATGAGCAACTATTCCACGAACTAGCAGATTTGGGGAGATCCACATGGAACCTACCATCTTCAATGGTTCATATTCAATATGCATTATACTCACATGATTATTTATCTCTAGCTCACATAATGGGAGGGTATTATTGAAACGACTCTCACATACCACAGACGCCTAATTATAGATTCTGCCTAAGCCAGGGAAGGAGAGAATAATGCAGGGTAATTCCCCCACTCAATCGCATTAATCATGTACTTACATGATGTAGCATACCATAATTTAGTCGGTGAATGCACTCATTGTAGAAAAATTCGCAAGTCCACCAACATTTGTGTCCAATGCACTATACAAATAGATGGGTATCATGTGAAATACAATTGATCTAATAATTCTTATATACTGAGCTTATGTATACGCGAAGCACTCGATAATGGCACCTCATCATACAATATCGAACTGCATAAGATAAGTTGCATTAAAATAGAGTGAAGTTGTACCAGTTGGACAAATTACCAAGAGCATAACGATTATCTTATAAGCGCATAAAACATGTCTTTTCCAGAGTTTTTAAAGCTATTTAGTGACCACAAAATGCCGCTAGGGAACTGTCTAGAGCCTTTCACAGTTCTTGCTTTTGCAATCATTATGACTTCAATCACCTCAAGGGTATTCTATTAAAATTTGCACCTCCACAAATTTTGTGACAATCGTCAAAGTTGGTTGCCCTTGCAATTAGCGGGAGAAAAAATGTGGACTCTTTTCAAACAATTGACTCGCATGGTCTTCACTTTATGTCCACTGGATCATGTGTGAAAAATACCTCAACAAATATTTGCATTGGATTCTTATTAAAAAGAACAGACTTTTCGTTACATGATTTATTCTATTAGACACTCCAAATTAAAGTTAATTTACCTAATATTAACTAAGGGTTGCACTATTTTCATGTCTTTTTGGTTAAAACACACCATTGTCATAATATACCTTTCAGTCATTAAATTTGGATAAAAATATATAACTAATAGTAGTCCCCCGCTCTCAGAATAAAATTTATCTCTTCATCCTCTCCTTCATACACCGTATTCATGCTAAGTTTCCAAAACAAACTAGTTAACGTATCTGCATATCCTTTTCAATTGGTTAAAATAAAAGAAGTCTTTATTTTAAGTAAAACTATATTGAAGAATATCTTTCCCTTTTACGATCACGAATTCATTAATTTGTTCAAAATGTAGTTGTTAATTTGATTTGTTATAAGATCCTTCATTTTTTTTTCTTGTTTAAGTTTTAAATGATTTTCATGGAAGTGCAAACCTAATTATAAAATACGCTTGTTGATGGAAAATAAATTGAGAACATAATTCACAAGCAATATCAAAAGTTTCTTCATGATTGAACAATATAAAAACTTTGCTCTTGATCTTTTAACTTTCCTTTTTTCTTCTTTTTTATCTTTTTCTAGTCTTTATGTTCATAGATTGGAAGGACCAAATGAATTAAAATCCTGAAATGAGTTTCTAGAAGAAAAAGTAAATTGTTCTTTTCAAGCTAGGTAAAAGAAAGAACAAAAAAAAGGAAATTTTTGAATAAAACCAAGAGAGGTTATTAATCTGCCTAAAAAAGAAGTTAGTAAATATTAATATATGCTTTGTTGGGGTGTTGTTTATACTCCTCATTAATAGGAAAGCACGTGGGTCACAAGGGGGCAGCGCTCCCTGGACACTACATGGTTTTTATAATATGAGCCCATAATTTTTATTAGTAGTTTGAGTTTGTGCCCATGAATAGCTACTGTTATATGTACTCTTTTTCGCTTGTAATTGAGTGATGTAACATGAGCTGCGAAGTGCTAATTATAGTGGAATCATTTACTGGGCGTAATCCTAGTTTAAGGGAAAATCGGATTGTGTCTCGATTTTCTCTTTCTCACTACGCTTTATTTCATTATGATTGTGCGCCGAATCCTAACATGCTTAATAAAATTGAAGCTTAATTTGGTCGGTTAACATAAGAAGATCTGTTTTGACCAAAAAAGTGTGGCGATAGTGCCGCCCAATTAATTTGTTCCACACACATTTCACACCATAAAATAGCATTGATGCATTGGCCAAAGAAGTCAACCCCATATTATCATGAATAAAGAGCTTCTTTTATATTTTTCTTGTGTTTTCCCAGTTAGAAGGGATGAGAATTACCATTTAATGGAGTGTGACATAATATGCATTCCCAGATAATTTCTATCTCATTCTTCAGATTTTCTTTTTTTAATTTGTGGCTAATGGTCACACCAAAATAACTGGACTTATGTTGATGCCATACATTGGGGTTCCCCAATTTCTAAAAACTATTACTCATTAAATAGTGGAAGAGTGAGAAAATCAATTTGTAGTCATGAGGATTTTGAGTGTACATCATAAGATTCCAAATGCATTTATTGAATCATGTCTCATCCATTTTAAATAATTTGTTCTAAGTATATGTTGGCCAATTTCCTAACATTTTAAGTTTTTGAAAAAAGAAATGATTCACCGGACATGGTATCGGAGCACAGATAAAGGGTTCAAACTATGGCACTCCTCAATTTTCTCATGTTAATTATTCATGTTACTCTACTTGATTTTTCCTGTTCAATCGTTATCTTCCTAGTGGAGTTTCATCCAAAACCAGACTTACACGCATAAGGACAAACTTACATGCTAGGAAGAGTGTTAAGTAAGCAAATTGCTATAAATACATCCGTGGTCCGTGTTTCAACAATTTAAAGTTTTGAAAAAAAAAAAATGGTTTGTCTAACATGGTATCATAGCAGAAGTCAAGAGTTAAGATCTCGATATTCCCATCTCAAACTCATTGCTTATGGCAGTCTCACAAAAGTTGCCTCACACAAAGTAGGAGCTATGCTTGTTTCATGATATTTGAGCCAAGTCTTGCACGCCTAAAGTGCCGCTTACATACGAGGGAGAATGTTAGTATGTACGCACATCGCTTAAATACGTGATTATATTGTGATTTACATTTTATGTACATGTAGTTTCCCTCCTATTAATAATTTAAATTTGGGACAAATGATTTGTCTAACATAAGAGATAGTCTGCACAAGAAACAACACTGAGTTTTTCTTCCCTTGGGAATGTGTATCTGGCCGCTCTAAGTACAAAATAAGTTTTCTTGTTCTAACACATTGAGAAAATTCCAAGTGATTAACTCTCCAATGTCACATTATCAGTCGCACACCTTGTAGGAGTTGCTTTAATTGAGCTTGCTAATTAAGTGTGCAAGATTCTTGTGTCCACCGTATCACCAAAGATTATCAAAGGAAAACCCTAGCAAAGGACTTTAATTGATGTCAAGCGACCATCCTTAATCCGAGGGCAGAACTCTCATCAACGTAAGATCACTCGTCGGCAAATACAGTATAAATAAGGCAATGACTCAAAGTTAAAGAAAAGTTATGTAAAAAGTCACGAGTTCAAATCTTTTAGGCTTCATTTATCTCTTTAATTAAATTTGCCCCCCTTTAATATTGGGTAAAAACATCAGACTAAGCGTGAAGGAGAGTGATAAAATAATTAATTATTAAATCTTGTTTTCATCTAATAGTTTAGACTTTTAGAATAATTGACAATAGCCACATAAATTTTCATGGAAACACCACATAAATTTTACTGTAAAATGAAAAGCTTTTGATAAGCCTAGGCAGGCTAGCAACTAGGAGTGCTCTTTTTTATTTCAGTTCAACAGTCTCAAAACTCTAAATCACTTCACAAGAAAGGAACGTGCCGAGTAGAAACGAAACGTTTCCGAGAAATGCGGCTACTTGCCGCCTCTTTACTCTTTTTTTTTTTTTTGGGCTAAGCCTCTTTACTTTTTTTTTTTTTGTCGAAAGGCCTCTTTACTTTCTTATCCCTTCATTTCGTATAATGGACTTCCTCTTTCTCCGTAGAGGGCCTTTTTAGCAAAAACCCTTTTGAGCATTTCAAATATTTTTTTTTGTCGAAATTGAAATAAACTTTAATCAACAATAATAAAAAAAATGTAAAATAACAGCCGAGAGGCCACATCACTCGTTGTACAAAAAACACAACAAAAAAATAACCCCAAATAAATAATACTTATATAGTACGATTTGAGTCTCTCTTAGGATATCCTCCAATACATAAAACACCCTCTTTGGGGTATGAGCCTAGAGTTTTGGCAATTTAGAGGTTTATGAAACACTCTACCAGTTTTTTAAGCGGTTCAAATTTAGACATTTGGCATAAGCGATGATTTTGACCCAGAGTGATGTGCACGCGATTGGTGTGATTTGAACAGAATAAAACTTCATTTAAATCTCGATTTTTGTGATTCGAACAGAATAAAACTTCATCTAAATCTCGATTTTTAAAAGATTGCTAGACGATGATTTTGGAAGATTGGTAGATATAACATCATGGGTTTCGGAGATCTATAAGCTCGTGAAGCGACCTGGTAGGATTCAATTCGTGCATACATATGTGGCACTTGTTTAACCATTTGATTATAGGTGTGAGATTGTTGGCAGTGCTCTTATTTTTCTATGTAGCTTAGGTATTTGTTTATTCTCTGCATTTTGCGTATGAAGGCTAGCTGCTTCGGAGGAAAAGTCAGCGACCCTCTCTCTCCTCTCTCTTCTCTCTCTCTCTCCCTCTCAAGAGCCACTCTTTCGCTGTTTCTTCTTGAGAACACCATCAGGTTCAACCTTCAAAAACTGTTTGCTCTTTTGCTTCCTGATGACCAAAACCTCCACATCTCTCTCTTCCCAGCGTCTCAGTCTTTAGCGCCTCTTTTTTGTTTTTTGTTTTGTTTTTGTCAAAGACATCACAATAGCTTGATCAAGCATCCAAATAACCAACCTAAGTGCATGTGTGTCTTTTACTTGTGTTTGGTACACAGGTTGTTTTTCTTTTTTGCTTTTCTTGGTTTGGCCAAACTAGCTGGGGTCAAATGAAATTATTCCCCTCTTACTTGTGTCTCTTGCATTAAGAATCATGTGCAGCTTGTCCGAGCAAGATCAAATCATGGACAACTACCACCAAGGGGATCTCACGGACATCGTCCGAGCCAGCGGCGGTGGCGGCATGGTCGGCGAGCCCATCGTGGCGACCAACACCTGGCAGTTCCCCTCCACAGATAACCCTGAGAGCTTCTCGTCTGCGATGGACAAGAGCAGTAACCCGCATAGCTTCGGGGATCCCTTCTCCACCATGCGAGATCCGTTCTTCCATGACATAAACATGCCGAATTCGGGCTTCTTGAAGCCGGCAGAGATGGTCAGCCCAAGCTTCGAAGGTGCGGCCGATTTTAGCGGGAGCAGCAGTGTCATGTATGCAGCACCACCAATCGAAGATGACTTGAAAAGGCCTTGCAATATCTTCACGCGGATGCTTCAAATCACTCCCAATAAGCTACCGATTTCGCCGTGCGACTCTCCAGTTATGGCTGCTTCACCCCCGGGAATCAAAAACCCGAGCATCATTCCTAGTGACATGATTAGCCTGAGTGGCTCGAAAGGTTGCTTGGTTGATAACTCAGCGATGCAGATCTCGTCACCACGAAACCCGGGCATCAAGAGAAGGTGAGATGAGATTATTATATACAATCTTGGGCAGTACGTATGGCTCCGATCAACTAAACGGATAATTAAAAAGGAGACTTTGATATCTGCGTTTAGTTAATTTGCAGTGGTATGGATACTTCTTTTAAGTTTTGTTTTAGCATCATTTATTGGCAGTTTTACGCATAATGTTACAACCCTCTGTGTGATGAACAAAACTTGCGTATACTTAGGCGCATGAACTTGCCATGAAAGTTAATGTCCAGATCTAAAATGGAGCTCTCGGCAGATCAAATGTTTAAAAGCATTACCATGAAGGGTTTGAATTAACTCAGAAGGTGCTTAAGTAGGTTATCTATAACGTAGCATTCGAGTAGTATATTTTTCTAGGATTAGGGTTGAATACAAAAATTTGAGCTAAGTGATTGCACTTACGATAATATAGACTGCCGTCTGCTTTTAAGAGTGGTGTCCAACATATGTGATGTCCAACATATGACTTGACAGATATTCAAAAGCTGGTAATTTTTGTTAGGTTGATGCATAAGTTTATCTTCTCTGTTGATTAACATATTCTTTTTCAACGTTTTAATTGTAAAGATCAATTTATTCATGTCTACTAACTATCCAGGAAGAGCCAAGCAAAGAAGGTGGTGTGCATACCAGCCCCAGCAGCAGCGAACAGCCGGGCGGGTGGCGAAGTGGTTCCCTCAGATCTGTGGGCATGGAGGAAGTACGGCCAAAAACCTATCAAAGGTTCTCCTTATCCGAGGCAAGTTTGTTAATTCATATCGTTTTCGCCGATCAAGATGTCCCGACCATGATAATTGTGATCGTCCCATTTAAGATCGTCCTTTTTGTTCTTTCCGCTTTTCTCTTCATCTTTTCGCGATGGTTATTGGATTCAAACAACATTTATTGGTTTACATAGATTGACGAATGGATCTATCAAATGTATTTTATTTGGTAGACTGAGGTCCCTTCATCCGAATGCAATTTGTTCATAGGATTAATTAAATGGAGATCATCAGCAGTTTTTATTTTTAAATGACACATCCAAATGGAATCAATTCAGTGAACTTGAACTGCTGGCTAGATCAATTGGAAAAATTTTCCATTTAACTATATTGGTTTTGTCTTTTGGCAATTTGTGTGGATCCAGGGGTTACTATAGATGCAGCAGCTCCAAGGGGTGCTCGGCACGAAAACAAGTCGAGCGAAGCCGGACTGATCCCAACATGTTGGTTATCACCTACACGTCCGAACACAACCACCCATGGCCGACTCAAAGAAATGCTCTCGCTGGCTCGACGAGGTCATCTCAGCCATCGAAGAACAACAATGTGACTTCCAAGAACTCCCCAAACTCCCAAACCCAAAAGCACATCAGCCCCAAGGACGAGCAGAAGGAGAACATTAACGACAGCACTGTCCCCACGGAACTCCCCAGCGGGCCGGCAGCAGGGGCCACGGCTGGCGCATCTATCAAGGAGGAGAATGAAGACAAGATGGCCAGGCAATTGGAATTCGACGATGAGGAATTTGGTGATGGCCTAGGCCATGGGTACAGGCCATCGATGCTCGGCATCAACCAAACCGATGACTTCTTCGCGGACCTAGGGGAGCTAGAGGCAGACCCTTTGGATATCTTGTTCAACCAAGGGTTCTCAGGAGATGATGGGCATGAGAAAGGGGACAAGGCCTTGGACCCTTTCAGTCTACTTGATTGGTCGGATAACAACAACAACAACATTTCATTCAACAATGTGAAGAGGGGTTTATAACGAGGCCAGGACTGGAAAAAAAGAGGAGCTTTATAGCACTCGTGGGTGTAACATATCTCTCAATTCTTGGGGTTTTGGTCTTGTTATAAACCCTTTATGTGTCAAATTACAATGGAATTTCATGTGGACGGAATTTTTCTTTTTTCTTTCTGTATAATTCACCTTTTGTTTCTTTCTAGTTCTAGTTATTTACCAGAACTTGGGATGTCAGCTGGAGATTAGGAGAAAAGAGTTAAAAAGGAGAGAATGCTGGGTGATTGGGAGCAGATGAAGAGCCCAAAGAGGAGACCCCACATTCTCTTTTGGAATATTGCGGGTGTGTGTGGATGGGACAGAAAGCGGAGGAACAGAAGGTTTGAATAGTAAAAACAAGTACATCCATCCACAGACATGACTGGAGATAGTGATTTGAGAGAGAGAGAGATGGGACTCACTTCCTCAGTCACTCACCCTTTTCTTTCTTTCAACTCAATCTTTCAAAGTGGGAAAAATAATTCAAGGACCCCTCTTCTTCCTCTTCTGCTTCTTCGTCATCTGGGTCATCTGTAAAATGAGAAGAAGAAAAAAACAAGGAAGACTCCACCCTCTAATGAGCTTTTGGTATATGCAATAAAATTAGCACAACTAAAAGATTTAAAATTATATTAACACAATTAAAAAATTTAGAATTGAATTGGCTGTCGGTTAATATGTTTAAGACTTTTTGGGCAATTATCCCTTCTTCATCACTTGTGTAATCCGCAAAATGAGGAAAAAAAAAAAAAAGTAGAGGAAGACTCCCCACATGAATGAGCTTTTGGTATTAGATGATAAGACTGCATATATTGGAATGAAACATGTATAATATTTTATGCAGTGACTTGACTGTTTACTCCCTTTCAAGTCTTCTCTGGGGATGTGTAGCTTGTAAAAAATAAAATGGATGTGCTTCGGGTGTCCCCCAGCTTTCTGATTTCTTTAACTCATCCGCCCAAGTTGTTTTGTTTTGCAGCGGGTTTATGTAACTTAAATATGAGTGATTTAATTTATCAAATGAGAAAATTTGCTGTTTGATCTAGCATTTCTTGCGCAAATGTATATTTCACTATTGTTTTCTCCCCCTCCCACCATAATTGCACATGATGAAGGATTTTCACCAGTTTAATGCAGATCTAGTTGTCTTATTTGCATGCATGTGTACTAGATATCCTGTAGAGTGTATCTCATTAACAATTTCATAATGCTAAATATTCTAACATCATAGTTAATATTATCGTACTTATTATTGTCAGTAATATATAAACTTAACCTTTGCGTCAGAAGTCATTCATTATTTGAATATAGCACACACACAGTCAATATTTGCTTGAATTCGCCACACGAATAATTTATGCCATATACATAAAGAAAGTATGTAGAAAGAGAGATTTGTTTCTTTCTTTCTTTCTGTTGGTTGCTACGTTATTTTCTTTGTTCCTGAAAATTTGTAGCATTAATGTTGCAGATGGGGCATATGGCTGTCATTGTATTATTATTTTTCTTTTTGGCCACCGGTGATTGCTCATCTACAGAAAAATTCTTAACCTAATCCTACTTATTTTTCCCTCCCTCCATCCCTCCCCTTAGAGTCGGGTGGTGGCAAGACCCGGCTAAGCCAACCGGCCCCGTGGAATGAGAGAGAAGACTTTGGTGGCCGAGTTAGTGGTGTAATCGAGATTGACAGCGTCATTGGTGATGCTGTGAGAGAGAGAGAGAGAGAGAGAGAGAGAGAGAGAGAGAGAGAGGTGTCGGAGGTCCAGTGGCAATAGGCGGTGTAATGGATGTCAACAACGTAGTTGGTGAGGTTGAGAGAGAGAGAGAGAGAGAGAGAGAGAGAGAGAGAGAGAGAGGGGTTTGGTTAGGATGAAGGTATTTGAAAATTGTGTGAAGTTTTCGGATTAATTTCACACGTGTAAGGCTAAGTAAGTATAACGTGATTATACAGCACGGGTTCCGGCATCATTTATAACAACCACACCGATGTGCCACCGATGCAGCCGTATTCAAGCTCGACGAGCCTCTCATTAATAAGTCCAAGAGTTTCATCAATAAACCCACGTCGGCAAGGGCATTCAAGCTCGACAAGCCTTTCAAAGATAAGCCTAGCATCAATAAGTCCAAGAGTCTCATATTTGACTTTGTCATCTCCCATGCATTGGAACCTTACAACAAGCTTTTAGTTTTTAAGCGCTTCTAGTTTCTATGTGCTTTAATAATTTCTAGCTTCTAGATTTGACTTTGGTCTTGTGATCTTCTTTTATTTTTCTTTAAAAATGACATCAAGTTTCTGTAAAAAGAAGATGAATTTCATCAATGAAACTTACCTAGTGCAATTTTCTTAAACTTCGAAGAGTTCATATGCCTTGAAAATCTAGGAGTGTTTTGACTCCGTCCTTGAAGAGTCGGGACTTTTTAAAAGGTTTGCATCCTTGCAGAGTTGTAGCCATCAATGTAAATAAAATGATGCCATTTCAACTTCTTTGGAGGCCTAGAAGAGCGACCATTAAAGTTCCTATCTTTTCCTCATTCTGGCCATTCACTTCCTCCTCAATTTATACCTTCCTAATGTGCTCATTTGAGAAATCACAAAATACAAAAGTGGTAGATCCGAGAGTCTTCGTGCTTTTGGCTTTGGAAACAAGTCATTCCGATTGTAAGAAGAAAGTTATGACTATTTTCTCAAGTTAGTGCAGAACTGAAATTTCTGCTCGATCTTGTGACGGAGTTTCCCTGTATAAATCACCCACCCGATCCTGTTATTTGAGTAGTGAATTATGGACTACACCAGCTACAAGGAAGATCTGGCATTGTACGCTATCATTTCAACACACTCTCACTCTTTTGTCAATTTAATGTCCCTAAAGAAAGTGTAAAAGTTCTTGTTGCTCTGTATGTCTGTACGCATCGATGTTTCCAAAAGAAATAATAGAAGTCTTATTGAGATATCTTCCTTAAATTGAGCATCCACACTACTATATCAAAAAAGATCAATTTTTGGGTTATTGGCCACTGCTCTAATTGAGCAAGAAAAATGGATTGTTTGATTTTGAACTCAAGTTGGTCTATAAGCTATTTATTTCGATCTTTGTCTTTATTAGGATGGCGAAAATTATAAAAAAATCTTAAATTTATTGCATTTGTGTCAAGTGCTAAATCTTTCAATTTTTCAATTGACTCATAAAACTTCTATCGATTTGACAATATATAGTCATTTCGCCCAATTTTGGTGAGAAATGATGACGAAGAAGCCGATCGTCCTATGTGGCGGGACCGACGCCGACGTGGATAATTTTTGCCTTGTCTTTTAAATTTTGTGGATTATTTTTAATTCATTGTATTCTTTTTTTTTTCTTGTTGCTTTTTTCTATTTCTATCTACCAAGTTCGACAAGGGCTGCAACCCTCACCCGGATCTAGTGGCCATTGGGCAAGGGCCACCAAAGAACCCTAACCGGACTTTGGTAAAAAAAAAAAAAGAAAAAAAAAAGAAAGAAAGAGAATAATTTAAACGAAAAGAAAAAATAGGAAAAATTTAAAAGTCACGAAATTTTAAAAAATACAAAATTGTCCATATCAACATTGACCATGCCACATAAGATGGTGGCATCCACATCATTAATTTCCAGCCAAAATTGATTGAGAAGACTACATTGGTAAATCATCAAAAATTTTAGAATGACATAGGTTAGATTGAAAGGTTTAGGACTGAATTGACACAAATACAATAGGTTGTCATCGTATAATGGGATCATTCCATTAATTATTTATGGAGATGTTGTTATAAGTCATATTATTATTTGACAAACCAATTTGATGGGGGAGTTATTATATTTGTATTTCCGGTTCCTTACATCATGATCCTTCTAGGCTAGATGTGTAATTGGGTATCACAATATTGTGGCTTACACTTGTTGGTGTGATGTAACTTATACATGCTCTGAGATGATCTCCCAAAAGAACTATGGAGTAATTATCGTTAATATAAAAGATTGTTCTGTTGTAGGGGCTAACAGTCTCTTGACTTAAGAGATTATTCGGATTAGTATATAGAGAGAGAAATAGAGCTATAAAATGGATACACTGAGTCGAAAATGGTCCTTCCCAATTTGATCTATTTAACATGTTTTGATTTATTTTCATACAATAAAAATCTAATGGCCCAACTCAACTCAATCCATATCCAATCCGATCCATATTGTTAAATAATTTCCGCATTTAATCCAATCTAGGAAAATTTGCTCCTTATATATTTTTTTAAAAGAGTTTATACCTAAAAGATTGTGGACAATTTTTATTTTTTAAAAATAACTTTTTTTTTAAAATTTTTTCTTGTTTTTTCTTCTAAGACCGGCGAGGGCTTCCTAGTAATATCGAGGCTAAGATGCCAATGCCCTTGCTTGGGACACCAAGCCCGATAATATCGATGTCGAGCCTTGAGTCCTCGGTGTTTGTGCCCATATTCATCAAGGTAAAAATTTTCAAAATAATTTAAAATTTTCATTTTCTTTTATTTTTCCTTTTTATTTTTTATTTTTATTTTTTCTTCCTTCTCTTTAACCTTCCTTTGCCGGTCGTCGGGCCTCGGCGACGGTCCACCGCTTAGCAACCGGCCATTGACTTGACCGATCCAAAAAGCACAAGCTCGGTCAAGGTCGGCGAGCCTCATGCTCGTCAATGGACATCGCTGGCCAGTAGAGGTGGACATAGGAGGAAAAAGAAAAAGGGTGAAAAGAAAGAAAAAAAGGAAAAAGAAAAATAAAAATATTTTTTAATAATTCAATTTTTTTGAAACTTTCAAAAAGCCTATTTATGACTCCTTAAAATATTTTTGCTAATTCATTTATGATCTATTAAATTTCTAATTAACTCATTTATGACACACTAAAGCTTTTTTTTTTTATAAATATAAGAAAATCTATTTATGACCAACTACTATTAAATATGGGTTCTAGACCCATTTTGCCGCCTTTAAGGGGAAAGCTACGGTAATGATTCCCTTACTATTGCCGATGTTCAATTTGGGTCATCACAATTTCATGATAAATTCTATGTTTCCATCCAGATTATTGGGGAAAATGCTAATAAGAGTCTGCGATGGACTCGTGTTGGTGAAGGATAAAAAAATAAGAAGTTCATGGAGATAGGTAAAAATATGAACCAAATCAATCCTAAACCTATTATGTGAATATCAAATCAGTCCTACTTTTTTTAATTTTATCAATTTAGTACTAAACCTTCCTGCAAAATTTCAATATAATCTTTCCAACAAATTTTCACTAAAAATAGTTGACGTTGCGGTCACTCATTGCCGGTAGGCCTACATAACACGCCCCATGTTAGCAATTTTCAGCAAAAATTGACCGAAAGGATTATATTGGAATTTTATGCAAATATTTAGCACTTATATGGAAAAATTGAAAAGTTTAGGATTGAATTGTCACATGCACAATAAGTTTAGGAATGCAAATTTTCCCTATAAAAATGGTCCTTATGGTTTTGCATGTTCAAATTTGGGAAACGTACTTCATTTGTAATATATTTGGTTCCCGCATAAATCTTCAATCTTGAAAGTTTTAAAGCCAAATTTAAATAATTCCATCCAATGCAATCAAAAAATTCTATATGCTATAGTTCAACATGTGATGTCGAGGTGTTATAATTAGTGCAAAACTTGAAGTAACACCCACCTTCATCCCCTCTTTTTCCAGAATGAACCATGCATGCTACCATCAACTATTGGCTCCGATACCAATTATTGGGAGCTCGCAACATTACTTCAACATGGCGATCATCATGAGGGAGTCTAAGCCTGAACTCATCGACATATTAAATTGGACCCACATTCACCTAAAAAACTTAAGCCAATAAATTATAGGTCAACTATGATATATTTACTACTTCACACTGCATCAATTAATCGATTGTTGACAAAAATCCTAATTGCTTATGAAGTAACACCCACCTTCATCCCCTCTTTTTCCGGAATGAACCATGCATGCTACCATCAACTATTGGCTCCGATACCAATTATTGGGAGCTCGCAACATTACTTCAACATGGTGATCATCATGAGGGAGTCTAAGCCCGAACTCATCGACATATTAAATTGGACCCACATTCACCTAAAAAACTTAAGCCAATAAATTATAGGTCAACTATGATATATTTACTACTTCACACTGCATTAATTAATCGATTGTTGACAAAAATCCTAATTGCTTATGAAGTTGACAAAACAATCCATATTCTCTAATATCTGAGTTAATGCAATGAAATACTTATTATGCAGATTATCCTAAAGTACATCCAAATGTTAAAGAATAATTACACATGATTGAATCTGGTGGAAGACGCAGATGCTGTTTAAGGAGCTCGGACGTTGTCACAAAACTCGAGCTTAAGGGAGTATTTTAGATGCGATGATCGGATTATCACCGGATACTTTTGAGATAGTATATATGAGATATTATATTATCGCAATGACTAGCAAATCAAGCTAGATTCGTTCTTGAAGATTACCAATTATGAAGATCACTCACGAGTGTGGATTAAGAGAGACAAGAATGATTTACCAAATGAAGAATTCTATTTTGAAAACCCAAATCATGATTGTATGGGCAATTTGATCTAATGTGAGATTCTAATTTTCAATCTCAATGATTGCGAAATCCTTTGTATACAATCTCGTCTAAATAGGCAGATTAGAGAGTGATCTTCTCAAAATCTTGCAACAGCTATTTTGAAGGTGGAAGAGTATAAAATGAGACATCTAAGCTAAAGAGAAAAAGAGAATCTAAAATCTATAATTCCAAAGTTCAAGAAAGCTTCGATGTCCTTCATATATTTTTTATCCAAACACCGTAATACTTAGAGGTTCATATCCAAGTAAGTGAGAGTTAAATAGAAAGTCTATTGACTCAAAGAATGGTCATTGAGTTGTAACCTTTAAGTTATTCGCTAGTGCAATCTAAGGGTCTGCATGGTAACCATTCTCATTCTCTGATTTCGATTCTGAGAACAAAAAATGATGAGAATCACGTTTAGTAACACAAATAAATTTGATTCTGATTCTGTTCCGAGAATCAGGTTTTGAGAATCAGAATCGGTTTTAGAGCAAAATCCGGAACAAAAAAAAAGTTGGTTCTAGAAAAAAGAATCACTTTTGAGAATCACAAAACAAAATGAAGTCTCACATCTCTCACTTTTTTCTTTCGGTTCTCTCATAACTTTTCCCTCAACCTAATAAAAATAAAAAAATTTCAAAAAAATGGAAATTTTTTAAAAAATCACAAAAATTTTAGAAAATCTCTAAAAATAGAATAAGCTTATATTAGGCTAGTTTGACCTCATTTTCATAAATTTGGGCCTAAATTTCCTGGATTTCATAGATTTCACTCTTCTGCAAAAAATGTCACAGAAGATGATGACATCTAACATGTGGATGATAACATATATACTTGTAGCCGTGCGTCACAAAATATAAACATCTGTACGTGGAGTTGCAGCTAACACCCACTTGGACTTAGGAAAGGACTTGTACTTCATATCAAGGAGGATAATTTTTTTTTAATCAGTGGATAATTTGATTATTCGGCTGCTATGTTTGTATGTATTTTGGACAACATAACATTTTAAAAAAAATGAGTTCTTAATATGGGAATTGTCCTATGCTTCAATTGAACTTCAAACACAATGTATTAAAACTTGTATTTCATTTATGACATGCTAAAAAAATCATGTAATTTAAATTATTTTAGCGTGCATTGGAAATTAGTCTTCAATTTAGGATGAAATTTTACAAAATAACTACATAGTTATTTGACTTAAATAAAAAAAATTAGGAAAAGAAATAGTTTTTTGAAACTGAAATTTTGTACGGTTATCAAACGCATTTCTGTTCCAAGAATATAAATTTTGGGCAGTTATCAAACGCATTATGATTCTCTAACACTCATCCGAAAACGGAATTAGAAAGTGTCATTTTAATCAGAATCAGTTTTTCGCAACAAAATAGTTACCATGTGCAGCCTAATCGATTGGTCGTTAGTGTGAAGAAGTGGATATAGGCTTGAACAAAGCCGAACCACTATAAACTCTCTATGATAAATTCTCTATCACTTAATCTCTATATACTTTATTTTCATGTTTTTGAGGTGGTGGTGAAGAGGTTGGTGATAATTCTGAAATAGGCTTGAGTGCATCATAGGATACTATGAACCGATACCTTCCACCATCTTCACCAAGAGAACCTATGGAGGAGTTTCCATCTAGGTATCTCAAGTAAAAGGAATCTTAGGCCTTCTTCTTTTTTTCTTGTGGCTGAGGGATGATCATCTTCTTCATCTAAATAAGTGGTACAAGGAGTGCACCGGCAATCCAGATTGTAACTGGATCTTTGAAGTGATAAGTAGGGTTGCCACTCACATCAAACAAATGGATAGAATGTTTTGTCTTAGACCTATGGTTAAGTTTACCTCTCTCATCTTCTTGATAGCCCTATACAAGTTGGACCATAGGAAGAGTGGAGAAAATAGAACTAGAGGCTTCTACCTTTTGCTTTGTGTGGTCAAATTTAATAACTACACTGCCATCATTCTTCTTGGTGAATTTTGGCTTAGTGGACTGGACTAGGCAAACATCCTTGTGAAGCTTTTCACAGTTGGTTATCCAAGTTTTCGGGAGGTGTTTAACCAACTCTTCTTTGAAAATTTTTCTTGGAACATGAACATAGGATGTTGTATGGTTATTATCTACTAAGATCATTAAAGCCTCTTTTATTGTTGGGAGAGAAAGGTCTATGGCATGGTTTTGAACCCTATACACCATTTGATAATAGAGGGTAGCAACAATGGAGTCTGCTACCTAAGGAGCTCTGGCAATTTGAAGTTGGAATTTTAAGGAAAAAAATATTTGAGGGTCAGAAAGTGCCATATTGAAGTTTGGAAACAAGGTGACAATCACTGTTCTAGCCTTTAAGGTAATCTGGATTGTCCCAATACAAGTATGTTGGTAGTCAAGAAACCTTTTTTCTAAGAGAGCCATATGAACAACAACTGCAAGATCTTTTCGACCATGGAATAATAAAGCAAGTCGGATTGCACCGTAGTGCAAATGAGTGTAACCTTGCTGGATCCATTCTTGAGGAAACTCGGGAGGAATCTGGAGAGCAACAAATTGCTCTTGTTTAGTAGTAGCAATAGGACGCTAGTCAAACCGGATGCATTGTACATATTCCTTCACCTCTTTCGAAATGTGTTAAATTAACTGTCTGATAGAACGGATGGGAGAAAAAGAAGATGTATACTTAGCATAAGCATCATTTGAATTTACAAGAGAAAATGGAGTAAGAGAGATTTTTTCAGCTTCATTGAGGTATGATACCTCATAAAGCCAATCAACTTTAGATGCATCGGATCGACGAAGGGAAGTGGATGGAGTTAAAGTCACCAACACATCAATAGGAGAGTTTTTGGGGTTTTCTGTATTAGACATGAGAGCAGATGTCTTCTCCACTGGCAAGATATGTCAGCTAAAATAGAACTATACTCTTAACTTAACCTAGATGCAATGCCTCCGATACCACGAAGGGCTATAGAATAGAAACACAATGCTAAAAGCTAGTATGCTATCCTACACAAGAAGGCTACCTCAAGCCAAAATTAGGGATTGCCTTTTAGCTTTTGAGCATCATGAGACTATGCTATAAAAATTTCATGCTTTCAGAGTTTCTATTCCATAGGATCCACAGAGCGGCAAGTGGAGAGCATCGTTTCAAGCTAACAATACCATTCTAGCTAGGTAGCAACAACATTCTAGGGAGAAAAGGAGAAAGATTTAGAAAACTATGGGAATATGAAAACACACTTATATTTAGAGGAAGGCTAGTCTTCCCCAAACCATTACGACACACTACCTTATATAGGCAAAACACAAGAGAGCTCTCAAAACTCATGAATTACAATGGGATAATAGACACGATAGTGAATAGTAAAAGTATATAGTGAACAATAAAATTGAACAGTAAATAGTGAAAAGTGTCATATTTGTCATTATTTACTACAATGTCAATATCATTCATCCTTTCAAATAGTAGAAACACTATTTGCTACAATGAAAACATTATGCATCCCTCACGCTTGTCCGGTCTACGGATCTATAAGATCACTTTCTAAGATTTCACGCGTCGATAAGGTAAGATCTTCAGCATTGCGCTTATAGGCAAATTGTTCCGTTAATGCTCTTTTGGTTTCTCGGGCAGCCAAAACTTTTTCAAAGTTATCTTTAGCCACTCTAACCTTTCTTTTCCTTCTGCTTGGACTAGAGGCATCGGATTCTCTTTTCGGTATTTACGAAGCATTATATTCTCTTATTGGTTGAGGCCAGCTGGAGAAATCAATGTTCTCCGAAACATCACATGGTGGTACATCATATAGAGGCACATCAATTACTATGTCCGTTAAAGGAAAATCAAAATCCCACAGATCTTGAGAAAGAGAGCCACCCTAAAGGTCTAGTTGTTCTAATTGTTGTGGATGATTTGCATTGAACTTGCAAGAGCTTATTGGATATCATCTCTAGTAGTTCATGAGCACGGGAGTAATTCCATAGTATTTCTTCATCAGAAGTACTTGGCTAGATTTCTTTGGAAGTACTCGGTTCTTCTTACATGGTATCTTCTGTATGGCTCTGTATTCTCCATCAAGATTTACAAACTGCAGATTGCAGCGAAAGAGACAGCAAGACTAAGGTATTCCAGTTAGCGGGTTTGAGGAGGATGGAACTTGTGAGTAGGGCGGAAATATCTCTATGTTCTACGGAAAATCACCGTGGTTTAGATGATATCTTTAGGATAACCATACTATCTGTATTTCAAACTAGACTTGCCAATAGTATATGAACCAAAACTAATGATACACTGTAAAATTCTTGCAATAGGAAATACAATTGTAATAGTGAAATTGTGAAATACATACCAGAAAAACCATTTGAGTTCTTCGGGAAATGCGATTGGGCTGATGGTGAACACATGAATGAATGGATAATCATGTCTCATACCAAATGGTTGAGATTAAGTCCACCATACTGTGTAAAATCTTAAGCTGGTATTCCCACATCGTTTCTCTACATCTAGTATAGAATCTTTTTTATTGGTGGAGTAATGGGATTTCTGGAGGCATGCTCATATCCCATCCTAAGGAATTTGAACTAGAAGAGGAGCCATGAAACATAAAGATGGATGTTATGGCCAAATCTTCTTTAGTCCTTGAGAGAAGATCACCAAGGACATTTTTCTCTCCTTTGACATGCTTAGTCTTAAAGGAATACTTTAAGAACCATTACGCTCATCGCAATAACTGCAGATGTGAAACTGTCTTCTGTTTAGACTTCATCATCCGGGGAAAGGATGCAATGTCTATTTGTACAAGAAAATGATGATTGATAAGATGGAATTCAAAATTTTTTATCCCATTCCTAACAGCTAAGATTTCTTTGAATGTAGAATGGTGATCCTTCTTTGCTTGGGAGAATCTTCCACTTTTGTGGCCATAGATTCTTTTTTGCCATCTTATTCTTCAAGGAGAACTGCTGCTCAATACCTATCACTGGCATCATTTTAAAGAATTCTTTTTCCATCAAAAGAAATTTGCAAAGGAGGCAAATTCTATAGTTTTTTTTTTCAAAGACTTGATGGCTTTTGTTTGGGCCTTCCCCACAGTAGAGGGTACTTTTTTAACATCTTTTGAAATGGGTGCAGAAGCTTAGAGATCTTGGGTGCAAAGTCCCTAAGATAATTTACTATGCTAAGGAATTACTGGAATTGCTTGTGAGAAAGATCGTCATCTAGTAACTTGAGGAGTTCCTTAGAAATATGATCACCCGGTTGGAAAGCTCTGTCTCTTAGGTGCATCCCTAAGAATTCCACTTCTCTCTAGGCTATCATCATCTTTTTCTGCAAAAGCATGATACCATACTACTTAACAAGATTGTGAAACTGGGCTAGTAACAATGAGATTCTTTATCAAGGCTAAATAAGATGATATCATCAATGTAAATCTGGAAACTAGCATTGATTGGTTGAAAAATCTTGCACATCGCCTTATGGAAGAGAGAAGGTGTTTTCTTTATCACAAAAGGGAGTACCTTCCACTGGCAATGTTTATTAGGAATGCAAAATTCTATCTTGTGGCAATCTTACGGTTGAATACCAAGTTGTTGAGAAAAACCCCTAACCGATTTTGAAGTCGACAAAATAATCCATCATTTCTTAATGCGAGTTGATGCAATGAAATACTTATTTTGCAGATTATCCATAGGTGTAGATTACACTGGATTGAATATGGCATAAAAGGCTTAGACATTGCTCCGAAGGACTCAGATGCTGTATCAAGCTTAGACATTGAGCGAAAAGCTCGGACGTTAGAATGATGTTCAAGCTCTGAGAAACGTATTTCACGTGCAACGATCGGATTATAAAGAGACACATTCAAGATGATTTAAGCGGCATATTACATCATCACAATAGCTAGTGATCCAGCTGGATTCGTACTTGCATATACTTAATCATGAAGATCAATCACAGACGCGGATTAATAGAGATAAAGATGACTCACCTAACAAAGTAATCTGTCTATGGAAATTCAAGATCATGATCGTATGAGCAATTTGATTTAAAGAGGGATTATTTCCTTTATCGACCTCAATAGCTATGAAATCTTTTGTATATAGGGAAGTTTTTTAGAACAATCCTTTGGAGATCTTACAATGGATAGTTGGAGATGGAGTATAAAAGGAATCTTCAAAGGCGACGGATGGAAGAGTAGAGGGAAAAAAGTTCAAAATTCCAAGATCAAGAGAGCTTCACATCCTTTACGTACTTTTGATCTTACGTTGTAATACTTAGAGGAGAACATATGAGTGTAAAAGTGTTAGACAAGAAGTTTACCCACCGAATTGTAACTTCTAAACTATTCACTGGTAGAATCCAATCGATCGACTACCGGCGTGAAGAAGTGGAGTAGGCTTGAATAAAGCCGAACCACTATAAATCCTCTGTGCACATTCTCTTACTCTTACTCTCTCTGATTGCTTACTATGAGGGAAAAGTACACTAGAAGTGCCATAACTTATGTACGGCATTTACTTGAGTGTCATAACTTTCAAAACGTTTACTTAAGTGCCATAACTTTCGAAAATTATTCACTTGAGTGCTACGTTAGAGAAAAATCGTTCACTTGAGTGCTACAGTAACTTTTCCGGCATGCCACATTAGCTTTCCAGCTTCCACATCAGCTTTTCCGGCGTCCACGTCAACATGACACTCAAGTGAACGATTTTTGAAAGTTATGGCACTTAAGTGAACGTTTTGAAAATTATGGCACTCAAGTGAACGTTGTGCAAAAGTTATGGCACTTCTAGTGTACTTTTCCTTACTATGGTAATTGAATTGTGCCAAGTGTTGCATTTGAGAATATCTTTGAACCAACTAGCTATTATCATCTGAATGAAATTTTGAGCATTCTCGTTTATATTCAAGGCATATCTTAGATGCCAAGACCCACAAATTTGGGATGTTGTTCAAAGAGGCGTTGACCCATCTACAAGCACTTCAGGCTAATCAAACGCAGGGGACAACATTAACACCACTCCCATGGCTGCTCTCACTACTACTGAATTAGCAAAGAGAGATGGTCTAGATGCTAAAGCTATTTATTCTTTTTATAGTACATTATCTCCAACTGAATATAAATGTATTGTGGATTTTTCATCTTCAAAAGCGATATGAGATAATCTCCATGTAACCTATGAAGAAACAGATAGAGTCAAGGAGACCAAAGTTAACATACTCCTTGGCTAGTATGAAGCTTTCAAAATGAAGCCTCACGAAACGGTGAGAAAAATGTTTGATAGATTTCTTGAAATAGTGAATGGTCTCACATATCATGGGCAACATGTAACTGGACCAATGCGAGTAAACAAATTTCTGAAGACACAAAGGAATGGAATAATACCAAAATATCCATTCGAGAAACTCAGAGGATATCACCCTTATACATGAATGAACTCATTGGAACTCTTCAATTCTCCAAGGATGAAAGAATCAATGAGGAAACTCATTTGAAAGGCAATAAATCTATTGGTTTGAAATCTAATGCTGATTCTAATGCTTCAAATTTTGAAGATGAATACGTTGAGGAAATAGCACTCATAGTCAAAAGATTCAGAAGAATGATTGAAAAGGGCAAAAATTACAAAGACAAAATAGATTTCAAATAATATGATTAAAGAAGATCATCTAGCGGTAGAGAAGAAAACAAAGTTGTTATTTGTTATGAATGCAAAAAGAGAGGACACAATAAGCATATCTGTCCTCTCCTAAAGAAGAAAGGAAGGGACAAAAAATCCAAGAAAGCTCTCAAGGTAGAAACCTAAAGCGATACAAATTGTGAAAGTAATGAGGAATATGTCAACATTTGTTTAATGGCCAACTCGGACTACGAGGACGAATCCAAAGCAACTCGTTTTAGAATCCCTCCCGAGGTATCTGAATATTTATATGAACTGTGTTCATACTATAAACATGCTCTTAAAGGTCTCTCCGAATTAAAAAAGGAAGTAGCCAGTTTAAAGCAAAATAACGTTTCTCAAAAGGATAAAATAATTTTTCTAGAAAGCGAGTTCTCTCAAATCAAAGAGAAATCTAATTTAACCTTTTAGGAAAATGTGGAGAAAAACGGAAATGAATCTTTGAAAAAGGAAAATTCTTTTTTGGGAAAAGAAAATTTTAGATATCAACTAAAAATATTTTTCTGGTTCAAAAACGTTACAACATATTCTTTCTATACAAGTTCCTTACTCTAATAAATCTGGACATGGTTTTCAAAAGGAAAGTGATTTGAAAAATAATTTTCCTAAAATCAAATAAACACTTAGAAAAAGACCCCCTAAACATGTATATAAAAATCATTTTTATAAGCAGTTTGTAAGATCGGAGGGATATAAATTTTCTAAATGCTCAAAATGTGGAGATACGAAGCACTCCGGAAGTTGATGTCCTAAAATCTGGAGACCTACTCTAGGTATCTTGAGATATTTGCAAACTCTTCTAACACAAAAGGACCCAAACAGATTTGGATACTAAAAAAAAACTTGAATTTATTTTATGCTTGTAGGTACTAATGAAAAGAAGAAATAAATGGTATCTTGATAGTGCGTGTTTCGGATACATGATTGGAGACTCCAAGATATTTATCAATCTTATCAAGTTTGATCGAGGAAGTATCTCCTTTGGCGATAATAATAAAGGAACAATTATTGGCAAAAGAACCATGAAGATTGGCAATCTCTTCATTAATGATGTCTCATTGGTTAGAGATTTGAATTTCAATCTCATAAGTATAAGCCAATTATGTGACATTGAATACATAATATCTTTTGTGAAGAATAAATGCTTAGGTGTTACCTGGGACAACAAGTGCTCATTCACAGGACATAGACATGGCAATATGTATCTTCTGGATACATTATCATATGATGTGAAATGCCTAGTATCCTTCAAAGACTATTGACACCTAAATTTTGATTTTTAGAAATTTATTCATTTAAGCATAAACCGAGGATTAGTCATAGTTCTCACAAAAAAAAAATTCTCATGCATAACATATTCATTTTCTGATAGTCATGCATTTTCATTCAAGCCAGAGGTGAGTCGGTTGAGCTTAATTTGACAGACAGCTGGATTAGACTTAGTTTGAAATTTTCGAATAGGATATTGGGGGCGTGCTACGAACTTTTGTGAGCTAAGTGAACTTATTTTCAAACTCAATTTTGTTCATTCAAGTTTAATTTTATTATTAGAGATTTTAATTAAATGTCAATCATTTAGAAAAAGCCTTAATTGAGCTCGAGAATATGAGCCCATGATTTGGACTACAAAAGTCGGATGGGTCATGGACATGAGAGTGCTGAAGTTCTATATTGGTTTAGACATAATTCAAGATCAAATTCAACCCATTTGAGCTCTTATAATCGTAAAAGACCCTTAGTTAATTACCTATTTAGCTAGTTTTTTTTTTTTTTTTGGTAAGGTAAGTGTGTATTGAACTTTTCAAAAAGCTAGGTACATGTAGAAAATCGGACACAAAAACCATGAACCATGGGTGGCACTATAAGCGCCAGAGAGGGTTCAACGGTGAACTGGTTGCAAGATACATAGCAGCGTGTAGGACGCAACCACCCAAGGCAAAGCCAACTAAAACGGAGCAAAAACAAGCTAAACATACAGCCCTAAACAAAAGGAGATAACTATGGGGAAGAAGAGTCTTAGAGGACAAAACAAAATTAGAGAGTACAATAGAAACCCGATCCCACCGCACCAAAAGTATCGGCATCAAGAAGCAACATCGGGCGTTGGTCGTGGATCCATCGAGCACCAGCAATTTAGTAGGCTCCTAAGTAACGAAGCGGTAGGCGTCGGCACAAAAGGAAACAGCCAGCACCGAATATAGCAGCATCAAAAGTAGAAGTGTCCATATTGCAAGATTAAGTGCAGAAGAGGTAGCATCCGTCCTTGATGATGGAGAGCACATCATAGGCATAGCATCAACGTATCATCCCAGCTAAATAGCAACATAGAGCAGCAGTAGTATTGTAAACTCCTAGGACGCGGGGAGATAGCAATAGTTGGCGTCAGGCATGAAGGGGGCGGCGGCGACAGTAGGAACTTGTCACAGAGGAGGTGTCCAAGTAGGGTAGAAGGGTGGGTCAAACAGCGGGAGATGTGAAGGCCGGGGTACCGGAACAAACCGGGAGATGCAACAGCTTTACATTTGAGGGAGAAACACAACAAACAACCCAAAATAGAAAGAAAACAGCTCCCAGTGTATAGGGAATTACAGCAAAACCTCCCAAGATGCACCGGCCAACCCTACGATAGGATGACGAGCAACAAGAGGTAATAGAAGTAATATCCACACAACCTCCAATAGACAATCTCCAACAAGTAAAAGCAGTAGGATAAAAAAACCGCAAGTAGCAACAAACCGGTAGTTAAGTAGTATGCACAGGCAGCAATGAACATAGAGTTGAACCAAGGGGTGGCTATGAAGAATGTCGGCGATCTTCAAAAATGGTGGGAGATAAACCCCAATTTCTCTGCAGACTTCTATTCCGAGGATGGTCACGAATGGGGGCAAGGGAGACGGCTTTGTCTTTAACCATTTTGGTGAGGTGCAATATAATAGCCGGTGTAAAGAGAGGTTTGCTTTGGAAGATAATATTGTTCCTCTCTGTCCAAATGACATGGCATAGGGCACTAAGAGAAAACCTAGCAATGCGGTGCTAAAAGGATCGGCTACCTATATCTTGCTTGGCCCATTGAATGCGATCATCCCACGAGTAGTTGCACCAACTCAAATTACATTTGGTTGCCCAAACAGCCACAAGGCCGTGAATAATAGGACACCGAAAGTAGAGATGATTTACCAAATCTGGTCTACGTCGACAAAAAGCACACACACCAATATCAATTTTGCGGTATTGGAGCAACAATACCTGAGTAGGTAATCGATGATGGGAGGCAAGCCGGATAAGAAACGAGTCTCGCAGTGCAAATGCCTTGTCCCATACAAAGGAGTGCCAGTGGGCATGATGTCCCTGGATTCTAAGGAAGTCGCATGCTGATGATACCGAGAACTCCCCGGAAGAGTGGGATGTCCAGGAGAGTCTATCTTCCTTATTTTCTATAAGGGTAGGCGATGGCCCCAACCAATGAAATATACCGTCCAGCATAGTAGAAGGAATCCAAACCGTGAGGTAGAAATCCCTAATCGTCACCTCACAAGGTATTCTAGATCGATTTATTTCTCTAGCCGGGAAATGTTTAAAGAGGGGTTCCTTATGATGCCAATGATCAAACCAAAAAGATGTGAAGTGTCCATTACCAATTCGCCATTTGAATTGTAGGTAGAAATCCGACCATAGGTCTAGGATTTTCTTCCAAGCCCAAGAATACACGGTGGGTCTATTGGCTATCTAGAAGTTAGAGTTCTTCAAGAAGGTGGAGTGTATCCACTTACACCATAGCGATTCTTTATCGGTGAAGAGAAGCCGGATATGTTTAAGAGTGAGTGCCATGTTGCAATCCAATAGCCTACGAATCCCTAGACCACCATCATCGTTAGGGAGACAAATATTTCTCCAAGACATCTTAGTCCCTCTAACCCCTAAGTCCGGTCCTTTCCACAAGAACTGCCTTAAAATAATCTCAATCCTATGCAAGATTGACTTCGGAAGAGTGAAGACCGAGGCCCAATAGACATGAGTAGAACGCAAAATGGATTTTAGTAGTTGCAAACGACCGACGTAAGACAAATATCTCCGGGTCCAAGACCGTACTCCAGACATAACCACATTTACAAGTGCAATACAATCTGACTTTGAAATCCTTGAAGCAATAACATGGACTCCTAGGTACCGAAAAGAAAGTGTACCTTCTTGGAAGTTCATGCAAAGCCGAATCTGCTCCGTAGTGTAGTGCTACCTCCCGAAAAGAAGATTTCGCTCTTCAAGTGATTCGGTGAGAGTCTCGACCAGCTTGAGAAGAGGTCTAGTCCCTCCTTTAAAAGCTTGATGGTGTCAAGGTTCCCTTCGGCAAACAAGAGAACATCATCGGCGAAGAATAAGTGTGAGACCCGAGCGGTCTTACAACGCCAATAATACTTGAAGCCCGGTAGAGTAGTCTTGGCATGTATAATGCCGTACATAACTTCCATGATCAAGGAGAATAGATATGGAGATAACAGATCCCCATGTCGAATACCACACGTCTTGGAGAAAAAACCATGTAACTCCCCATTAATTGCAACTAAAAACTTAGGCGTAGATACACATTCCATGATCAATTTGATAAGAAAATCCGGGAACCGGAAAGCTTGAAGAACCCGCTCAAGGTAGGCCCAATCGACCATGTCATAAGCTTTATGGAAGTCTACCTTGATGGCACATTTACGAGATATGGTAAATGGTGAAAATCTGCAAATAACTCTTGCGCCAACATAATATTGTCATTGATCCTTCTACCTTGCACAAAAGCCATTTGCGAAGGAGATATGATGGAAGGTAAAAGGGTAGCTATCCGGTTGGCAAGAATCTTGGTAATGCATTTATAGATGGTGTTGCAACATGCAATAGGCCGGAAGTCATGCATAGCCAAGGCGTTAGGAGTTTTTGGAACTAGGCATAAAATGGTAGCATTCGTTTCTTTTAGCAACCGCCCGGATTAGAAAAACTCTTTAATTGCCGATACTGCTGACGGACCAACGACATCCCGGGAGGATATAAAAAATTCCACATTGAAGCCATCGGGTCCAAGAGCTTTACCTTTAGCTAGAGAGAATAGAGTGGTTTGTATTTCATCGTCCGTTACAAGCCGAGAAATGGACTCAATTTGGTCCTCTTGTAGCATGCAACCAATGTCGCGACGAATGTGAGGCACTTCAGGCTAAGAAAGTGTGGAACTTCCATTCAGTAGTTCTTCAAAGTGCCGAATAATATGAGATCGAACCTGATTTGGTTATGAGAGTAGCTCACCAGCCGAAGTAGAAACCGATAATATGCGGTTTTGAAGTCGCCTCTTGTTGACGAAGTAGTGGAAAAATTTTGTATTCATGTCGCCCTCCTTAAGTCACCTGATTCTCGATTTCTACTTAAAGAAAGATTCCTCCTGAATTTTTAGTGTAGAGTAGTTGCGAAGGCATTCCCCTTCACGGTCAAGAAGGGTTTGATTGTTGAAGTCAAGTTGTAAAGCATCTTGGACCGAAGCAAGGTGTAGTCGAGCTTGTTCGGTGCGTTTCGAAATATCGGAAAAAGAGCTTCTATTTAGTTGTTTGAGACGGCCCTTGAGTAGTTTGAGCTTGCTACAAACAACGAACATAGGAGTGCCGCCAATAGGGGTGGTCCACACTTGCGCAACTATATCTAGGAAGGATGGGTGAGAGGACCGGTAATTAAAGAATTTAAACGGTTTTTTAGAGGCGGGAGGTTGCATAACTCTGACCACCATGGGGCTATGGTCTAAAATACCGGGGGCCATGAAAGTAGCCTCGGAGAAAGAAAATATGTGGCTGCAACGATCATTGATCAAGACGCGGTCGATCTTGCGTTGCTTTCTTGATTCACCCGATGCGGTGGCCCAAGTGAATCGATGGCCAACATATCTAAGATCATCAAGAGCCGCTTGTGTCAAGCAATCCCCAAATTCGTCGAACGATAGAATCCAAGCACTATAGCCACCCATCCTGTTCGAATGATCTCGAATCGCATTAAAGTCTCCAGCAACCATCCATGGCTCGTCGCAAGCACTTAATCGAATAAGATCAGCCCAAAGAGGTCTTCGAGAGATGAAAGTGTGATCGCCATAAACAATCGTTAGGAGACACGATTTATTCATGGCAATAAATGAGAGGTGGGCATGTATCATTTGAGACGATGCCGAAATAACAAGTAAGTCAATTACCTAGGGATCCCAACCGATCCATATCCTACCGCGAGTAGAGAATTCATAATTGGCTAACCAATGTCATCCCGGAAGGAGACTAGCAAAAATAGCCCCGAATCGGGCCTATTTGAGTTTTGTCTCCAAGATGCCAATGCAAGAGAGCATGCTATTTCTTATAAATGCTACGATCTCGGCTTGTCTAAGGGGGCCTACAAGGCCCCTAATATTCCACACTCCTAAGAACATATTTACAAGGAGAGAGGAGGGGTATCACCATTCTTTGCGACCTTTTTTCCTCGTAGACTTAGGCTTGGCTGTCTTAGAGGAGGAGGGACTATTGGCATCATCAAGAGGAGGATGCTCCTCGCCTTCAGCTATCACCGGTACCAGTAAAGCATCCGTTGCTCGCGATCTAGTAAATGGAGGGGATTGAGAGGAGAAATCTTCTTCAAGGTCCGGAGCTATTTCGCTTACATTACCATCACCATTTTCAGATTTAGAAGAATGTATGGAAGAGGCCTGTGAGTTATCCACCGAGTACAACAGTTGTTGCTGCAGAGCGAGGGCGAGTGAAGCTTCTCTTGCTGTGTTCTTTATCCCAGTTTCAGCGAGCAACGGTCTTCGATTTGGAGAGGCAACACGGCTTGTTTGGACCTAGGCAATAGTTTCTATGGAGTCGGTCTCCACAAGGGGGGAGGCGACAACGGGTTGAGGGGGAACCAAGTCGGGTTGAGTAGGAATCGCAGCATTTTGGGGAGAGCTCGAGGCCATGAATTTGCGCCCAATTTTCCTATGGACCTGCCACCACTCTTCTCTATTTTGGGGCTGAGCGAGGGCTTGTTTGTCCATAGGAGCATCAACGGTGGTGGCACAAGGAAAGCCAGCCACCCCAGTTTTGTGGTCGTAAACTCCACAAGAATGACAGGAGAGAAGCTTCCATTCATATTCAATTTCAATCGAGATCAATTCTCCATCCTAACGTATTTTAATCACCTCAAGGCGAGCCTGAATTGCCTTGATTTCTATGCATACTCGGGCAAAAGAGAGCCTCTTCATTCCCTCCGTTTGGGCGTTAACATATAGAGGGTTGCCAATGGCACTAGCAATACGGCCAATCCCCGATTGCGACCAAAGAGATAGCAGAACATCCTTTAGTCTAATCCAAATCGGGAGGGTGTCATGAGCATCCTTCTTAAGCTTCAACTTTGGGTGCCACTTTTGGAGCATCATAGTACGGTTTTGGATGGAAATATGACCCATGTCCAAGACTTTCCTTCTAAAGGAATCATCCGGAATATGAATGAAGTAGTAGCCACTATCATGCATACGCACATCCACAACTTGAGTTCCCCAAGTCTTTTTGATCACTTCCTCAGTCAATTTGAAGTAGGGTTTTCTCCTCAAGAATCGTCCTACAACACATTGATTCAACAATGGATTTTCATCCGCTACAATGTCGGGTGTCACGCCCTGAACCCAGCGGGCATGCGAACATCCCACCAGGCCGTTTGACTTTCTTTAGTCTCCCAAGATCCCTTGGCCATCAAATTCAAGCTTAATGTAAAAGAAATACACATGCGGAAGCGAATGCAAAACTCCTTTCATTATAAATAGAGATGACTTAGGACGAAGGATGATATCTCTCTTAGTATTCACCAAACTGGCTGTATAGTCAAAGAAGACAATACAAAACGATCAATTTCTTAAGGCTACAAGAGGTTACATCCGAATAAAGCTTAATATCCGAGTCCTTCCAAAGATGACTTCCGATGTCACTCCATGGCAATCACAAGATCCATCACCCGAGACTTGAAAATGTTAATCCCACAACGGGGTGAGATAAAATCTCAGTAAGGAAGTCCCTAATCCTAGGTTAGGGCTCTAGTGCCTCCAGACACGTCATCGGTGAACAATTTCTAATAATCCTTCTTTCAACCAAAAATTCCACAATTAAATTCCAGAAAATTCCATTCTTTCTTCGAAAATTCCCACACTTTCACTAATATTCTACGTTACTCCCATATCGGCGTTCCACGCCTCAAATTGTCAATAAAATATTTCACGTGCTCCGGGGCTTGCGTTTAACGCATCGGGCCATAATATAAATGTTCCACGTGATCCAAAGCCAGCGTTTAACGCATCAGGTTGTTATATAAAATTCCACGTTGGTCCAAAGCCCGTGTTTAACGCATCAAGCTATATTATAACTAGACAGACCCGCGTAATAACGCATCATGCCATTATAAATATTCCACATTGATCCAGAGCCCGCGTTTAACGCATCAGGCTATCATATAAAATTTCACATTGGTCCAGAGCCCACGTTTAATGCATCGGGCTATAATATAACTAGACAGACCCGCATAATAACGCCTCAAGTCACTATCCCGCGTTTAATGCCTCGGGATATTATAATAACCACAATCCCATGTTTAACGCCTCGGGGTAAAATAATAATAACTGAGCCCGCGTCATAACGCCTCGGGCTAAATATGGTCTTACAAAATATGAATCCCGCGTCATAACACCTCGGGGTAAATTAATAATAACAGAGCCCGCGTCCTAACGCCTCGGGTTAAATATGGTCTTACAAAATACAAACCCCGCGTCATAACGCCTCGGGGTAAATTAATAATAACAGAGCCCGTGTCATAACTCCTCGGGCTAAATATGGTCTTACAATCACAAACCCCGCGTAATAACGCCTCGGGGTATATTTCCACACTTCCTCCCAACTATTCCACTTAAGACCATATAACAACAACAATTCCTCGATCGCTCATCCGATACCACACGGTCCCTTAAATCCTTTCGATCGATCAATGTTTGCCACGTGATCCGGCTAAATTTCCTAATTAGCAGATCGAGACCACCCGGTCTCACTCATTTCCTCTGACAACAGATCGGAACCACATGAGCTTCTCAATTTTTCTCCAACAAAAGATCGGGACCACACGATCTTTCTAATTTTCCCCAATTGCCCAATCAAGACCACTCGATTAAATTGTCTTGGGCGGATACTCGATTGGAACCCCGTGATTCACTCACGTTAGAGAATTAATAAATCGGGACCACCCGATTAGGTCACACAAGACCAATGGCCAATCGGGCCACACGATTAATTCCGGCTACCACAAAAATTAATCTACGCCACACAATATTAATTCTACCAACGTAGCAATCAATACGTACCGTACAATTATACTGTACTAACATGGCATTTAATACGTACGATACAATTATACTATATTAATGTACATTTAATCTCCACCATCCAATTAATCAATAATATAGCAGGAATTAATCTCGGCCATCGGATCAAGCTTCCTAAACAAGATTTAATACGGGCCGTCGGATTAAAGCATAAAAGTCAAGATCAAATCCTAGCCCTCCATTAACAATCATGCAAAATCACTATTCATTGAAGAACACCATCTTTTCTCTCTCCTCTAACCTTCATTCTCGGCCAAAGAATGAAAATGGGCTAAAACAACCAATTTTTCACCCAAATCTACTCAATCTCAAGTCTATTAGCAGCCTAGATACCTAATATAAGGTTAGGGACAAACTTACCACAATTTTAGCAAGTTTTCCGGCGAGAAATCGAGAGAAATTTTGACCCCAATCCGGCGGCTCCGGCGAGTCCCTTTGATCGGCTAAAACCCACAAGATCCGGCGGTTCCCGGTAGTGCGCGATGGTAGTCGAGCTTCAGCAATTCAAGGTGACATCGACGGAAGCTTGGAAAAAATTTCGGTGAGAGAGAGGGAGACAACAATGGTGGTTCGGCCAAGAGAGGGAGTGAGCAAGAGAGAGAAAGTGTTCTTGAAAAAAAAATGAAGAAGAAGGCCAAGAAAATTGATAATAAAAGGTTGGATATTTTGGTCTAAAAGTCAAGAAGGGTATAAAGGTAATTTCCCCCATCAAAGACTAGTCAAATTCGGCCAAGGGGTGATTTGACCGAAATGCCCTTCAATCAAGGTGAAAAATTGGATATTCTCCAAGGACAAATGGGTCTTTTCCCATTTCCGGTCCAAATTTTATTTTTCCCGAACCCTTTGGGGCGAACCGCGAAGAAATCGTACACTGGATGAGGAAACGTCCAAAATTTAATTATTGAAACCCTTGAAGATCCGACGTCTAATTTCGAAGCCCGATTCGCGATCAATATGAATTAATTGAAATTTCAGCGTATCTCAAACTAACGGACGGCTTTTAGGAGTTAAGCGTATCGACCCGTGATTAATATCACGTTTAAGAATTTCTCGAGCCATGGTGACTTTGGTTGTCATTGAATTGTGAGGGTCAATCACTAGTCTCGATGGGCACGATCGTTAGAAAATAATTTAGGGACGTTCGGAACCCATACAAGGTCAAACGGAATCACTCGTGATCCAAGCGTAGGGTATTATCCAAATCGTTCCTTAATCATTCCAGGATCGGCCTATATTGGTCCAGAATATTCCCTCGATAATTTTCATGGCCAAAGAGTCAATCCAGGATCAAGTTCTTAGGTCCACGTACTTAATTTTCCTGGCTAGTCATTCCCATTTGGTTAGTCCGCTCGAGAGGGATCAATTCCGAGTGAGATTTAGCTGAAATACATCTATGAGATATTTCAGTCATTTATAGCTTCGAAAGTGGGTCGGAATTCAGGATGTCACAATTCTTCCCCACTTACAAAATTTCGTCCTTGAAATTTGTAATCCTCCAATCATCTCGTCTTATGGGGTAGCGACGCCTCATCGCTACCGCGCTTTCCAAAGTAGTTCTTGTCGTCACTTAGCACTTCGATAACGTCCTTAACAACAACGGTTTTCATCCTTCAAAGCTTGTTTCCTTTGGTTCTCAACTGTGTTCACCTTCCTCTTCCCTTTTGACATTCGCAAAATTTATTGGTAGCATGCCCTCGAGTATTCAAATCACCTCTACCATTGTCTATTGGTCCAAGAATAACATGCATACCTCATTACAATCCAGCTTTTCTAATTACGAATCGAAGGTCTTTCCAAAGCATCGCATAAGACTCATGGCCTTTATCAACTTGCCCTCTATTATCCAAATCGAGTCGTAACCTTCTCGACTCCTTAAATAAGTTCAAGATTACTTTCGTAGTAATCCGCTCTCAATCCCATTCGAAATCCTCCAATGATCATAGTAATCTTTCGATCTTCAAGGTCATGCCTCTTTTCGGCCGGCATGTCTAATCCTTGACCACATGTGAGACTAATCTAACCTTTAATCCACCCCATTGGACACCGTAATTCTCCCCTCAAATTCCGATGAGGTCATGTCTTTAGATTCCTCTCCAATATAAAACTCGTACACTCATCTATGGGACTTCAAGGTTTCTATCCTCAACTTCGAGGTTTCTTTTCGAAGTACTCGGAAGTCTGGATTTCCTTCCTGTTCTATTCGTTTCCATGACCCTTAGAAGTCCGGGTACATTCATCGCCACATCTCAATTCCTTTCTAACCTTCGGGCTTGATGCTTCAAGTAGCCATCAAACTAGTCAATTGACAAACTTCCAATTTAGAAGTTGAATCTCTCATTCCTTGAGGTAAGATCTGTCCCTTCGTTGCCAAATGCAAAACGCTCAATTTTCGATTGTATGCATCCGCTACTTAATTCATCATTCCTTAGTGATAAGGGCATCGCAGTCATGACATTTCCTTCAGTCCCCTTTGGGGCGGTTAATAATTCTAACTCTTGTAGTTCATATAGTTGCGAGGTCATTCCTTGCACAAGCAATACTCCCATTTCCGTAAACAATTTCATCCATTCGCGTTACGTCTCATCTTTAATCCTTTTTATCAATGGAATAATTCTTGTGGGGATCTTCCTACAATCCGTTTATAACAATCCATCAATTCTAGGAAACTTCAAATTTCAATAACTTACATCGACCTTAGTCGATCCATCATCACTTTCTATCCATAAAGGATTTATAGGGATCCCCTCTCTCGAACTTCACAAGACCAATGAATTTCACCTCATCGGACCTAAAACTCGTACTCTTCACACTTAGCATACAATGATTGTTTCCTCGGGTCATGCTTCTCGTAACTCCTTAAACGAATCCGATCATCGTCTCTAAAGACGGTAACAATTAATTCAATTATTCCTTGGATACACAATCCAACTATTATCAGCTCTTGCTACTAAGTGTCGATTCGTTTAAACCGTCATTCGTACAATCCACTTGAGAGCTTATGTTTTGGCTCTCTGTCTTTATAGGTTTCCAGTTAGACCATGCCACATTTATTCATTTTTATCACTCTTTCCTCAGAAAGCATAAGTGCCTCAATCTCTTGGTTCCACAACCAGCTAACGCGATCTTATCCCCATTTCATTCATTCAACTGAACATCGACATTTCCCGGAATTCAACATTGTCTACAAGACAGTTCCTTAGAATAATTTTACAGAGATCATTTGAGTTACGTATCTTCTTTCTCAGTGTAGACATTCAATCTTAATGTCACGACAATTAGAACTTTCTCTTCCTTCCACATTAGGGTCTCTTACCCTATGAAGGAAAGTATACACTTCAGTGGCATTCTTCTACTTCAAATCCACCTTGTCCTTGAAGTCCATGCCAATAGCGGTGTTCTTACTCCGGGATTCAGATGCCCCCATACTTGACATTCTCTTCTAATAACCGAGTCATCTTTAGTGACAAGGTTCAAAGGAGTCGAGGTTCTTCTTCGGTCTCAATCCTTGGTCTCTGCACATCCACACCTTGGATATCTTAATTGATTAAATCAATTCATCTTGCGGTTACAATCCAAGTACCCCTTTTTGCTTACTCATCCATCCGTGAACACTGTGGTTAGTTAAGACTATCAAGTCCATTCCCTTTCCTTTCCATTAACGACCATCTCATGATCCATTTGCCCTTTAAAAATGACATCCTATCCTTTAGGATGATAACTCACAATACCACTTCTAGTGGTCCCGATTCAACCTCACTCAATCGCATATAAATCAATAAAGTCGGACAACCGACATAACTTTTTCCATAATATTTCCCCGTGACGGAGAAGAAACGTCAATCTTTCATTACAGGCTATACGCCAAGGTAATAACCATTTCTCACAAGCACATTATGTGCTCCATAAGTGAAAATTCCCTTACTCGCAATCCATGAACGGAAATTCTCTTGCTTATTCCTCTTCCGATTATCCACTTCATTCATTATGACCCATTATCATTCTTGGGAATCGGGAGTAACAACTAGCCAGAAGGCTTTCGAATTCCAATCCATGCGGGAGCTTCACGTCTCATTAATAGGGTCATTAACCACCCTTAGTACACCTAGACAACCTTGAGAACTCTGTCTCGCATTGGTGGATCGCCTTGAGATCTTTGCAAAGCTATTAAAGTTCAAACAATCCTTGTTCTCGAGTAACCTTAGAAAGGTACTTTCCATTGGACAATTTGGCAAAGACAATCCAGGCAGATATCATGCCTTCAAGGAAAAACTCTTCCTTTAGTGATCTTTCACCAATCATCGACGGCCTCTTAAGGCTAGTAAGCGCCAGGGTCACTTTCTTTTCATCCGTGCACCCGGAACCTCCGAGGTTTCCTTACACAATCCCCAATCTAGAGGAAGGCGGTTTCAAATTCACTCTCTCTCCATCGAACTTAATCAATCTCACTCTTATGCATCCTTCCACAAGCTTTCTTTCAAACGATTTTCTTTTCCATTCTCTATCGTCTTTCCCATGATCTCTACCATTTACTTTGCTAACAACATAATTAACAGTGCGAGTCTTATCTGCTTTGGACAACAACGGAAACTCCTTCTCGAGTCTGCCTACCCATCGAATTTCAAATTCCTCTCAAGGTTCTCTTGACCCCTTTAACTCTTGGGTCTTATACAAATTACTAGATTGGCCCAAACGCTCTTCCAGTGCTCATACTATCGTGGTTCATCTTTACTCACTTATCATGATTCCTTTCGGTTCTTGAATCTTCTCATATCTTGCATGCTCAAGCCAAATACTTCTCTAGTGACCATACTTTAGTCGTTCGACCTCATTAGGTCCTTATGACACTTGAACCACTACAATTCCCTCCATGAATTAAAGACTTAAGTCATCTACTCGAGTCTAGCAGTTTCAAGCTGCTCATCTCATTATCTGTCACAAGCAATCAGCCTTCCAGTAGTTCTTAGGCAACTCTCGACTACTTGCCAATTATCTTAAGATTCCAAATCACCCTTAACCAATGATGACCTATCAAGCCCGCTTCAACGAGGTAATTTCTCAATTAACAGCCACTTACTAGGCAAGCCTCAACTATGCCAAAACCCAACTAGGCCAACATCAAGCAACCATTCAAGGCATTACTTCGGTGAGTCAATCGCTCATTATTTTAAGTATAAAGATACCTGTTCCTCTAATACGAACACCATAGGCTATTACACTTTCGGAAGATACCAATTCAACGAGGTATGAACCCCATACGCCGTCTAATCTCTCGGTTAGACCTTGGCCATAGCAATCACATGATGTCGGCTACATAACGACATCCACTACCCAGCACGAAGCTTTTAATCATGCCAATCCCAAGCACCATCACAAATGCCAAGTAAATTTTGAAATTTCCTCTTAAGGATCAACTCGGTGTAACATGTCCCTTAGTCAAGATCGGACTTAACCCGATACCTAGACTTTCCCCTTTCAATTTATGGCATGGGTCATTCCTGCCTCCTTGCTATCTTAAAAGCTTATCAAGAGCCGCTCCTTGTCCGGACCTCTCTGTCCCGGCGATCACTCCCTGCCCTCATCGGACCTAGTCGTTGCAAGTTGTCCCAAGTCATACATCTACATAGAAAGCCTTGTTCTACACGTCCCATACCATGCTTCATTACGGTTTATAGGTATCCCATCAACTTGTCCCATACCAAGCGACAGTTTATTAGGTCCGATAGTGATAAGCTCATGCATGCACATTCCTCAACTTTCATTTTAATGCCACAAACACAAGCACTACATGAATGTCCTCATTACTCGTCATACCATAGTCGTTTCCATATCAATTCTTATCCACTGAAGATCTCTAATTCCACCAATGACTGTCACGTCTCATAAATCCAATGCCTATGTTCAACCATATTCTTCAAGTTAAGTCATTGACAAACCGTAATCACAATCATATAATCCAACCGACCCTTCATTCAAAAGTAATCCTCTATTAGCCTCAAACACATGTACAACCTCAAAATCCATACTTGTGACTTCTCAATTTCTTGCTTGCTCACTCATAAACCTCAACAACATCATCACCCAAGATTACCAACAAAACAAAACAATACTAGAACCATTAGAATACAATACAAGTTCAAGCCTATAGTCCTCAAGATTCAGAAATCAATGCTTAAACCTAAGGGTCTCATTATTAAATCGTCCTCAAGTTATCACTCCATATCTCATCCAAATTTGGATCGAACCGACCTCGCTCCGATACCACTCCAAACGGGATGCCACGCCCTGAACCCGGCGGGCATGCGAACATCCCACCAGGCTGTTTGACTTTCTTTAGTCTCCCAGGATCCCTTGGCCATCAAATTCAAGCTTAATGTAAAATAAATGCACATGTGGAAGCGAATGCAAAACTCTTTTTATTATAAACAGAGATGACTTAGGACAAATGATGATACCTCTTTTATTATTCACCAAACTGGCTGCATAGTCAAAGCAGACAATACAAAACGATCAATTTCTTAAGGCTACAAGAGGTTAGATCCGAATAGAGCTTAATATCCAAGTCCTTCCAAAGATGACTTCCAATGTTACTCCATGGCAATCACAAGATCCATCACCCGAGACCCGAAAATGTTAATCCCACGACGGGGTGAGATAAAATCTCGGTAAGAAAGTTCCTAATCCTAGGTTAGGGCTCTAGTGCCTCCAGACACGTCCTCGGTGAACAATTTCCAATAATCCTTCTTTCAACCAAAAATTCCACAATTAAATTCCAGAAAATTCCATTCTTTCTCCGAAAATTTCCACACTTTCACTAATATTCTACGTTACTCCCATATCGGCGTTCCACGCCTCAGAGTATCAATAAATTATTCCACGTGCTCTAAGGCCCGCGTTTAACGCATCAAGCCATAATATAAATATTCCACGTGGATCCAAAGCCCGCTTTAACACATCAAGCTGTCAAATAAAATTCCACGTTGGTCCAGAGCCCGCATTTAACACATCGGGCTATATTATAACTGGACAAACCCTCGTAATAACGCATCAAGCCATTATAAATATTCCACATTGATCCAAAGCCCACGTTCAACGCATCAAGCTATCATATAAAATTCCAAATTGGTCCAGAGCCCGCGTTTAACGCATCAAGCTATAATATAACGGGACGGACCCGCGTAATAACGCCTCGGGTCACTTGCTGGGAATATTGTTAAAGTTATTCACATTGCAAGGTTCAAAGGTGATAGTGAAAACACTACCAAGTTCCTAATCAAGAACAGTGATTTACTAAATGAAGAAGACCTACACGAGTTTGCCTCTAAACCGACTAAAAAAGAGATAGAGACTACCACGCAACCGAGGAAGAGTGTTGTCAGTAATGCTACTAAGGTCGAGAAGATACTCTCAAGAAAGGGGAATGAAAAGATAAGGGAACTCTAAATGGGTAAGGAGATCCCACAACTTTATTTAGAGAAAAGTGACGAAGAACAAGGGTTTGAAAATTCCAACAATGAATAATACAACATTCAAGAACTCATACAATATCGTGAGCAAAACAAGGCAGCCATGGGAAGGACTGAATGTGCAAGAATGATAGTAGATGAACTAAATCTAGATCACAGCTATCACAATGTAGTAATAAGAGCTATGGAAAAGCTAGTTGTTAACATACATGGAGAGATGGAAGATGTTAGAACCACAAACCCTTGTTTAAAGAACAACCAAATGTTCTCTACTTATAAGAAATCCAAGACTCAAGGGAAGTCATCCAATGCTGCTAGAACTCAAATTGAAAATGACGATAGGGAAGTTCCAAATTTTGAGCCGTTATAGGACATTATGCTTAAACACGGAGAGCTTAAAGATAAATTGAGAGAACTGAAAACTTCTTTTTATGTAAAAACTCTCAAGCTAAAAGATCAAGTGACATTCCGATTTCAAAAGTTGAAGAATTAAATGAATTCTTACACCAGATCTAATTCTTTGGAAATAGAACAACTTGGGAAGAAAAAGGATAGAATGAGAGCTGCAATTGATCAGAAGTTGAAACAATTCTAAAAAGTTTGCTTTAGGTCAGCCTCCTATAGACATTACACCCTCCACATCAACTCAAGCACCATCCACATCCACTTCATTCCCAACCTCTCCCAAATAAAACTCATTTTATTATCTTATTTTGTCAAGTTTGGGATTATCTTTTGATTTGGATGTTTTTCAATTCTCTGTTTGATTAATTATGTTGAACAAGTGCTTTTTTTGTTAAAGTATTGATTGGACAAATTTCAAATGCAATAAAGTTGTTGGCTTGATCATTACTTTTGTGTTAACGAGGAAAAGGGGGAGAGATACTTACTAGATACTACATAATTATACTCTTGTGCTAACCTTGTACTTCCTGCAAATTCAAGAATTGTAAAATTATTGGCAAATACAGGTTCTTAATGACACAGGTCCAATGCCAAGAACAAATGAAATTTGTTCAATTTTTATACAGGTTCTAAAGGCGAAACTAAACAAAACTTTCAGAACAAATTGAAATTCTGAATTTATTATAACTCAAAACTCTCTCTTGCTAATGTACCAAACGATACATCATTAAGACACAAGTGATTATGTTTACTTCCAACTTTTATATAAAATTGATATATTTTTGCGAATAGTTTTGTCATCATAAAAAAGGGAGAGATTGTTGACAGAAATCTCTAATTGATTTTGAAGTTGACAAAATAATCCATATTCTTTAATATCTAGATTAACGTAATAAAATACATGTTCTTCGGATTATCGTAAAATACATTCAATTTTTAAAGAATAATTACACAAGATTGAATCCGGTGGTAGAGGCTCGATTCTTGTTTAAGGAGCTCGGACATTATCACAAAGCTCGGGCTTTGAGAAAGTATTTTAGATGCAATGACCAAATTATCATGAGATACTTTTAAGATAATATATATGAGATATTATATTATCACAACGACTAGCAAATCAAACTGGATTCATTTTTGAAGATTATCAATCACAAAGATCATTCAAGAGCATGGATTAAGGGAGACAATGATGATTTATCTAACGAAGAATTCTATCTTTGGAAACCCGGATCATGATTATATGGGAGATCTAATCTAATGGGAGATTCTATTTTTCAATCTCAATGGTTACGAAATCCTTTGTATACAATCTCATCTAAACATGAAAATTGAAGAGTGATCCTCCGAAGAACTTGCAATAACTTGTTTGAAGGTGGAGGAGTACAAAAGGAGATATCAAACCTAAAGAGAAAAAGTGAATCTAAAATCTATAATTCCAAAATTCAAGAAAGCTTTAACATTCTTCATATATTCTTGATCCAAACACTATAATGCTTAGAGGTTCATATCCAAGTGAGTGAAAGTTAAATAGGAAGTCCATTAACTCAAAGAATCGTCACCGAGTCGTAACTTTTAAACTATTCATTAGTGAAATCTAGCCGATTAGCTGTCGGGGTGAATAAGTAGACATAGGCTTGAACAAAGCTAAACCACTATAAATTATCTGTTCTAAATTCTTTATCCCTCAAACTCTATACTATCCGTCCCGACCCGCTTTACTCATCTTCTTAGTTCTGACCTCCCCATCATGCATCATTTGGCTCTTTTTTGGCATTCCTAATTGCTTTTTCAATGGCAAAGGGTGAGGGCCTTCATGTTGGCTACCAGAATTTGCTTCTCCAAATAGGCTGCAACATGAACCGGCATGAAGCATGATATATGCTTCTTCTATACCAAGTATCCAAGTAATGGGCTAGATTTCCTTGCTTCATGTATATCCCACAAGTGGCGTGTGTACAAAGAATCCCTATAAGTTGCAAGCCTCGATATGAGCACTTTCTACTATCCAGTTTGATTATGAATTTATATTCCTTCTCCATGATCTCATATCCATCGTTGCCATTCTAAATAGGATTACGGAACCTTACCTTAGCCATGTTCTCACCCAATTTCCTCGCAATCCTAGGACCACTACTTGTAGTCCACTTCACAGCCTCATCTCTTTGTTTTTGCAGCCTACTAATAACTACCACTTTTATATCCTCAAGCATACTAATGATAGGTTTGCACTTAGCCTCTAAGATTCTGCCATTGCATGCTTCACTCGGATTGCTATCGATGAGGTTGCACTTGAGCTCTTCATTGAAGAAGGCCTTACACCAATGCTTAGCTTTTATTTGGAATAGTGCATCAAAACCCTCATTCATTACGTCATACAAGGCCTATTTGTGAATCCTAAAATCAGCTATATTGGAACTCCTAGCTATCGGTCAAAACTTCTTCTGTAATTTATCCTCTTTATACTTCTTTGCCCAGCTTGCATAAATGTGCCTTACACACATCCTATGTTTAGCATAAGGCATCAATTCAGCCAATGCTAGAACAAGTCCCTATAATACAAGACAAGACAATATCAGTAACAATGAATACGTCCCTATAAGAAAATATAAATTCATGACAAAACAAGATGGTATTATTATCACCTTTTGTTGGTCCCTCATAAATACCCAACCTCCTCCATTCGCAATCTCAAGGTCTGCCATTAATTTTTTTAAAAATCATAACCAAGTGTCTTTGTTCTCTATTTTCACAACAACTCAAGCAATGTTATTGGCATCACTCCCAGTTGCAGCCAACAACTCTCCCTTAACTAAACCCTTTAAAAAATAGCCATCCAACCTAATGATTGTTCTACAACAAGTCATAAAACCCATTTTGCATGCATCGAAGCAAACATACATCCTATCAAACTTGGTCACGTAATCGGGTAGAGATCTCTCCACAACCTATACATATACTCTACTGGATGGGTTCCGAATATTACATTCGCTTGTGTAATCCCAAACCTGACCATACTCTTCCTTGTACCTTCCTAGTAATGTCCTTATCAACTTTTGCTTAGCTCGTTTGCATTGATTCCTCAAGACATTTGCCCCTACTTGCTCCTTTACCAAAATCTTCAAATAAGGATTCTTTATATCGGGCATCACGTTGATAGTGTTGAAGAAATGCTTCAACAACCAAGCACTCTTTGCCCCTTTGTTATCAAATACCACTAAATATCTTCAAGCTCATTCCTAGAGCTATCAATCTCGTTATCATCACCCCCGCCTTCTTCATATTCAGTCTCTTCACCATCACCTGGAATTCTCACACCCTTATTTACTGGTTCGGTTTCATGCGACTCTCCAAATATGGGAACTCTATTTTTTTGAAATTCCCACTTCTTTTACCTCGGCTGTGCAAGTTCCTCATGCCATCGTCACTTGAGAAATTGACATTTGCCAAACATTCATCATCTAATGAACTAGATCCAGTAACTTCCTAGCCCAAGCCATTGAAAAAATCGTCAAATACATCTTCACTAGAGGCTATATGCATGTCTTCCCTCTCCACTATATCATTTTATCCCTCATCTAAAATAAAACAATCACCAACCCGAGTACTCTGTTCTATACCATCTTCTACTTCTCCTACTTCGGTCTTGTCATCATCATCAACATACTCCATGTACACCTAAGTTTCCTTGCCATGAAGATAATGGTAAAAGATATCTTTAACACCATTACTATCATGGAAAAATCTCAAACCATCCTTCAAGTTTTTCTCAAGAACACAATCAAGCAATCTTTTTATTTTGCAATGTAACTATCGCACTGTATTCCCACCATAGTTTACAATGATGGCTTAAGTTGTGTCCCCATCTGTCATACCAATACTGCACCAAGGAAAGAAAATATTATTAATTTTTGGGACCACGTGCACAACAATATTGAATTAGTAAATTTTGCAACCGACATCCACAACAACTTTACATGGAGGCCCCCCACATGGATGACAACCTAGACTCGGCCTATTTTTTTACAGTGGACGAACTCCCCATGGACAACAACCCGGAATCACTTAATTTTTTTATACTAGACAGATGCCCCACTTGCACAACAACATTGGAGGTCCTCACATGGACCACAACCCACATGGACAACAACAATGATAACACAAAGAAAAACGCATAGAGAGAAAAACCTATTCTCCCCTTTTGAGCCTTAATCTCACCCCTTGCACCAACGACCCCAAATTCACTTTTGAAACCTAGCTTTGTGAAACTCAACCCCTACACCAACAATCCAAAGTTCCCTTTCCGACCCTAATTTCGCATGACTCAATGCAATTAGGGAAAATAACCTTATGATGAGCAAGCGATGGCCAGCAAGCAATCGGCGACGACCAAGCGACAAAGAGCGAATGACGGATAGCGACGGGGAGAGTGTGACGTCGAGAAGGAGAGTGATAGGAAGAGTCACTATTTGATCAAGAGAAGTGACTTAATTATTTTGCTAAAGCTCCTTCAAACGGTGTCGCTTTTGTAATCATGACATAAGCGACTTTGATTAAGGCATGTAAATCCGCACCAATCGAACGATGTCGTTCGAGTTACACATGTGGACTTGATTTTTTAATTAAAATTTTCATGTCACTAAATTATTTGAATTACAAATGACGTGTGATGCATGCATGGGCAAGCGATTCCGTTGAAAAATGTTTCTACTCGCAAAGTGTTGCAAACGGTTTCGATGAACCAAAGTGTAGGTGTGGTGTATGGGGGAATTTCAAGATTAAGTATATGGATAGTGTAAGAGAATAGCAAAGAACAGATAGGAATCAAACTATATCGTGGCGTAAAGATATCACCAGCCAACAATACAAAACGAAGGATAGAATGACCACCACCAAGGCCTAAAGATAACACTGTTGACACCTAAATTTTAATTTCTTATTTAATCATTTATTGCATAGAAAATTACGAACTAATCTTAGTCCCTAGCAAAAATGTTCAAATCATTTTCATATAGTTGTCACTTAGATTAGTTTAATTTAGCATTCATCACATTATATTTTTGCATTTTAAATTGAATCAGGAACGAACATGCTTAAATGTTTGGCTCGGGGCCTATTTAATTTTGTTTGAGATTGGGGCAGGGAAGCTTTGAAAGTCCATGGGAATAAGGAATATGAATTTCAAAAATCACAAGGGATAAATAGTACTACTACCACAGCAAGTAAGGAAAAGACTCAATATAATCCTTCCAAAATTTAATCATTTTCTTGGCCGTGCAGTGTGCTATTTGATAAAAAAAAGGCTAGAAGGAAAGTATACATGCAATTAATTAAAAGGAGGCAACCATGGGAAGAAATCGGTTGAAAATCTGGAAAGATGGAGGACATATTCGATATTCAAAATTAATAGGGATGCGATTGGAGGGATATCATCAAAAGATCAAAATAGCAAGTGAAACAGAATGGGAAATTAAAAGATTGCATTCTCAAATTCTTATCAATCGAGGAAAATCCTCACAGATCAAAATAGCTCCACGGTTTCGTACTTTCCAAGGGATACGTAGGAGACTTTTTCTATAAAAAGGAGAGGGCATCCATGGTAGAGGGGACGACATTCTTGCTCCAAAAAAAAAAATCTAAAACCTCACGTGAGAGAAAAAGAAGCAAGAGAGAGAACGTAAGAAAAGCAAGGGAGGAGAGCCTGCGGGAATCCATCCTTGACTCGCGCTACAGCTGCCATTGTACGGCCTCCTTCTGGCGACCTGTTCCCGCTCCCGATGCCACCTGCTGCAGCCCCGACGCTATCCCTGCTCTGCTCATGTCAATTACTGGTGATTCAGTTTCGTGGAACAGAATTGCAAGCTATTGCCATCTGTCATTGAGATTGCGCCAGTCTTCTTCAATCGAGTCACGGCTGTCCCCGACGAGAAGCATCCTAGCCGATCCAGATCATCAGTCAACTCACAAGCTTGCGATCACCGCCGTTGTTGTGTTGCAAACCATCGCCTACGTGAATCCCATCCGCAAGTCTCATCCGTGTTCAAACAGAAAATAAATCTGAAATTATTTCAATTTAGGTAATAATCCAAATTTACTCATATTTTATTTCTTATTTTGAATTGATGTGAATACCGGGTGATATTTCAAGTAGGCAAATTTTATCTGTTGATATTGCAATATATGATAATCGCCTATTCGATTTTTTTGTACCTTTAGCATATTTTATAGATTAGAAAACCCTTTCGAACTAAAGGGGTTATTCCCTACCGACAACACGCAGAATCGGACTAATCTCAACCCAAGATTTGCATAGATGGCGCGGGGATCGATATATCTAATCTTAACTACTAGATTTGATTCCTCAATCCAAGCTGTCATCTAATTCGAATCGGAGAATATTTTCAAAGATTCATGCATTATCCTTGATTGATTTGAGTTGTTACCCTAAATAAAAATGTCCAAAAGATTTAGCAGATAAGGTTTTTTTCTAACCTTGTTCATCTAATATTGAATTAGGAAGATAGGGTTTCCTAGGAATTCTATCTCGTTGGTTTTGGGTAATAAATCAAATAAATTTTGGTGTGAATCATTGAAGATTGTATCATTATATAATTTTAAAACATGCAAATAGAGGGATAAAAGATTTTCTAAAAATTCTAGGATTTAATGAAAGTTAATTCCGTATCTTTTAAGATAATCTTTAAAAGACTCATGTCAGATTTTCATCATTTTTTTAATTCTGAAAATCCATTCAAAAGCACAAAAAATATCTCATTCGTATAGATTGCATATAGTTTAGAATATTCTATTCACATAGATTGAATATTTTATTTTACATATGCACGTCATATAGGCGCAATCGCATAACCGTTATGTCATTTTCATGCCGCATTGATTAGCCATGTCATATAGTTTTGCTATGTCATTAAAATCTATCATATCATATAGTTTAGCATATCATTTTCTCATATTGCATGTTGTATTATTCATCATGTTATTAGCTTGACACACCATTGATGCCATGTCGCATTCATACGTCAATTAGAATAATGTCAACGTTTGTTCATTTTAAAGTAAAAGACTAGTTTAGCCTAATGTCACATGCCATTTAGATTAAATTATTGTCATTTTTGCATAACATGTAGGTTATAATTCATGTTGTCTTTCATGTCATTAATATTCGAAAATTGTAAAAAAAAAATCATCACGCATTCATGTCAAATTAGGATAGTCGTCACTTATAATGTCATTAGAATAATTGTGTTCTTAAAATACAATTACATTCATGCATTGCATTCATTTAAATAATAAAAAATAAAAAATAATAATTACACCTTTGGAACTTTAAATCAAAATCCTTGAAAGTTGACAACTCAGATAATTTTCATGAAATGGATATCGAAAAGGGAATTAATAGAAATATTAGTTTAACCAAAACCCCGAACTTAAAATCTCTTATTCGCAAAAATATAGTATGTCTTCTAATACTTTATTTAGGTTTCTAATCAATCTACCTAGACTGATTGGTGGCGGCTCCAAAATTAAAAATCATTTGCGCATTAACCAAAGTTACAATTTGGTAGGACTTGGGAGAGTTCGAGGTAGGTTAACTAATTTAATCAATCTAATAATTCATTAACCTGAAATTTCTAATTTTAGGTCGTGACAAACACCGGCCAAGGATAAAGATCAAGATTGGATAGAAGCTCACCACTACGGCATAAAGGATATGCCAACAATCGAGGATAAAAGGCTTTTGGCTTACCACCAAAGAGTATCCACTCTCCAGGGATAAATATGGCGAAGAGTTTAACATTTAATTCACAAGGAGGAATTCTCATTTATCAACAATAGTCTTCCCTTACGATGGAGGAGGCTTCTCAATTAATAGAAGGACTAAGACAAAGCACAAAAGGAAATAAAAGACACAAGTTTTGTTCACTAGCCTTGTAAGGCTAATAACAATATTAAAAGATCTACTAATTACAAAAGAAATAACTCCAATCAACCTCCTATTGATATGTTTTTTGGTTTGGCATCAAATCAACAACTAATTAGACATTCAGCAAGAGTATATCCCATGAAATCAGCTATGACATTCTGAATTCGACCCACTTTCGAAGTTGTGAAATGAATGAAATGTCTCATTAATGTATTTCAGTTAAATCTCACTCGGATTCAATTACTCTTGAGAAGACTAACCTATAGGGAATGACTAGCTAAGAATTAAGTACGTTGACCTAAGAACTTGATCCTGGATTGATACTTTGGCCTAAAGATTGTCGAGGGGATGTTTTGGGCCATTATAGGTTGATCCCAAAGTGGTTAAGGGACGATTTGTTAATACCATACAATTGGATCGCGGGTGATTCTATTTGACCATGTATGGGTCCCGAATGTCTCTAAATCATTTTCTAAAGATCGTATTCTTCGAAACTAGTGATTGACCATCACAATTACATGACAACCAAAGTTGCCATGACTTGAGTAACTCATTAAAACGTGGGGAAAAGTACACTAGAAGTGTTATAACTTTTGTACGGTGTTCACTTGAGTGCCATAACTTTCAAAACGTTCACTTAAGTGCCATAACTTTCAAAAATCGGTCACTTGAGTGCCACGTTGATGTAAACGTCGGACAATCTGACGTGGCACGTCGGAAAAGTTACCGTAGCACGCCGAAAAGCTGACATGGCATGCCGGAAAGTTACTGTAGCACGCCGGAAAGCCGACGTGGCACGCCGAAAAAGTTATTGTAGCACTCAAGTGAACGATTTTGCTCTGACGTAGCACTCAAGTGAATGATTTTTTAAGGAGAAGAAGCGGGTTAACCACGCCCGGATGTCAAGAGTGGAAGCAGAACGACGTCAAGCTAGGAGTGTTACCCTTAATCTCAATAAGAAGTTCAAGTCTATCCTATGTAGTTTGCTTAAAGCGGCCTAAAGAATCATGTATCCCGAGCCCCGTTAATGAGATCATGTCGTTTTTCTCTTTCCTTGTGTCTTCGCGCCAAAATTTACCATGCCTCCGAACAACGTGACTTCCCCACGTTCACTTGATTAACCACTTACTCGGGTCGGTTCCTTGGTATTTCCTATATAATTGCGTCTTTGAACGTTATTGCATATCAATTAACCATGGCGAACTTTTACCCCAGTAGCTTTGGCGCTCACGCAATCACATGTCTGTCGCGTCTTAGCGGTCTTTCTCGCTATGAGGACGAAGGAAAAGTAGTCCTATCCTTCATGGACCATCGGTCAGGAAATGGCTATATTAGCTTGGATCCGCATCTCACATGCTTGCTACCTCCTTCGATGCTGATGGATTGTTTTCCTCATTGTTTTAAGGAAGCTTTACCCATCGAATAATCCATTATACGTACCTCCGCCTAGTTGTTGAATAATCATAGATTCTCTTCATACACGTCCTTTGATAACCGATTTTATAATTGGTAGAAACGATTGGAAGGAGAGCTATCTACCGTCTGGGCACAGGTTAGGATTGACATCTTACTATCATTCTATGGTATGTCCATTGATCCCTTAGAATATGGTCTTATTGGCAGCTTGTCTTGTTTTCGGTCACCCTTATCGAACTGTTTCTTTTTTTCCACCGGTCCAGTGACCCCTACTTTGCTTGATATTTGGTCTTAGACCGGTCTCTCTCCATTCGTCGAGTGTGATATCCAACTCCCAAGTGACCAACCTCTGCTTGATATGGCTTGTTGCCTCAATCTTCTTTATGATGAATTCATGGACTGCCATGCCAAGACTTCGGGACCTATCTTGTCAAAAGAACATACAGCTTTTCTACTATATTGGCTCTGCAAGTATGTCTTTTGCATCCCTACGTGTCAAGTAGCTTCGGAGTTTCTCAACATAGCATGTGCACTTGTACAGGGTATCGTTGTCGAACTAGGCTAGATGTTCTTAGCCACACTGCACCGTGGTCTGATGGACACACGGCTTTCACTATTGGGTGAGCATCCTTCTCCTTTTTCCTGTCCCTTGTGGATTTCATGCTGGTGGTTGCGGGTTTACTTTCCCCAAATGTTTCATGACGAAACATCTTCTTTGACAACCATCAAAGATAACTACGTACCCATGGCTTTTAATCGAACACTTCGGCATGCGTCTGATGGCTCTACACCTTTTGATAATCTTGTCGTCATCTTGTTGTCTCTCACTAGCTTTGACTTCTTTAAGCTACTTGTCGAAGATGGTATTTACGGTTCTTTAAGCAGTAATTTCGACGCTCACCTATTCTGGATGAGTGTTTTAGTTCCAACGAACTTAGCTCTGAACTTGTCTGGCGGTTATTGTCTCTGGAATTCCAAACCGATGAATAATCCGTTCTTCGATGAACTCCCTAACCATTTTCTGCATCACATTCTTGTATGAGACTACTTCAACCCACTTTGTAAAATAATCGGTAACTACCAAAACGAAACTGTGCTTTTTGGATGAAGGAGGATAAATTTTTCCTATTTTATCCATTGCCCATCCTCGAAAAGGCCATGGCTTGATGATCGGGTTTATTAATGCGGCGGACGCATGCTGAACCGGTCTATACTTCTAACATGACTGGTATCCCTTAACATAATCGATGCAATCTTTAGTGACTGTTGGCCAAAAATATCCATGTCATCTTAGTAACCACTTTGTCTTCAAACCGGTTTGATGCGCTCCGCAAATTCCTTCATGAACCTCTGCCATGGCTAACATTGCTTCTTCTTGACGTAGACACTTCAGAAGCAGCCCATCGATTGTTTTGCGATATAACTCATCATCAATTAGAAGATACCTTAAGGCTTTTCTTTTAAAGTCTTTGCTGCACAAGCCCGGGTTCTTTAAATAGCTTACCAAAGGGGTTCTCCAATCTTGTCGGCCGAAATCCTGGCCCGAACTCTTGATCTTTTCACTTTCGACCATCATAACCCGTCTTCCATCGAAGGCAAAGTTCTTGTTTGGGTGATAATATGCTCCACCAGTTCTTTCGATATCCGATACCCGGATGCCACTTGAGCCAATTCATTGGCTTTCGAATTTTCACTTCTTTTGACGTGGATCAATTCATACTCGGTAAAGTTCGAAAGTAGCTCCTTCGCAAAATGGTGATGCCTCACGATGTTTTCGCTAGGACATTGATATTCTCCATTTAATTGTCTAATCACCAATTGAGAATCGCCCTTTATTTAATCGACTTAACCTTCATGTTAATTAGAACATTCAGCCTAACAATTAAAGCTTCGTATTCGGCTTGATTGTTTGAACACTCAAAATCAAGCCTAAACATAAGCTTAGTCTTTTGTCAATATGGCGATATGATCATAATTCCAACACCTGATGACCCGGACGCCACCGATCCGTTGAAATATAACACCCACGGTGCAATATGAAGATAATTTTCGTCATTTTTCATTTTCGAGCCCGACGAGTATTCCATGATGAAGTCGATATCGCTTTGCCCTTTTACCGCTTTGAGCGGCACGTAAATTAAGTTGATCTCTATTAGAGTAAATGCCAATTTCGCGATCCGGCCTCTTATGATTGGCCTAGATAACATGTACTTAATTACATCTGTTTTGCAAATTACATGCACCGTGGTCGTCGGCATGTAATGCCGTAATTTTGTACAGGCAAAGTACAATGATAAGCACAACTTTTCGAGATGCGTGTATCTTGTCTCGGCGTCATTAAGCATCCTACTCAAGTAATACACGGCATATTCTTTGCCTTCATCATTTTCCTAAGCCAGCATACTCCTAATTGTCGTGTCAGTTGCGAATAAGTACAACCTCAATGGCCTTTCCACCTTTGGTGGTATCAACACTGGTGGCTTGATAAGATATTCTTTTAACTTGTCAAAAGTTACCCGATGTTTCTCCTCCCACACAAACTCTTGGTCATTCTTCAACTTGAGTAATGGAGAAAAAACTTCAATTTTTCTTGACGGGTTAGCTGTAAAACGTCGCAGGAAATTCAATTTTCCAATTAACATCTGCAGCCGCTTCATATTAATGAGGGGCAATAATTCTAAGATAGCCCCAGCTTTATTCTTGTCTATTTCTATACATATATGATGGACCAAAAAGCCTAAGAAATTACCAGCCTTTATCCCAAAAACACATTCCAAAAGATTCATTTTTAATTTAAACTTGTGCATTCTCTCAAAAGCTTATTCTAGTTGGTCTAGATGACTTACCTAGTATATCTTAAGGATGACGTCATCAATGTAGACCTCCATGAATTTTCCAATCATGTCATGAAAAATGAAGTTCATTGCCCTCTGATAAGTAGCGCCAACATTCTTCATACCGAAAGGCATGACAATCCACTCAAACGTACCGATAGCCCCGGGACACCCGAAAGCTGTCTCGTGAACGTCTTCCGCTTCTATGAAGATCTGATTGTACCCAGAATGTCCATCCATAAGAGACATAATCTCGTAATTGGAGGCCAAATCGATCAACACATCGGCCATAGGTATCTGATACTCATCCTTCGGAGTAGCCGCATTGAGATCACGAAAGTCAATACATACTCTGAGTTTACCATTCTTCTTTCTGATCGGCACGATATTAGACAATCATTTGACATATCTCACCGTCCTTATAAAACCGGCAGAGAGGAGATGCTTAATTTTCTCATTGATTTTGAGGATCACTTCTAGAGCGAACCTCCTTGAAACTTATTGGTGTGGTCGAAATCCTTTCTTGATTGGTAATTGACGCTCAACCACCTTTCTTGCTAAGCCAAGTATTTCATGATAGTTCCAAGCAAAAGAATCATTATATCCTTAATAGCCTCACCAGCTGAGTTTTAAACTACTGATTAAGCAATTTGCTGACGTAGGTCGGTTGTGGACAAGCTTCGTCTCCGAGATTCACTTCTTTTAATGGGTCTTGAGCTTGAACCGCCTTATCATCTTCCTTGATTGGAGATTCTTCAAAGTATAAAATTCCATCAACCGCCTCGTTAGCTTGACCAACTTGTTCGGCTTTCTAGGCTGAATACCCCATAGCGAGGGCTTACACTAATGGCTGGGTTTCCATTAGCAAACCGGTTAAGTGGGTCCACCGATTCCTTCCTTAGGACCCACTCGGTGTTTTTCTTATCGAAACGGCAGAATGCGATATCTCTTAGGTCAACCTTAGGGGGATTAGATATGCGAAAGCGATCATCCGGCATGATTTTATCTCGTTCGGATATACGAGTCCAAGTCACGCAAGTCTGCGGGTTAGCTTTTACATATTCCACCTTATCCCCATTCCAAAATGCTAACATTTGGTGTAGTGTTGATAGGACACATTGGTTTTCGTGGATCCAATCTCTCCCCAAGAACAGATTATCTGACCCGTCAGCATCCACAACACAAAAAGATGTCCTTGACATTTTGGATCCAACGGTCAAATTTGCCAAATATATGCCTTTTACTTCAATGATCTCGCTAGTGAAATCAAACAACTGAATATTCAATGGAATAATCTCATCATCGTTCCTTCCTATTTTCTTGAAGAACCGGTATGGGATGAGATTTAATGTTGAACCTCCGTCTACCAACACCTTCATTCTTGGCTGTCCATTAATCTTGGCATTTATGTTGAGCGACCTTAAATGATTCGAGGTCTCCTCCATTGGTTTTTTTAACTCCATGATTTCTTCATTATCGAAGCAAAACTAAGCACCTTCCTTTTCTTATAATGTAGCTTCATCAACATGACCAACCAGGGGTGACTCCAATCGAAACTCATTGGGTAACTTAACTCGCACTATACAAGAGGTTAAGGGCGATCACGACCTGCTTATGCGAGCTCCGAACCGGGACTTCGGCTTGAAGGATTCTTGGAGTTCGGGCCGTCTGTCATTCTCCTCAATTGATGGCACCTCTTCTAGTTTACGTCTCCATACCAAGTTTCTTGCTCTCCGAGGTATATGGCAACTTGGAGTAGTGAACACTGGCTCGGGGTTAAGCAAAGTGACCTGTCACCGTAGCGTGTGAGCTCTTCTTTTTCTTTGTAACCTTCTTTTCCTAGTGCGGGTCATGACCTCCTTTTCTCTTTGGGTCTTTGTCATCTCATACTAGGATCCTTCTAAGGGATTGATGGGAATCTTAAGAGTCCGCTAGTGTCGGGGTTTGATTAGAGCGTAATAGTGCGGTCGAGCGTTATTATCAGATCGCTTCTCCCATCCATTCTTCCCTTGCGGGCAAGCAGGTGGTGGGCCGTAGCTCACGTAATAGTCGAACTTTTCACTTGGCTCTCCTAAGGTGTCAATTGTAGGATCTCCTTCTTTTCATCGTTGTGCGAATGACTTATAGATCTTCCGTTGAACGGGAGATTCTATAGGTATTGCCTCCTTGTCTTGTAGCGACCTTATAATCTTTCGGCTAGTCTGGCCGACCTGGCGATAATCTTCTTTGTGTCGATATGTACTTTGTAGCTCATGCCTACAAAAATTTGACGTCTCATGTCCCTTATCCGAACGTCTCAAAGATACCATTCTGGTCATTATCGGGAAAGGATCGGTGTCTACATCCATAGGAGATTTGCTTTTATCATCGGCGAACTTGATCATTCCTTGTCGAATTGCTTCTTGGATATTCTTCTTGAGAACCAGGCAATCTGAGGTGTTATGGTTCCACGAGTGATGCCATTTACAATACTTTTTTCGGAATTTCTCTTCCTTGGTCTGTATTTTCTGACCTTCTGTCAAACCCGATTTGTCCATCGCCCAACAAAATGTCAAAAATTTCTTCCGTTCGATTTGCATCAAAAGAGTGGTATCTTGCATCTTGGCCTTAGCCATGACGGTCAACTTCTCTTTCATCTTCGCCTGCTTCAACGCTTGACAAGTGTATGGCTTTTCTATGATTAGTTGGACAACAACTACTTCAATAGAGTACATCGGCTCTTCATTGAAGTCGGTCGATTTGACAAAATTTATATCTCCCCTCCAAGTATGCCTTTTATCTCTTTCCTTAAGTAGAGTTTCATGCTTGATGGCCATGGTAGATAACTCGAACAAATTCACACATGGATGTCCTACCATCCCGCCTCGTATCTCGAATTTTAATTCATTGAAGGCGAACTCTGCAAATGTCTTATCGGGTAAGGGTACCAAACATTTGTTCCTAACTCGTTTGAATCTTGTGATGAACTAGTCAACAGTTTCATTTGTCATCTGCTTCATAGTTGACAAATCAACAATTGATAAATTTAGTATTGCTCGTTGGAGCTGTGCGTGAAATAAACGCTCCATTTGTTCCCATGTTAGTATCGAATTTAGCGGTAATGCAATGTACCATGTAAAGGCTGTCCTTGATAAAGACAATGGAAATAGTCTCAATTTCCAATGGTCTGCATGGGCGATATCTCTACATAGTGCTAAAAAACGGTTGCTATGCTCATATGTGGATTGATCATCTTCATCGGTAAACAATGTGAACTCTAGTATCTTAAATCCTGTCGGATTCGGGATAGTATCCATCCAATCGGGATACGATTTTCGATAAACATTGACCCAGTATCCCACCATCAGCTCATTGTACCCGGTCACTTGCTGATTTTGGTACTGTGGTTGGTACGGCATATGATATCCAGGTTGTTGCATTTGATACACTGGTTGCACAGGAGGCTGAAAAGCATGCAACATATGCTGAGGATCCGGTGGTTGTAACGCTTGATTTACCTGCTGATATGCTGGCGGCATGACTTGCTGCTGGACTTGATGTCCCGGTTGAACAAACCACTCTGGGCCTCTAGCCTAGGAAAACTAGTCTTGCCTCCTAGCATGTCATGGCTCCCTCGAAAGGAACCGGCACGCCCTTAGTTTTCGACGATCATGGGCACCGGTTGCTCATTGACGAGAACAGGATTTAATTGAGGGACGACCCCCCCCCCATGATAGGCAACAGGTATATCTTGTTGAACGGGATAGCCATGAAACGTACCTAGATCCGCATTTGCTGGAGATCTGGATTCGTTAGCCGGTAACGTTTCTCCTCTCTGTAAGATCCTGGTAGGCGCCAACGGTTGCATATTCTGGCCAATGGAACTTGTATCTGGTGACAAAGATACCAGCAATACGCTTTTCCCTGCAGGCATGGAGGTATTCTCACCTTGAAACCGGGGTGGATTGGCCGTGATCCCATGCTGTCCTGAAGCGCACTCATGATATGTGTTGATGATTAATGGTCTTACCACCTCGGTAATTCGTTGGACCATGTGATCAGCAAACTCATTCTAAACTTCCTCGATTGTTCATCTTATCGAAGATAGCATAACGAGTATTATTTCTAGATCTCTCCTGGGCTCTTCGACATGTTGTCGAGGAACCTCGGCATTTTCACCATGTACTTGGCTTAGCAAAGCATGAGCCGTGGATGACTTCGCATGCTGTACTTCCTCCATGGGCTCGTCTCCAATGCCGTCTACGTTGTTACGACTTTTTGTGCGTGGCATAGCACTCTCTTGAACTAACACCTTACGGTCCCATCGAGGGTGCCAAAAAAGATTGTTGCATGTCAAAATCCCTCGACGAACCCCAAGCGAGATAAACCTTGGCCCAAAAGGGGTCGAGATCCGGAAGGATTGCTTAACGCGAGAATCTTTTATCGAACTTAATCCATTCGTTTTTTCAATTAGGAGTTCTAGGTCGGTTTTGGACAGAGAGTGTCAAATACAAAGGATAATTATATTGACACTAGAGGTATAATATAGAATCTTGACGATTCGACAATCCACACTTTTGATAGTGGGACGAACTTCGATGTGCTAGAACTCCGGAATTTAATCAACGAGGCCGAACCAGATTGAAGGACACAATGCCGGAATCTAATCAACGACACTGGACGGGGGAATGTATGACACAATATTGAAATTTAACCGACGGTATTAGACAAGATAAGCAAAGGGTACAACACCGGAATTGAATCGATGGTACCGCACCTAATGAGCAGACGCCGGAATTTAATTAACGACACCTAACTCTAAATATGAAACTCGCCGGAATTGAATCGACGACGGGAATCTGAAAGCTACAGCTAGGCTAAAGGCTAAGAGTTTAATTGTAAAGATACGTGTTGGTGTTTGTCCATCATCTCTTGTTGTGGCCGCGGGGTAGTTATAGACTAGCTCTGGTAACCATCGAGCGGTATATTTCCTTAGGCTCCACATTTTATCCTTTTTCGATAAGTCGTATAGATAGCCTTTTAATGGTTTTTCGATTCTTGCGCCCTTTCTTTTCATCTCGTGGGGATTATCACCAATCTTTCATTAACCGCCCCGATCGTGGCTCTTTTCGCGCATTTCTCCTTTCATCCCTAAAGGAAGATGCCGCCAAAACTTTTTTTTTAACACGTGGCATCTTCTAGGCTCTCCCGAGTTTGTCTTCGGTACTCCCGCCCGTTGGCGATCAAAACTCCTGCTCATGCCTGTCACGTGGCTCTTGGAGTAATTTTGGGTGTTAACACGTAGAATCAAGCGGTCCCTCCCAACCGCATGATGGGGTTTCCAATCTACCCTCCTCGAAAGATCGGTGGCAACTTCATTTCGCGTGTACACTTGCGCATGCCACCCGATCACACTAATGTCAAATACGTTTTTTCGATGTCGCGACTTGGTATGGGCCCGGGAGAGCCCGAGTTAAAGGGGGCCCATACTCGAGATCTTCCCTTGGCAATCCATTAGCCCACCTTTCCTCGATTTACATATCGAAAATCGAGGGCGGGTCACGACAATGGCCGACGGGTGATTGGGCTTCGGGAAGGCCCAAGTGACCTCCACCGGCCCTTCCTTGGCGAGGGTTTGACAAAGCCATCCTTGTGAGTCAGTTTTTCTATTTTTTGGCTTGAGCTTATTTTTTTATACTTTTAGCTTTTTATTTTCAATGTAATTTTAGTAAGTATTTTTTATTTTTAATATTTTTTTATATGGTGCTTGGTGGACACCACATTGTCGCCAAGTGTCTTACAATATGAGACATGTTAGTATTTTTCGTCAACCTAGTTGGATGGAATTAAGGAAAAAGCTTGATTGAACCAATTTGACAAGTTTTAGATTTGATTACATTTTTTTGAAAGCTTTATAACTGTTAATACACCTATCTCTTATGAGGTGTCTTCATCTAGTATCGTCCTCTGGAGGCCATCAAAAGTTTAATTATGTGTATTTGCGTGAAATCGTTGGTGACTAGTCGTTATCAATCTTTGTCCCGACCATGGATCAAGTTAAGGAACTAAATTCTCTCAGGACAAAGTATGAGAACCATTTAACGCAAAAAATTTGGCCCGAGGAACCTAAATATTTGGCCGCCCGTGTCTTTTTTTTGTCGCTTTAACCTACCGCAACGAGAATATTTTGTCGCGGTAGGTTTGTCGCCTTAGACAAAGGCGTCGAAGTTCATGAAAGCAGGTATCATTACTTGTCGCCACCTAAAAGTGACGAAACTCAGCTTCGTCGCCTTTGATCACAGAAAATTCGTGAATCCGGTTTTCGCCTTCGGTTACTAGCATGCATTGCACATATAAGATATTCATACTTTAACTTCGGCAATCCTTGGCAGATAAATTAACATTTCTATTCATAGCTCTCCCTTATGAACACCTCGATCATCAAGTGAAATCATATCTTTAGTAAATGAATGAAAAGGTTACAAACTCGATCTTTAGTCTTTTTCCACATTATCCTCTAAGCAAAAGCGCAAAGCTTGAGAAAAGCCTTCGCATTCACATCTATAAACTTCGCTTAAAAGCTAAGAGAGAGATTTTAGAGAGAGAAAGAGCTCAAACGGTTCGGCAGTTTGCACCGAAACTTGCAAAATTGTTTTTTTGTTTTTTTGTTTTTTTAAAGGAAGAGTGGGGGAACAAAATCTCGCAGCCTTCGGCGTTTCTAAGGTAACAAAACTTTCCATCACCTCATGGCAATTTCATGGGAAATTACGTACTTGAATTAGGTAATAAAGTTCGAAGACTGTCATAAATTTTACTGCATCCAGTACACATAATATTCCATAACGTGTTGAAGAACAAAAGACATCAGTTGTCATAAAATGATAGAGAAAAACTAATCGGTACATATTATCAACATGTCCAGACTTCTATCGTTCTGAATATCCTCTGAACATATTTGCTTCTCTTCGCGTTAATTCCACTCGGATGTACATGCTCAGGCTGCCGCAAAAGAAGCAAGCATATGACTAGACATAATTGAAAAAGAATTTTAATGATAATATTTAACAGTGTACTTTCACATAAGTAAGTGTAAAGGTGTTTAAATAATTAACACACTAGCATATTGTGCATTTCTGACAATAGCATGTTCATTGAAATTGTTCATCACAAAAATTGAATAGTTAACCCAATCAGATGGAAACCCGGATTGGGTTTGCCTTAAATGATATAACCCCTAAGATCCTTGCACATAATTTACATATCAACAGTGATATCAAAATAATCATAGAGATCACATATTAAGTAATCGGTGATCGGCCCCGATCCCGAGCCTCACGACGTGACCGGTCTTGCTCCCGAGCATTACAGCCCAGCCAGAATTCGTGGCCAGCCGTCATTAGGTCAATGATCTAGTGCAGGACAAGGTCGGTTAGACCCGGTCAAGATCGTGACCAGGGGAGATGGTCAAGATATATGAACTTGTCTATTTGAGAACAATACAATCATCTGACCTTTTTGGCCACTGGCCTTTTTGCATTTTTTTTTTCCCACTGCCGTAATGGTTTCCCACCTACTTTAGGAATACATGGGGAAACAGTGACCTTAGGTTATGTCAAATCTATCAGCATCAAAATGAATTTTTTCCCATGTCATTCCAAATGAAGTCACTTCAAGTGGAGGAAATAAAACAGTCCCAAATTCAAATCAAATGGGTGTTTTTGATTGATGGGTAAGAGTCATTATTCATATGGAGGAAAAACCGTGGCGCACACACAATTTTGGGCTTATGGGTGTGACTGTTGTAAAATGATTCTGATAAGAAAGGATGAGTTGATCGATGGAACAGATAAAGGTCCATCACTACTTTGCCCTTTTTAGGGTTTGATGCTTCACATCATCTCCTTCTTTCTTTCTTTTTTCTCCTTTAATCATTTTTATCATAAACAAACCTAAGAATCACGCACATGAAAGATCACTCCATCTCATGTCACCCGCACAAGGTCGGTCAAATTCCAATCATGAAAAGCAATTTTTCATCCCATCATTTCCGGAGGTTCATTGCTTGTGGAGAACACCAAGAGAGCCGAAAGCTTTTTCCGTTGGACGGAAAGCTAAAACATTTTGGGAAGACGAAGACATCGGTGACATACTAATCTAGTATTGATACCAAGAATCTATGGGTGTGATAACTATCTTTTTCACAAGCTGTCAATTACCATTGTTGAAATTAGAGTGTTAGGACACTTCTTGTAATTTTGTCACTTGTTTGTTTACGAAATAGAAGTCCAACAAACAAACGCACCATTGAAAGGAAGAAAACTCCAAAGCCAAGCAGATGTAGTCCACTTCCTTTTCTTAAAAAAAAAAAAAGGTAAAAATGGAGAAAAGAGAAGTCATATGGTATTTTGGTTAATGTCCAAGCTATCTTCCATTCGAATAAAAGACATTTATCTTTGTAGAAAAAACTGATGTATCCTAAAATTTTCTTTCAATACCATGGAGAGGAAATAGACTCAAAAAAGACGAAACACTAATATGACTTTTTGAAAATCATGTAGCCTTCGATTAATTATTGTTTTAATTTGAATTTTAATGTAAAGAAATGTATACTCGCTCTTTTCTTATGCTTTTGAGCTCGACCAAACCATCATTTAATAGAAAAGGCACAAATAATTTGGAATTTGTTAGATAAGAATTGGTGATTTAACCTTTCGATGGACTGTTTACATGTACAAGTACAGCATGAGGAAAACAGATAGAGATATAGAAAGAGAAAAGCACTTATTTGTTTAACCAATGGAAGCCTTTCACATTCAACTAGAGAAATAGTTAACAATTGCAATATTTTGTTTTGCTTTTTGATAGTCAAATCTCTGATCCTAATTATTGTATACATCATATGAATAAAGTCTTAGAGATATAGAAAAAGAAAAGCACTTAATTGTTTAACCAATGGAAGCCTTTCACATTCAACTAGAGAAATAGTTAACATTTGCAATATTTTGTTTTGCTTTTTGATAGTCAAATCTCTGATCCTAATTATTGTATACATCATATGAATAAAGTCCTACATCTAGTTTATTACTGGTATTGTTTATATAAGATTTATTGCTACCATCAAAGTAATTTATCGCAAGAGTGCCTATAAAGAAAAACTAAATGTTTAAATGTTCATATTTCATGATAACAACTGTATTTCACGATTGCGCATATCCTGGTAATGAATGTGAAAAATAATTGCTATTCTATAAATAGATTTTATTCAGAAATATCTACACAAAGAAAAAGACTGAACATTTTTAAAATTTGGGCTGATTTTTTAAATTCAGCATCTAAGTTATAGAAAGAGATTTACATACCATGATTCACATAATTTGGTAATAATAAATTTAAATATTTGAAGGTCTCATAATAACCAAGCAAAATGTTCATGTTGGTTTCTTTCACTTTAGCGGTCTCTTCATAGGAAACTTCAAGCGTATCCCAAATTTCCTTTGCTCAATAAGAAATTTTATCAAATTGACTATCGGATAAACCACAATGCAAAAAAAAAAAAATGTATAGCTCTTGAGTTTAGAGTGAGTCATCTCATTTCGTGCTCTCGGTTTGGTCGCAAACATGGCGAATTCTAACCCGAATTAGAATGTGCACAAAGACGAATCATGTTGAGTTCTCGGTTTGGGATTGCAAGTACCCTTGGGAGACAGACATTCGAATCAAATCTACAAACGATGAGTATGCTCATGCAATTGAATTAATCACAGGATTGTAAGTGAGAGTTCAGATTTCACCTTGCAAATACCAAGAACAGCGGCTGGTTTTGGTTAAACGTTCAGGGACAGAATTACACATTCAGCCAAAGTTCTCTCAATTTTTTCTCTAGAAAATTTTCAGCCAACACTCTTGTTTTCAGCTCGAATATATGTTTGTATGAGCCTAATATCCTGCAGTATTTGGCTGAGAATAATATATCCTTACATGGTCCATGTTGAAACTTCAAGAACAAAGAAGTAATCCTCTTAAAATCTTGACGTTTCCTTTTTCCAATTTTCAGCTGAATTCCTATCCCTTTCTTTCCTGTTTTGGCCAAATTCACGTTTTCCATCTTGTACTAGCTGAACATCTCTTGCTCTTTCCTTGTCTTATGTAATTTTCTTGTTTTAATTTAGAACCACAGGTGGATTGTACATGTGAACTTCGGTTAAGCCAAGGGAAGAGAGTGTGGCCGAATTCCTTAAGAGGGGCCGAATTTCTTAGAACAGCACATGGATTGTTTGGGCTTAATGTTGAAAGTTCAAATAAGTATAGGGCCTAAATTGAAACGCCAAATCGCATATTAGGCCTATTCAAAAGAATCCATAACCTCACATTTGTTTATATTTGAATGAGGACATGCTATTTCTAAACAAGATTGTTCCTAACTTATAAATGCAGAAGAATGCAGTAAAGATGATAATGCAAGATCTGTAATATCGATGTTTCTGTCTAGGGGTGGGTCAAATTCCGTCGTTATTGATGAATTTTTGGTCCTAGTCCTTTTTTGATATGCATGATAAATATTTGGGCGATAAATTAAAATGTCAAGTTGTCAACAAGTTATGCTTTTCGAGATTCTGGACATCATTGTCCACGAGCAGTTACAATTCCCTAAATTTTAGGCGTACTCATGTAGAAAAACTTTTAATGTCATGGGGAAGCAACATTGTTAACTTAAGTAGAGCTTATAAGGTTGTCGAGAAAACTGTGAGTTCCCACTTGCAAAGCCGGGGAATCCTACAAGTTAAAGAATAATGGTTTTTTTATATTGATATATTGATAAATTGTATTTATATATTTTATTGGACAATTATTTAAAATAATAAGATCAATCAAGGATATGCATTATCAAAAGAGATATATGCATAATCCTAACGGACTTGCAGAATTAGTAATATCATGATATAATTAACATCCCCTCAAACGCAAGTTGAGTTGAAACAAATCAATTTGAGTTTGAAAAATAATCTAAACATTGTCACAAAATCTTCGAATACCTTGAGCTAAGTGAGCTCAATGGATCCGAGGCAGGGTACAGCATGGTGGCACATGTGATGGATCCAAGCTTCCATTGACAGGAGATTTCAATATGTTGCTCATCTTACTGTGGCAAGTTTGGTGGTGGTGTTGGCTTCTCGAAATACGATCACCATGGCACTTGGTTAGACGTGAATGCGGCATTATGTTGAACACTATGAAGCGGCTGGATGGAGAAATTTTGCTGCTGGGTGTATCGAGATACCAAGTTAAGAATAAGATGCAAAAGAGAGGAATATGGAATTTATATATATTTCGTACATGAGTCTATTTATAGTCTTTATTGGATAACTAATTAAGATAATAAGGTCAATAAAGAATATGCACTATCAAAAGATATATATGCATAATCCTGAAAGATATGCAGAATCAAGTAAACATCATAATATAGTTAACACTACAATTTCTAAGAAAAAATGCGATGTGTATAGCTTTGGAGTCGTCACATTAAAGATAATCATGGAAAAGCATCCGAAAGATTATGTCTGTTGGGAATGTTCATCATCTGCCCAAACTCAGCCACTGATACTGATGGAGGACGTGCTAGATCGACGCCTCTAGACTTGTGGCCTTTGACTTCAAGATGCACAAGAGGTGGTCTTGCTTAGGCTTAGAGCAAATTCGTGACCTCAATGGTAGAAGATTTTTAGCATTCTTAGGAGATTGTAAGTATTGTAGTTACCTCTTCGACGAAAATTATTTTTCGAAAAAATATTTTTCAGATATTTTAGCGTGTTTCACGAAAAATAAGCTAATCAAGAAAAATATTTTTTACACGTGGAAAAAATGCCTTAAAAATTGAGAAAAATGTTTTCCTCCTTTTGAAAAGAGGAAAATATTTTCTTAAAAAAGAAAACATTGTGGCCCATCTTTTTTTCTTCACTCCTCCACATTCATTTTCTATTAATCATTTTTTATTTTTTATTTATTTTATCCTAGTTTCTTTTTCTTTTTTAATTTTTTCTTTTTTTCCTTCCTTTTTCGATTGTCGGCCATGGCAACGGCCTACGATCAACCACAGGCAAGGCACAAGCTCGAGCTTGCCAGCCGGTGGTGAGGCTCAATGGCCAGTTGCTAGCCGAAGAAGAAAGGAAAAAGAAAAATAATAAAAAAAGATAAAGAAAAGATAAAAGAAATAATTTAAAAATCAATTTTTTTTAAAAAATAATACTAATAAAAAAATTGTTAAAAGCATGTATGGTGGAAATTGATTTTCCTTACCAAACGGTGGAAAATATTTTTCAATGCTTTTTCAGGTTTTAGCCAAACACCGAAAAATATTGTCATTTTCCTGAAAAACGACTTGCTAAAAAATATTTTTCAAAAATGCCACATTTTTTGCTAACCAAACGGAGTTTCATTTGGACTGCTTTTGTGGTTTTGTGCTGCCTTATCGTATAGATAACTGCTAACTCATCCAGATACGTGTTCACCAGCGCAAAAGCAGTCAGGTTCTTGAGTTTATGGGGGCAAGGCCTGTTTGGATTTGTGGACATATCTCTACTCTCATATATGCACGAGTTGCATCGCCAAGGGCTGGATTGTTGTCCGGGCCGCGACCGCGATTTGGGTCGGGCCTTTGTGGAGCCCATGACTTATGTATCCTGTCTCGACCCTTAATTACTTACATGTCCAAAAGCATCTAAGTTGTCCCAGCACGAGTGCGAGTTCATAACCCTCTCTTCTCTCGTACTCCCTCCAAACATGCACAGCGTAAAAGATTTCGAGAAAGAAGCAAGAGGTCCCGTCTCTCGACTTTCATAACCGAAGGATTGATTGCGCGTTGACACCTAAAATTTTCGCGAAGGTTTCGCAAAATAATAGTACATGGTGGACATAGAGTTGATCAATGTTTGACCTACGAGTCACAAGGTTCAGAACAACTTCTCGACTTAAAAAATGGGTTACGCTCTTTTGACACTCATATTGCCATTCGAATGCAATAGGCAATATTTAATCCTTCATCATTGGTCGTGCATTTTTCACTGTGCTGGGAGGTTTGTGATATCTGGATTTCGAGCTCACGTTAAGAAACTAGAAGTGGCAAGAATTCCAGCGCAACGAAATTGGGTCAATCGGACGACGGATGAGGAAATTTTAGCGGGTCAAACACTGACCAAACTTATTTAATATCCAAAACCATGTCTTGGGCCCTAAAACCATAGACCCCGTGCTTTTAATCCCGTTTTGAGCTAAAAATTTCGGATTCGTGATTTTGCAATTTCACTTGCAAAGCTTTCGTGCCATACTTTATCCATGCCATTGCCATACGAGCTCCGAAGATTAACTCAAGCATTGTGTGGAGCTATAAAGTTCGTTGACGACCAAAGCAAGACGATGATGAGTAACTTCATACAATAATTAGGTGCGTAAAAGTTTCATAATATTTTTTTTATATTTTTTTAAAAGGAAAAGGCTATTAAAAATCCTTAAATTATGTTCACTGTGATACATTTATCTTGAACTCTTTTTGTGACGTCAAAAACCCTAAACTACGCCCATTGTGACACATCTACCCTAAATTTTATCTTGTGACGTAAAAATCCTCAAACTCATATATATGTGACACATTTACCCTCCTCCGTCAAGGTTTTGACAAATGTTTTTTTTTTTTTTTGCCAAAACAACGCGGCTTTTATTTCAAAACTTGAACCACGTGGGCACTGTGTCGGGATCATTTGCTTTCCGGTATCCATGTAGGCAAATTTTTAATGAATTTCGTTTAAGGAAATTTGACATAGAGTAAATATGTCATAAAAGTACAAGTTTGGGATTTTTTGTGATACAGAAAATAATTTAGGGTAAATGTGTCACGATATGTATAGTTTGGGATTTTTTTTCATTGCTTTTTCTCTTTTATAAAACCATGAAACGTTTCAAAATTCATTCTATCAAGTGACTCATCATTCCCGGCTTCTTTATGTCACATACATTTTGAAATTAACTAACTTGTTAGTGTCATATCGATGCCAGAAAATGAAGAAGTGCACTATAAAAACTCACAGCATATTTTGATGTACTTAGACATTAATGCAACCCACTTCTGTTGCGAGGATGAGAAAAATCTATGGGAAAGCGGCAATATATTATTGTCTATCTTTCGCAAATCCATATATCTAAAGCTGTATTCCTCTCAAGCCGCGGCTTACAGTCAGGATGATGAGAATATTAGACAGCATCGATCGGGGGTCGGAGGAATTCTAGTTCAAGAACTGGAGGTCACTCATTCATATTGCATGCAAGCTATTCCAAGTCAGGACCACCTGCACATGTCAAAGATCTAGACTTGACATGTTCTTAGGGTTTGCAGGGACTGTTATGCATGAACTGGCAGGTAGCTGAGTCTCAATCCTCGTGCCCTTGATTGAAACGGGAAAAAAAAAAAATATGAAGGGCAAAAGCCACACAAAAAAAAAAAAGCCAAATTATACGCATCGCGACATATTTATCCTAAATTTTTTTTTGACACGAAAATATCAAATTTTTACCTACGTAGCACATTTCCTTCAATAAACACCGGTAAAAATCTATTTTCACGGATACCAAAAAGCAAATGATATTTGACATGGCATCCTATTGGCTAAAAATTCATTCGACAAACTTTAACGGTTGGTAAATGTATGAGGTATAATTTAAGTTTTTCATGTCACAAGAAAAAAATTTAAGGTAAATATGTCACAGTGAGAATAATTTGAGATTTTTTATATTAAAAAATCAAAATAAATTTGTCATGGCGAGTATGATGTGAAGTTTTTGGAGGCTTTCTCCCCGAAAAAAAGAATGTAGGACAGAAGAGTACGCCATCGATCGAGTTCACCTTCCTACCTAGGTAGGCTCCTCATTAGAGATCTAGGGAAGCTAATAATTTCAGCGAATACACGCCATCATAGGCTTGCTTCGATTACATGTGAGATTTCATACTAGTTCCAAATGCGTAATCATCATGACTATCTTGTTTTGCAAAAGCATTTTACTAAGTGGTCTTTGATATAATATGAAATGACATACTTCATGAAGAATGTCCATTTTTTTTTTTTTTTGTTTTGTAGATAAATTATCAAGACCGTCTTAACTGCAAACTAGTAAAGGTGATGCCACTTTCAATGTTTAAAGGGGCAATACATAGCAAATTAGTTAGGGTTAAGTGCGACATCGTCCAGCCAATATCACGAAAATTAGTTTCATATCTTAACACTTCTCTCGAGCGAAATTTGAAAGGATGACGAAGGCCTTAAGTGTACCGACTCGAAATATGTATTTATCTTAAACAAAACAAAGTAAACTCGAGGTATTCTATACCTTGTTTCTTATTATTATTATTTTTTATGACGGGAAACTTGATACTATGAAATTGGCAAAACATTCCTTTCTCACTTTTCACTCACACACTAAGCTTTTTTTATCGAGGACTAATAAGAGGGCGCCATCGATTGAAATCCAAGCGAAAGTGAGGTTAATGATGGCAGAATCAGCTGCTTTTTGCGACAACATGTGAAGAAGGCCAACGACTATATTACAAAAGAAACGAAAGGGGTCTTGCACAGTGGATGATTACATAATGACAAGGTCCCACCCACTTTTGACGGGCACTTAGAATTTGAGCCGAGGAAATATAAGCTTTACTAACACCTTCTTTATAGGTAAAAGGGTTCTAATATATGTATGCCGACGGCCTCACGAGCAGTATTTTGGATGGTCGCCTGAGTTCGATTGGCCTTCAATTATAGAATTTGATATGACTCAGTCAAATTTCGTTCACTTGTCATCGAGGTAAAATTGCAGTTGAAAAGTGTGTGAAGTGAAAATCCGCTAGCTAGGTGCTCGGTTGGATTCACTTCAACATTGAGATATGGCTATAGTTTCTATGAATCTTATTCGACAATTGACTATGCTTTGCCATCAACGTTTTAAATGGAATATGTCATTAGCTTTTGGAAACATTTCGACATTTTCCCAATCAAACTGATTTTACTGATAGCAAAAGGTTAGATTGGATTTTATTTACTAATAGTGTGTTAGGATTCGACGCACAACAATAATGAAGTAAAGCGTAAAAGCGAAAAAGAGAAATCGAGATACAAGGCTTTATCTTGATTCATCCCTAAACTAGAACTACGTCCAACAGATGATTCAATTATAATTAGCATCTCTCACCTTGTTGTTACATCTATTAATTATAAGAGAAAGAGATAATATATAGTAGTAACTATTTATGAGCTTAAGTATAAACTATCAATAAAAAAAAATATGAACTTAAACTATAAAAGTACTATGGTGTGCAGAAAGCGCTGCCCCTTTAAGAGCCCCGATGGGGTAACTCTCCCGGACCCCCGCCCGCTCACCTTATCTAATGGAAGGCTATTGGATCAAATGTCACTGTTGAGAAAAAGGGAAGCAAGATCACATGCTTTCATATCGATAGAGAATCTGAACTACACCTTAATATGTTGTTTATTTCCATAAAGTGAACGACTTGTTGACCAAAAAAAGAAAAAGAAAAAGAAAAAATCATTGACTACTAGTCCTGGGACTTTGCATCTATTCCACCTTATTCTGATTCGTGGCTTTCATTGTACAATTTTAATTTATGAGAGTACCAAACTGACTTTAGGTGGACTTGTGGGTGGGACTGAACACATCCACAGTGTATGATGATCAATCAATTAAAAACAAAAAGTGAAATTCCCAATGGCAAAATCCTGCTTTAAACAAAAGCAAAAGGCCTAACTTAAGTGGGGAATAAAATCCACTTGCATTCCATATATAATTTTTTAAATCTGTCTTCTCACAAAAAAAAAAAAAAAACACACACACACACACACAATTTGTCTTTGGACTGTCATCAAGTCGATCACATGTGTGCACTGACCGACCTAGAGAGAGAGAGAGAGAGTGGCCGACGCACCACCGTCACGCCGGACCTGGGAGGGCATTCGCGGACAGAGGACATAAAATAATTATCACCAAAACCACACACAACCGCAAGACCGCCGTGTAATTGCAACAAGAGTTTTTGTCTACTGACAGAGGAAAGGGAAAATTGGAACGTTGGAGACAAATGGACAAAAAAAGCACGAGAGAAAGCCAAAAATCAAGGGGAGGCTAGGCATGCATGCACCCATCATTTTCATGCCAATTAACCCCACCCCCAATCATTTTCTCTCATTCGATCCACACTGTTCATGATAACACAATTCTCGGTAAAAGTACCAAAAAGATTATAGATTTATTACATTATTATCAATTTAGTCCTAAATTTTTCAATCCGATCAATTTAGTCCTAAACTTTTTCATATTTTTGTCAATACAGTCCATCCGACAAATTTTTTTGCTGACAATTACAAACATGGACGTTGGCCATTTTACGTGACACGACCGGCGTTGACTTGAACAGTTATTACAATTTTTCCATAGTTTTCTAAATTTTTAATAATTTTTTTTCTTTTTTTACAACTTTGACCGGCGAGAGCTAGCGACCCACACTTGGTTTGGACAAGGACGTCATTGATATTGCCCAAATCTAGGCGAGGGATGTTGGCTCTCACCCGTGGACAATGATGGTCGAGCGACGACCTTGTTGGCTGGAGTTGTAAAAAAAAAACTTATGAAAAGAAAAAATACTAAAAAAATTAGAATAAATTAAAAAATTTAACATTTGTCCACATTAACGCCGACGGTGCCACGTAGGATGTTGACGTCCATGTCGGCGATTATTGGTACAAATGCAAAAGATTTAGGACTAAATCGATCCAATTGAATAGTTTAGGATTGAATTAGTACTAACGTAATAAGTTTACAACTTTTTTGGTACTTTTCCTCCAATTCTCTTTTTTCTCATTTTTGTATCCATTCCGGTGAGTGTTTTTTGATTTATTTTGTAGAGGACCCTCCTACTCGAAATTTCCTAAGAAAACTAAGGTTACAATAGTTAACATGGATATACTAAGCAAGTTTTTCCAAAAGGATGCAATAGATATTAATTTGACTGAAAAAATGGAGAGGTCGATACTGTTTCTAGATCCTATAACCATATCTTTACACCCTTTGGATACACCATCTGGTGCGGCCTCCAAATCTACTTGCGAGTCAATATTTGTAAATAGGGATTTGAAAATCGACAGGTGTAAGAGTATAACGGTGTAATCTCAACCACAATTGTTATAAATGTTAAAAAAATATAGCAATTATGGTGAGACCCACCTCTAATCTTATGACTAGCAATTTTAACATCATACTATCATACTGTCATGCTAGCAAGACCCTTTAATCACCTCCAGCAAAGCAACCTGTCGCAATCATCGCGATCAAGCCGGTGACTACCATGGAGCCATCTCCGATGCTAGTGGCGACCGTGTGTGTGCTTGTGTGTGTTACCAAATGAAGCTCGATCGTGGCACCATTCCCTAAAATCGATGAAGCTCGACTCTATGTGGTGCTCTTGGCGCGAGATTTGTTGAGGGCACATGAGCTAACCGTGGATCTCGCACTCGGAGCTTACGACATTGAGTTTGACAACAACAAGCACTATCCATGTGACCTAGGCAAGTACATGCCATGGTCGACTTCTTGAGCAAGTTGAGATAGAGAGGGTATTGGATAGCCTAATATTGATTGAGTCGTCGGAGATGATGACCGCGGCGAGCTATGGTGTTTTTCTTTCTTCTTTTTACTTAGGTGAAGGATAAACATGCTGCACAAATCTAGTAACTCAAAAAGGGTGACAATAGATGGGCAAAAGTACGGGAAAAGGTGTACTCTTATTTGGGTTTACTAACTTAGAATAGGCACTTACAGTTACAACTTGTCACCTCAATTATACTAATTTGGTAGGGGGCCATGTTTTCTTCTAACTTTAGTTAAAGGAAACTCCCCCAACCATGTTTTGTATAAGTGGAACACAAACATGGACATTATCCACAATTAGTTTTGGTTAAGTATGCATATGAGTGATTTGCCTAACATGTAACCCAACAATCAGAAACGTTGTTGGATGAAATTATTGTCGTCTAGTACATCGGCTTAAATGTCTATGAGATTACTCGCTTTCCTAAGCAGGCATGATTCTTGATAGAACCTTTTGGGAACTTTTCACTTCGAGTGACGTTGGGAAAAGACTATTTTCCAGGGGCGACTTGTCAGTGCTTCTTAAGGTTCCTTCCCTCGTAAACATTGAAAGTTTCTTCTAACCTCAGTTAGCTCAAAACACAATTTCCTTCCTATTGCTGGATTTCCACGAAAGAACTCAAGCAGAAAACAGTGTAAGAAAATGTAAGAGTTTCATTGTTGAGAAGAAGAGGGAAAATGGAGGGAAAGGAAAGTGAAGGGAAATTGTTTTGCCTAATCCACCACAATATATATATATCTCTATTGAAAAGAAAATTACAGAAATGAGGACATTTAGTTTGTTTTTGGAACGCCCCATTAGCATAGAAATGTCTTTGTATGATATAGCAAAAAGAAGGCAACATCTACATTTCCGTCCCTTGAAATGGACGAAGTGATGAAAGTGCATTATTATAGTTTTTAGATGAATTTTTAAAACTTGATTACTGTTTTTGAAAATCTAAGACTTAAGTCACACTTTTATTTTTTAGAAATTTAAAGACTTTTAATGAACTTTATCTCAATTTTATAATTTAGTTTGTGCGATTACATTCTTCCACTACTTCTCTATTAAAATTCCTCAAAATATTTTTGGTATGACATAGCGGACATAATATGTGCACAAGAATTGAAGGTAATAGGACCGATTCTTTGCCTCGATGACTAAGAAATTAAGAATAATTTTTCAGTTTTAGCGTAATTTCTTCATTAAGACATGGACTGTTATAAAAGGAGTCGTGTTAGACTCTAAGACATGTTTTAGTGGTTCTGACATTGACTTTTCTACGTTAAGACATGGAATAAAAGATGACAAGGTAGTCGATGAGGAGGGAATAAAACAAAGGCAACGTTCTCATCCACTTTTCTTCCTGCAAAGGAGAAACGGTTATATTTTATAATTTGTTCAATCGAGAAGAGCTTTTGCAGATTCTCTATGCTCTCGCACTCCAGCTTATTAATACTCTCCCTGCGCACTCCTCTCTCTTTCCCTTCCGGAAAGCTAAAGAAGAAAGATGGGCCTTTCTCTTTCTCACCCAGAAAAAAGAAGCCCTTCTTCGTCTGCTTTATGACTCTCGCTCCTCACCAACGGAGGGCTCAATGTGAAGCTGCACTTTCTCTCACCAGCTGTCTTCACATTCTAGGCTAGGTTGTCAGCTTTCCCTGGGTTCTCTTGGCTTTTCAACGTTCTTCTCGTGGGCGTAGTCGAGAAATCTTAGGAAGTCAAAATGGAGGCAATGTGAGCTCTTTACTTCGGGGTTTTTCTTTTTTTGATAACTAGGAGTTGGGTTTTTCTTTTTGCTTCTTTTTTTTGCCCCATTTGTGCAATACACAGGGATGGAGAGCATTTCTTGGCTCTTGGTGGTGTTGGTCTCTATGGGGATGGTTGTGTGCACTTGGGGCCAGAATAGTAGCTCGGAAGCAATCACAGCTGTTTACATTGTGACCCTTAAACAAGCTCCTGGTGTCCATGACTATGGAGTGCTAAAGAAGGAGACGAATGTGTTCAGGCATGGAGGTTCGGGGAAATCCAACAGAATGGACAAAGCAAGGTACTTTCTTGCTTCTCTTGTAGATGCAGGCTGTGAGTGGATTCTGTTTATTCCCTTGTAGAATGGGCAAGACCAAACTGGGAGTTGGTTTATTTACTTGCTTCTTTTCTTTGGTAAATGCTACTACAAGGGTTGAATTGCAATTGTAGAAAGTCGATTTTTGCTTCGTGAGGTAAATTTTTAACCTTTGAGAGTTTGTAGTCTGTTTAGTACAGCAACTACCACATGGGGGGTCCATTCATATCTATTTGCGCAGTGTCTATGACGGTTTTTCACGTTAATATGGCTGCTATCTTCAGAAGTTCCTTTCTTGATTGGCGGTTTAAAGAATTGTTCATTTGGGATTTACTGGGGACTTTAATTGGTCAAGGGTGGGATGACACGCACTTATCTATTTAAGCTTCATTTTTCAGCCTTCGATATGTTTTCTGAGTTTCCTACTCTAAATTTAGGGACAGGAACACTTCTCGTTCTGGTGGGAGCTCTGGTTCTTATATTGCTCGAGTTCATGATTCATTATTGAGGAGGGCACTCAAGGGAGAGAAATATCTGAAAATTTACAGCTATCACTACTTAATAAATGGATTTGCGGTGCTTGTCACTCCCCAACAGGTACATCAGTACTCTACACTGTCTTTTTCCTTATAATAGTTCTCATCCATGTCTGGTTGGCAATTATAACTGCATACTGGATCCATGGAGGAAAATATTTTGGCTGTCCAGAGTGTGTTATCCATAATTATGGAAAAAATTTATGCTTGTTTTGTGGTGCTTGTAATTGAAGTTTTGTTGCTGAGTGATGTATAAATAGTCTCGAGAACCTCACTTTAGTCTGGCAATATTAATTTAAGGCTGACATACTTTCCCGGAGAAGAGAGGTGGCAAACGTTGTTTTGGATTTTTCAGTTAGAACAGCAACAACTCATACTCCACAATTTCTTGGTCTACCGAATGGAGCGTGGGCACTACGTGGCGGATATGGCTCAGCTGGAGAAGGAGTTGTGATTAGTTTCATTGACACTGGCATTGATCCGACACACCCAAGCTTTGCCGATGACGTGTCTGACCGTCCATATCCAGTCCCTGCCCATTACTCGGGGATTTGTGAGGTCACCCCAGATTTTCCATCTGGATCTTGCAATAGGAAGCTTGTCGGGGCCCGGCATTTTGCTGCATCTGCTATAACCAGAGGAATTTTCAATGCATCACAGGACTATGCATCGCCATTTGATGGAGATGGTCATGGGACGTGAGTGTTTCATGCGACTTCTTTCATCTTGTATGCTTGTGTCTCCATGTCATTGTTTTTTGTCCTCTTGTGCATGAATTAAACTCCTAAAGCATATCTTTTGCTCAATCTGCAACTGGAATCATGGTAGCTTTGCTGTTGCACAAGCTGAGAAGAGGGAGTAAAAATATGTGACTTTGTGGAAAGGAAATGGGAGTTTGTGATCAGTTTTCCCTTTGAGTTGCTTTGATCAGCTAGGATCTCACCTATTTTATCTTCTCCATGTCTCGACATGATAATAGTGGTGATGTGCCACTGTTTGTCTTTCATTCTTCACGACTGGGGCCGAGGACTTGAAGTGACTAGAGGCGAAAACTGGTCTCTGCTTCTGTATCTGTCCTTATCACCACAACTGGAATTCACTTGTCATTGACATATATTTTCTTTCTTATTCTTCTATTCAATGTAAAATTTTTGTTAACTGCATAGAAGCTAAAACCTTGTTTTCTTTTTGTATAAAAAAGAGTAGGCCACTATTTTCTCCTTTTGTTATGGTTAAACTTTTGAGAGTGGAAACATGTAAAGCTTTGTAAGCTGGTAAGATAGGCTTAGTAATATGGGAGAGTTAAAAGAATCTCACTTCATGGTCATGTATAATTTGTTTTCATATTGTTGGTGGCAAAGTTAGAACAACTGTCGTCTGGTTACAAGCTGCCTCATTGTCAATTAGATGGTGGGCTTAATAGGCAATTGATGGATTGAATAGTGGAATTACAGGCACACAGCTTCAGTTGCAGCAGGAAACCATGGAATTCCAGTTATTGTTTCTGGTCATCACTTTGGGAATGCAAGTGGAATGGCTCCTCGTTCACAGTAATTTATCTGGACCAAAGCTCTCTATGTTCTTATGATTATTTTCTCTTTTCTTTTATTAACAGTGATTGGTATGTATTAGTAAATGACAACTGCTTCTGTTTGCCTGCTTTTTCAAAGATCGACTTACACCTCGAGCAAAAAATGAGTGATTACTGTTTTATGTTAAAGATAACGTGGATACTCAATTTCATTTTTCAGCATCGCTGTTTACAAGTCGTTGTATAAGAGCTTTGGAGGCTTTGCTGCTGATGTCGTTGCTGCAATTGACCAGGTTTGTGTCTACATGATTTGACTGACCAGTTTCTCTTGCTTAGCTAATCTATGTGTAGACAGTTTAAGACTTTAGAGACCCTCAACACTTTCATGTGCTGCTAGTAGATAGTATTTCTTTGTCTTGCTATTTTGTGGATTGCTTTCAGATTATCCTAGGACATCAAAATTATTTTCACTCTGCAAAACTAAGTTTCTTGTTCTGGTTCTTTTGCAGTGGCTGTTCATTGGCCGTTTTACCTAAAGATACTAGTGTTTTTGAACTTCTTTGTGGTCATACCAAAAAGGAACTCCTATAACTCTAAAAGGCATTGTGTTCATTACTGTTATGATTGCTATTCTGTTTCCTCTTGGTACCCTTGTCTTTCCTTTTCTATGTGGAAAATATCCAGTGCAAGATAGATACTCATAATAAGCGGCAATCTTCCCTAATAGAAAATTAAATGAGCTTTTCAGAGGGAGTGTAACCTTAGTCAAAATGTGCTGCTAGTAGATAGTATTTCTCTGTCTTGCTATTTTGTGGATTGCTTTCAGATTATACTTGGACATCAAAATTATTCCCACTCTGCAAAACTAAGTTTCTTGTTCTGGTTCTTTTGCAGTGGCCATACATTGGCCTTTTTATCTAAAGATACTAGTTTTTTTGAACTTCTTTGTAGTCATGCCAAAAAGGAACTCCCTATAACCCTAAAAAGCATTGTGTTCATTACTGTTATGATTGCTATTCTGTTTCCTCTTGGTACCCTTGTCTTTCCTTTTCAATGCGGAAAATATCCAGTGCAAGATAGATACTCACAATAAGCGGCAATCTTCCCTAATAGAAAATTAAATGAGCTTTTCAGAGGAAGTGTAACCGTAGTCAAAATGTCAAACATCATTCAGGCTCTCTTTTTACTCTACAATTGAACTAGGCATATCTCAATAATAGTTTATTCTGCCTGTGAACGGGTGCTGTACCAGACTATAATACATACAATAATTATTTAGTGCACTTCTTGGTATTCTCTGGTTGTTTGAGGAATTAAATATGAAATTACCCTTGGTTCGTGTTCTTTAATCAACACTGAAAAGGAAAATGAAAAAGAACTTTTTGGGCATTGTGAAAAATATATGTCTCGGTGTAATCATTTCTAACAGATTTTTCTTATTTCTTTTTGTGATGGATGCATTTACAGGCTGCTCAGGATGGCGTTGACATAATAAGCTTATCAATCACTCCTAACAGGCGTCCTCCTGGAATTGCAACATTCTTCAATCCCATTGACATGGCTCTGTTGTCAGCAGTAAAAGCTGGCATTTTTGTTGTGCAAGCTGCTGGAAATACTGGGCCTGCACCAAAAAGTATATCTTCCTTCAGTCCATGGATCTTCACTGTTGGCGCTGCTGCTCATGACCGAGTGTACCATAACTCCATACTTCTTGGAAATAACCAATCAATTGCTGGAGTAGGCCTTGCGCGTAAGCTATCTCCTCTAGCAGATGTTTATTCTCTTTCTTTTTTGGTTGTAGTGCTATTTTTGGTTGACTTATATTTTGCAACTCACTTGTCTCAGATAACCCAAAAAGATCAAGTTGTCTAGTTTAGCTTCTCCTTTTGGTTCCCAAACTGGACTCAAGTTTGTATTGCCTCAGGACTCTTAAAGGTTCTATGTTCAGATTACTTGCCTCTCATTTAAAACCTAGATCAAGATTGATGGAAACTGTGGTTGCCTTGTTTTCAGAGTGATAGTCTGTGGGTGTCTTTTTATTTGTCCATCAAAATAAACGGCTGAATCTGTTAATCTTTTGGAGATATGTTGATTCTCATGGATAGGGGTTGTTCTCTGTCCAACCTAAAATGGAAGAAATTGGATCATTGGATATACAATAATCAGGTCACTATATTCATGCTCGCTATTTCATAAAATGAGGAGCTCATTCTATGATAAGAACCAATAGAAAGTAAACAAGAAAGGAAATTTGGGATCACACTTCTAGTTCTCACTAGCCTTGCATAATCAGATTTGTAGATAATAACTCGTCTCTATTATTGCAGTACACTTGGTTCTGGTAGTGAGCTATTTTATGTGGATACATATGATTGGTGGTGGTTGTTTGTGGAGAAGCACATTTCACCTCTTAATCCACAAAAATTTACTAAGACAAATGTTCTCTTTACACCTGTCAAGCTGCAAATAAACATCTCATCATTCTTTTTCAGCGGGAACCGATAAAGATACGATGTACAGGCTAGTCTCAGCACTCGATGCTCTGAACAATGACACTACAATTTCCAAAGACATGTATGTGGGTGAATGTCAGGACTCCACAAACTTTGAGCCAGACCTTGTCCAAGGGAACCTTTTGATATGCAGCTACTCGATCCGGTTTGTGCTTGGACTCTCCACCATCAAACAGGCCTTAGAAACAGCCAACAACCTCAGTGCAGCTGGTATCGTGTTTTACATGGATCCTTTTGTGATTGGGTTTCAGCTTAATCCAACTCCAATGAAGATCCCTGGCATCATCATTCCATCACCAGATGATTCCAAGGTACAGCCAATGCCTTTGACAGAGTCTCGCCGCCGTTAGTTGGCTGCTGATTCAAGCACGAGTGCCGAAGAACTGTATTTGCTATATAGTGATCTTTCTTGTTTGTTTGACAGATACTGCTTCAATACTACAATTCTTCTGTGGAGAGGGATGGACAGACAAAAAAGGTTGTTACATTTGGAGCCACTGCTAGCATCTTGGGCGGGCTGAAAGCCAATTACAGCTTTTCTGCTCCAAAAGTCATGTACTACTCAGCCAGAGGAGCTGATCCAGAAGACAGTTCTCTCACTGACGCAGATATATTGAAACCGAACTTGGTTGCCCCTGGTAATTTCATATGGGCTGCTTGGAGCTCCGTTGGCACTGATTCTATGGAATTCGAAGGTATCACCATCGTAATTTATACAGCAATTTATGTTGATTCATTCGACCAGTGCCATGGTTTTCTGTTTTATTCTATTGCTCCATGAAAAGATATTCCCATAGAGCATCGGTGCTTGGAAGGCATTTAAATAGTTATATAGGTAGCTTGATATTCTTTTTCTTGTGCATGTATTGATTGATTACCCAGTGATCATGGCAAGATTTCTTCTCTCCAGTGCCGAAAGCAATGGAATTTCCGAATCTGTTTTCCCTGGTTCTCTTCTTGGCTTATATGCTGCCTCCTAAAAGTAGATTCAATGATTCAGGTGAGAACTTTGCGATGATGTCTGGGACAAGCATGGCCGCTCCTCATATTGCTGGGCTTGCGGCTCTGATTAAGCAAAATTTCCCAAGTTTTAGTCCTTCTGCCATCGCATCTGCACTTTCTACGACGGCTTCTTTATATGTCAAGTCCGGGGGACCAATAATGGCTCAGCGTGCTTATGCCAACCCAGATCAAAATCAGTCCCCAGCAACACCTTTTGACATGGGCAGCGGTTTTGTGAATGCAACAGCTGCTTTGAATCCGGGACTCATTCTTGACTCCAGTAAGTTACTCTGCATATGCTAGCTACACTCTTTTGTTTGGAAACATCCTCTACCCAATAAGATGCGAACGTCAATTATATTGGTAAAATTAGGAGTTCCTGTTTTTTATACTATTTGTAATGGTAGAATCCCAAGTCATGGATGTCTTTTACATTGGCCCATGAAGAAGAATGTGTCGAAGTCTGTTATTTGCCCTTATTGTTGCATCATGAATGCAGCTAAGTCCAACAAACTATAATTTTGTCTTGCCCATGAATCCAAATGACACATGGGTTGGCATAACCAGTATATGGTCAGTTTTAGTTAGCCTAGAAGGATTGAGGTTGGACTTACCAATTCCAATTTTTTTTCAATTGCTCATATTTGTAATGATGTGAAAAATTGATAACTATCAATTAGTTAGTCATTTGGCAAATTTATTGGACGGAAGGATATCCTCAAGGACAGTAATCAAATGTTTAATGGCAGTCAAAAGTTAATGTGCGAGAAAAAGTCCTTAAAGAATGAAGTGCATTTTTATAAGTTTCTCTTGTGAACAGATTTCTTTAAGTACTACAAACATGACTTTCATAAATAAGCAACTGGTTTTATACTCAGAATACGGAAACAATGTGCTTGATTCGAATATCTTTCCTTGTTTGGTTAGGAACCGAACAATGTTCTTCGTGTTATGACATATTCTCTTGAGTTACTTTTAGCTGAAGAATAAAATTTGCTTGTCCGTTCTAGTTAAATGATTGACATCCTGAAAAATGTCAACATTGCCTGTGTAAAATCTCGCAAAAAATCGATCTTAATAGGTCCTATTTATCAATTTGTTGAACCAGTATGACTAAAGACCATAGCGTGAAGGAGCTTCAATGCAAACTACTTACCCCCACCCATTAGTTTGAGTTTTCTCTTCTGCTCACAAAGCACGAAGGGTAATTGATCACATACAAGGCTGTTCAGACCCCCTCCCTTCTTCTTTGTTCAATTCTGTCTTTTCCACTGAAACAACATAGCATCAACTTAAATTTTCAATTAGTGAAGAGCCGTCACCAGAATTTTCAAGCTGTGCAGGTGATAGGTACCTCAGTTCTCTCTAATTGGCAAGTAGCATAGTATGGACCGTTACATCATCTTTCTTTTGCATGTTCCTTGTTCTGTTTGATGCCTGGTTTTGTTGGGGGCTGAGATGAGCCTGCCTGATACTGTTCATGTAGGTTATGATGATTACATGTCATTTCTGTGTGGCATCAACGGTTCGGCTCCGATTGTTTGGAACTACACTGGCCAAAGTTGTTGGGCTTACAACAACACTGTTAGTGGCACCGACCTGAACTTGCCCTCTATCACAATCGCGACGCTCAACGGCTCTAGGACGGTTCAACGGACAGTCATCAATATTGCGGGAAACGAGACTTACAGTGTCGGTTGGAACGCCCCTTATGGGGTCTCCATGAAGGTGGCTCCAACTCGCTTCGCCATCACCAACGGCCAGAAACAGGTACTGAGTGTCTTCTTCAACGCAACGATCAATAGTTCCTCGGCGAGCTTCGGGAGAATCGCACTGTTTGGAACTCAAGACCACGTCGCAAACATACCATTGTCAGTCATTGTAAAGATCTCTTATAACTCCACTAACACTTGAGCGTAGAGTTGATTTTTTTTTTTTCCTTTCGTCTATTTTATCTGTACCTTTTGCACTTTCGGGTTTTGATTTTTTGCTCCTCCGATTTGTTCTGCATGGAGATTTGTATGTGGCAAGATCTGTAATGTAAGTCGAATGTTTGTTCATAGTCATGTAAATGTTCAGTAGATCATGTAACGGTGTTCAACTGCCTCACTTCAATGCTTTTCTTTCATGTCCGTTGCCTACATATGAGAAAAAAGGGAAAGGTCTTGTATGCCTCATGGATGGTAGTCACTTCCATTAGCTGAGTGGCCCACTTTTCAGGTGCTCCATCTTCTCAGTTGCCCCTTTCCTCCTCCTCCAATACCGTTTTCTCGTGCGCGGGCAGCGCGAAGAGGCACAGGAAGATCCTGCGCGACAGCATCTAGGGCATTACAAAGCTGACAAAAGAGTAGAAGCAATTGTCGGACACATTATTTTCTGCCTTGATGTTTTAACAATCTTGCGATCATTGATAACTTAGTGTGATTGTCACAACCTGTCTATAAAGGTTCATCTGCTGCTTTTAGCACTTTCCAGAACTGATTAGATGTAAAAGTTTCGTTGTACACATTCTCATCAAAACCTATTACTCCCGTCTCTTCCAATTGTGATGCATAGCTAGTATCCACATATTCAAATATAGGAGGAAAATTAGTACTCACATGGTTCGATTCTGAAACGAAATTCTGACCAACTGTATCAATCACCATCCTCCGATATGAATTCAATTGGGTATAATGCTGAAGATCTTCTCGCGCATGGCGGAAGATGGTGATCGCCATGGACTCCGTTTTAGGAGGGTTTGTATTTATAGTTGGTGACGTGGTCAAAGATTTGCGTTGGTGGGTTTTGAGGTTCAAAGAAATGAACTTGTGGGAGTTCTATTTATATTTCGCTGAACAGCATATCACTTTAAGTTCTTCGATTTTGCTTTAGTGCGAAGTTGCAAAAAAATAAAAATAAAAAAATCACAGAAAACCCATTATAATGCATAACTATGAACTCGAACTCAAAACTTGAAGTACTAGATTGATTTATTGATCTCAGATTAGAGGAAGCGAAAAGGTGACTGTTCCAAGGGGGATGAACAAGAAAAGAGCACGAGAAAACATAGTAGTAACAAAGAATAGAGAGCAAGGGAAGAGAGAGGCTAACGAAGAATTGGGGGCATTTAAAAAAGAGAAATGTTTTCCTGACCGACAGTATTGTCACTAACAGTACAATTTCAATTATAGATTCACATATTATCACCGTGTATTTTGCATAAAGCACTCATTAATTGAGAAATCGTGCGATCGAAATAATTGACTGATCTTGTCATACTAGTAATTCTCTTTAAAAAAATTTGAAAAGTGGGTCCACTCAAACAAGTGATAGCCAGTTAATCAAACTGACCTACAACACAGCACATGTGGCATATAAGGACTATGCAAAATTTTCTCATATTTGGACCGAACATAAAGGGAGCCAAGTGTAAATTACTAATTACGGTTAATATTATCAAAAATCCTAAACTAGTATACCTGCGATAAATTTACCGCAAACTATTTTTTTAATTATAAGAAACCCCAAATCGGTACACTAATGACAAATTTACCCCAAATTGATACAACCGTGATAAATTTACTCTCTGTTAGTTATCGTCAAATTTTCTTGTCAAATTGCTGAATTAGATGATATTTGGCAATTGTTGGGTATATGTGTTATCCTATGTTGTTTACAAGTGTATCAATTTGAGATTTTTCGTGGTATTAACTCAATTTAACGGAAATTAACATAGGGTAAATTTGACACATGTATATCAATTTGAAATTTTTTGTGGTAATAAAAATTAGTTTGAGGTAAATTTATTATTGTTGTACTAGTTTAGGATTTTTGATGGTCAAAAAAATGATTTTGGGTAAATTTATCACAAGTGTACCGGTTTATGATTTTTTATAATAAAAAAAATAGTTTGGAGTAAATTTGTCACAGGTGTACCACTTTGGAGTTTTTCGTAATAGTAACCCTAATAGTTATTGGCTCAAATTTTTGGCTAGACTTGAATTTATTTTGTATTTTTTATATAGTAAAGCCTCAATTGTTTTATCACTTTAACTAGTAAAATATCATGACGTGTAATCATTTTGGGTTAATTGACACACTTTTAGCAAGTCTTAAGAGATCAATTTGGAAAGTGTCAATAAAATATGTTATGGATCCCACGTTGTTTATGTTGGGGCTATTTCGTGTGTCTTGCATAATCTTAAACTAACGCAACGAATTGGTGCAAGTGACTTGTGATTAGATTTGTTGTTTTGCTTTTTCACTTTGACTAGTACTTCATACGATAGTGACATACGGTACAACGGACTAATCAAAAGTGAGATGTATACACACCTGCTATCAAATAGGATGACAATTGATTGACTACACTACGTCATCACTACCTTTTTCTATGGGTTAGAAAAGAGTAAGGAAAAATACAAGTTCTAAAAAAAGGGTAAATATAAACATCTAATTACAAGTATGTCGTGGGAAAAGAGACTTAAATAATGGGGGCTACAAATTATAATTGGATCAAACAATCATCAAAGTATGATGTATAGATTATAAACTCCATGTGACACCCGGATTTCATTGTAAGGATAAGTTCAATCTTTTTTCCAACAATTTCTTTCTTGACAATCGACAATTGGTATGATATTTTATGATAGTCAATCTTTTATTTGAATCCAAAATAGCAAATCACTTGCAGTAAATCATTATGAAATTTCGCATTTCTCTCTTATTCAAATGAAATTTGTCACGTAGTAGATGACTTCGATCATTGCGATCACTTTTCGAAAGATCTTTCCGTCTTTCAAAATTTACAAAAATTTTTAATTCGTCAAACAGCAGGGGAATTGAGGCAACTCCACATGGTTTCGAAACTTTTTGTTTATATCTCTCATGAATTTCACTAATGGAACGATGGAGGGATGAAGGTTATACCATAAGAGAGCGAAAGAAAGAGGAGAGGAAAGAGCTTGAGATTTTTCTTTATTTCATTTTTGGGCATATTAGTCAATTCAACTTAAAGGCGCGCGTGCAATCTCCCCTTTTTGGGCGTGGAATCAGCGCCACTCGAGAAGAATTACATCAGGCAACCATGTTATATTTTTCAAGTTCGGTTTGTCTTTCTAGTAACATGCATGTATCATAAAAATGATGAACAATAATTAGCAAAATCATTAGGCGTGCTGAATACCGCATGTTGACGATAGCCTTTAAAACTCACACTGAAGTACCGTACTCTCGAGTCCGCTCAATCAAATTAAAGAAAATTATGAAAAGAATTATAGGTGAATATATTTGTGGATATTTATGTATGTCTGAAGTCTCGCATGTTTCCAAATGAAAAAATGAAATTAGATAGTAAGAATCGCAATGGACCTAAGTAAAGTCTTTAAATTGCTTCGTCTAAACTCTATGATGTAATATTCGGGGGTATTCCCTAGGATGAAGGGAAAGAAAATATTTTTTCTCAACTTAGGGAAGGCGTCATCTTCGAATTGTTACCACCAGGTAGGGTCATATAGTAGAGTCTTGTGTTTGGAGTGAATGTCGGAGTTTCGGCTCCTATGTCATTGACCTGTGCTTCACATAGTAGTTTTGAACCGATTTGTCAATGACGTACCCCTATAAAGTAAAAAAGCATAAATAAAGCCGGATGAAAAAAGAGTAATTAGCGAAATTAGGAGACGCGAAGCCTAAAGCAAAGCCCAGTTGGAATGCATGCGATGGATCCCAACTTGACGTCTCTTTCACTCACTCCTCTCTCATCTCTCATGACCTCGCAACTCGGAGGCCATCGTCCTCCGGCATGCAAACCTGGCGACGAAGGAGAGGTGCTCCATCGAAGCTGCCGGAGGACTTGAGCAGCGTGTCTTCCTTATTGCGGGTCAATGAAACGGGGTTAGATCGGGAGGTAACGGAAATCGGGAATGCATGCGATGGATCCTGAGAAGCTGGACGAATTGAGGGAGCCTTGGGCGAGATTTGTGATTGAACGAGTTGGCTTTAAAGGCAAAACACGTTATACTTCATTTTGGGGTCTTATCGGCGGGCCAAGGCAGCGTTTAGATAAGGCTTGACTATACTTCATTTTCGTGATTAAAATGTGAATCTTTTTTGTGATTTCGGGGATGACTGTGGTTAGTTCATTGAATTTGTGGCTTCTGTATCTGTCTTGAATTGAAGTCTCTTACGTGCATCCGCAATTCAAGCTTGTAGTTGTGATGCATATCTATCGCTGAAGTCGTATTTGCTTAATCCTCGTATTAGTAGAGTTGATCGTATTAATCACATCGCCCATTTTCTTTTGCTGCTTTCTGTGCACTCCCAATTCACTGGTTTGCTTTGCAGATTCCGGGCAGTCCAACCAGGGAGGAAATTAAATGCATGAACGCTAATTACGCGGAGTTTAAACCCCTCTAATTCTGTCGACCGACCGATGATAGGGTAAACTTTCTGTTCCCCCTTTGCTGTTTAGGTCTTCCATATGAGATTTGTTTGGATCTTGATTACATATGTATTGAGGCATTTCTGGGGGTGGAGAACCCTAAGATCCCAGAATTACTGCTCAATTGATGGTTGCAAATGGATATCACATTCAAACATAGTGTTCCTCCGAGAGAACTATTCCAAATCAAGTTGGCTGTGAAAAATGCTGGCACATGTAATTTGCAAGCAACATTTGGTAGGGCAAACTGTTCTTTTTTTTTTTTTGGGTCAAATTTGAACCAAATGTTTAGGAGATTGACATGATCAGGTCGTACTCTTGGTTGCCCATGCTTGTAACATTTTAGTTTCGCAAGGAAATATCCATTTTGTAGCTTGAATTAGCGTCTCGTTGGTTTCCAGCAATGAGTTTACCATACTCCGTATAATGGTTTTTAGTTATATCTAATGGATTGATCTCCATCTATGTTACACCGACATGCGACACAACACGTCGATATGTGAATTCTCAAAAAATAGAGAATTCCGATACATGGGGACACGTATATTATATGTATATTTTTATATATACACGATAAATTATTATCTTTATGATTTCAATAATAATAACATCATGATGTCGAAACTATTATTAATCTCCTCCTTAGAAATGCATGTGAAAAATTCAACTACATTTCATTCCAATATCCATAAAACTTGGAGGGAAAAAAAAAAAAACAAGCAATCCACAATCCACCATTAAATTTAACATTTAACAATAGGTGAAAAACAAAAGACAAACCCCATTTCGCCATAAAAAATAACAAGAAGTCATTGATCTACATTATTTGCTCCTCCTAACAAAAGAATGGACTCTATATCCGGCTTATCAAGTGAAAGATTTGCAACTTCAAGCACCCCAACATCTTGAAATGTGTCGTATACATCTCCACCAATATCCCACGTCTTGGTCTCTCCTTCTAAATATCGTGGGTCTTTTCTTGATAGAACACTACAAAAAAACAAGGATTTACCGACGGAATTTGCCACGAAATTTTTGGCAAAATTTGTCGCTAAATGATTTTTGCTACGATTTTTGCCATGAAAACAAATTCGTGGCTAATTCGGCATCGCAAAATTTAGCGACAAACTAAGAATTTCGTGGCTAATTTTAGCAACGAATTTAGTGATTCGTTGCTAATTTTAGCGACGAATTCGGTGATTCATCGCGAAATTTTATCAATGAAATGTTTTTTCGTCGTTAAAATTTCGTGACGAATATCTGAATTCGTCGCTAAAATTAGCAACAAATCACTAAATTCGTCGCTAAAATTAGCGACAAATCACTAAATTCGTCGCTCAAATTAGCTACGAAATTCTTAGTTCATCGCTAAATTTAGCGACGAAATAATGATTTCGTGGCTAATTTCATTGCTAAAATTTAGCGACAAATAATTGATTTCATCGCTAAATTTAGCGATCAATTGTTAATTTTGTCGATACATTTAACGACGAATAGTTGATTTCTGGCTGATTTGCGACGAATAGTTAATTTCGTCGGCGATCTGCGACGAACGTTGCGACTATTTGCCACGAAAACTTATTGTCGCTAATTTGCATTGTGACGAAAATAGCGCCAATTCAACATTAGGAAATTTAGCAACGAATTTTTTTTTTTTTGCCGCGAACATTGTTCAGGGATAAATATGGCGACGAACTTTGCGACGAAATTTGTTCAGCCATGAATTTTGTGACAACCAGGCATGGGACGAATTTTGCAACGAACTTTTATAATTTGTGATAGTATAATAAAATAATTTATTTTAATTTTCAATTTTAAATCTAATTAAAAATAAAATTAATTTCTAGAATTTGTATTTAACATTGATAAAGCAAGATCTAAATATTATAATAATATGCAAACAAAATACATTCATCTACCATTCACTGGAAGTGAGTTTTCTAAAGAAACAAAATACCATTCATCTATCATTCATTTAACATAGATTTTTAAGTACCGCAACAACGCAATCTCAAGCAGACAACACCAGATCTTCTGAAGAAACAACTCCGGGCCATGACATCATCTTCACTGGAAGAGAGAACTTCATGTGCCCAGTCAATAAATCTGAAGGTGAACATGGAAAGAAAATAAGCAGGGGCATATATACTGACAGACACAAAAAACACAAAACAGAAAATCGAGATATCTTTGAGCCAAATCACACTTAAAAATTGAAGTTTGACATATCAATGGACATTGGGACTAACAGGACAGTCTAATAGTAGGATTTATGGACAAAAGTTAAAAAAAAAAAAACACCAGATTATTGAGGTTGCTTCAGGAAGGGAAGCAAACTTGGAACCAGATTGATGAACAATCGTATATCTTAGTTCCAAAACATAACTCAGCAAAAAGAAATGATCACAAGAGTTAACTTTCACTTAAGTGCTTCCCCTGTTCAGTTTGTCCAACACACACTTCTCCATGTTGTGGCTCAAGAGCCCCTTAACTAAAACAGTAGTGCGAGTTAAATTGCAACTTGTCAAGTTGAGAAAGAGAGAAGCATCCATTTGAAAATATGTGTGCACTATCACAACAACTTACATCATTTCTTGTGTCATTTTTATAGGTTGAGTTATACCATATGCTTACATTGAAGTTATTGGAATTTGTATTAAGGAAATCATACCTTGCGAGAGAAAAAAACGTTATTAGAATTGTTGTACATATGGATAAATCAGTAAATGAAGCCAGAAATAAAGGCAGCAGCCAGAGTTGCAACCATCTCATTAATTTGCCTTTCTGGATTCCCTTTCCGATAGCCCTTGTATAGCTAATCATTTACTGCTAACGAACTGTTTCTCCACAAACGTAAACCTTGGGCACAAGTTACATATAAATGTACAACAAAAAGATGAACAATTATCAAAGTGAAGGAATTTAATCCCTTGGTTTTGGAGAGGGAGGAGCAATAGGTATTGTCAGATGACCATGATCTATTAGGAAATTACTGAGTATTAGTTCAAGAAAGTGTATACATTGAACTCCATTAAAATAAAAGATGACTCTTTTTGAAAGGAAATTACGTGATCCCAGGAGGCTTATATTGATACTCTAGAGGGGATTTGATCTTGCCATAAAAATATCCACCTAGTCACAATGATAACAACAATTTCAAACAGAATTTTACTATATGACCTCCAAAGTCAAAATGAGCACTAATGGGGAAAAACAAAATCTATAGTACCTACAAGGGGTGCTCCTGAGCTTCCATCCGACACGTAATCTAGAAAACCAAAATTGAAGAATGCCAAGTCAAAGTACGATAATAGTTAACACTATGACATCAAATGCAGAAGGAAAGATGTCAAAACAATTTCCAATAGGTCAAGGCTTCATATTGATTCACATTCGCGGAAGCTTAAAGGTACATAAAAGTATAAAGAATGTTCTCAAAACTAGCCAATTCATGGAAGATCTTAACAGGATTCATTAATCATCTAATCCACTCCCAACCCCAACAAAAACAGAAAAGACTCAATGTCCAGAGAGAACAAGGAACAAGCAATAACAGATGAAGCGCACCGGATTCATATTCACTTATTATCGATGTGCGACTATCTCCACAAACAGCATGTTCCAAAGCTGAATCTAAGCAATTATTTCATACCCAGTTGTAATTTGATAAATGCAGCTCATTCAAAGAACAATTTTGGCGATACTCTGACCAAGAAACAACAATGAAAAACACAACTTTCAACTTATGTTCTAGCTGAACTCACCTGGGAACATTCTCAGTGGAAGAGACTCTCTCTAGCTTTCTGCAAAATCAAGCACAACACTCTTGAAACAACAACCCAGTCACCGAAAATTGCATTTTTCCTGAAACACCAACTCAGTCACCTAAAATTACATTTTTAAAACTAAAAACCAAAATCAAGCAAGAAAAAGAAAAGAACTTTGAAGCTGAAATCCTAAAAAGAAATGAGTAAAGCAATGCTTTTGAGACGATGAGGGAATTAGACTCACGCCGTCGGGAGGCTGAAGCGACCGTGGTGATGATTGGGAGCGGCTTCGGCGACCGCGAGATGGGACTCGTCGAATGGAGCGAGAAATCACTCGCATCGAGCCATGCGTTCGGCAATCTCAACTAGTTTGCGAGTCTCGATCGGTGAGGGCATTGAGCGCGAGCCGGTGTCGAGAAGGGCGTCGACGGCGAGAGCTTGGGGAGTGCGTGAGACGCCATTTCAACGCAGGTCAAAGAAAAGCTCGAAAGTTATTGCAAAGTCGCTGCTACGCTATGGATAGAGTGTGAGAGAGAGAGGGGGGGGAGCAAGAGGGTGAATGAAGAAACCTAGCAGGAGGACCCGCCCTTATTGAAATTGACGAAATTTTTTTAGCTAATTAGCACGAAAACAGGATTCGTCGCTAAAAATTAGCGATGAAATTCATTTTTGTTGCTAAATTAGCGACGAAAAACTCATTCGTCGCTAATTTAGTGAGGCAATTTTGGCGACGAGATATATTTTCATCGCTAAATTGGCGACGAAAAACACATTCGTCGCTAATTTAGTGGGAGAAATTTCATGACGAAATATACATTTGTTACTAAATTAGCAATGAAAATAGGATTCGTTGCTAATTTTTAGCGACGAAATCCGTTTTTGTTGCTAAATTAGCGACCAAAAACTCATTCGTCGCTAATTTAGAGAGGCAATTTTAGCGACGAAATCGTTTTTGTCAGTAAATTAGCAACAAAATAAATTTTCGTCGCTAAATTAGCAACGAAAAACACGTTCGTCGCTAATTTAGTGGGGGAAATTTCGCTACGAAATCCGATTTTGTTGCTAATTTAGCAACGAAATATACATTTGTTGCTAAATTAGCCATGAAAATAGGATTTGACACTAATTTGACGAGGCAATTTTAGCGACGAAAATGTATTTCGTCGCCAAATTAGCGATGAAATATATTTTTGTTGCCAAATTAGCGACGAAATATGCATTTGTTGCTAAATTAGCCATGAAAATAGGATTCATGGCTAATTTTTAGCGACAAAATTCGTTTTCATTGCTAAATTAGTGACGAAAAACTCATTTGTCGCCGATTTAGCGCAGCAATTTTAGCCAAATTAGCAACGAAATACATTTTTGTCGCTAAATTAGTGACGAAAAACGCATTGGTCGCTAATTTAGCGAGGCAAATTTAGCGACGAAAAAGTATTCGTCGCTAGATTAGCGATGAAAATGTATTTCGTCGCTAACGAATCCTTTTTCGTTGGAAATTTAGCCACAAATCACTTTTTCGTCGCTAAATTAGTGACGAAAAATGTATTCGTTGGTAAATTTGCGACGAAAATGGAGTTTCATCGTAAATTAGGGACGAATTTTTGTTCATCACTATTTGCGTCGCAAATTAGTGACGAATACCTTTTTCGTCGCTATTTTCGTGGCAAATTAGCAACGAATTTTTTTCGTCACTAATTTTTCGTGGCTAAAACGTCGTTTTTTTGTAGTGGAAGACGAAGGTTGCTATGAATGAAAACCAAATCTTCTGCATGTCTTGGAGTCTATCCTATTTCTTCTCGCCGAGTGCAGAAAGGAGTAGGTACTCCAATTCCTTTCGACACATGACGAAGAAGAAGGTTGTGCAAGAAGCTTGAAGGCTATTTTTTAAAGCATAGGTGCACATACACCATGTTCAACCCACCACATCTTATGTTCCATAAAATACCGATCTTGAATGGAATGAAGTTCTTGAAAACGCCCACTATTGCACGCAAAATTGTCATACTCCACACTTACCTTGTAGAGCTCATCCTTATTAGGAAAGTATTTCCTAAGGCATTTCTTTCTTTTTTTCATTGATCTCATAATCCATGTGTGGAGAAACTCGAGTGGAATCTTCATCGAGCCATTGATCACTATAATACCTTATTAACAAAACATAAATAAGTAAGAGGAGCATTATATCATTATGTCAAAGAAAGAATAGTAATCTCATATAAGTTTAGAACATACTTAGGATTCAAGGCATATACCAAGTAATGAAGTGGAGTGTTGTTCCTAGTCCAACGATCCACAAGAATTATATGAACCATCTCATAAAAAGTAGACTCCTCATCTAGCCTTTTCACTTATATATATATATATATATATATATATATATATATATATATATATATATAGCTTTCTTCACTTTTTCAATCATCAAGTCCTACATGTCACTTCTCGGGCTGTCACAGATGTTGAAATTCGAAGTACCATGTTCTCCCTTGCTTCAAGAAAGGCGTCGGGGCCCGATGGATACAATGCTGATTTCTTTAAAGCATCTTGGGCTATTATTGGACCTTCAGTCATCTTGGCCATTAGGAATTTTTTTGAAACCGGGTTGCTACTCAAAGAAACAAACGCCACCATCCTCACCCTTGTGCCTAAAGTGCCTAATGCTTCGGCTATGTCTGATTTTAGGCCTATAGCTTGTTGCAATACGGTGTATAATGTATCACCAAGATCCTTGCAAATCGGATTGCCAATGTTTTGCCTTCTATCATAAGCTCTCCCCAAAATGCTTTTGTTAGGGGTCGGAGGATTAGTGACAATATCATGCTAGCCCAAAAGTTGTTTGTTGGGTTTCATCATGATCCGTATCTCCCTAAATGTGCCATTAAGGTAGATTTTCAAAAGGCTTCTGATACAATTGATTGGGGGTTCCTTGAATTGACCTTACAAGCTTTTGGCTTCCCAGCTATGTTCATCAAGCCGATTATGATATGTGTTTCCTCTCCTAAGTTCTCCATTGCAATTAATGGTGAGCTCCATGGTTTTTTTCCAAGTTCTAGAGGTATTTGTCAAGGAGACCCTGTATCCCCTTATCTCTTTACTATGATTATGGAGGTGTTCTCGGGCATCCTCAAGTCCAAGACCGACTAGGGGGCTTTCAAGTTCTATTGGCGGTGCAAACGTACTTGTGTATCACATCTCTTCTTTGCTGATGATGTCTTACTTTTTGCTGAGGCACACATACCCTCCATCACTCTCTTGAAGGAAAGCCTAGATATTTTCTCAAGGTGGTCCAGATTAAAGCCCAATGCCAACAAAAGTGAGCTTTTCCTCTCCGGTGGCTCCACCGGGCTTCGTGAACGGATTCGGTTGGTGTTGGGGTTTCGGGAAGGTAATCTCCCTTTTCGCTATCTTGGTGTTCCCATCATTGCATCCAGGCTTACTAAGTCAGACCGTAATGCTTTGGTTAACTCCATTCTCGCTAGAGCTCGCTCGTGGTCCCAAAGATTCTTATCTTTTGCGGGTAGACTACAACTTATTAAATTTGTCTTGCATGCTATCCACGTGTATTGGGCTATTGTTTTCACTCTTCCAATGTCTATCTTGTCTCAGATTGAGCTCATCCTAAGACAGTTTCTTTGGAAGGGTCCGGACTTGGGATTTGGGAGAGCTAAAGTATCTTGGGTTGATGTATGTAGGCCGAAGGATGAGGGAGGCCTTGGAATCCGAAGGTTGAGAGATTGTAATAAAACGTCAATGCTCAAACATATATGGATCCTTTTCACCGATAAAGAGTCTTTATGGTGCAAGTGGATCTACTCCAATTTTATTAAGAACAAAAAATTTTGGGTGGTCCCTAATCCATTTTCTGTTCTTGGACATGGAAAAAAATCTTGCATCTTCGGTCAGATTTCTCACTACTCTTTAGATGGAGAATTGGAAATGGCTTATCCACCTCCTTTTGGTTTGATTGGTGGCACGATAGAGGCCCCCCTCCACAAGCTATTCTCGGCCGGTGATATATACGGGTCTAAGATCCCCTGCAATGCTACCGTCCCGTCCTTCTATGCTTTTGATTGGCAACCTTCTACTGTTCTGGACACTTTCCCGATTTGGCTGGAGCCCGCCCCTATTTTTGTGGATGGAAGAATTAACAAGCTTATTTGGCAGAGTCACCTCTCTGGTGTGTTTTCGATTGCCTCGGCTTGGGACTGTATTAGGACGAGGGGCCGTGTAGTACATTGGCACTCTTTCATGCGGGATTGTTCCTTAACCCCTCGGCATGCCTTCCTACTATGGTTAATCACCCTCAATCGCCTCCCTACTCAAATTTTGCTGTTGTAATACCGTAGAATTGAATATGGAGTGTGTGCTTTCTGTCGATCTAGACCTGACTCTATCAACCACTTATTTTTTGGATGCTCTATTACGGGTTCTCTCGCATTATATTGGGCTATGAAATGCAACATAGCTTCGCGAACCTGTCATTGGGATGACTTCATTCGTTGGGCTATGCAAGTTTTGGAGGCCGTTCTTTTCACCATCGCATTACTAGGTTTTCTCTCGGTACCCTATGTCATATCATTTGGACCGAAAGGAACAATATCCTCTTCCGAGACAAGCCTCTTTTTGTGCCGGCTATTATCAAACACCTTGTCAAAGTTGTTAGAGACAAGAGTATCTCTATTGGTCATGTTCAAGACCACCCTCATAATAGGCGACTCCAAAGAAATTGGGGGCTCCCATCCTCTATCTTTGAAGATTGCCTTGATGCTGTTTAGTGTATTTTCCTTGTGTTTTTTGGCTGCTGTCTTGGCAAGTATCTATGGCCCGTTAGATAGTCTTTGTCTTGGTTGGCCGCTGTTTTGGCCTTTCTCTCTTACATAGCTGTCTCTTTGGCTTCTTTGGTATATACGCTTTCGGTTTGTGTATCTTGATAGACCGCTACACCTTTGTACCCATTAAGACACGCCCTTGTGTACTAATGGGTACGAGGTTTTTGTGTTCGGTCTCTTCCTTGTAAATGGCGCTTTGAAAAGTTATATACATTCTTACCTTACCAAAAAAAAAAAAAAATCCTACATGTCACAAACCATGTAAAGACAAGGCTTATTGGTGTCACAAATTCTAAGAATGTTATAAATAGAAACTGTGAAGAAAAGTATCTAATCAATTGAATTCCATCAAAAATCATCCAACACCTTTTCCTTGACAAACCTAACCCTCCCTTGATTATCATCTCGATAGGTACTCCATTTCTCACAAATAATCATGTTGTGAAGACCACTTTTTATCAACTTGAACCTCCTAGGCATCACAATCATCGATGCAAAACGTGTATCCGCTACGAGAAGCAACTTCAAGTAAATAAACTCATTGTATTTGCTAATCTCATGGAATGATTCATGGTGAAATTTTTTATTTGCATAACATTATCAACAATCTTTATAATCCAACTATATTCCTTGTATACTACTTCATTGGCCTCCGCATTCTTTGCAGCACAAATGTTTTTCAAAGCTAGATTAAGGGCATGCACCACATAAGGCGTCCAAAGAATTGGAAAAAATTCTTGTTCAATGAGTTATCCCGCCCCCTTATAATTTGAAGCATTATCCGTAATGACTTGGACCACATTCCCATGTCCAACTTCAATGATTACTTCTTTCAATAAGTTGAAAATGAAATGCATGTCCTTCCTTTCATTTGAACAATCAACCGATTTTATAACATAGGATTTCCATCCGACACCACCATAAAGTTAATAAGTGATCTCATTTGTGAGTCACTCCATTCATCATTCACGATACTTACACCATTATCCTTCCACATCTTTTTAATAGGTGCACATAAACTCTCAATATTTGCCTTCTCTTTTTGTAACAAAGTAGTCCTCAACAAATTAAATTTCGGTGGTACATATTCCGCAATGTTGTGATTAGCGGCATAAATAAAAGCTTGATGAAAGTAACGGTTATTTGCTAGGTTAAACGGCAAGCCCACCAAATAGTGCATCCTAGCAATCAAATGATCTAAATGTTCCCATTGAGACATGTTCAATGCCTTCTCAATTGATCCTCTACTCCCACTTCCTATCTTCCTTTTCTTGGAGCCAAAGGATGAATTCATTTGGACATTACTACAACTAGAAGGGGGCAAAGGCACATTTCTAGGCACATTACTCTGTAATCTATCATTGACCTCTCTATCTAATCTTTCCATCTCCAAAAGATCTTGTTTTTCTACTTTTCCGCATTTTACAATACCTCTTCCACTTATCATCAACAAATGAGTCCTAATTTTTGTGTAGGAAGTCTTAAAATCTTTTTCACAAAAATTGCATTTCCAAGAGCAATTCCCTCCGCATCGCCATGATTAGCCAACTTAGTAATATATCTCCACAGTGGTTTATTTAAATCTTCATTACTATTGCTGTCAATGCTTGATAAGTTGATATCATTCTACAAAAATGAAATTACAAGGACTATAAATTTCAACATACAAGTTTTGGCCCCCAAATAGACATTAAACACAGCCATCAATGTTGAATAAGCATACCTTTCAAAAAACTGATTATAGTGTTCATTTTACGAAGCCAATAAAAATCAATAACGAAGAAGCAAAACAATGATTATGTGTTCACACAAACATGCCTGAGGACTCTCTTCATGAAGCCAATAATGAAGAAAATTGACATGTATTCTGAATTTCTGAAATCGGTGTTCATTTTATCCAATGAACATGTATTCTGACATCAAAAAACAGCATTAACAAACAATCGGTGACTCTAAGCCACATGCCTTGATTTTCCAACTTGGATTCGTTAACTTGATTTAATCAAGTTTGCAAAATGTGGAGCTTGTTAACAGCATAAGCTTGTTCTGACCCGGAAAAACAAAAAACAGCATAAGCTTGTGGAAAGACCAAATGGACGAAATGACCGAGGTCACCAAATCAGCATAATCACAACAAGAATCAAAACAATAAATATAGAGCATCGGTGATACCTTGACGAGGATGGGATGTGAGCCGAGGCGAGCGACAAGGCGAGGCGGCGAGCAAAGGGCCTAAGGTGAGCGAGAACTAGAAGGCGAGCGAAAGCACGAGCTAAGGTTGGCGAGTGGAGGGGGAGCCGAGGAGAGGTGGCGAGAGGCAAGTAGCGAGGGGAGGCGGCGAGAGACGAGTCGTGAGAGGTGAGAATGCAAGAGGGAGAGGAGATAACACGAGATAGAGAAGTAGGAAATTAAGTAAAAAATTTGGATGTTCTAACCGACTTTACCCCTGGACACCCGAGGGACTCGGGTGTCCGTTTAGTGACCTTGTCCGAACTCGGACAAGTGTTGACCGTGTGTCCGGCGGTGTCCAGCCGCATCGGACATGTGTCGGTGTTCGACACGCCAAAATTTTTCAATACCGTGTGTTCGTGTAACGTAGATCTCCATTTTCTTATTCATGCGTGCGGAAAAAATAAATCTATAAAGCTTGGAAATGTATTCTTCCCATGTTCTAGGATCTCTCCTCCGTATCATGCATATTTATTCTTCTTTCTTCGATCGATATGTAACAAACGATGCTGACTCATTTCCACATTCCTATAGGTTTATAACTGCCACAAGCTAAGAGAAGTTTCCATGGATTTCGCCGCAATCCAAATGATTGTACTAGATTTGATTGCCATGGTTGATGGTCCAGATCGAGTCGTCCGATGTAATATTCACATTGCTTCGGTTCGGCTGTCCTATGCTGATGTACTAGGCTCGTTAAAGTTCAAAATTTAAGGCCTGTTCAAAGTAACTTGGTCGATAACCGCTTGAAACGGGCATTTTATTTCCTTCTTTGAGCCCAAGAGCGTCGTAATCTCTTGTTCCCCAAAAGAGCATTGAAGCATCATCAATTAGATACAACTTTGATGAACACTGCTTAATTTGATCTCTGTACAGGGGTTTGCAAATGCTTTGACGAAGGATTTTGACTTTTTTTAAAAAAAAGAATGAAATAAATAAAAAAAATAGAAAAAGGAAATATGCAGCCAAAAGCCCTTTGCAATTTGTTTTTTTTTTTTTTTGCTAAACACTACTTAACCCACAATTACATTTCAAAGTATTTTTTTACCAAATACCATTTACATTTCCCCAAAGCCTCTTAGGCTAAAGACCTAAACAAACGCACCTTTAGTCCTAAATCTCTGACGGGGAGTGCAATATCCTTTCCCCCAAAAGGCATTTAGGTGTGTTTGTTTCATGGAAAATAAGCGATTTGGGAAATATTTTTCAAAAAATGATTGCTTATATCGTTTAGAAAAATCAGTCAACGGAGAATGTTTTCATTATTGATAACAATCTATGACTAACTATTTTCGTAAGTGATGAAAAAATTTCCATTTATTCATTTTTCTAAGCGAAATAAGCGATCGCTTTTTGTAAAATATTTTTCAAATTGCTCATTTTCCGCGAAATAAACACACCCTTAATTTATTTGGTGTGACGGTCCAATCATCGCTGGTGTGGATAGAATTAAATGAAACGATGCCGGCTTTGCTTAGAAAAATTGGCGTCGTTGCTTGGTTGAGTGAGAACAAAAGGCACCAATATTTTCAAAATTAACTGAAAAGAATTTTAAATAAAAAGGAAATAATTATCATCAACAGAAAGAGAACACCTCAGCACATCTTCACCGTCAACCAGCAGACACCTCTCCCGCCACCTCTCGCCGTGCAACTTCCTTTGATTGCAAGGTAGCGTCCATTCACGTTGAGAAATCAAAAGCATCCACACCCCTCACACCTCGAAGGAAATCATGAACACTAGAGCCGAGAATACAAAACTCTATTCAAGTGGCACGAAAGATCAACATGGTAATGATAAGACAACTTTTGTAATATGAGCATGGTTAGAATTTAATCATGTTGTTTTTATTTTTATTTTCAGCCGATAATATCGGTGAGTCAACGCACCGCACCACCAACTTCTTGGAGGAGTTGCTGCGGATTGTTTGAGGTCTTGCGGCGCTCGGATAGGTGATTATTCCAAGGTAACGAAATTTCTCTAATGTTTATTCATTCCACGTTAAGGAGTAACGGGAGATTTAAAGGCAATAATAATCCCTGTGATTAGGTTTGACATCAAAGGAAGTTATATGTGAAGGTGGAACATTAATATAACGAACAAATTAAGAGAAACACGGCGGCACATTCGTGCCAACTTTGTTAATTTCTGGGCTAACGATTTCTTCTTTTAGGTGCTACTCGTAACATTATTCTGAAACGGGACTTTCGAATGTCGTTTTGCAACCAACCAACCTAACAGTAGTGTCCAAATTGTGGTTTTTCTTAGCCTCTCTAGACCTTGTGAATGCCTAGCCCTCTTATGGGAGAGCCGTAAGAGACCTAAGAATTGTGTGATTTATTCCGATTGATCAAGGATTGCGATATTCCGTAATCAGTGTTAGGAAGTTACTCCGATTACAAAATCAAATTTGTGATTCTTGTTACCTCCTCCGTTTATGTGTTTTCGAGAAGATGACTATATTGGTGTATTCATTCATAAGCGTCCATGATTCATCGCATTATGGATTCGGTTAGAGAAGTTATCAGGAAGGATGGATTATAAATTATGTAAAGTAAAACCCATCCAATACGACTGATGAGTTAAATAACATTACGAAAAATAGAGTTTACACCCACTTGTGAAGAGAAAAATACACACCTCTCGCCGCCACCTCTCGCCGTGCAACTTCCTTTGATTGCAAGGTAGCGTCCATTCACGTCGAGTAATCAAAAGCATCCACACCCCCTCACAGCTCGAAGGAAAGCCGAGAATACAAAACTCTATTCAAGTGGCACGAACAAATCTATTTTGTGCAATTGAAGCTTCATATCGACTGTGAACAGATTGGGTAACACGATTATGAATTCAATTCAGATGTACAAGAAGAAAAGGACTTCCAATTTGAAGTTTGCATACTCGATCGAGAGGGAGATTTCTGAACAAAGTTCCACCCCGAAAGCCCTCGATGCATTTTCCACGAAAACAACCAGAGAAGTCGGATTTCGAAGTTCAGATTTCTTTTCATACACCGTGCTCGACTTCAGCAGAAACCGCAGGTAGGAAATTCTCTAATGCACAGATTGAATCGCACCACGACATGTTCCGGATGAGTTCTTCATCCTATGGGTAACATATGCCCTCGATGAATTGCACGGAACAACGAACGGAATAGCCGAATTCCTGAACCATGATTTTCTGTCCAATCCATAAAACCTAAATTCGAGTACCACCTAGTAATTCCCATCAAGTATATGCACCAATTAGCATTCTAAATTTACATAGGCAAAGCTCTGATGCCACATGTAAGAAAATCAACTATCTAAGACCCGTATATAGAGTTTAGAATACCTACACTTGAACCCGACTCACGTACCCATGTCGACAAATCGCCTGTCCTTGAATAAATCGATTCGGCTAAAGCCGTACGAGTCCATGACTAAATTTTCCTCTCCTTCTCCCCTTTTAGACGGTCTTGATGGAAAACAGACACCTTGAAACGGACAGAGATTAGTACTGCTCGTCTAGGAGCTCGATCTGGAAAGACATCCATGAGACAATAATTGGATCCTTGAACAAGTCTGAGTATGAGGAACAACTCCATTTTCTAGCAAAGGAACGAATTTCTCATCCTGCAAAGACAGAATTTTGCCTATGTAAATTCTACGTTGGGAAGCAATCTTCCAACGTAGAAGAGTCTCGCTCCTATGACTCGAGGGCGTGCTTATCATGTAATTTTTCATAAAGAGGAAACTGATCAACAACGAAATGTCGAATAAATTCATAAATAAGTCATTAATTTTGCATTGATTTTCAAATTACGAATAGACTTCCAAGTGTCGCAGAAGCATACAAACTCAGTATTACACAGATAAAGAAAATATAAGCATGGCATGAAGCAATATGCACAACATGTTTATTAACATAAATTTACATATGCAAGCCACGAAAAATAGACCATTCGCCGCCCGTGTAAAGAAAAATTTACCCAAACGACAGGATCTATCCTTCTTGGGGACAGGACATTGTGACACATATGATAATGTAACTTTTGATGTAGCAAAACTCGAATTATCAAGGGGTGAATCGCAATTGTCCAGAAAGAGAAAACTAAGACTCCAAATTCGTAAATCTTCATAAAGCAGACTAACATAAACCATACTTGCGTCGATTTCACTCATCGATCACACTCGTACCTCTCCCGATCTCACACAAATATGAGGAAGCAGGACTATCTCCGCGCCTCACAAGGTTTCCTCACTTGGTAGAAACGGGCGCGGGCGTGGACACGAATTTCCTCCATGTTGAAAACAAAACAGAACAAAACCAAACCCAATTTAACCACAGAACACTAAGTTCTGTCATCTTTGTTTTTCCCCTTGTAAGGATCTGATTGGGATCGGAGTGGAAGATAAGATAGAAAAGTGTAAAAAAAGTCATAAACCTATTGCATTAGTGTCAATTCAGTCATAAACCTTTTGTATTTGTACTAATTAAGTCCTAAATCTTTTATTAGTGCTAATTCAGTCCTAAACCTTTTACAATAGTGCCAATTTAGTCTTAAAAATTTTGCATTTATGCCAATTGAGTCAATTCGGATAATTTTGATTAGAAATCACCGGCATGGATGTCGGTTATCCTACGTGGCACGATTGACGCTAACGTGGATATTTTTTTAAATATTTTTAAATATTTGAAATAATTTTTAAAAATAATTTTGAAAAAAACCAAAAAAATTATTAAAAAATTATTTTAAATATTATGATAATATTAAAAAATGTCCAAGTTAGCGCTAGTTGTGCCATGTAGGACAATCAATGTCCACGTCGGCAATTTGCGATCAAAATTGGCCAAATTAACTCAATTGGTATAAATATAAAAGATTTAGGATTGAACTGACAACAATACAAAAGGTTTAGGACTAAATTAGCACCAATAAAATATTTAGGATTTAATTAGCACCAATGCAAAAGGTTTAGGACTGAATTGGCACCAAAAAAAGGTTTAGGACTGAATTGGCACTAATACAATAGGTTTAGGACTTTTTTGACACTTCTCCCGAAGATAAGACGTGTGATCTTTTCTCCCCATACAACCTCTTATCCCTTTCCATTGCTAGTTTTCTGGCCTCTCTTCCTTATAACTTATTGACCGAAACTAAAATGAGATATAAATCATTTGATTGAACAAAATTAATCCTAAATCTTTGAGGGGTAGTGCAATGTCCTTTCACCCAAATCGCAGTTAATGGGAAAATTACCAAAGAATTTTTTTTTTGGTCAAAAAGAAAATTTTCATTTCACTTGAAGAAGAGGCAAATTTTCATTTCACTTGAAGAAGAGGCACATAACTTCAAAATAAACCTATAAATTAAGCAAAACAAGTAAATTTGAAGGATAAATCAACTTGATATAACTTACAAACACTCGCTCATTCCACAATGACGATTCTGTCATAGCATCAAAGTATATCCGACGGCTGATTATCGAATCTCGCATCAATGATGAGCACACGCCAAGATTTTCCTTTCCCTTTCCCGTAGTTATGGCTTTGTTATAAGGCGATGCGTGCCTAAGTTTGGCGTTTCTGCATTATCACCATATAGAGATAACAACAATCTTAACAGGTTGAAAGAGCATAGAAATGAAATTCTAAATCCCAAATTTATTTATAAATCGGGATAGAAGAGCACTCAAATCTAAATCTAACTCTAGAATTAGATTGAAAAAGAAGACCTACAGAGAGATGTCAGTTGATCACAAAATTACTTTCAGAGAGGGGTGAGCATGGTTCCAGGGTAAAATTGAAAACTTGTAACATAAACCCGTGGAAACCGTGCGGTTCCAGGTTCTAAGATACGTAAGGTAGGTTTCAAGTTTCAAAAATTGAGGAACATGTTTCAATAAGTAGGCTTTAGGCTCCACTGTCTAAAATTTGGAATCTAAACCCTAGATCCCGAAATAAATTTTTGTATTTTTCTTGATATATGTCTTCGCACGATTCTACAACGTTCTATGGTGTCCGACGATGAGTGTATAATCTAAAGCCAAATAAATTTTTAGGTTCCAAATTCCAAAAAATGAGGAACCTATTCTAACGGATTGATTTCAAGTTCTAAATGTAACTTGTATGGAATATGCAACCGCTCACCTCTACTTCCCTTTAGCGGTTGTAGCGTTCGCTCTCATTTTGCTTAGCTAAAAATGAGAAAAGAAAAGAAATTGACAAGTTCCCGGTACATCGAAACTAACCCTAAAACCTGTGACGGGGTAGGTTTCGGGCTTAAGTGTATGACGAATAGGTTTCGGACTCCAAAAAATGAGGATCATGTTTCAATGGGTAGGTTTCATGTTGTAGGTGAAACATGTTAGGAACTTGGAACCGCTCACCCATATTGTCAAATAAGCACACTGCTAAAGCAATAGAGTAGTCAAGCTCGACTAAATAGAGCAAGCACAGAGTCGGAGTGAGCAATCAAATCCGAATAGAATATTCTTTCGGGACACTCACACTTCAAACTTTTGAGCTCGCCAAACAAAACTCTCCATGTGAAGAAAGTCAACATTATCCGCGAAAACTATGAAAAATCTATTAAAAAAATGAGGATATAGAGAGATAAAAGAGGGGGAGGGGGAGGGGGAGAGAGAAAGGCCCTCTCCCTCTCTCCCCCTCAAGGAAGTTGCTACCAAAGAGGGGGTGACGGTGATTTTCAAAGGAATGAAACCCTAGGGGACGGGGAAGGGACGTGTTAGCTGCTGCTTCTTTCAAAAAATCTATTATAATTGTACTAATTTAGTCATAAACTTTTTTTTACCAATTAGTCCTAAACATTTTTGCATTTGTACCAATTTTGTCCTTTTGATCAATTTTGACAGAAAATTATTGACATGGCATGGCCAAACTTGATCAACTTTTAATAATATTTTCAAATTTTTATTTTTAATTTAATTTTTTCTTTTTTTTCTCTTTTTTTTTTCTCTTCTTCTTCCTCCTCAAGCTGGTCGTCGAGCCCTGCCACCAAGGAGGGCCGACCTCGCCCAACAAAGGCGAGGTTGCACCTGGCCATGGCACGGCAAGGCTCGCCTTCGCCGGTGGCTAGAGGGGCAAGCTTCATTGGCCCCTCTTCTCTAGCCGGTTGCCGTATTTAATTTATCTGATGTGAATTAATGCAAATGAAAAAGGTTCATGGCTGAATTGACACAATTGCAATAGGTTTATGACATTTGGTAATTTCTTTCGCATTTAATTTTCCTGGATGTGGACTAAGATTACGCGAAACGATGCCGTCTTTGCTCAGGAAAGTGGTCTTTGCTTGGTCGAGTGAACCAAAAGCCCCAAGATCTTCAAAAATAACAGAAAAGATTTTAAAACATAAGGAAATAATTTCCGTTACGAGGAAAAAGAACACCGCAGCACATCTTCATCCTCAACCAGCAGACGCCTCTCCCTCCGCCACCTCTTGCCATGTGCCGATGCCGCCGCCGCTGCTATAGTGGATGTTTAGCGGACTCCATGGCCGACAAGAGGATTCAATCATTTTCCTTTGGGGTGCTCTATAATCATCGAAATGAAGTGGACGAGAGTGATCAAAGTTAGGCAGAGCTTTGTTTCTCGAGCCGTCTTCGGGCTTGCTTTATATTTTGCCCAAGAGAATTCGGGTCGGGTTCCATAAATTCGAGATCTCATTAAAAATCATCCTTTTTTTTTTTTTTTTTGTGTGTAGGGGGGAAATTCCGTTATTGTCGGCAGATTCGATCCTAAAGGTGCATTTATTTCCCAAAAAATGAAATAATTTGAAATATATTTTAATAAAAATGATCGCCTTGTGTCGCTTGTAAAAATTAAATGAACAAAAAATATTTTGTTTATAAATATAATTAAACCTAGATTGCTGTGAATAATAAAAATATTTTGCTTTAATTAAGTATTTTAAACAATATAAGTGATATTTTTGTAAAGATGTTTTGTATTTTTCGTGAAATTTTCGAGCCGTAGAAAAGTTTCGTGTCCTCATGTTTTAATGGGCGAATCATATTTCGTAAATCTTGTCTGGGACCCGTCATGTTGGATCTCAAGAAAAAGCTGTCGGGCTTTCACATGATTTCTTCTTCTACGTTGTTATGTACTTGCTACGTAGAATACATCACATGATATTCCGTATGCTACTAAAAATTTAATGAATGGTTGATCTTTCATTGTTTCAAAAAGATAGCGTTTGCCATGAAATTCATCAAAAAAATCTGAAAATTAATGATTGACCCCATTCTGAAATCACTTTTTTTTTAATTAAATCTAGATGTAAAAAATACAATAGTTTTTGCACATAATTTTTACGTTTCATAAGAATGTCGAGATCACCCTCACCAAAAGTTTCGTAACGTATGACCTATAATGTATAATTATATGTTCATCATATGAGACGTTATAAAACTCGAAATATAAGCCGATGAGTTACAATTACCCAAAAAAATAAGAAAGAAATTAAAAATCCGTACCGCCAATTCAAAGACAGCATGAAAATGACATTTACGTTGGTTTCACTAGCCAATCACACCCAATACGTGGAGATCGGCTGATCATCACAAATCACGAGATTTTCCCTAATGAGTAAGCAAGCGCGGCCAAGAGTTTCTTCCGCCTTGGAAAATGGAATGAAACCGAAAAGCGTGAAATGAAAAGGGGTAATACTACGAAAAATCCCAAATTGATATACTCTATAATAAATTTACCCCAAACTATTTTTCCGATTATAAAAAACTCCAAATCGATATACCCGAGACAAATCTATCATAAACTATTTTTTTATCATAAAAAATCGTAAATTGATACATCTATGATAAAATTATCATAAACTAATTTTTAACCATGAAAAATCTCAAATTGATACATCCGTGATAAATTTACCCTCCTTTAAACTGGGTCAATACTTCTAAAAATCTCAAATCAATACACTCGTGACAAACATAGGATAAAAAATCTAATCTAGTACACTCATGAGTCGCCACGTGCCATCCAATCCGACAATTTATTTGTTAAATTTAACGAAAACTAACTCGGGGTAAATTTGTTACATATGTACCTGTTTGGGGTAAATTTATCACAAGTGTATCAGTTTAGGATTTTTTGTAGTCAAAAATTGGTTGGGAATAAATTTGTCACTAATGTACTGGTTTGGATTTTTTTTTATGGTATTTAACCAAATGCAAATGGAATTGGAATTGGAGGTGACGAGCACGTGAGAAGCACGTGAGTGGCTCACCAAACTATATTTCTTGTCGTCTTCGCTTGTCCCCTTCCGAGGATCTGATTCTTGGGATGCCGACGGAAGAAGAAGATAAGATGTGTTGACTCCGCAGTGGGGGGCGAGCGAATGAAAGCTGAACCTCATCCCACATTCTCTCTCTCATGCTCATGACCTTTCTTCGTGCCCTTCTCCTGATTCCCGCCAACAAGATATGGGGAGTGACAGAGACCGCCATGGCCGCCGCCGCCGCCCTCTCTTCTCTCTCTTTCCGCTGATCTTGTGCCTGCTGTTGCGTCTGTCTGAGGCCGGCACGAAGGGCAGAGGAGGTGGGGGAACGCCCTCCGTCATCGGGTATGGATACACGGTCCGGTCCGTGGCCATTGACCCGTCGGGAACGACGTTGACCGCCGAGCTACGCCTCATCAACGGGACCTCTGTCTACGGGCCTGACATCGAGAATCTCCGCCTTGTTGCCAGGTATGCTAGGACAGATTTTAAATTAGCCCGATCAAATTTGATTTTGGCATAAACCCAATGCAGAGCTGGTACTAGCTCTCTAAGTTGACCGTCTGGTGAGTGGCCTTTTCTGTGGAAAAAAAAAACATCCAAACATGGAGGATTTGTAGAAAGAGTAGAAACTAGCATTGAGGAAACGGCGGAAGAAGTGATCGTCGGACGAGTCGGGGCTATGCCGGGCCGGAAAGTCCGGCGTATCGCATTGCATATAAGCCCACCCATAACGTAAGACTACACGAAAATTAGCATTTGCAAGAGGCGGATTTAGGGAAAATGGGTATGTAAGGGGCGGATCTAGGAAATCTTTTACTTCTTAAATTTATTATTTATGGTTGAGATACTCCCAAACTCAACCAGCAAGCAGTCAACATATTTGCAAGAAAATTAGCATTTGATATAGCTTCATTGCAGAATTTCTAGTTATCAACAATTCATTGAATACTTTATATGAGTGTGTGAAATGAGATATGTTTTGAAAAGGGAGTCGCTAGCCTGACAGTTTGACAGTATTGTTATTATATATGGTCCCACAAATTTTTAATTAATAAGTAATTTATGCAAAATACGCGGTGATGGTATGTGGATCTACGATAAGAAATAATCGACAATCTTGTTATACTGTCATGAAAGCTTTCCTTATTTTGAAATTTGAACTTTTTTTCAAAGAAGGTCATTGTAGAAAAAAATAATTAATCAAATTGTAATATTGGTTCATGGGCGAGATCAAATTGAACTCTTTATTTACACATTATCCGTGGACACTATATTTAAGATAAATAGTTAACGATATTGGTACAAGAAAAAAGAAAATTAGTATTTAGTAGATTTATTTATAATATCTCGTCTTCTTTTTTCATGCAAAAATAGCTAATTTTGGCTTACGTCATCATGGTCTCCTTCCAGCTTCCAAGCGGGCGGTCGTCTTCGGGTCCGGATCACAGACGCCAACAACCTCCGATGGGAAGTCCCCGCCGACATCATCCCTCGCCGATCTCCCTCCTCTCCCCACCGCTCTCTCCCCGAGCAAACCCTAGCCCCGCCGCCGTCCCTCTCCCGCTCCCACGGCAGCCTCTCCGCCGCCTCCTCCGACCTCGTCTTCTTACTCCGCAACACCACCCCCTTCTCCTTCTCCGTCTCCCGCCGCTCCTCCGGCGACGTCCTCTTCGACACCTCCCCATCCGACCCCTCCGCCTTCCTCGTCTTCAAAGACCAGTACCTCCAGCTCTCCTCCTCCCTCCCTCCCGGCCACTCCTCCCTCTATGGGATCGGAGAGCACACGAAGCCGTCGCTCCGGCTCCAGCCCAACCAAACCCTAACTCTGTGGAACGCCGACATTGGTAGCGCGAACCTCGATCTCAACCTGTACGGATCGCATCCGTTTTACATGGACGTCAGGTCGTCCGTGGGCCGCGGCGGCGGAGGAGTTGGGGCGGGCACGAGCCACGGGGTTCTGTTGTTGAACAGCAATGGAATGGACGTGGTGTACACTGGTGATAGGATCACTTACAAGGTCATTGGTGGGGTGTTGGATTTGTATTTCTTTCCCGGGCCGTCGCCGGAGGCGGTCATGGAGCAGTACACCGCGCTCATTGGCCGGCCGACCCCAATGCCATACTGGTCCTTCGGTACGCCGGTTTCATGAGTTCCTTTCAGTTTTTGCTGCTGCCATTTTAATGGATTCGATTCCACTTTCGACTTGCTTTATGAGTTTATTCTCTCGTGGAGACGCACTGGTCAGCAATCTTCACTGATTAATCAACAAACTGTCTCAATAGGGAAGAAATCTTACAGGCATTGCATGTTAGTTTCCTTTGAAAGCCTCCGCTTCCCGACCCCAGCTAATCCTACCACAGTACTCACTGATGTTCAATAAAAATAGTCGCCTGCCTTTTATATTGCTAGGTGTAGATCGATATTAACGTTCGATTCATGGTATGGCTTCTTCTGCACCTTTTGCTTGACAAGTCTGGAATGTGGTTCTACTGATGAAGCATCTTTAATTTACTTCTAGGATTTCACCAATGCCGCTACGGTTACAAGAATGTCGCCGACTTAGAGGGCGTAGTAGCTGGTTATGCAAAAGCTAATATACCACTGGAAGTTATGTGGACCGACATCGATTACATGGATGCATACAAGGACTTCACCCTTGACCCTATCAATTTTCCAGTGGAAAAGATGAAAGAATTCGTCAGCAGCATTCACAAGAACGGTCAGAAATATGTTCTAATACTTGATCCAGGTATGTTAGTGGGGAAAATGTTTGTGGTTGAAATTTGTTGGTCTTGTGATTTCTTTCAGGTCACCATCATAATACTTCTTTCCTTTGGATTGGGTGATGTTTGACAGGCATTAGCGTGAACGAGACATATGGAGCCTACATCAGGGGGATGCAAGCTGACATCTTCATCAAACGTGAGGGAGTTCCGTACTTAGGTGTTGTTTGGCCGGGGCCGGTGTACTTCCCAGACTTCCTTCACCCATCTGGTGAGAGTTATTGGGGTGGTGAGATACAGATGTTTCACGATGTTCTTCCCTTTGATGGCCTATGGCTCGACATGAATGAGCTGTCCAACTTCATAACTTCTCCGCCTCTTCCTTCCACTCTTGACAATCCCCCCTACAAAATCAACAATGCGGGAGTTCATCGGCCGATCAACAACAGTACTATTCCTGCAACATCATATCATTTTGGCAATATCTCAGATTACAATGCTCATAACCTCTATGGGCTCTTGGAAGCCAGAGCAACAAACAAGGCCTTAGTCAATGTCACTGGTAAAAGGCCGTTCATTCTCACGAGATCAACTTTTGTGAGCTCTGGCAAGCATACTGCACACTGGACTGGAGACAATGCCGCCACATGGGATGACTTGGCTTACTCAATTCCTGCAATTTTAAACTTTGGGTTGTTTGGAATTCCAATGGTAGGAGCTGATATATGCGGTTTCTCCCGGAACACAACTGAAGAGCTCTGCAACAGATGGATTCAGGTAAAATCTTATGGGCCTTCTCCTAATGTATATGAACTGAAGAGCTCTGCAATTGAGTAGCTTTAAGCTTTTTCTTCATTTATATTCAGAGACAGCAATTGATCAATGTTCTTTTTCTTTGGAACAGAGAAATAATCTATATACATGTTCTTTAGTGGGTGAGTTAGGGTATCTTTTGTGCTTATAAATTATAATTCATGTTATACCTGAACATATCTCAATCTTCTAAGGGTGGCTAGAATATCAAGTAGAGACTGAGCATAGGTGTAAATCATGTTTTGCTGTAATACATACATATTTAAGCGCTTATTTTAGAGCTTCTACTGATGCAGCTAGGGGCCTTTTATCCCTTTGCAAGAGACCACTCTGAGAAGAATAGTATTCGTCAAGAGCTCTATCTCTGGGACTCGGTCGCGGCATCTGCCAGGAAGGTGCTCGGGCTTCGTTATCGCTTGCTCCCATACTTGTATACCTTGATGTATGAGGCAAATAGAAAGGGGATGCCCATTGCCCGGCCCCTATTTTTCTCATTCCCTGAGGATGCAATGACTTACAATATTAACTCCCAGTTTTTGATTGGAAAGGGTGTGATGGTGACTCCTGTGCTAAAATCAGGTGCCCAAACCGTGGATGCTTATTTTCCGAGTGGAAATTGGTTTGATCTCTTCAATTACTCAAACTCAGTGAGTACAGCTTCAGGAACGAATGTGATGCTCCATGCGCCGCCTGATCATCCTCATCTGCATGTAAAGGAAGGTAATATATTGGCCATGCAAGGAGAGGCCATGACTACGAAAGCAGCTCGGAGAACGCCATTCGAGCTCTTAGTCGTGGTTGATGGGAATGGGAATAGCTCGGGACAAGTGTTCTTGGACGACGGAGAGGAAATCGAAATGGGAGGGGAAGGACATAAGTGGACTCTGGTGAGGTTTTATTGTGGGAAAACAGGGAATGGTGTTGTTGTCGGATCAGAAGTTGTTAATGGGGAATTTGCTTTGATTGAGAAGTGGGTAATTGATAAGGTGACAATCCTAGGATTGAGAAAAGGAACTGGGATGACTAGGCTGAGAGGGAATGAGTTGTACAACGATGAAGAAGCAAAGTCCGGACACAGAACAGAGAAAACAGTGGGAAAATCAAGTGATGGTGGAGAGTTTGTGATTCTTGAAGTCTCGAGATTGTCACTTCCGCTGGGAAAGGCATTCAAGTTGGAAGTGAAATTGCGCAAATCCTAAGACAAAACATTGTCAGAAGAAACAGGTCTGCGTGTAATAAAAGAACAAAAGCATGTCTCCAAATAAGTTTGTGTGTTTCAAGAGGGGAAGGCACACCACACTGGTATCAAGCCACTTCCTTTCCATCACTGACTCTTTCTTTTCCCCATTCTAATGGGAGCGTGCAGCTTCTGAACTGCCTAAAAAGAAAAGAACATCTGGAAAAATAAAAATAAAAAAGAAACTGGGTATTCTTAGAAAACGACAAATTGATATTTTTGTGGCAACAGGACTGATTTAATTTGTCTGAATGAAACGGTTCCTGTAGTTTTGCGGAGTTCACTTGTAATCCTATATGATTGGGCTATCTCCATTTTCCAACACGATCCAAGCCCATCCATCAAATTTTCGTTTGAGTCGGTAACGACACGTGGCCCAAATTAAACGCATGGTCCCACTCTGTTTTTGTAGTACATTTGTCTTCCTACCATTCATTGATGATTAAAAAAAAAAAGAATTCATATTTCCATTCCAGATAAGAGCCATATGAGTTCGTACAAAGCCTTTGGAATTAATATTAGCTACTTCACTGAACATAATTGAAACAGCCTTTCGAAGTCACCCCGATATTCAAGAGTTCAGATTAACACTTTGGTACTAATAGTCTCCCCCACAACCTAAACGTGTCCTTACAATCAACGTTTTCCTAGAGGTAATCCTCATGTCTGCATGAATCTGAAATTGATCCGAGTTGAAAATGTCAATGCTATTGGTGCTAAGGCGTGTGCAAGTCCGCAAGAGAGTAGGTGTAACCTGCGGAATCAACATGGCCAGAAAGGCTGTAGGGTGGGTAGGAGTCGAAGGATGTATTCCAAATTCTAGAACTGTGAAACTGATGAGTACTAGGTTTGGGATCATCTCCACCTTGCACCCTGGATTCTGTGGTTGTCTGTGAATTTCTGGGCAAAAAATTTAGGTGCAAACACCGGCCAACCGCCTTCGTGATTGTTTGTCTAGTGATTGGCGAATGTGTTGAACTCATCGGGTTAGATCTTAAGACAAGAAAAAAAAAAAAAAACATTAAGCTTCCATGTGATTTCTCGTTTGCGCTATTACGTACTCGCGATGGACAATAAGTCACATGAGAATTCCGTCAACTATTTAAAAACTGTCATTGAAATTTATGAAGTATCTCAAAAGTACAGAGTTCCTCCTCCGGTCTCATTTGTGTTTTACGTAAGTCATGATTAAATAGGTACAATTACTTTTAACGTGATAATCTGCACCTTTAGTGGAACTTTTGCCGAAATCATGATTACGAGAAGTTTCATTAGGGATGTGCAAACCGGACCGGACCGGCTCCGACCGACCGGGACCGAACCGGACCGGCCGGGTTGGTCCGGTCCTTGAGGGGGGCGGTCCAGTTCCCGGTCCCAATAAATGGAACCGGTGGATCGGGCGGTCCAGTCCCGGGTCCATGGTGGATGGGACCGGTCCGGACTACCCAGACCGGACCATTCAAAATATATATAGAGATTCATAAAATTATCAAAATAATTAGAAATGTTTGACTTCAAACAAAATAATCCAATAATAAAAAAGTAAAAAAGAACCAGTTAACATGAACTAGTTAACCTAATTTTTCTAAGTCCTCTCCGCTTGCGTCTCCTTGTTGCCTCTCCGCTCACGTCTCGCCTTCGCCTTTCCGCTTGCTCTTCTTGCGGTCCCGCCTACCGTCGACTCATCGCTCCTCTCGCCGCATCCTCTCCTTGCCTTCATCCTCACTTTTTTGCTTCAATCTCGGGTAAAACCCCATAAACATTGAATGGAAGAACTTTTCGTTTTTCTTTTTTTCCTCGAAAAGCGGTTCTTGATTTGCAAGGGTTACATAATCTTCACGAACCATGCAACTATGTATCAGTACATCGGTAAAACTCTAACCTAGTGAATTCTCTTTTTCAAGCACTAAAATCGACTCGTTGGATCCGTGAGCTTTGGGGTGATTCGAGCTTTTTTCGCGTTAGATCCGGATGTAGGTTGTTCTAGTGCGCTGGAATCGTTAGGTTCGTGAGTTCTCTTGTTGAATGTTCGGAAATGACGTGCAATGTGGATAGATCTGGTATCTTCCCTAGAACTTGTTAATTATCTTGTTTAGTTAGGATTTGACGGTAGACTTGAGGATAGAAATCGTTTGTTTCTTTTGTCGTTTGATGTGTGTTATAAGCGACTTAATCGGATTTGAAATTGGGCATAATCTTACGCTTTCAAATTTGGATTGTGAATATTTTTTTTTTTGGATTGTGGAATTCTACTTCATTGTCTCTTTTTACGTATAATCACTTAATAGTATAATCAATATAAACATTAGAGAAGTTGCTCTTCGAATCACTATATTAGGTTCTGAATAGTCAATTTTCAGAATCTAATGATTTCTTGGAGATGTAATGAATAATTCATGGTTAGGCTTGATTTCTTCGCTCCATGTTGTTAGCCCTTTGTACTTTGATGTTCGCATTAGATGCCTTCAATCCAATCTATGTTTTTCTTTATTCGGGTGACCAATTCACATGTCAATGGAAGGGCAACAATCCAATGATATGACGAGTGTTCCGGATATGGACTCATTAGAACATGAAGGTGAAGAAGATGACCTTGTAGAGGCATTCGATTCAGACAAGGTATCTCATGATTATCCTCCTAATCCTAGTAAAAAAATCTCACAAGCATGGACTCACTTTCGTAAAGGAAACAAGGAGAAAAATGGAGTTCAAGTGTTTTGCAAGTATTGCGGGACTAAGTATATATACATTGTTGCTAACGGTACTTCAACTATGTTGAAGCACTTGAAAAGGTGCAGTAAGAGTCCTCAAAATGTAGATAAGAAGCAAAAATTGTTTGCCACACGTAGGACTCAATTGACGATGGGGAATACTATTGCTAGTACTGGTGATAGTAGTGCTAAAGTCTTATCGACATGGAAATTTGATCATAAACGTTGTAGGAAAATGCTTATCCGTATGATTATAATGAATGAACAACCTCTTTCATTGGTTGAGCGTGTCGGATTCCGTAATTTTATCAGTGAGTTACAACTTCTCTTCACTCACATCTCACGATTCACAGTATCTAGAGATTGCATGAAGTTGTATCTTGATAAAAAAATAAGTTTGAAAACTTACTTTCGCAAGTTGAAGTCTAGGGTTGCACTCACGAGCGATATATGGACTTCCTCTCGGAACTTGAGCTATTTATGTCTCACTGCACATTTTATTGATGATGACTGGAAATTGAACAAAAGGATAATCAATTTTATGGTGATGACTAGTCATAAGGGCAAGAACATTGGGAGAATGGTTGAGAAATGCATCTACGAATGGGGAATAGAGAAAAAATTGTCCACAATTACTGTGGATAATGCTAGTTTTAATGATGTAGCCATTGGTTTTTTGAAAGAAAAATTATCAAAGGATAAGTTGTTGATCTTAGATAGTGATTATTTACACAGGAGGTGTGTGGCTCATATATTAAACTTGATTGTGAGGGATGGCTTGAAAGAGGTACGTGAATCTATTTCATGTATTTGAGACGCAATTAGCTATGTGAAAGGTTCCCCCAAGAGAGCCGAAACATTCAAAGCTTGTATTGAGAGTGCAAGGATCACTTATAAGAGTTCGGTTTGTCTCGATGTCCCTACTAGGTGGAACTCCACTTACCTCATGTTGGACATTGCTTTAAAGCTAAGAAAAGCTTTTGAAATGATGGAAGAAGATGATCTTTTTTTCTTAATTGAGCTTGACAATGAATATCCTAAAAATGAAGATTGGGAAAATGCCAAAGCTCTTTCTATATTTTTGAAGAAGTTTTATGATGCCATGAAGGAGATGTCTGGGACTTTGCATATCACTTCAAATGATTATTTTTATGGGATAGCTTCTTTATATAAATCTCTAAAACAAGCGGAGACGGCTTTGATTCCTAGGGTGAAAGCTATGGTTGCGAAGATGAAGGAAAAGTTTGACAAATATTATGGGAGTTTCGAAAAAGTAAATATGATGGTATTAATTGCAGTAATATTGGATCCAAGGAAAAAGATGCATTATGTGCGGCGGTCTTATAGACTCATCTATGATGATAGTGCGAAAGTTGATGAGAGTTGCGATAATGTGAGGATCGCCCTGGAACGCTTGTTTCATTATTACGAGAAATCTTATCTTAGTTCTTGTGACAAATATTTGGGTAGTCAACGTTTGACTCCTGCTAGTAGTAGTAGTAAGGATCCTCCTCATAACCTCGAGGAGGATAACCAAAAGAAGCTTAGTTTCGATGATTGGGACAAGGAGCTAGAGTTCGAGTGCCATGATGAAGAGAAGGACCAAATATCGTCCGAAGCAAAAGTATCTGAGCTCGATAACTATCTTAAAGCCGAACGTGAAGAAGGTTGTGATCTTAATAACCTTTTGATGTGGTGGAATACTACCGGCCAAAAGTTTAAAATCCTTTCTTTGATGGCTCGGGATATTTTGGCTATTCTTGTAACAACCGTTGCTTCGGAGTCGACTTTCAGTACATCTAGTCGTGTGCTTGATAGCTTTCGAAGTTCTTTGACTCCTAGAGTGGCAGAAGCTTTGATTTGCACTCAAGATTGGTTGCGAGTGGTTAACAATCTAGTTAATGTTGAAGAATGCATCATGAATGCAGAAAAGTTTGAGTGTGGTAAGTCATTGATATATCTTTTGTATCTTGTTGTTTTTTTTCATATACCTAATGAGCGAATGCTTTATTTAATATCTTATTTTTGTTAGATATGGATGATGCTCACTTGGAGCTTATCGGCAAATCATCTACAAGCTGAAGTAAAGGAATATATATAGTGAGCTTTTAAGACTTACAATGTACTTTTTTTTGTTTTTTTAGTATGGTCCTACATTGGAATGACCCATACATATGTCACTTCTCTATGTATTCACATTTTTTTTATTTTGTTATAGGAACTTTTTACAGTTGGGCTTGGCTGGATTATTTTTGGTAAACGGGTATTTTTCTTGTCGTGTTCCTATTCTTTGCGGGCGGGTAGTCACATGCAAGCAAGGAAGGAAAGAAACTTAGCAACTAGCGAGGCAAAGTGGGAAGGTCAATGGAGTGCAACAATCAAGGCGATCACCGTGGCCGAAAGTAAAACTTTATCGACCTCAAACATATCTTAACTATTGTAGTTAAGCCTCCATCGGTTAGTTAGAGGAATCATGCCATAATTTTGATATTCTTTTCCGATTTCCATTATGTAAATCTGGTGAACTTCGTGCCACCTAGTGTTTCTCTCTTCTATACTTTTTATTTGTTTGAGATTGATTGAGGTTTTTGTTTTCCATGTTCATAATGACTTGTGAAAAATGGCATTCTTTTTGCATTTCCTGTATCAGGCTAACTATGTTGTACTACCTATATTTACTTCAATCTTTTCATCTTCTTTTATTGTGCCAAAACTACATGTAGTAACGTAGTTACATTGTTTTCAAGATCCTTCATATTTTTCTATTTAGAAGCCTTACTTCTAGAGCATTAACGTGATGTCATTTTCCATAGCAAGATGATGATACTCCAACTTGTTTTTTTTATTCAACCGGGGGTATAGATTGTAAATTAACATGCAATTGAAGCATATTGTATTCAAAGAGTTAGATTTTTATAAGTAGCTAATATTAGCGGTCTCACTGGACCGGGACCGGGACCGGACCGGCCCGGACCATGCACACCCCCGAGTTTCATAATACGACTTAAAAATGTATGATTATGCATGCGTGCGTGGTTCCAAAACTCGAAATATCATGAGGTGAATTGCGACAATTATTAAAAAAAAAAAAGGACAGAAGCAAGCTAAAAATTCGGAAATCGTCATCTATGCGGACAAAATAAAAATATTAAAAAGTGACATTAATGTGGGTTTTGCTCATCGATCACACTCGCACCTCTCCCAATCCCACGTGGTATGCGGACACACGATGATGCCGCGAACATCACGTGTTTTGCTTGACCGGTGAACGGGTGTTGGCATGAATTTCCTCTCGAAAGGCGAAGATGTTGAAATTACATCTTTGGAGAGACTTGCTCAATCTATCATAAGGAAAGAAAAGAAATTTTAGAAGAAAATGACGTCATCTCATCTGGTACACAAATATATTCTCTAGAAGCTTCCAGTAGTACGTGTACTCTCAATAACCGTTTTGCAACTCTAAGCCTAGAAGAATTATAGTAACAAGAAGAAGAATCTGTAAAGGAATTTCTATATTTTAATCATTTATTTTTTTTCTTGCTAAACTGCAATTAAAGTATTGGCTACTCTAGATCTAGATTTTTTGGTCATATAAATTGTAAAGATGAACGCTAAAGGAGACAAACTCTTAGATGGAAAGTTTTGTGAGAAAGAAGGAAAAGGCTATGGCAGCAAGATTTCTTCCTATTCTGCTTTGACTCTTTTCTTCTTTTATTCAATTTTCTAAAAAAGAACCAGAAGCAACAAGCACGTGAGGAGCGCGTGAGCCGGCCGCGGAATTTTGAATTTTCCCAATCTCGCGGGCCCCAATTTGCCTCGAAGAGAAAGCTACGTTCTTTGTCATTTTCGTTTATTACCCGTCAGACTTTTCAGGATCTGATGGAGACGGGAATGGGAGATGAGCCGTGTAAAGTCAACCGTGGTGGGCGGACGAAATCGAAGCTCGCCCCACATTTTTTCTCTCTCTCTCTCTCTCTCTCGCGATGGAGACCGACCTTCTTCGCATTCTTCTTCAGTTCCCAAACCAAGAACATGCGGAGGAGCAGAGAACATCGTCGTCTTCTGTTCCTCTTTTCATTGATCTTGTCCCTGCTGTCGTGTCCGTCCGACGCCGACGGAGAAGGCGGGGGAAAGGGCGTCATCGGGTATGGATACACAGTCGAGTCCGTGGCTGTTGAACCGTTGGGAGCCACGTTGGCTGCCAAGCTCCACCTCATCAACAGGACCTCCGTCTACGGGCCGGACGTCGAGAATCTCCTTCTAGTTGCCAGGTTAGAGCCAAAAAAAAGAAAAAAGAAAGAAGTATACAAATATCGAAATTACCGATTTGGCATGAACTAATGAGTTGATTTTTTGGTGAGCTTTCTCATGTTGATGAGATGGAGTCTAGGTCGGTATTATTGGATACCCAATCTGACTTAAGTTCTAGTGGACTTAGACAGGTAGAGTTTCAATATGTTCAACAGCTTTAGGGTCAGTTACTAAATTAAAACTTGCTCTTATGTTAAAGATGTTTAGTATTTTTCCTAGATTCAATTTTTTCAATAGACATATCTGCAAAAAAAGACTAATAATAATAATAATAACATTTGGAATTGTTAAAGTTGTTATCTCTCATCGCTTATTAACGATTCTTATATGCTCATTTTATTCATGTAGTTTCCCTCTAACTATTAACTAAGCTTTTGTATTAGATTTTCAAATTGGTATTAGAGTCAATGTTTTTCCTTTCGTGAATGTGCGTCCTCCACCCTCCATTAGTCAAATTCCACATGTCGCGCCGGATTGGCCCTATATTATGTGGTCTTCCTCCACTTGTTATCTTAATATTCTTTATATTCATTAGGTTGGACTTTCTAACAAGAATCATTTTATTGCATAAATTTTAATAATGAAAACAATGAGAACTAACATTTGTAATAATGCACAATGAAAATACATAGTATGAATATATCGCAAAATGTGAAAAAAATTTTCAAGATTACAATTCAAAGAAGGTTGGCACTAGAAAGGAAATAATCAATTTCAATAGTGAAGCATGCGCGAGTAGAGATGGTAAAATGGGTCAACAATCCATATTCTAACTTAAATTCAAGAGCATGAGTCATAAATGAGTTGCTTAATAAACTTAAATGGATCATAAATGGACCACTAATAGTCTTAAATGAGTGTTAAATGTATCATGAATGAGTTAGCTAACTATCTTAAAAATTAGCTTTTCTTATTTTTTATTTTAAGTTTTTAAATAATAAATTTATCCATAATATTTTAGTAATATAATTTTTTTAATAATTCATAAAGTTTGCTAAATTAGATTAAATACGGAAGTGTTTTAATAATATGGGCCCGATTGGATATGGGTCGAGTTAATTATGGGTTATTAGATTTGTATTATATGAAAATGGGTCAAAAATGGTTAAATTGGATAATATGAGTCGGACCATATTTGACTCGAGTAAAACTCAACCCAACCCACCTCGTTTGACACATCCGTGTGAGATTAAATTAAAATGCTAGCTTATACATTATCCATCTTCACAATATTTGTAAGATGAATAATAGGGATATTTGGAGAAGAAAAAAAAAATTTGCAAAAGTGGTATAGATATAAAAGTATGGATGTAGACATATTCCCGAGAGATTAATTTATGACATGGATATGTTCACTAGAAATCCTAAAACTTATTATGAAAGTGCAATTAAGTCCTAAAACTTGCAAAAAAATACAATCAAGTCATAAACCTTATCAAATTGATGCAATCAAATTATTCCGTTAACTTAGTCCACTTTGTCTAATGAAAATTACTCATGTGGCTTTTTTTTAATATTTTTAGTTTTCTACGTGGCAAAGACTTGACTAAAACGACGTCGCTTTGATTTAATTTTAACATAATTTTTAATAAAATTAATTAAAAAAGCTAAAAATTAAATAATAAAAAAGACGAATAAGAATGTAGAAGCGTGCGAGCGGATAAATGTTAGAATTTTGGTTCTACTTTATTGCTATTATTTATGAATGTTAGGACTTAATTACATTTTCGTCATAAATTTTGTAGTTTATAATATAATCATTTCCGCTGCCCGCGCAAAAATAGCTAACTTTGGCTTACGTCATCATGTTCTCCTTCCAGCATCCAAGCGAGCGGATGTCTTCGAGTCCGAATCACAGACGCCGACCACCCCCGTTGGGAAGTCCCCGACGACCTCATCCCTCGACGATCTACCTCCCCTCCCCAACAAAACCTAACCCCGCCGCCGCCGTCCCTCTTCCGCTCCGACCGCCGCATCTCCTTGGCCTCCTCCGACCTCGTCTTCGTCCTCAGCGACACCACCCCCTTCTCCTTCTCCGTCTCCCGCCGCTCCTCCGGCGACGTCCTCTTCGACACCTCCTCGTCCGACCCCTCCGCCTTCCTCGTCTTCAAAGACCAGTACCTCCAGCTCTCCTCCTCCCTCCCTCCCGGCCGCTCCTCCCTCTACGGGATCGGAGAGCACACGAAGCCGTCGCTCCGGCTCCAGCCCAACCAAACCCTTACTCTGTGGAACGCCGACATTGGTAGCGCGAACCTCGATGTCAACCTGTACGGGTCGCATCCTTTTTACATGGACGTCAGGTCGTCCGTGGGCGGCGGCGGCGGCGGCGGAGGAGATGGGGCGGGCACAAGCCACGGCGTTCTGTTGCTGAACAGCAATGGCATGGACGTGGTGTACACTGGCGATAGGATCACTTACAATGTTATCGGCGGGGTGTTGGATTTGTATTTCTTCCCTGGGCCATCGCCGGAGGCTGTCATGGAGCAGTACACCGAGCTCATTGGCCGGCCAACCCCAATGCCATACTGGTCCTTTGGTATGTTGGTTGTGATGAGTTCTTTCAATTGTTGTTGCTAGTATCTTGATGATCTGATTCCACTATTGTACGTCGACTTCTGTAGCGTATTTTACAATCACTGTGAGATTTCGAGCATAATTATTTAGTGGTAGTATTTAACATAGTGAGGACGGAATTGAAGATTCTGAGTTTACTGCCCTTGACTTGCTTTAAAATGACACTAGTCCGATTGTGCATGTTATGCTCAATAGGGGACAAATCTTACAGGAATGCTCACTGATGTTCAAGAAGCACAGTCGCTTTCCCAGTATATTGCTAGGTGTAGATCGATTGAAAAGTTTGATTCATGGTAGATAGCTTCTTCTGCACATTTTACTTGACAAGTTCGAATTGTAGTTCTACTGATAAAGTATCTTTGATTTACTTTAGGATTTCACCAATGCCGGTGGGGTTACAAGAATGTCTCAGACTTGGAGGGCGTGGTCGCCGGTTATGCAAAAGCTAATATACCACTGGAAGTTATGTGGACTGACATTGATTACATGGATGCATACAAGGACTTTACTCTTGATCCTATCAATTTTCCGGTGGACAAAATGAAAGAATTTGTCAGCACCATTCACAAGAACGGTCAAAAATATGTCCTGATACTTGATCCAGGTATTCTAATGCAGAATGCTTGCTGTTGAAATTTGCTCTTTTACTTTCTTTCAAACTGCCATCATAATGTTTCTTTCCTTTTCTTCTGAATGGATGGTCTTTCACAGGCATTAGCGTGAATGAAACCTATGGGACCTACATCAGGGGGATGCAAGCCGACGTCTTCATCAAACGAGAGGGAGTCCCATACTTAGGTGTTGTGTGGCCGGGGCCAGTGTACTTCCCTGACTTCCTTCACCCATCAAGTGAGAGTTATTGGGGTGGTGAGATAAAGAGGTTTCACGATGTTCTTCCTTTTGATGGCCTATGGCTCGACATGAACGAGCTGTCCAACTTCATAACTTCTCTGCCTCTCCCATCCACTCTTGACAATCCTCCCTACAAAATCAACAATGCAGGAGTTAATCGGCTGATCAACAACTTAACTATTCCTGCAACGTCATATCATTTCTGGTAATATTTCAGATTACAATGCTCATAGCCTCTATGGACTCTTGGAAGCCAGAGCAACAAACAAGGCCTTAGTCAATGTTACTGGTAAAAGGCCATTCATTCTCTCCAGATCAACTTTTCTAAGCTCTGGCAAGCACACTGCACACTGGACTGGAGACAATGCTGCCACATGGGATGACTTGGCATACTCAATTCCTGCAATTTTAAATTTTGGGCTCTTTGGAATTCCAATGGTAGGAGCTGATATATGTGGTTTCTCTCAGGACACAACCGAAGAGCTCTGCAACCGATGGATTCAGGTAAATATCTTTCATGCCTTGTCTTAATTTAGATTAACCAAACTGCTCTGCAACCAAGTGGCTTTAAGCCTTTCTTGATTGGTATTCAGATATAAGAGTTGATCAATGTTCTTTAGGGTGAGGGGAAGTTTGGGTATCTTTTGTGCTTATAATTTATGTCAGGTTGAATATGTCTTGTGGGTGAATATAGTATGAAGTAGCGACTGAATAGAGGTGTAAATCATGTTTTTCTATCATACAAATTTAAGACCTTATTTTAGAGCTTTTACTGATGCAGCTAGGGGCCTTTTATCCGTTTCCGAGAGACCATTCTGCAAAGGAATACTATTCGTCAAGAGCTCTATCTATGGGATTCTGTCGCTGCATCTGCCAGGAAGGTGCTCGGTCTTCGTTATCGCTTGCTCCCATACTTGTATACCTTGATGTATGAGGCATCTAGGAAGGGGATACCCATTGCCCGGCCCCTATTTTTCTCATTCCCGGAGGATAAGTTGACTTACGATATCAATTCCCAGTTCTTAATTGGTAAGGGTGTGATGGTGACTCCCGTACTAAAATCAGGTGCCAATACAGTGGATGCTTATTTTCCGAGTGGAAATTGGTTTGATCTCTTCAATTACTCAAATGCAGTGAGTACAGCTTCAGCAATGAATGTGATGCTCAATGCGCCGCCTGATCATCCTTTTGTGCATGTAAGGGAAGGTAATATATTGGCCATGCAAGGAGAGGCCATGACTACAGAAGCAGCTCGGAGAACGCCATTCGAGCTCTTAGTCGTGGTTGATAGGAATGGGAATAGCTCAGGACAATTGTTCTTGGATGATGGAGAGGACGTCGAAATGGGGCGGAAAGGAACTAAGTGGACCCTGGTGAGGTTTTATTGTGAGAAAACAGGGAATGATGTTATTGTCGGATCAGAAGTTGTCCATGGGGAATTTGCTTTGATTGAGAAGTGGGTAATTGATAAGGTGACAATTTTAGGATTGAGAAAAGGAACTGGGATGACGAGACTGAGAGGGCGTGAGTTACATGTAGCAGCAAAGTCCGGACAGAGATCAGTGAAAACTGTGGGAAAATCGAGTGACACTGGGGAGTTTGTGATCATTGAAGTTTCAGCATTGTCACTTCTGCTGGGAAAGGAATTCAAGTTGGAAGTGAAGTTGAGCCAATCTTAAGACAAAATATTATTAGAAGAAACTGGTCAGAGTGTAATAAAGAACAAAAGCAAGTCTCCAATAAGTTTGTGTGTTCCCAAAAGGACAAAAAGGACACCAGTAACAAGCCACACCCTGTCCATCACCGGCTCTTTCCTTTCCCCATATGAATGGGAGCGTCTCGATATACTTAAGAACCCTCGATAATTATTATGTAGGTACATGTAAATGAACATTTCAAAAAGTAGAGAAGAAATCGGCTGTTCTTAGAAAACCATGTAGTGAATTTTTTGCTGTGACATGTCCGATTTAATTTGTAGAGATACTCCAAAAGTACAGTTGACTAATTTAATTTACGTAAACAGTTGCACGCCTTGAGGAGAGCCATTGTATGAGAAAAAGGGTCCATGTAGTTTTAGGGAGTTCAAAGTTCATACCAGGTTAAATTTTTCGTTTGAGTCAGCATCGTCTTTCGACGTATGGTCCCTATATGTACAAGTCACCAAATAAAATTTCACTTTTGTCCCAGAACATTTTTGAAGCGTTCAAGTTTAGTCTGTCTTTGGTTTTGCAAAAATATTATTTGTCCTACCATTCATTGATGAGAATAGAAGTTTTAATATTTCCATTCTACATAAGACCTAAATGACCTTGGTTATTTTGAATATATAATATAACTTTTTGTACAATTGTTTGGAATTAATATTAACTACTTCACTAAAAATAATTGAGACAACTTTTCAAAGTCACCCAATATTGGGAAAATTACCCAAAAAGTCCCAAAATTTATTGCACTTTTTTTAATTCAATCTTTTACATTTTAATTTGCCAATTGAATTCATTGGTCTTTTTTTGCTAGAAATCGTTGATGTAGACACCGGTCGGCCTAAGTGAGACAACCGCTACTATCATAGATAATTTTAATAATATTTTAATATTTTTTAAAAAAATGTTTATTGGGTTAATACCATGTACAATTGTTTGGATTAATATTACTACTTCACTAAAAATAATTGAGACGCTTTTCAAGTCACCCAATATTGGGAAAATTACCCAAAAGTACCAAAATTCATTGCCTTTTTTAATTCTCCTTTTACATTTTAATTTGCCAATTGAATTCATCGGCTTTTTTTGTTAGAAATCATTGATGTAAACACCGGTCGTCCTACGTGAGACAATCGCTACTATCATAGATAATTTTAATAATATTTTAATAATTTAAAAAATGTTTATTGGGTTAGTACCATGTACAATTGTTTGGAATTAATATTAACTACTTCACTAAAAATAATTGAGACAGCTTTTCAAAGTCACCCAATATTGGGAAAATTACCCAAAAGTACCAAAATTTATTGCACTTTTTTTAATTCATCCTTTTACATTTTAATTTGCCAATTGAATTCATCGGTTTTTGTTAGAAATCATTGATGTAAACACCGGTCGTCCTACGTGAGACAATCGCTACTATCATAGATAATTTTAATAATATTTTAATATTTAAAAAAAAATGTTTATTGGGTTAGTACCATGTACAATTGTTTGGAATTAATAGTAACTACTTCACTAAAAATAATTGGACAGCTTTTCAAAGTCACCCAATATTGGGAAAATTACCCAAAAAGTGCCAAAATTCATTGCACTTTTTTAATTACTTTTATTTAATTTGCCAATTGAATTATCGGCTTTTTTGTAGAAATCATTGATGTAAACACCGGTTTCGTGAGACAATCGCTACTATCATAGATAATTTTAATAATATTTTAATATTTAAAAAAAAATGTTTATTGGGTTAGTACCATGTACAATTGTTTGGAATTAATAGTAACTACTTCACTAAAAATAATTGAGACAGCTTTTCAAAGTCACCCAATATTGGGAAATTACCAAAAGTGCCAAATTTTGCTTTTTTAATTATTTAATTTTAATTTGCCAATTGTTCATCGGCCTTTTTTTCTAAAAAATATTAATAAAAACCCCCCTCCTACGTGAGACAATCGCTACTATCATAGATAATTTTAATAATATTTTAATATTTTTTAAAAAATATTTATTGGGTTAATACCATGAAAAATTAGTACACATGTAACAAATTTATCATCCGTTAGTTTTCGTTAAATTAGATTAATAGCACGAAAAATCTCAAATTAATACACTCGTCCCAAATGTGTACATCCAACAATTGTCACATATTATCCAAATCGGTAATTTGATAATATAATTTAACAAAAAATAACGGAGGGTAAACATGTGTATTAGTTTGGGATAAATTTGTCAAAAGTGCACCTATTTAGGTTTTTGGTGGTTAGAAAAATACTGTGTGGTAAATTTATCACATGTATAATAGTTTAGAATTTTCCGTAGTATTAACCTTTATTTATTCTTTCTTTCCTTTTTCCTTTTTCCTTTTCTTTTTTTCCCCTTTTTCTTTTTGCTGATGGCGTGCTACCAAGCACAGGCCATGGCTGGCAAGGGTTTGCCTCTCCTGGCAAGGTGGACCTTTGCTTAGCCCAAGCGGCCTCACTAGGCATCGCCAAGATAAGGGCGAGGGCCACCATCGCCAGTGAGGGTCATCAACCGTCATCAACCTTGGACTCGAGACCAACGATGGGCGTTGCCTTAGATCTAGTCCATATCATGATTGAGCAACTTCTTTAGGATTAGATACATCCTCTTCCATGGTCGCTACCATGGGAGATCTGTGAGCTTCGTGACAAAGCTCCCATGGTTGTGAACTCGATCACAAAGCTAGCCGAGTTCACACAAAACTCCCATGGCCATGAGCTCCGTAAGAGAGAGTGGATCATCAACTTGAGGAGCTCAACGAGGGCGGCCCTTGCCCCTCAGCAAGGCCAACCTAGCTTGGGCAAGAGTCGGCCTTGCCAAATTTGGTGAGGGTGGCCCTCATCGGCCTTGCTAGGCGAGGCCTATCATTGCCTATGGCAAGCCGGGGTGACCCTCGCTGGTCATGGTCTACGCCCGTAGTACTTATAGGCCATTGGAAAAAAAGAATAGGGAAAAGGAAAAAAATAAAAAATAAAAAGTAAATAAATTTTTTAAAAAAATATTAAAATTTTTTCATGTTAGCACCGAGCATGCTAAGTAGTACGGTCAATGTCCAAATTAGCAATTTCTTGCAAATATTGGCTAAATTGACTCAATTGGCAAAACATGAAAAAGTTTAAGATTTAATTGGCAAAATAAAATTCCTGAATAGCAATGGGTGTCAATGGGTCGAATAGGGTTAGTCAAGTCTTCATGATACCTTGACCCAACCCAAAACAAAACACATGTTCTAACCCGACCAAGACCCGAAATTGACTTGAACATGACCTGAACACTCGGGTTGGGTTTCGTGTTTTGTGTTTCACATTGTTTTGGCTGATTGTCTTTTGACTACAAGAATCCAAGAGGATTTGAGAAAGATGTGCTTTGCTGGAAAATCATTTACAGTGCTATTCTAATATATTGCACTTGTTTGTCTTGACTATTTGTTTATTTTGTAATAGACGTAGGCATATCATCTATTCATACCATAAAATTATTCCCTTTACTTTCTATTTCTTCCTTGTTGCACTAAAATTCTTGAGACATCGAAAATACTGATCTTTAGACATAATGTGAATAAAAAATGGGCATCCATCTGTCACAAATAGACTTCCTTTTGGGACTCAGAAACTATGAGATTGTTGACACAACAATGAGAGCAAATCCTCAATAAGTTCACAACATGGACAAGTCAGAAGATGGTAGAAGCAAGACAAACGTTTCTACACTTCTGACATTTGCCTTAGCTCAGGCCAATCAAGCCTTGATCTAGCCACTGTCACAACAAAAAGCAACACAAAATGAGAGTTTTCCTTATCTGCGTCCTCTCTCTCTCTTCATGCATGAGCGAGAATAGCCTAAGGCCCCATTCGTCTACCAGAAGGAAATAAGGTGCGTGTGGCTTGGAAGACTCGTGAGTTCTTCTCAACAATCTGCAACAAAAAATCATATTGGCACTTGTTAAAACAAGAAGTTTGATTCAAAATATCACGAGAAACGTAGGATGCTGAGGACGAAAGTATATCTGCTCGACAATCTGCAACAAAACGTAGGATGGTTTTTCCTCATGAGGCAAAAACACTCCAACACAAAAAGTATAACCTGTGATTCTAGAATCCATCAACGAAGACATCTAGCAACACGAGGAAGGTGGCACGTTGGACACACAACAGTGATGTGGACATCGAGTCATATTGAGGAGGAGGTGCTAGGGACCCGTTGTCCTATCCACTTGGTCCGATCACTCAAGTGAGGGCAAAACAATTCAAGCAAGTTGTTGGTATCATGATTCGTGATCTTTGGAGTGGAGGCGATCTTGGATCGAGACTTGAAGAATCTTGAACTACTTGGCGCAACATGATTATTTGGAGTGGCGTTGACCCGAGCCGTTAGCTACGCACGTGACTAACGACACTTTTTTTGCATTTTGAAGTAGTCATGATGAGTTTTAGGCATTTTTTTTTTATTTTAGGCAATTTTCATGATTTAATGATATTTTGTGATATTGTGTTTCTTAGGGTTAGCACCATATATAAGGGTGCTTAGGGTTTCGAGATGGGCAGAAATTACATTTTTCATACAATGAGAGGATTTTTTCTTCTTTTAGTTCTTTGATGACTTGACCTTATCAAGGTTTTCTTGTGGCGGTCGATTCGACTTATCGAACAAGATAGCAAGTTCTCTTGCTCGTGGCATCTATAATATTGGTTGATTGACACAACTTCATCAATAGGTCACGTTTATATCGAGGTTACCAATCACGGGTTCGATTGGGGGTCGAGGTTTGCAATTCTCACCTTTCGGATCTTCGTAGAACGATCAATTCCGTAACGATTCACATCATCTAGTATCGGAGCTTGTTCTATAAGGTCTAGTTATCTTAATTTTACTGTTTTCATTCGGCAATTTGAGATTTATTGAACTATGGTTTTGGGTTTTAACCGAATTAGGGTTCCAAGTTGTTCTTGTTACGGTTTTCAGTTGTTTGCATTTTTCAGTTAGTCCCGATGTGCTCTGATTGTAATTGAGTTCGTAAATAAAAAAAAAAACTGAAGTTTCGACCAAAAAAAAAAGTAAGAAGCCGAACCAAAAAAAAAAAGTTTCGACAAAAAAAGAAGCCGAACCAAAAAAAAGTTTCAAAAAAAGGGTAGCAAGCCGAACAAAAAAAAAGAATCAAGAAGACGACTTGTTTGTTAGTTAGACCGAATTGAAAAAAAAAAATCAATAGCAAAAGTTGAGTTTGAATTTGAAAATTAGTGGAAAGATGTCAAATTGTTTTGATCTTACTTGGTGGGTTGGTCGATTGTTGTGAGGTGATTGAGAGACCGGTTCCTAGTCCGATAAAGAGCTTGTGAGAAGGAAATGAGAAGTAAAAGGCAAGAGTGTGTGAGCTTAATTGTGGGAAGAAAAAGTCAAAATTAAGTTAAACACAAGGGGAGTGATAAACACCTTGAGCAAAACACTTGATGGGGTGTTTTGTGAGGTTTCTTTATTTCTAACGTTTCCTTGCGGGTTTAAATCTTGACACGCGGCCAAGAAAGCATGAACCAAAATGAGACTAGTTCCAAACAAAGAGATGATGCGATTTTGGAAGGCATACGAGCAGTGAGATTGCAACTTGAAGCACTTAGTACCCAAGTTGTGGGGTGTGAGACGAGACTTGATGGTGATCGAGAGCAACTACGTAGGAGACCGCAAAATTAGCGAGATGAATCTAGGACGCGACCTAGATGGTAGCGGCAATTTGATGATGAGTATGAGGCCGACATGGAGGATGATCGAGATGGCCGGTTTGGGAGGTGGAACGGAGGATGAAGCCGAGGGTTTAGATATCGAGAAGATGATGAGCTTGGCAATATCAAGATGAAGATTCCATCTTTCCAAGGAAAAAATGATCCTGATGCGTACCTAGAGTGGAAGAAGAGAATAGAAATGGTATTTGACTGCTATAGATATTCCGACCTCAAGAAGGTAAAAATTACGATTGTTGATTTCACTGATTATGCTATAATTTGGTGGGATCAACTTGTGACTAGTAGGAGACGCAATGGTGGGAGGCCGATAGACACATGGGATAAGATGAAAATGATGATGAGAAGACGTTTTGTATCAAGTCATTACCATCGAGATTTGTTCCATAAGCTACAAAATCTCACACAAGGCAATAGGAGCATAGAAGAGTACCATAAAGAGATGGAAATTACCTTGATCCGTGCTAAAGTGGTGGAGGATCGTGAAGCCACAATGTCACTATTTTTTGAGGGGTTTGAGCCGACATATAGCAAGGGTGGTGGAGCTGCAACATTACGTTGAGTTGGAGGAATTAGTGGACAAAGCCATCAAACTTGAGAGCCAATTAAAGTTGGACCGAAATTACAAGAGTGGTGGAAGTTTAAGCTTGAATTGGAAGCCCAATTGGAAGAGAGATGAGAAGCAAAATTGGAGGAAAAACAACACCAAGGCCGAAACTTCAAAGAAGAAAGAGAAGAATGGCAAAGTTGGTTCAAATCTGGCTTCGGGTAAAACTGAAAACCCTAACACTAAGACTCATGATATTAAATGTTTTAAGTGTTTGGGCAGGGGTCATATGGCAAATCAATGCCCTAATAAGAGGGTGATGATCATGGCTGGACATGGTGATGTTGAATCCGAAAGTGAGAGGGAGGAAGAGGATGATGAAATGCTACCATTTGAGGATTGTAGTGATGTTGAGATGCCAATAAAGGGTAAATTGAGGGTGGTTAGGCGTTCTCTTAGTGTTCAAGTCAAGGAGGAGGAGCATCATTAACAACGTGATAATTTATTTAATACAAGATGCGTGGTGAATGGTAAGATTTATAATTTGATTATTGATGAAGGTAGTTGTGCGAATGTGGCAAGTTGTACCATAGTAAAGAAGTTGGGGTTAAATACTGCAAAACACCCTAAACCATATAGATTTCAATGGTTGAATGATAGTGGTGAGGTGAAGGTGTCGAAGCAAGTCCGAGTTCCATTTGAGATAGGGAGATATAAGAACGATGTGGTGTGTGATGTTGTACCTATGCAAGCCAATCATGTTTTACTTGGTAGGCCATGACAATATGATTGAAAGGTACATCACGATGGGTACACTAACCTATATTCATTGGTGATGAATCAAACGACTTACACCTTGGTACCAATGACACCTAGTGAGGTGTATGAAGATTAATTAGAACTACAACGTGAGGTCGAGAGGGAGAGAAAAGGTAAGAGAATCGAGGGCTTGTGTGGAGAGTCCGAGACGCAAGGAAAAGGAGGTCGAGAGGAGTAGAGTGGTAAAAGCCGAGGGAAAAGAAGAAAGAAAAAACAACAAGACACAAGAACTTCTATGCAAAGTCGAGCGAAATGAGGAGAGCTTTAGTTTTGGATCGACCATTGCTTGTACTTTTGTACAAGGAGGTTTTGTTTTCTACTAACGATCTTGGCCCGATTGCGCCTAGTTCTGTTGTTTCTTTATTGTATGAATTTGAAGATGTCTTTTCTAATGAGCTTCTTGGAAGGTTACCACCAATTCGAGGCATAGAACATCAAATCGATTCAATTCCTAGTGCGCTATTGCCTAATTGACCAGCATATCGAAGTAATCCCGAGGAGACAAAGGAACTTCAGCGGCAAGTTAGTGAATTATTGGAGCAAGGGTATGTGCGAGAGTCTTAGCCATGCGTTGTCCCTATTTTGTTGGTGCCGAAGAAAAATGGGTCATGGTGAATGTGTCTTGATTGCCGAGCAATCAATAACATTACAGTAAAGTATCGACATCTTATTCCTAGGTTAGATGACATGTTGGATGAGTTACATGGTGCTTGCATATTTACTAAGACCGATTTGAAAAGTGGTTATCATCATATTAGGATGAAAGAAAGGAATGAATGAAAAACTACATTTAAAACTAAGTACGGGTTGTATGATTAGTTAGTCATGCCATTTGGATTAACTAATGCACCTAGCATTTTCATGCGACTTATGAATCATGTTTTGCGTTTTTTTATTGGTCAATTTGTAGTTGTCTATTTTGATGATATTTTGATATACAATCGAAATCTTAATGACCATATTGACCATGTGCGAGTTGTTTTGTAGGTCTTAAGGGCCGAGCAATTATATACTAACATAAAGAAGTGCTCTTTTGTGACTAATATATTAATGTTTTTAGGGTTTATTGTTAGTGCTGATGGTATACAAGTTGATGAGGAAAAGGTAAAAGCAATCCGTGAGTAGCCGACACCTAAAACCGAGGGAGAGGTGCATAGTTTTCATGGCTTAGCAAGTTTTTATCGACGATTCATGAAAGACTTCATCACCATTGCCGCACCTTGACCGAGGTTATCAAGAAGCACGTGAGTTTCACATGGGGAGAAGAGCAAAAGAGAATATTCAATATGTTAAAAGATAAGTTGACTAATGTTCCTTTGTTATCTTTAACAAATTTCGGTCTTGCTTTTGAAATATAGTACAATGCTTCCGGTATAGGAATTGGAGTTGTGTTGATGCATGGAGGGCATTCCATAGTTTATTTCAGAGAGAAATTAAGTGGAGCAACATTGAATTATTCTACTTACGATAAGGAGATGTATGCTTTGGTGTGAGCTTTGGAGACTTGGTAACATTACCTATGGTTGAATGAGTTTGTGATCCACAACAACCACGAGACCTTAAAGTACTTGAAGGGGCAACAAAAGTTGAATAAAAGACATGCCAAATGGATGGAGTTCATCGAGACCTTTCCATATGCGATCAAATACAAGAAAGGTAAAGAAAATGTGGTGGTCGATGCACTTTCTCAAAGGTACGCAATTCTAACTACTCTGGAGCAAAGTGTCTAGGTTTTGAACGTATCAAAGACTTATATACTGATGATGATAACTTTGGGAGTGTTTAAAACTTGTGAACACGCTGCATTTGATAAATTCTATAGGCATGATTGCTATCTTTTTCGTAAAAACAAGTTATGTTTGCCTATATATTCTTTGCGTGAGTTGTTAATGCGAGAGGCGCATAGTGATGGTTTAATGGGGCATTTTGACATTAATAAAACTTATGAAATGTTACATGAACATTTTTATTGGCCACACATGAAACAAGATGTCACACGTATTTGTGATAGTTGCATTGCATGTAAACAAGTTAAGTCTACAACTAAACCACATGGCTTGTATACACCTTTACCTATCCCAACGCATCTTTGGGTTGATATTTCTATGGATTTTGTGTTAGGATTACTTAGGTCTAAGCATGATAGGGATTCTATTTATGTAGTTGTTGATCGGTTCTCAAAGATGGCTCATTTTATACCCTGTTATAAAATCGATGATACATCGCATGTTGTTGAATTGTTCTTTCGTGAGGTTGTGCGTTTGCATGGCATGCCTAGGTCCATTGGTTCTGATTGAAACACTAAATTTCTTAGCTTGGAAAACGTTGTAGAAGAAGTTGGGAACGTGCTTTTTATTTTCTACTACTTGTCATTCACAAACCGATGGTCAAACTAAGGTAGTTAATAGGACTTTAGGGGTATTGTTGCGCGCTATCATTAAAAAGAACATAGAGTCTTGGGAAGATTGTTTGCTACATGTTGAGTTTAAATATAATAGGAGTATGCATTTTGCTACTAAATTTACACCGTTTGAGGTTGTCTATGATTTTAATCCGTTAACTCCATTAAATTTAACCCATTTGCCTGTTGATGAGCGTGTGGATTTAGATGGTGCTAAGAAGGCTGAATTTGTCAAGGCATTGCATGAGAAGACGCGGCTGAATATTGAACACAAAACCGAACAACATACAAGGCAAGCCAACAAAGGGCACAAGAAAGTAGTGTTTGAGCTCGGCGATTAGGTTTGTGTTCATATGCGCAATGGGGGTTTTCCCGAGCAACGACGTTCGAAGTTATTACCACGAGGGGATGGACCGTTCATGGTGTTGGAGAGGTCAACGATAATGCCTATAAGCTTGATATTCTAGGTGAGTATGGTGTTAGTGCTACTTTCAATGTTTCTCACTTGACTCTTTTCAATGCAGGTGATGATATGAGGACAAATCCTTTGAACGGGGGAGGGAATAATGTGAATATTGAGTCATATCGAGAAAAGGGTTAGGGAGCCGTTGTCTTATCCACTTGGTCCGATCACTCGAGCCAGAGTGAAGCAATTCAAGCAAGCTGTTGGTGTCATGATTCGTGATCTTTGGAGTAGAGGCGATCTTGGATCGAGACTTGAAGAATCTTGGACTTCTTGGCGCAACACGATTATTTGGAGTGGCGTTGATCCGAGCCGTTAGCTACACCGTGACCGATGACTCTTTTTTCGCGTTTTGGAGTAGTCATGATGAGTTTTAAGCATTTTTTTTTTTAATTTTATGCAATTTTCGTGATTTAATGATATTTTGTGATGTTGCGTTTCCTAGGGTTAGAAACATATATAGAGGTGCTTAGGGCTTCAAGATGGGTAGACATTACATTTTTCATACAATGAGAGAATTTTTTCTTCTTTGAGTTTTTTGAGGACTTGACCTTATCAAGGCTTCCTTGTGGCGATCGATTCGACTTATCGAACAAGATAGCGAGTTCTCTTGTTTGTGGTCTCTATAACGTTGGTTGGTTGACACGGGTTAATCAACATGTCATGTTCATATCGAGGTTACCAATCACAAGTTCAATTGGAGGTCGAGGTTCGTAATTCGCACCTTTCGGATCTTCGTAGAGCGATCAATTCCGCAACGATTTACATTAGACAATGTTAGCAACTAAATGCAAACGATAACTTCTATGAAAACTCAATAACTTCAATAAAAAGAAGAACTTGATCTTGGCTCCTCAAACATAGCAGTCACCAAAACTCAAAGCAACTAAGAATAGCAAGCAATTGGCGGACAACAAATAGAAGACCAAGCTAGCTAGACAAGAGTTTCCTAGTCACTCACTCACTCCTCAAAGACATGAAACCATAATAGCACAAAATGCATAGCGGGAGCTTCATCCAGGAGTTTCACGGATGGTGCAAGATCCCAAGTACGTTCTCCATGCAACCAGGGACTTGGGATTATCTACACCTCACTAGAAAACAACTAAGAAATAACAATAATAACAACCTCTCTTTGTATTGCATAAATTGAAAGGCTTAAGCAACCGTGAAGAAAGACCATAAACAAATCAAGATATAACAAGTACCAATTTCCAACTTCATCAATCATCAAGAGAATCGGATACCCAATTCGGCTCCATGGTCGAATTTGACAACTCTACATTAAATTCACAATCAAAACAACACATTAAGCTGGCAAACATTCTGTTGGATGATGCCTTTGTAGCACTGGTATTTATATGCTTCACTTGTTAACCCCTATCTCTCAATACCAAAATGTACTTTAAATAAGTTATCAGCTAGGGGGTTCTATTATGTTATCTTCTCAAACACAAGTAGCAGATTTTGGACTTACCAAACTAACCAACGACATTAATACTCATGTATCCACAAGAGTCATGGGGACATTTGATTAAGGCCGGGATCGATGCACATTCCAATTAATATCACGCCAAGGATATGTTATGGTTCTTTTAGTTGTAAAAATTGAACTAATGTCATAGACGACATCTTAGCTCACTTTGATTTGGAAGTTCACGATGAGCATGAGGACTTGCTAATTGTGCCTACTTCATTGACAACCACACAGGAATGAAATTTCAAGATGGTCAAGGAGCAGCAATTTGCTTCGGTGAGTGCAAGAACCATGAGTCGCTTACATATTACACAACTCTACGCCTCGGGCAAAGAAAAATCAACACAAGAAACTCAAATACACAGCTAAACAAGAAGCTGCTATAAAGCTAAATAAGGATTTTCTCCATTACTACAAGCTATTTATCATTCCCACAATAAGTCCAAAAGTCCAATCCTCCACATCAAAGAAACAATAATCTTCAAATCAGTAAATTCAAGGAAGTACAACTTATCTCCAAAACCAACTTCGGGGCGAAACTAAGTGCATATGACATGAATCCAGAGTGGCTGAATATTAGTAGGCTTCAAAGCACCCCTAGAGACCTACATTTAAGCCAATCAGAACAATTGCTTGTTTCAAACAAAAGTGCACCCAGTAATGGACTGAAATGCAGATCAAGTACGGGGCTTCATCTCCACACACAAAACCCAAACAATCACAAGGCCGAGAAAGAATCGCAAGAATGTAGCTAAACACAGTCGAAGAAAAAGGAAACCCAGCAACAACCAGACAAAAATAGCAAAGGAAATCTCATATTGGAATATCCCAGCCCATATTGACAGCGAAATCAAGTGGAGAGAGATGATCGGACCCCAAAAAAGAGGCGAGAGAGCAGCTTACCGCAGAGTTCGTCGGTGAATGCGATGAGAGATACGATCGAGCTCGAATTCTAGACCCCTTGCATTCGCCGCCATGGGGTGATCTGCTGCCGGGAGGGAGGAGAAGCTCGGAAGTTGGAACGGGGGTCTCTTCAAGACCGAGCGGCGAACGCGAGAGAGGGAGATGAGAGCTTAAGACCGAACGGCAAGTGAGAGACGTGAGCATTGACGCAGTCGAGCGCGAGAGAGGGAAGTGAGAGAGAGAGAGAGAGAGCGAGAGACCGAGCGGCCGGAGCACCGATTGGTTGTTTGTGTCCATGTTGGGCTTGTTTTTGTGTCCGTTTTGTGTTCAGGCTTGTTTTTGTGTCCGTTTTGTGTTCGGGCTTGTTTCCGTGGTCGGGCTCAGGCTCAACTTGAGCCCAACACGAAAACAACAATAGCGCACAACACCAGAGATTGATTGAGGCCCGACCCGAAAAGGTAAAAATTTTCGGGTTAGGTATCTTGTTTGGTATGGACACTCCTACCGACCAACTAAAAACTTGGTAAAAATTAAAAGGTTCGAGACTGAATTGATAAAAGTTTAAGGTTTTTAATTTTTTTGACAATTTACCCTGTATTCGGTATTTGAGCTTGACACTTTAGTCTCACCCACAACATAAACGTGTCTAACGTGCTCTTGGCTTGGGCATGTTACTCAAATAGGAAGCACTCCCATAAATAGTCATAAAAAGTTATCCACTTTTTTTTAGAGGTAATCCCAATGTCTATAGAAATCCGAGTTGAAAATGTCAATGTTATTGGTGCTAGGCCGGATAGGTGGGATAGGGGTCGCAGAATGTGTTATAAATTCTAGAGTTCTAAAATTGATGAGTACAGGGTAGTTCATGTTCAGATATGAGAAATAATGGAAGTAAGATTTAACTTTGTATTTGTACTTTCTAATATTTCCTAAAATTCTGTTAATACTAGATATAAACATACGCTTTATTACGTAATGCACTAGTGTTTTTGTTTCACTAGAGCTTTTTGTATCAAATATTTATGTGTTAATAAGTAGACCGTGGGAACTTTTATTTAATTTTTAAAAAAAAGGTTTATATCACAAAAAAACTCAAAGCGATATAATTGTGACAAATTTATCCCGGATATTTTTTTACTATCAAAAATCCTAAACTTGTACACTTATGATAAATTTACCCTCGGTTAGTTTTGTTAAATTTTATCATCAAATTACCGAGTCGGGCGACACGTGGCGGTTGACTGGTGTACATGTCACGCCCCGATCCTCAAGTACGTAATATCTCTACCAAAATGCCTCGGGTCATTAAGGGCGACGTCTTAGGCACGTCATCGACTCATACCTTTTATCTTTTTGATCGGCGCATGCTGAACGTACAACTACCAAACAATAATTCAAATATAGGAATGAAGAAGCGGGAGATCAACAACTGGCCAATTCAACAAAAGACTATTTCATTTCCAATAGCGGATAATATTTAACCATACAAAACTATACATGCACAACCCCATACTTCGGGACGACTCCCTAAGACCAGCAAAAAGATAGGTGGGTCGGGGCAAGGTTAAAGTCATATCTATCGCAAAAGAGGGGTCACGTCACCCTCGTCCACACATCCCCCAAAAAGGTCTCCACGACTATAGTAGCTCATCAAAAATACTCGGGGCGTAGGCACGTAGTTCGGGTCGTCAAAGATCGGGTCGTACTCATGGTCTACTATCTTCCTGTCAAGTGTATCAATATCCATCAGGTCCCGGGTTTCGATCCTATGGGTCGAGGTAGGTGGCCCCTCAAATTATCGGATCGACCCATAGAGAGCATCACCATGGAGAACGAACTAGGCTTTGAAGCGGTGGGGCACTAAGTGCTCCAACCCCTCCTCGACCCATATGGTCATCACAAGATGCTCCCTGACCCGATCCATCTCCGGGAATGGATGGTACTCGATATCAAATGATTGGTCGAAGAGGACTCTGAATCGAACAGGGCGAGTCTCCATTACTTTAATCCTGAAAAGTTCAACAATAACGGGGTGAGAAATAAATCTTAGTGAGTCAATACCTAAACTTGGCTAGAGTGTTGATTTGCTCAGGATGACCTAAACTTGCAGCACAAGTCGATAACATATCAATAGCGAGCGATCTACACTACGCTCTGACTAATCACAAGAATAGGCACAATTCAACAATATATCCACAATAACCCGTAAGCTTATCACACCTTGGTTTATGCATGATGTAATGCTCGACGTGACTCAACAGTCATTATAACCAAGATATATAACTAGAACACCCAAACAACTTGCCTGCACTGAAACCACATGTGTTTTGATTATTAATGGCCATTTGGCCTAGCACACTAGGCAGTTGGTGCTCTACTAGCATGACCCGGCATCATTTCATTACTTCGGGAACGACAACTAATAGGCCGTATGATTCCAATCGACATGGCACGGCATAACAAGCATTCTTGTAAAGAGCGTTGGTCCATCACAAGCTACGACCGGCATCAAACTAACTCGACATCACCGATTGACGTGCATCCGGCAAGTCGTGTAATTCTGAATGACACTGCCCCGAACTTATCATGAAACTATCATATGACCACACGACCATAACGGACAACCAATCAATTCTTATCTTTTGCATTTAGTCAAATGCTCACACGGTCGTGCTCAAAGACTTGGCCCAAGACCATTTTCATGCTCAAATATGCAGTTTGATTCCACACGTGGTCACATGAATGCACAATTTATCTACAAGACTTTGTATCTGATACGGGGTAATCAATTCTCGTTTATAAATAATATATACACAACCAATGCATACAGCAGGTAACCAACAATCACCCATCAATCAATCGATAATAATAATTAATTATTCTGATTATGGTTAATTAGCCTGACCGCAATTAATTAATCCAATTACAATTAATCAAGTCCATCTTAATTAATTAACTCAATACTCATCAGTCTACTCGGCCTCAACTAACTAATCCGTTCGCGATCAAATCAAGTGCAGTCTACCATCAACTAGCTATAGTCTATTTTATCCAACCGGAGTTAACTAACTATGATCATTTAACTTAACCACGGTTACTAACCTAACTCAACTATAGTTAACTAACTAATCCAAAATTAACACTAATTAATATATCCATAAATGTAATTAACGACCTAATTGAGGGTTAGGGGTTAACTCATAACAACGGTCCGAGACGACGACGAAGGGGGCGACAACGGCGACGATAGTCCTAGGTACGGCGCTGGTCGGGCTCGGCACGGCGAGGTTCTCGGGTCAACGGTGGCACAAGACGACGAGCTTGGATGGTGGTCGAGGGTGGTGTGGGCTTGGTGGCAGGAACTCAGGGCACACGACAATGGCGACGCAGAGGATGGCGAGTTTACGAGGGCTAGTGGTTGACGACGGACCGGTGCATGGTCGGCGATTCAGCGGCGATCGATGGTTAGCGACATCGAACGGAGCGACAACGGTGGATGGTGGTGGTTGGCCGAAGCAAAATAGGAGGAGAGGGGGCGCCGGGGGGGTTGTCGTTCGAATGAGGGGGTCAGGTGTGTGTGTGTGTGTGTATGTGGGAGAGAGAGAGAGAGAGAGAGAGAGAGAAGATGAGTTGACTTGAGTGAGATGTAAGGATGAGTGATGTGATAAGTGGGTAGTGAGTTGACTTGAGGGGATTGGGTTTGTGGGAGTTGACAAGTGGGGCCTACGAAGGGTCAAATCAAATTTGAATATTTGTGTTATGTAGTGCATAATTCAAGGGCATTTTTGTCATTTGGTATTTTAGAACTTGTTAGTCATTTCGCACAAACAACTAAAGGTATCTTCATATTTTCACGGCTAGGGTTCGGTCAAAGCTAGACTCGGGCACAAAAGGTCTCGATACTACTATTCGACGACTAAAATACCGGAGCTTAACTACTCTAACCACTATCTCAAGAATATCTAATTATCGTATCTTAAATCCTCAAAAAAATCCAAATTTATTTTCCAAGCTGGAATTCTTGAATTTACTTTCATTGAATCCAGTTATCTTACAAATGTTAAAATTTCGAGACATCACAACTCTCATCTCCTTAGGAAATTTTGTCCCCGAAATTACACTACTGTTGTAACCCTACAAAAAGAAAAAGATAACTACTCTTTGTAACGTCTTCACTTTCCCAAGTCGCTTCTTTCGTCCCATGGTGTTGCCAAACCACTTTGACCAAAGCGATCATCTTGTTTCGAAGTGCCTGCTCTTTCCTATCCACAACCTCCATCAAGTGTTCCACATACAATGCTTGCTCATCCAACCCGATCTCTTCGTAACTCAACACATGAGTGAGGTCAGGCTCATATTTCTTCAACATCGACATGTGAAAAACGTTATGCACTTGAGTAAGTCATCGGTGGCAACGCAAGACGATACGCCAAATTTTCAATCCGTTCCAATCTCAAATGATCCAACATATCTCGGGCTTAACTTTCCTTTTTTACCAAAATGGGATATCCCTCTCATGGGTGACATCTTCGGAAATACGTGATCTCCCACTTGAAACTCCAAAGGTCTACGCCTTCTATCGACGTAACTTTTTTGGTGGCTTTGAGCTGTTCTAAGCCTTTCTATGATAACCTTGATGGCTTCTAACGACTGTTGCACTAACTCGAAGCAAGTGATCTTTGTTTCGCCCACTTCATCCTAACCCATTGGTGTCTTGCAAGATCCGCCATACAACGCTTCTAAAGGTGTCATCCTAATTCTTTGCCGATAGTTGTTGTTGTAGGTAAACTCGACCAAATGCAATTGCTCCTCCCATTTGCCCTTGAAATCCAAAACACGGGCTCTCAAGATATCCTCAAGCTCTAAATTGTCCTTTCGGATTGGCCATCCGTTTGTGAATGTTAGGTCGTACTCGACTGCAGCTTTGTTCCTAATGCATTTTACAAGCTTTTCCAAAATGTAGTAGTGAACTTGGGATCGCGATCCAAAATGACATCACTAGCACTCCATGAAGTCGCACTATGTGTCGCACATACGCTTCTGCATATATATGCAAAGAAAAATCCTTTCTTATTGCAATAAAATGCGCCGACTTTGTCATTTTGTCCACCACAACCTAAATCAAATTGTTTTCTCTCTAACTTCTTGGCAAACCCATCACAATAGTCCATCATTATGTGCTCCCACTTCCACTTTGGAATTTCCAACGGCTGCAACAATCCTCCCGGCTTACAATGTTGCGCCTTAACCCGTTGGCACGTCAAATAGTTCGCCACGTGCTTGGCTATATCCGTCTTCATACCACTCCATTAGTAGTATTGCTTCAAATTCTGATACATCTTCGTACTACTCGGATGAATAATGTAATCAATACGATGTCCTTATGACAAAATCTCCTCCCTTAGATCTTCATCGGCGGGTACACACAAACGTCCTCGAAACCTCAATATTCCATTATCGATTACTTGAAAGTCAACCCTTCTCTTAGTTGATCCTTCTTGAAAGATCTTTTGAATGGCGAGGTCCGTCGATTACGAAACCTTAACTTTAACTTGCACTTTTAGCTCTATCCTCAAAGTAGCTATAAAACTCGACGGACAGCTTAACCCTAACTTGAAATCCGAATCTCTCACTTGTTCAAAAAAAGGCTATTCCTGGACTTGTAATTGAATAATCACCGATTTTCTACTTAGCGCATTTGCAACCTTGTTGGCCTCACTCGGATGGTACGAGATATAATAATCATAATCCTTAAATAGCTCCATCCAACGACACTGCCTCATGTTCAACTCCTTTTGAGAGAACATATACCTCGGACTTTGATGATCGGTATACACCTGAACCTTTTCTTCCACCGGATAGTGTCTCCAAATCTTAAGGGTGAAAACCACCGTGGCTAATTCCAAATCACGCGTCGAGTAATTCAACTCATAGAGCCTTAATTGATGAGATGCATAAGCCACTACTCTTCCATGTTGCATCAAAACACAAGCCAAACCTCTTAGCGAAGCATCACTGTAGATCTCGAAACCTCCAGGACTAGACGGTATTGTCAAAACAGGAGCCTTAGTTAACTTATGCTTAAGCTCTTGGAAACTACGTTCACACTTATCTGTTCACTCAAACTGCGCGTCCTTCTTCAACAGTCGTGTTAAGGGCGAGGCTATAGCAGAAAACCTTTCCACAAAACATTTATAATAGCTTGCCGGACCCAAGAAACTCCGGACTTCTATCACTATCGTCGGCCTAGGCCAATCCATGACCGCTTTAATCTTAGACGAGTCTATAAAAACCCCTTCACCAAAAACCACATGGCCTAAGAATGTCATACGAGTCAGCCAAAACTCGCACTTACTAAACTTCACATATAACCGGTGCTCCCTAAGGGTTTCCAAAACAATCTTTAAATGCTGTTCATGATCCTCCGGATTCCTCGAATGCACTAGAATATCGTCTATGAATACGATAACAAACCGATTTAAGTACTCCTTGAACACCCTATTCATCATATCTATAAAAGCAACATGAGCGTTTGTTAGACCAAACGGCATCACGGTAAACTCATAATGTTTATAACGCTTCCTAATGCCGTCTTCGGTATATCCTCTTTCTTAATCCTCAACTAGTGATATCCCGTCCATAAATCGATCTTGAAAAATACCAAAACTCCTTGTAGCCGGTCAAACAAATCGTCTATCCTCGGCAATAGGTACTTGTTCTTGATTGTCACTTGGTTAAGCTGCCTATTGTCAATGCACAACCGCAACGATCCATTCTTTTTCCTCACAAACAACACGGGTGCTCTCTATAGCAACACATTGGGGCGAATAAATCCTTTATCGAATAATTCTTGTATTTGCACTTTAAGCTCATTAAATTCTGATAGCGCCATTTTATACAGTGCCTTAGAAATCGGCTCCATCCTAGGGGCTAACTCAACCACAAACACTATTTCCCTTTCCGGCGGCGGTCTTGACAACTCTTGTGGAAAGACATTGAGAAACTCACACACTATAGCAATGTCCTCCATCCTTAGTTCCTCAAATGACGTGTTAACTACAGTCGTCAAATAGCTTTGACAACTACTCTCCAATAAACGAGTCGCTTCCAGCAACGAAACTAATATAGTCGAGATTCCTCCTTGACCTCCAACAAATTCAAAGCTAAGTCCACCCAATGAGTTAAACTGGATCGCCTTACGATAAAAATCCATCGTGGCCCTTTGCTTCATGAGCCAATCCATACCAACAATCATATCAAAATCAAACATCTCTAGCGCAATCAAATCTATTCTATCCTCACAATCACCTATCACCAACTTATAGTCAGGACAACCTAACGCAGTCACTACTCTATTCTTTAAAGGCATAGATATCCTAAAAACAGTTCCCAATGGTTCTGGACCCAAACCAACTACCTCAATAAATTGCTTAGCAAAAAAAGAATGTGTAGCTTCATGATCAAACAAAGCATGGGCAATATGATCGTGCAAGAGGACCCGCACTGTAACGATTGGTGAATCCTTCGCCTCATCATGGGTGATAGCAAACACATTTCCTTGCGCCTAAGGTAGGTTATGGTTATTCTAGGGTGTAACTCCTCTTTGCCGACCTCTCTACTATGGCGGCACCCGCCTCAACATCCGCCTTTGTGGACAATCCCTCACTTGGTCACCGTATCGGCCACACCCAAAGCAAGCTCCTCCACGAAACGGGCACGGGGGAGACCCATGCCTTTGATGGCACAAACGGCGCACTTCTCCTCGGTTGGGCACTAGCTTACCAACAGCTCCTCTCCGATTAGCTGGAATGGGGTACTTCCCTCCCGACATCGACATCTTCCCAAATCGACTATCATTCCTATTTGAGGGTGCGAACCGCGATCTAGTTGTGGCATCCCTCTCTACCCAATTTTGCTCCACCAATTGGGCTCTCTCGTATAGCTCTTTGTAGTCCTTCAAATTCAGGGGTATCAATGAGTCCTTGATCTCGAGCTTCAACCCATCCCAAAACTTCCTTGCCCTATCAATAGGGTCTTCCACCTTCCTTGCCGTGTACCTTGATAGCTCGGCAAACTTGGCTTCATACTTATCCACGAAACACTAATTCAGGTGTAGACGTAGGAACCCCGCCAACTTCTATTCCCTTGCGCAGTCCAAGAAGTACTTGCAGTTGAAGGCTTCTATAAAAGTATCCCACATCGAGCCCATACTCTCGGGGAAAATCCCACCTCGAAAGGCTTCCCATCAAGTGTTGGTGTTCCCCTATAACCGGTACACGGCTAGCATGACCTTGTCTTCCTTTGAACACCTTCACGGGCGAAAGCCTTCTCCAAATCCTTAACCCACAAGGTGGCGGTCTCGGGATCGCCAACTCTTGAGAACTTAGGCGGCTTTAACTTTAGGAACTGCTCCACCAACTTGTGCACCCGACGTCCTCCGTTCCCGTTTCCAACTAACGAGTCCTCTCGTGGAGCAACGGCTACGGTGGCGGTCCGGTTCCTCACCTGCTGCCCAACCAAGTCTTCTAAGGCTTCCAGGACCGGTAGGATCCCATCCACTCTTGGGTTCCCCCGAACAGCCCTTCCACAAGGCACCCTCCTACCACGATTGCTCATTTTGCGGGTATCGTATGGAGCCCTACTCACTCCAAAGCAACATGCGATGAGAACACAACCTACAGCCTAAAGCTTAGGTAACAACCACATGCATGGGGTTTTCAATCCTACTAACTATTCCAATTCCCAATACTCCTTATCACTCTAGGTCATGACAAGATGAATCAGGCTAGTCTTGCTCTGATACCACTTTGAGCGGGGATGTCACACTTCGATCCTCGGGTATGCAATATCCTTACCAAAATGCCTAAGGTCATTAAGGACGACGTCCCAGGCACGTCATCGACCCATACCTTTTATCTTTTTAATAAGCACATGTAGACCATATAACTTCTAGACAATAATTCAAACATAAAGATAGGGAAGCAAGATAGTCAACAACAACAACCAATTCAACAAAAGATTATTTCATTTCCAATAGCAAATAATCTTTAACACTACAAAGCTATACAGACACAACATTATACTTCGGGGCGACTCTTTAAGACCAGCAAAAAGATAGGTGGGTCGGAGCATGGCTAAAGTCATATCTACTGCAAAAGAGGGGCCATGTCACCCTTGTCTACACATTTCCCAAAAAGGTTTCCACGACTACAGCAGCTCATCAAAATATTCAAGCGTATGCGCGTAGTTCGGGTTGTCAAAGATTGGGTCATACTTAGGGTCCACTACCTCCCCGCTATCTATATCGATATCCATCGGGGTCCCAAGTTTCGATCCTATGATCGCGGTAGGCAGCCCCTTGAATCCACGGATCCGCCCATAGAGAGCATCATTAAGGCGAACGAGCCAGGCTTTGAAGCGGTGGGGCACTAAGTGCTCCAACCCCTCCTCTACCCATATGGTCGTCACATGATGCTCCTAAACCGGATTCATCATCGGGATTAGATAGTACTCGATATCAAATGACTGGTCAAAGGGGACTCCAAATTGAACCGGACAAGTCTCCATTACCTTTATCCTAAAAAGGTTCAACAATAATAAGATGAAAAATAAATCTCAATGAGTCAACGCCTAAGCTCGGCTAGGGCATTGATTCGCTTAGGGCGGCCCAAACATGCAGCACAAGTCGATAACAAATAAATAGCGGGCGATCTATATCACGCTCCGACTAATCACAAGAATAGGCTCAATTTAGTAATATATCCATAATCACACGCAAGCTTACCACTCATTGGTTCATGCATAATACGATTCTCGACACAAGTCAATAGTCATTCTAACCACAACATACAACCAAAACACCCAAACAACTTGCATGCACGTAAACCACACATGTTCCGGTTATTAGTGGCTATTCGGCCTGGCACACTAGATAGTTGGTGCATGCACATTAGGCGATTCGTACTTAGCATACTAGGCAGTTGGTGCTTTACTGGCATAACCAGACATTGTTCCATTACTTTGGCAACGGTGATTGATAGGCCATGTGCTTCCGATCGACACGGCACAACATAATAGGCATTCCTGTAAGGAGCATCGGTTCATCACAAGTTGCGACCAAGAACTAACCAACCCGATGTGACGGATTGACGTGCATCCGACAAGTCGTGTGATTCCGTTCGATATGGCACGAACTTGTCATGAAACCATCATATGACTACACGAGCACACCAAACAACTAGTCAAGTCTTATCTTTTGCATTTAGTCAAATGCTTATACGATCGTGCTCAAAGACTTGGCGCAAGGCCATTTTCATGCTCAAATATACGGTTTGATTCCATACGTGGTCACATGAATGCACAATTTATCCATTAGACTTTATATTTGATATGGGATGATCAATTCTCGTATATGAATAATATATACACAATCAATGCATACAAAGTCAACTAACAATCACCCATCAATTAATCGATAATAATTAATTAATTATTAATAATTAATAATTATAGTTATGGTTAATTAGTCCAATCCGCAATTAATTAATCCAATTACAATTAATTAAGTCCATCTTAATTAATTAACTCGGCAATCATCAATCTACTCGACTTCGACTAATTAACCCGTTCGCGATCAAATCCAATGCGATTTACCATCAACTAGCCGCAATCTATTTTATCCAACCAAAGTTAACTAAGCGTAATCATTTAACCTAACCAGGGTTACTATCCTAATCCAACCACGGTTAACTAACTAATCCAAGATTAACACTAATTAATATATCCTTAAACACAATTAATGACCTAACCGAGGGTTAGGGGTTAACTCACAACAACTATCCGGGAAGACAATGGAGGCGGCGACAATGGCGGTGATGGTCCTAGGTATTGCGCGGGTCGGGCTTGGCACGGTAAGGTTCTCGTGTCAACGTCGGCATGGGACGATGGGCTTGAATGGCGAATGAGGGTGGTATAGGCTCGGCGACAACGGCTTAGGGGCGCTCGGCAATGCCGACACAAAGGATGGTGGGTTCGCTAGGGCTGGTGGTTGACGGCAGGCTAGCACGGGGTTAGTGGCTCGGCGACCATCGATGGCTAGCAATGTGGAACGGAAGAGCAACGGTGGATGGTGGTGGTCGGTTGAAACAAAACATGAGGAGAGGGGGCGTCGGGGGAGTTGTCATCAAGAGGGGGAGGAGAGAGAGAGAGAGAGAGAAGATGAGTTGACTTGAGTAAGATGCAAGGATAAGTGATGTGACAAGTGGGTGGTGAATTGACTTGAGGGGATTGGGTTGGTAGGAGTTGGCAAATGGGGCCCACAAGGGTCAAATCAAATTTGAATATTTTTGTCCTATAGTGCATAAATTCAAGTGCATTTTGGTCATTTGGTATTTTAGGATTGGTTGGTGATTTCACCAAATGACTGAGGGTATCTTGTTATTTTCGTGGCCAGAGTTTGGTTAGGGTTAGGCTCGGGCGTAAAGGGTCTCAATACTACTATGCGACGACTAAACTATCGGAGCTTAACTACTCTGACCATCGTCTAAAAAATATCCAATTATCATCTCTTAAATCCTAAAAAAAACATCCAAATTTATTTTCCATTTTGTAATTCATAAATTAACTTTTTTTGGATCCAGTCATCTTACGGATGTCAAAATTTTGAGACGTCACAATACCAATTTGGGATTTTACTCTCTATTCAAGTATATCGACTTAGGGTTTCTTGTGATATTAACCTAATTTAATGAAAACTAACATTTGGTAAATTTATCATAGATGCACCGATTTGAGATTTTTAGTGGTAAAAAAATTAGGTTGGGGTAATTTTTTGTACAGATGTATTAGTATGAGATTTTTTATGGTATTAACCCTTTAAGAAAAAAGTAAAAGATATCTTGGAACAAGTGGAATCGACAAATTCCAAGTTCCAAAATAGTTGTATAACCATATAGGCTAGGTTTTAGGTTTAAAAAACTTGGAGTTGGTGCATGTCGGGTAGGCTCCAAGGAGGAGCGAGCAATCTACCTACATGGAATCCACACACGCCTAATTATTACACAACTAAATTAAATGTTAGTGAAACTATTAATCTAATTAAGCACACTAATAAGTTTGGGAATCGCCAACTAATAATGGATTTTGACTTGGCAATTTTAGAAGATTCCAAGTGGAAATGTGAGGAAAGGAGTTAAGTTTATGTCGAAAAATTTTATAAGGACTAGCTTGTACTAAAACAAAGTATGGGGACTAATATTTGCTCATTTCTATAAGTACTAGTAGGGGTAATTGGTTTTCAACCAAAAAAAGGAACCAACCCCATGACTCTTGGCTCCAAAACTTCGGAATCGAGAACCGGCTTAAAGCACAAATCTGGCTCAAGCCCATCACTTCCTCTTTGCCATTCTCGCTTTCCTCTTCCACAATGGGTGGGTTTGGTTTAAATTTCTCAAAATTCATTGGAACCCCAAATCTCTTTGGAAAGAATGTAGAGCGTTTAGCAACCATTCTTAAAGGGCTTTGGGATAAAAGTTGGCATTGGGAATGCTAAAAGTTCAATCTTGGTCCAGTGTTAAGCTTTCAACATTTGGCCAAATGCAAAGCTACAATTTTTTTTCCAAACCTACCCTCACTTATTTTTTAAAATTCCAATTTTACCCTAATTTTTTTTGTTATATTATTTTTTAAATAAAAAAAATCTAAACCCAAGGTTACGAGGCCACCGAGGTGGGGCAACCCTCGACGGCCATTGCGTGGACCTTGCGAGCCCATGCGAGGGTCACGCGACTCAATGCGATCGTCTCTTGAGGTCATGCGACCTCATGCCTCGTCGGCAAGGTCCCGCGAGCCCAAGCGACGACAGTTGGGCATTGTATGACCTAGGGCGGCCCTTGGCCAATAGCCCACGCAACCCTCGCTTGGGCTTACATGGCCTAGGCAACAACCACTGGTGGTCACGCGACCCCAAGCGGCCCTCGCCGGGATTTGCTTAACCCCTGGTGACCTTTGCCCGCGGCCGTTGGAGAGCCAAATCTAGCTCATTGGCGATTGTAACCCTAGGGTTTGAATTTTCTTTCATTTTTTTTTATTTAAATCAATATGGTAGAAAGTACATTTGCAAATTTATTTTGCCAAACACTAATTAGCTCGAAGCTATTTTTCAAAAGATTTTTTTATCAAATGCCATTTGCATTTCGCCAAAGCCCCTTAAGCCAAAGGTATTGCATTTCCCCAAAGTCCATTTTCAAAGTTGAACCAAACCCACCTGTATCGTCCATGATCTCCTTCGCAAGCACAAAAATCATATCTCTGCAAAATAATCTGTCTGTACGTGATTCCACTTGTGCCCTATTGCTAATTAGCTCTCAATTTTGATAAATTCTCCAACTTATGCCCTAATCAGACACTAGCAAAAGATTCATCATAGAAAATGAGAAGACGGTAGAAGAAATTACCTTCTCACCTGAAGGTCGAGGTATCGAGGATCGACGTTTTATAGTAGAACCAAAACAACAACGAGAAGGGTAGACAAGCGAGAGGGGAGGGAGAGATATGACTAAGGCTTGCCCCAGGTGCTGGAGATCTCAGTGGCGACGCGGTAGGGTAGACAAACGGCTGTATAAGAATTGAGCAAAGGTGGTGAAGCAGACGAGAGAGAGAGTGAAGCATCTGGGAGAAGCAGTCAACCTGCTTGCTCAGCTTAGAGCACTCGGATGCAACAGCTTCTCGATTCACTTCTCCGGAACAGCCATTCTCGGAGCTCGCGATGGCAATTCTGCAGAGGATGTTCGTCTCTTTGCATGGTTGTGTTAATACTTATGTTTTAGCTTAAGATACCAGCTCAACCCAGACTGGTTGAACTGGTTCCCAGCTAGAATCAGTGGTTCCGGCCGGAATTGGGAACCAAACCGGTCCTTGGCCAGTTCTAGGTTCTCAAAACTGAGAACCAAACCGATTCTCTCTAGAACCGGCCTTGAAACGATTGGCTCATGCCGATCAGTTAAGTTCTCAAGTTGAATTGAACTCAATGCTCACCCTCAGGACCAAAAATTTAATTTACTTAAAAGAGGCTTGTATACACAAGCGCCACAGGTCAACAGCCGATACAGACAATCTTCGACAAGTTTTGACCAGAAATTTGATGGAAGGACTTACATTGTCACCGAAGAATAGTAATAAGACAAAAGGTGTAATCAAAGAATTAAGGATCAAAAGTGAACTCCAGCAAAATTATTGCAACCTGAATGGATAAATAACGTCATATAGTCATTGAAAGCCTTCAGTGCCAACGCAGTCGGACATTCACTCAAAGAACACATTGACATTGCCATAACAAGTGAGACAGCATTTAATGGTTCAAAGAATGGAGCACGAGTAACATTTCAAGTTCATATGCATCAAATGAGTCGCCCATCAAAGCTTTTACCATAAGGAGTTATTAGCAGATACAAAGTATACACATTAACTTATTCTGGGACGTAGGAGTGACAAAATGATCATTCATGATGTCAAATCGAGCAGTACAGATAGTGATACAATATCAAGAAATGCCTCCTATGCACCAGGAGAGGAAAAAATCTACCCGATATTACCGGTTCTGTCGCCCTATAGTCTAAAAGAGAAACCTCTATATGTTTACAAATTCCAATTTCATAAAAGATATCACCTCCTAGTAGCCATAAGGATCATATTCTCAGTCTGGTTGCTAAAAAATTTGCCAAGAAACCTCCACCGCCCAATGCATTAATAATTCAGATGGAGTAATATATAACGGACACCTGCAAGTCATAAAAAACAATAGCATAAAATTTCTACAGGCCTATATTCGTCACTGCTAGAGGATGATGAACTGTAAAGAGATGAAAGCAATGAATGCTTTTTGGTGCTTCTTTTGCATGGGAAAAATGAAAAGGTCCTGTCATATTGGAGAGTTATCTTTCTTATGTATAATAATTCATTCCATAAGGGGAATTGCTCATTTGCAGGAACACAATATAAAAATGTCATAATTCCTCACTTTGTAATTCGCTTGTATGCACTCGAGTTTATTTCTTTAACTCAATTACTGACACAGCAGACAGTCAGACCCTACTTTCATGAACCAAATTACTCTAACATTCATACGTATTTTACTGGAGAAGAGAACATGAAATCTATGACTCAATCCAATGTTTGGTTTAGCTAGAATCTGGGGAACATCACAAGATCAATCAAGCAAGGTAGACAAGACTCCTTGAGTAATAGCAACAATTTAGACATTTGTGCTAGACAGGCAAATTTGCAAATCTGTTATAGAAGGTAAACTGATGTAAAACCCATATTGTTATCCAAATACCCATTAAATGGATCAGTTTAGTTATCGATCCCTCACTTGGTTTGGTTACAGTTTCAGTTTGGCCGAAGATTACCTGACTCAACAAGTTAAGATTGGACGGCTACAGAAGTGGCATAAGTTCACCATTACCCACCCGTCAAAGCACAAGAACAAGGTGCATTTAAGTAAAAGGAGGCATTTACTGTGGTTGAACCATTTCAAAATTTGTTTACTTCCATCTCGTGAAGTAAATGGCTTCAAGTAAATCTTAAGGGGTCCAACAATTACAATACTAAGACCTCATTGCCATGCTAGGGTCCTTGAAGTTTGCAATGCTACCAAGACCTAAGGGAAAGGTGAGTGAGCTCTAAAACCAAGGCTCAATGCAACCACCGTGCCTCCCTATATGTGTCCGAACCTATCAAGGTGAACTGTCAATTACTATAGATGTCATTCTATGCAAGTAAATATGTAGCAACCATAAAATGGCATCCAGTAGGTGATGTTCCTAGATGTCAACTGCTGGAAAATGCTCAGAAACTCCAATGAAAAAGCATTTTGTCAGATGATTTCGAATGTACATTCAACAGATCAAAATAGGGAGCTAGCTCACCTGTTATCTCATCACCAAAGGAAGGAAAGAATGCCTCATCTCCAAAATGTTCCTCCAATATGGCCATCCTTAAATTCCGGAATAGAAGAAAAAAGACAATTTCACTGTACATCTCAGCCAGTTTTAATGCCAAAATTTTCAGCCAAGAACTCATCAAGTCTCCCCCAGTTAGGAGTGGTAGATTCGCTCAAGTCTCCAGTAGGCAATGATCGAATGCATCCCAGGATGTGTTGTGTATCCCGACAAAGCCTGTTGTTTGAAAATAGAGAAACAATCGGCACCAGTTTGTCCATGAGACAGAAAAAAAATTATTCACTACAACAACCAGGAACTAGACGTAAATAACATATCAAACTTGACTAAGAAGCCATTACCTCTTCTTTGCATCCGGAGAGCTTACTTCAGAACTTTTTAATGCGTTGTAAAATGCTTCCGATATTTGTGAATGGAAAATAGAGACCACTTGCCTATAGCAAGATGTGAAAAATCAAGTAGTTCAATACATGATATGAACGTTCTCAATTTCTGATACTACAAAAAGGGAACAATGAACCTCAAAAGAATAAGATGCAATCCCCAAATGAAGACATCGGGTAACAGGGCCAATTCCATTCTTTTGTTGAACGGGTTAATGATGAAAGAATAGCTACTTATATACAGCTCTAGAAAGTTAATCAATGTGCCTACCCCTCGAAGATTCCAACATCATTAACCTAAAAATTCAGACATGGCAGAATATGACTCCAGATAACTTTCATGTTACAGCTCATAGGTCAACTGTTGTTCTAATGTCTTCCATCAAACTCTAGTTAGAAGAACAGAGGAATAGTTTAGAGCTTGGACACAGAGCATGTGAGGAAGAATATCACAGTGCATGATTTTAGCTACATTCAAGATAATAAATGGGAGAAGTTGAAGGAAACAACTTCATCATGAAGATATCTTCCCAACATTCGAGACTACTTGTGAATATTATTCACAGGAAGCATATAAGTGTGACAGCAATCTTTGAACATATTCTTAAACTAGACTGGCCTCCATTATTTCCTAGGATCCAAGAGGACACAATTCCATCATGCTACCTAACATACAAAACTAAACCTCAAGTGTAAGCGCACAGTATGGTGAGCTAATACTACTGAACTACACTATACTGATAAGTCAAAGCACATCGGTAATTCTGGGTTTGAGACAAGCAGGAGCTCGTAGGGCAAGAAAGGAGGAAAGGAAAAGGTGGAACAATAGAAAGTAACAAAAGAATTTCAAGCAGTAATATTCAACCTCATTTAAGGAATTAAGATATAATAAAACACAAGATGAAAGATATTGCATTAACATCAATATTAAGCAAAACACTGTGTAAACTCCTTGCCTCTTGTGGTGCACTTGGAAGGAACAAAATAAGAGAACATTCGAAGGATCTGAATCTTCTATTGATTCCTTTTTTTTCTTTTTTTTTTTTTCTGATTTTAAGAATTTGTGGACTTGATGTTCTAATATTTTTTTGAATTACTGTTTGTTGTTATTCACTTTTTCCCCCATTCTTGTACTTGAACACTTTTCTGAATTAGCACATTATTCCATCATACAAGAAAATTTGCCATAAACAGGTGAAATAAACATGAGTACACTAATAATTCTGAAAAGACGAAACTTTACCTGAAAATTGCTTGAACATTGGGTTCATGCAAAGTCCGAGTCAAGACTCGTTGAAGAAAGCCAACTTCCTATAAATTAGTTGAATCGTCAGTTAGTTAGATCGACAGTCTATTTAATTGTGACAAGTCATGAAATGAGCACTATTGCTTGGAAAAAGAGAGTAAACTAATGCACACTTCTCAAATGAAACTATTCAGCTAGGTAAGTTTGATAAATGAGAGGCCAATCTGGACAGGAATCTGAAAGAAAGATCCAAATAGACAAATGAGTCGGATAAATAAGGACTTGCATGACAAAGTATCAATCAAATAATAGAACCATAACTTTTTCATCCAACAAGACTGGACTCCATTATTTCCTAGGATCCAAGAGGACACAATTCCATCATACTACGTAAGATACAAAACTAAACCTCAAGATCTAGGGCAAAGTATGGGGTACGCAACCACTTAGAGGTGCTTTGGGTCCAGAAATTAAGCAAAGACAGTAGCCACTTATCCTGGAATCTTCTCATTAAGTCCTTTTGTTCAGAAACTCATTGGAGGCAATATTCTTAACTCAGATGATTGAAAAAAGAGGCAGGATACCAGAATAATAGACAAGTGATGATAATATCATAATTGCAAAAAGTCCACGTTGAAGTATGTCCCACATCGGTTGACAATGGGCCTGAGATGCTCTTTATATTCATGCGGTCTCCCTCCACCTATTAGCTTGATGGACTTTCTAACATCGTATCAGAGCAAGGTTATCCGTTTTGCGAATGCGCGTGGTCAAAATTCCACGTGAATGTATGTAGTCAAAATTTAACGTGCCGCTTGTACTCCAGCTTGCACGTGAGGGGGTGTTGAAGTATGTCCCACATCGGTTGACAATGGGTCTTAAATGCTCTTTATATTCAAGTGGTCTCTCTCCACCTATTAGCTTAAGCTTGTGGTTGGACTTTCTAGCAATTCAGTAACAAGACAATTATTTCAATCGAAAATCGTTATCTAGATTTTACGAGGTCAAAGAAATGCTAGAGCCTTTGACAAGATTAGATGACTATATTTATTGCCAATATAGATGGCAGTATTCCATAACTTCTGGTGCCATGACACATGCATTAAAATGAACTTTTTCTTGTTACTACACATTTTCAAAGCATATCCCCCCTGATTATTTGGCTCAGAACCATCGTCTAAATCTCAAACCAATAACTTAACTTGCTTGAAACCTGGATAAAAACAATTAATGCCACAAGGATCACAAGACACGAAAGTTCTTTGAACTATATGCAGAAAAACCAAACACATCACACGCTTAGTCTCAATTGCAAAATCCTTTTGTCCTGTCAAAACTAAAATCCAACAACCAACATCTTGCAAACACTCAATAAAAATTTAGCATGTCAGGATACAAAATCATAGTGGTGATCCAACAGTTATCTCCTGCAATAAAAGAAGTTCAAGGGTAACGACTTTTAATTCTTAAATATTATGCTTAATGCATGAAATAGTTAAGACAGATTCATTTATCTAATTCACTAGTTTAACACCACATAACCAAGTAAAGACACGACCCAGCTTCTGGAGCTTCTCAAAGTAGACCGTTAAGATAGTGGTTCACCAAAAGTGCAAATACCCAAATCATCAAACTACACTTGTCCTTCCATAAGGTCATGAACACGTGCAACTTGATGAAATAATATACATCAGGGGTTACAGTAAAAAGGGTGCCTCATGCAAAAGGCACCCACAGTGCAATGCACCAGGATTGGTTTTATAGTTCTCATACATGAAAGAGGTTCAGCATCATACACATCCTTTTTTCCAAATTGCTATATTTTACAACATACAGGATACAACAGTACATGAGTCCAATCAAAAAGCATGTTCAAAAGAAATTAAATGTAAGAAGACAGTCACGATATCTCAGGAATGAAACTCACTTTTGTAAGGGATCGCGCAAACTGACTTGGCTGAGCATCGGTATCATCAACTTTATTCCAACTCTGGAACATATTTTGCAACCCACGCAAATGGACCAATAGCCTTTCTCTCATTATCTGAACCAGCTTGGAATGAATTTCATCTTGATGAACCTTATAATCCTGAAAGAAAAGATATAAAGGGTCAACTAATTATCAAAGTCCACTGGTGTTTTAACCAAGATAAAAAGAAACAGGATTAACGCACATTTTTATAATCTCCAAGCACCATAAAAGAAAACCAAATGGCTCAACTACGAATATCCACCATTTCTCGAAATAAAAACCTAACTAAACAGGAATTGACATCAAGCATGCATTCCTCATCTCATAACGAAAACTTAAGTGCTCACCTAGAAAAGGCAATCGTCTAATCATCATTGCTGTGGATTCAAATTTCAATTATAGGCAAAAATCGTTTTGATTAGCAATGGATATACAGATTAAGAGAGTTCTCTAAACCAAGGGCTTGAATCATTCACAATCCTGCATCCTCCTGTTCCTCAGAAAAGTAAAGGCATTTGAAATTCTATCTTGTGGTTGAACCAGATAGTAATAATAAGAATTCAAATATTTAAGACTTTTATACACTGATAACAGGAAGGAATAATCCTTATCTCTTTCATCCGCTATGAAAGCACTTAAAACCATATAAGAAAACTGATTGCTTAAGAGTACATAAAAATCTCACTTAAGTTTAGCTCTTCTAAAACTGAATTAGACCTCCAAATTGATTTGCATGAATGGCAATATATCATGAAACCCACAACATTAATGTGAAATATGTCACCATCACCAATGAAAAAAGTAGAAGATATTGTACTCACCTGTGCCACTCGATCCATCTCTAACAACAACAATGCCTTCCGAGTTTCAGGTACTTTCATGAAGAGAATACGCCTGATTTCTTCGTTACACAGACCATATGAGCATATGAGTACATACGTCATTGTCTCATGCCAACAAAATATAAATATTATGTCAAAAAGAGATACTTGTGAAAACAATGAGAGAGAGAGAGAGAGAGAGATGAAAGATGCTAGGTTCTATGTATAGGCACTCACGCCGTCAAAATCGTGTTTCTAGCACATAAAAGGATATAAAAGATCATATCATGCGCATGCAAGGACGTAAAAAATTATGTCGCAGTTAGCTAGCACGATACAAATAGATACAAATGGCCGAGAGTTATGCCGCCACACATTCGTAGTGATTTATATTTGAATTACTAAAGCCTGGTTGCTCCAAAATGTCCATGAGAAGCTTAAATTTGGCCTAAAATACTAACTGTAGAAACCGAGCTAAGGCTATTGGTCTTTCTTCTATTTCATGAATCAACTATACTTTAAGAAACTGCATTTATCTAACTGACAATTCTAAGCAAAACACCAGGTGTATCCCACTTCCTAGCAACAGTTTTTGACTATGTTGCACCGACACGACATGTGACATGAGACACGACACGACACGCCAACACGTGATTTCTTAAAAAATAGAGAATTTCGACACGTTGGGACACGTTATACATTAAATGTATATTTTTTTATATATGCATATAAATTATCATGTATATATAAAAATATCGACGGTGAGTTTCTTCTTCTTCTATTAGGGATTCACGATAGGTTTTTTTGGGCTGATTGGGTATATTAATTTTGAAGTGGCTGGATATATGACTTAAATTAACATATTTTTTTTTATAGATTTACATGTTAACCTCTAATTTATTGAGAATGCTTAAAACTAACCCCGTGTGTGTCGAAATAGTGTGTCGAGATGCTGGACTCTCATGTTGCTGGCGTATCCGGAGTGCCGATCACGTGTTGGTCATATGTCGGAGTGTTGAAGAGTGTCCGACACGACAAGACACGATACGACACGACACGACACGACACGGAGGCCTCCAAAGAGTGTCCGTGTAACATAGGTTTTTGAAGCCTCCAATAATTCTTAGAAAGTCAACCCACATGCCTATCATCACTGTAAACTGAATAAATTTGCAATACATTTCTCCCTCCATATATTCCCTACAAAATCAAATTACATATCCATCATAAGATAAGAGCGCCTATTCTGAGAAGGCTTCCTCTTTGTTTTTACTGATGTGGAAGCATTTGGTATCATTTTCTTTATTAAGAAACTTAACCTACCCAAGACTCACATGGACAGTAACTCAAGAAAGTAATATCAAATAAAATTTTTAAAGATCACAATAATGTACAGAATAAAAGAGAAAGAAACATAAACATCACAAGAACATCAAATTATAGAAGCTTCACCAATTATGTATTCCCTATGAAAGCAGGACCAAGCCTCATATAAGTGTTTTTAAAGCAATTGTTTCCCCACAAAGATAACAGAGGCATAGTGCACAACATAGAAGCAGAATAATGGAAAAGATAACATAACATCAGTAATTTGCAATGACATGGAAGATAGTGCTGCAACATTACTTTAAGAACACAACTTGCTTATGCAGTGGCAGTAGATTTGTCATCCTCACCAGGAATAACGGCATGTATGAAGCTGATGACTTGACTTGCCAAGGCCAAGTGCTTGGAAGTTATAGACTTCAACCCTGACACCTGCAGGATCACATAAACAACATACTAGAAAATAAGAGTGCAAAGTTTATTTCCCTCTGAAAATAAGAAGTAGGTCATGGAACCTGTAAGCAAAAGCTGTACATGTCACATGAAGATGTACAAATCAGGACCCCAAAAAAAAAAGTGCACTAAGGCAACAGGTCACACTCATGCTGCTCATAGGAGATTAGAGGCAAGCACATCTGATGTGAGAGGACCAGCCCATGGGAACTGACGAAAAAAAAGGAAGAAATCTTTTAGGCATAAACTTGAAAATTAGAAAAAGATAACCTATCTAACTTTTACTTTGATTGTATGAATTATATCATTGTTACCTTTCTTGCATTTGATAGATGTCTCTGTAAATGTTAATTCTGTTCATAGTTGTGCAGACTAGAGTAATAAATAGAACAAAAATTCTCTTCACTAATTCCTAACTTTTTGCTTTTTGAACTCTTCTTCTTCCACTTCAATTCCCTCTGTTCTGCTAGTTCAAACTAGTTCTGACAGCTTTTTTTCCTTGCCACCTAATGAGTGTTCCTGGAGCCTCAATTGCCTAGGTCAGAATACTAGTAGTTGCTAACCTTTATCTTAATAACACAAAGTGGATGAAGTTTCTAGGACATCAAAAAATTTACAAATGTGTAAGATGAAAAAGAATCAGCAAATCCAGCTTTGTGACTTGTGACATTTGCCTTGCCTGAGACCAGAACGAAGAGAATGCTTATTTTGATATTCATAAAGCTTAGGTAGCGTAGAAGCTGCTGAAAGAATGATTATCATGAACAGGTATTGAAAAGAGGATTCTGATTGAAATGCTCGTCATCTTCTCTTGGACTGAGTGGTGAGACAGGCAGACTGAGTGGTGAGGCAATCTAGAGTCTTTGAGAGAACAAAGAGACAAACATGACAGGACTTGTCCAAATATGTGTTTCTTGTTCAAAAGCATTACAATGACGATCCTCACAAGACCACTAATCCAACCCAAACAAAAAATTGGTCAAACGGACCAAGAGTAACACCTATTTAAGAATTTGTATCCGCATGGCGTTAGGTATTGATACCTGCATGGCATGAGCCCCAAGAACAAGCTGACATGTCCTTGTGTTGAAATGCTTTAGTATCTCAACAACACGAAGAACCACTTCTGAAGAAAGTGTCGGCAGATAGTTATTCATATCAATATACTCCGACAACATCTTCACCAATATTAAGCCGCTGTGCATAAAAAAAGTACCGTCAATGCTTGGTTTTAAAGACATAAAACGGGGATCTTTCATGACTACAACAAAACCTGTTCTTATTTTCTCATACCAGTAATGAATCCAGATTATTTGACATAAAGGTCACAAGCATAAGCAAACAAAATCTGAGATATTGCGCACTGAAGAAAAATGTTGCAGTAGAAAAATTTAAAAAGCAATTGGAAAAGCCTAAGAAAGTCACTGACCAGTTCACCATGTGATAACCAACACCTCTGTATATAAGAGATTGAGAACTAGATTTTCCACGCTCTTTAACGGTGCTGTTATTGACCTGAGAAGATGAATTGATGTCTGCTTTGTTCTTTTCAGAATTACTTGTTAGCTGAGAAGATATTCCTCGGTCGGAATTTTCTGAAGAAACACCTGCAAAATCCCCAGCTTGAGTTTCCTGTTGTGTCAACGGTAGTCCAGCAGCTGCCTCATTTGAAACATCATTTCCAGCAACCATGCTGACTTCAGAAGCATCTATGCTCTCTGCATGTAACGAATCAGTGCAAAATAGTGCATTTATTATTGCCTGAAATTCATCAGGTACATCAACTTCAACCCACGTTTCTTGGTCAAGCACTGCTTTAATTTTTGCCATCTGCAACAGCAATTATAAGTGAACGTTTACTTCAGAGAAAAAGAACAAGATAGAATGCAGAGGTTTCAAGAAAGATCGAGATAACATAATAATACTAACTCGGGATTCGTGCTGAAAATCAACAAAGGACTTAGCCTGTGATTGTAATGTGCCCCTGATGCTATATCCCAATCTTCCACCAATCTGTTGAAGCATACACAAGATACAGCATAATAACAAAAGGCAACTACGACATAATAACAATGTATAATACAATCAAGCAGTTCACCAAAGACTATGGGAAGAGTATATGCACCTTCTCTGTAGCAGATATAAATTCCTGCGTTAAGCTGTGTATGCTCAGAAATTCCTGCAATCTTAATCTCGGATGAAGAAGTGCCCGCACCCCAAGGAGCTTGGCCCATCTCGCATGAGCAGCATCACAAGCAGCAAATATAGCTTCTGCATTTTCTCGCAACACATCAGCTCTGTCAACATCAACAAACATAAACCATTAATCTTTCCTAAACAACAGAGAAGCAAGAAATGTTTCAAAGCTTTCATTTGTTTCAGCAGTAATAAGGCTTCTTACAATTTACTAACAACAAATGAGCACTATAAAAGTCAAAAAGGAAAGAGAAGATCAAACAAAGATTTATCTTCTTTTCTATAGTCATAAAGAAGACGCTCAGATACCACAAATTTTTTTCATCTAGAGAGTAGATCTCAATTGAAATATGTTCTCTATAAGTAGTCCAAACCCAACTTAATATAGCAGATAATAGCAGGGCCCGAGAATCAATGTGTACCTATTATCTAGGAATGCCAAGACATATGTATGGTGTCATGACTCCTTCATGTCCCCATGAAATTGTCACTTGAAAATAAAGTTCTTTCACATATCTCAACAGAAGCCCCAGGAGAGAGAGTACAACTCTTTTCTAGATAGAAGGGCGTAGAGCTTCAAACTCTCCTCTCTCTCTCTTTTCTCTCACTCTCCATGAGTCGTTTCTTTTAATCTTGGAATCACATAGGATAAGGATGATGACAAAAACTAAGATTGACAGATCTATTTGGTCCTTCTAAACTGCAATTCCTGCAAAACAATCACTTCCACTGTACTACATAACAAGAGGAAGTATTACACTGTACCAGATACCAAAGGAACATGATACAAAGAACGTATATACAGAGAAGTCAAGACATGATAAGACACTCAAATCCCCCTCCTTTTATCAAAAACCAGTAATGTCTCTTCTAAGATGTATAAGACTCATGGTCCAGGTAATCTAAGGAAAAATTTACTCTTAGAGGCCTCAAAGTACAATAATCAACACATAAATGATCAACATACACATACTCAAAATCTGGAAAAGGGAATTAAATGAAGCCGCAGATAGATTTCACATGCTAACAGAATCTAGCTGGAGCATGAAAATTAACACCAACCATTTACTCATGTGTCGTGGCAACTTACCGCCAGGTCAAAACCCTTAAAGACACGCTTGAGGATGGCAATGAAAACTAAGAAAGCATTTGGTTAGGAAAAATCCTTCACTTTTCATTTTTAATTTGTACCCTTCCGAAGCTTGTTTAAACCATTTTCAATTGAAAAATTGTTTTCCTATATTTTTTGGGTTTTGGTGACTGTCAAATGCCACTTAAGCTCAAGAGAAAGTTCTATAGGACAGTAGTAAGGCCAACAATTGCTTTATGTACAGAGTGTTAGGTGGTCAAGCACCAGCATGTGCACAAAATGTGTAGCAGAAATGAGAATGTTTGGTTTGATGTGTGGGCACACAAGAAGAGATAAGATAAAAATTGAAGCTCCTAGGGAAAAAGTAGTTGTTGCTCCAACTGAGGATAAGATGAGAGAAGACTGTCTCAGTTGGTTTAGCCGCATTGAACGAAGGCCTTCAGATGCCCCGATTAGGCTATGTGAACAAGGACTGGAAACATTAAATAAAAAGGCTAGGAGAGGGCCAAGAAGATATGGAAAGAGACAATAAGGAAAGATATGGAACATCTAGAGCTCTCAGAGGATCTAACAAAGGACCAAGCACAATGGCATAAACTTCGCAAACAACTTCATATAGCCAACCACGTTTACCGGGATATGACTTGATGGTTGTTATAATTTTAACAAACAAGTCCTTCACAAAACTTTAGTTTTCTTCTTCTTCCATTTTGAGATATTGAAAACAGCAACTTCTTTTGCTTTATAGTGTTTTGGAAAGCTATTTCTTATTAATTCTCCTCCAAACAAGTAAATGAGGGAGGCTGCCAACTATTTCTGAACAAATTTTCGTTTTCTGAGAAGTTGAATACACAGAACTAGCATTCAACAACTAATTGAACCCTGATTGTTTAAATAAGTGAAATAAATCCAATCTTAAAAAGGTTAATGAAGATTAATATAGTTCATAAACTTCAACTGACACAACACAATAATCTCAAGCTACTTCTACAGATGCAAAAATTGCGAAGTGAACAACAAAAAGTCTGGTTCAAGCTAGGGCAACAACTTTATGATGATGAAGCAGAAGACAAGTTAAAAGTTACCTGAAGCTTTTCGACACTGCAGATGGACTGAGACATTCGTTAGCCTTTCCTTGAAAAGTAGGAAGCTTGGTAGTGCCATTTCTCTCAGCTAAATATGGCAGAATGGAACCAATCTGACCATCAGTATCCTCCGCAGTTTCTGCAGCTGCTGCGTCAAGAGCTATTGCTGCAGCAACAGAATTTGCAGCATAGTGATCATCAAGATTGCACAAAATCCATTCATTAGCTTTTTTAACTTCTGCAGCTCGCACTAAATGTACCTGCAATCACTAAAAGATGCAAAATCACATTACAAAATACCTAAAGAGTGGGTGATCTAAAGCACAAAATTCATCAAGTCACAATTATACATGAACAACACCAAAACATAAACAAGCACATGCACAATTTGGGTGTACTGGCACGTGTATGTGTGCGCACTTAAGAGAGAGAGAGAGAGAGAGAGAAGAGTCTCCACGGATATGATGCTGGCAATAGACCGATTTTATATTATCCTTCAATTTGAATTAGCAAAAGTAATGTCTCCTTGCATAATATGACTTCCAAACATTCATGATCTGGATGTGAATGAGTCCCTCAGTCTATTAGTGAACTATCTGTCCTGTGACGTGAAAAATGTTCCACTCATAAAATTCTCATTATTGCTTCGACTCATATTCCCAAAAAAGTGAATCCCGCTCTAATAGCTTTGAATAAAATAAATCCATGCATTAAAATATGAAGGCTTCTTAATCAACAACAACAAAAGCACTTCTTCACCCTTTCACTGAATTTGACTGGTTACACTAGTGTTAAGCAGGTTTGCTAATTCCTCGTTGCACAAATGTTAAGCTGGTATGCGTTTATATCAGTAACTAAAGCACATTCACGTATAATACATATGATCTTCCTATCTACAAGAACTTGAACTCCCACTGAATTTCTTTAATATATCAGTTAAACCTCGTAATGTCTCGACATGTTAAGGTTGAGACGCAATTATCCAACAAACTAAAGTATCAAACTGCCTTGCCACCTGTTACGTTACATATAGGGTTTATTTCAGTGTTTTATTTCTTTTAACATAAGTAAGGGTATTATGGTCAAGTAAAATTTATAGTCAATATAACGATATGTATAGGGTTTCTGTAATATAGAAACCTAGAACTCCTTATTGAAATTTTTACAATCTGTTTTCTTCCTCTCTTCTTCTCCTCTCTTCTTCTCTTCTTTTCTTCTCTCTCTTGCTTCTTCTCTTTTGGGTATATACTGCAGATTCTCTAATCAGCCTTGTAACACCTCCAATGAATATTTTTGTAAAATCTAGCTATGGACCAACTTGGGAATGATACACCATAATCAAGCAAATGGCAATAAAAAATGGCGTAGTTTGACAAAAGGATTGTCGGATATACTTCAGTAAAATTCAGTTCACATTACCCGTACTATGCTGAAAATAGCCCCTAGAAGTTGTACAAAGCATTCCGATGACAGGCTCCTCAACTTGCTTGCAAGAGATGAACCTCCACCTAAGTTTATTAACTTAGATCAGAGGATATTTCAAGGAAATAACACATGACAAGGAAATGAATACTCTAACTATTAGCCCTACCAGGAATTTCCCCCAAGTCAATAATTGCTAAATTGCGAGGATAATTGAGACAAACTTCACAAACCCAAAAATAGCCACTACAATGATTTTTAGGAGTAGACACATATGCACCCAAAATATGAAGAAACCAATCTCTATCTACTTTAAGTCCGTCATACCACAGAGCTAGATATAGTATGAAAAAATGTTAACTGATTAAACCATTGTATGTGAGAATTTAGAAATTCTGGAAAGGAAAAACAAGTGATTAGTCTTCACCTTATTGAGGAGCATCTAAACATTTCTTAGGTAGGAACTTACCTTCTCCATCATTTGTCCGCTCTCCTGGTGTGAAATCCAACTCAGCAGGTCTAGCAACAAGAACTGGAAGAAGCTCTGCTACAGTGGTCTTAATTGCAGTTTTCATGTCAGCAGTAAGCATATCACGATATATCCTCAAAACCGAAGGGAGCTTAGCCTGAAAGGGATCATCTTACCGTAAAATACCTATAGAAGTCTTTCCACATGTAACTTTTGAATTACACTATCATTTTAGACAAGATCAATGGAATTATGACGAACAACATAACCAGTAGACAACTAATAAAGAAGTCCTGGAATTCAAAACCACCACTCGCTTTAATAGCTTTTTCTTCATTAAGTTGCATGACCGGTTGATAGGACTAACTAAAGCCTAAATCCCATTATGAAACTAAGGAGCAGAATAATTAGTCTTATTTTGAGTTTAACCTATTTCAATTATAAAAATCCACAATTTTGAAAAGCTTGTATAAACTTCTCTCCTCTCTACCCTAATATACGACAATCGTCACTACCTACTACCATTTGTAACTCTTACTGCCACTTACCCTATTTCACCAATACAGACTATTCTTTTAGTGATTGGTAAATTATGAGAGGACGCAGATTAAATTCATGAACTCAAAAAAAAAAAAAGCACACGCTGCAGCTTAAGTTTCGATTACAACAAAGAAGATAAGATTGTTAACACAGAAACTCCGTACACCAAAGAACAATCAACAATTCCCCCTTTACCACTACACCTTGTGAATAAACTCTGGATGAACAAGATTTCGCTAATCTATAAGACAGAGTGAATGAAGTCACTATAAAGGCCCACAATATTATTTAAATGCCCCATGTGAAGAAAATCTTATGAGTGAAATATTTCCCTGTCTGAAAAAGTAGATGGCGCATCACATTAAGGAAAACGGAAAAGTGTGCATGACTTACTGTTCTGAGCAATCCAATTACAATAGGAAGAAGACGATCTCGCAAGTTTAAAGTCTCTTCCTCATTGAATTTAATCTGTAAACCACAATGAGTCAAGAGAACTTTCACATCGAAGCCACTAAAGAACTTTAAAACCAAACAATAACTCCCAATAAATAAAAATTGCAAAAGTACAAACCAATGTGTTGTAGGAAGCAGTTAATGAAAAAATACACCCATAAGGAAAAGAATAAACAATTGATCATCAAGTCGACAAAAATGAACTTCCTCTCAGCTTTTCACCAGTCAAATTGGGCCAGCAATCACAGATGCCGATCTATGTTGCTCGGACTTGGGTGTGAGAGTGTGGGTGTAGATTTCATTGTCTGCCTTGCCTTTCAAGAAAATCTTAGACTCGAGTGCTCGTCCCAAAAGGATCCAGAAAATAGACATTTGTGGGGGCACGCCATCATGTGTGTGTGTGTGTTTGTGTGTGTGTGTGTGTGTGTTTAGATCTTGAAGAACAGATCTAAGATGCAATGTTTTAGTAAAGTAACATCCCAATTTTGAATTGGGCTGACCAGTTTCACCAAAAAGTCATATGATCCTGCTTTTTAACGTGCATTAAATTTGGAGTAGCCACTCAATACTTATTACACTTTCTACATAAAAACAGGTCTTGATTTCTGAAGAATTGTTTGAGTTCTTAAGTCCCCTTATTATATTTATAGGTATAGGACACAAGTAATTACACAAATATGCCACTATACAAGAACAACAAGGTAACTCGATACCACTATCTACAACATAGACCATTAATCCTTCAACAACAGACTTCAAACAAAGTACACTCTTAGTGAACTTTTCAAGTACCAGTCAACAGGTAGCGGGTATTGGTTCATTTAGACCCAAAGTTTCTCAAAGCAGATGACCCAACATCCTGATCATTTTATGTGAAAAATCCTAGTTTTAGAACCCAGCCCATATCTTAAGATTTAAAACCGAGCCTCATTTCACAAGTATGCAAGTGAAATGAAGCCATTCATGAGAGTTTAGACATAAGAGTCACACAACACCAAGAATGGTGAGATGTGGCTTCCACGCTATACTTGTCCATTGTCAGTCAATATGAAAAAGGAATTTTATGTCAGCGTGTACCAAAGGAAAGGGCTCATTATCATTGACAAAAACAAACCTAAAGCAAACAACGAGTGATACTATGCATGGTAATTGCTAGCAGAATGACTTGCAGAGAGAAGCTTACCTCATCTTCTGCCCCATTCACAGAAATGGAAGCCCTTGCTTTTACTTTTGACAAAATAATTACATCCATGTCTCCAACATCATGGACAGAAGTGCGCATAAACTCTGCTGAAAGAATGCTACAACAGCAAAATCCACAAGTTACAGAGGATGCACTACGCTGCATTTATTCCCAGCATGATACAACTGGTACTTTGGCACTTAGATAAATGTCATGCACATGATGACGCTAACCAGTGTGAGTGAGATACTGGAAAAGCATGGTCATAGTTCATGTGCTCATTAAATGTCGCACAATCAAAAGACATGTAGCATTCATCTTCTTTCCAAGGAAACTGGCATTACAGAAATTCTTTCAATACGTCTAAAGGATAATCCTAAAAAGAACTAGAATAGCGACCAAGCTGAGACATGCACAAATCTCAACATGTCAAACTCCGGCATAAACTTTTCAAGTTGACCAACAACCACATGAAAATGAAAGAGATCAATCCAAGATGAAAAATGAAAGAGATCAATCCAAGATGAAAAGGAAGGCATCCACCCCTGATAGTGTGGCAGTAAAGTTAAGGCATTCAATGAAGGGCCCCATTAAATACCAGAAAAAAGTCTCAGATTTTCACAGTTAGGATTAACCGTGCCTTGACAAAGTGTAAGTTCTGAGAAAACACAATGAGCAGAAGCAAGTTCAAACAGGGAATGATATCATAGAACAGGGCCAAAGACGAACGAGACTTCCCAACAAATATATCACGGAAAGTGCATCATGCCTCTAGCTAAAAGGCCTGAAAAGAGATATGTTAGTTAGGTGTTGCTTGGGCTGATCAAGAAGTTTTTCTAGCATCTACATTAACAGCTAAAAACTTCTACATTAAGTAACTAATCGATATGGAAAAATTTACATCCTGATCATGAGAATCTTTTAACTGATTCAAGCAAAGAGATAGCACTAGCCACGCAAAAGAAATATATGTGACATAGAGACAATCACAGAGTAATGGAAAATAACGGAATAATTAGTCACATGGAAATAGAGCAGAACATCTGCGTCTTTTCATTTGTACAAAGATGGATGCCCATATGTGAAGCATGCAATAAGAATGTCCTTAAACTACCCAGCATAGGACTAATTATCCTAGTATCATCTTGGTGGACGAACAATATGAACCCACTTTTTATATGATTACCCCAAAAACTAGAGTGAGCAATATAAATCGATTCAGGAAGTTTAAAGAAACATTTTAGCAGATATCTATACTAATAGGTTCAACCTCAGCAAGAACTTGACAGCTCACATATGTTGCAGCACACAAGATAAATAACTTAATGAGGAAACATATACTTAACCTCAGATAGGATGCTAGATACATACCGTGATCTATGTTATGACAACTTTCTTTGTATCCGTCCCTCACAAGATTTTTTCCATGGCCTTTTTCATTGAAATAGATTTTAGGCAAATTGTGGATAAGCAATGCACCATGTTGTATGTTCAAATTCACGCATAGATGATTATATGTTTACATTCACACAATAACGTGAGAGTACGTGTGAAGCTACCAAGCATAAACACACATACATGTTTGTCTACACGTGCCCAGAATCAAAGCCTCCAAAGTAGAAGCTAAAATGGCAATTATACTTCACAAGCCAAAATAATAATCAGTTGGCAATGGGAAAGACAGCCTTACAGAATGTAGTGCAAACCGCAAAGCTTTAAGAGAAGAAGACTCCAGTTAATCATTTATATACCTGTTTATGGAATCTATTGAAGCTGCTACGTGGTCCCAAAGGTGACGAAAGCAATGCAGACCAGTAAGTTCATCCCCTTCCTGGTAAACATTTATACCAAATAGAAGCGGAAAACAATTAGTAAAGTTAAGAGTCTGGTTTCAACCAAAAAAAGAAGAGTTAAGAGTGAGGTGTAGTTTGATTACAAGCGCTCCCTAGAGTTTTTAACCAGGGTCACCACTAACAGACATATGGGCAGCAGAAACCATCTCAAAGGCCAAAGAAGAAAAAGACAAATTTGAAAAGGCATTATTTTGGCACAATGCAGTTTAGCAAACTGAAAAAAGCAATCTAGCTGCCCTATATATCCAATAGATTTTCTTTTTTTTGCTGGACAGTAGGTTGGAATAAAATTCTGACTATTGAGAATCTCAGAAAGAGCAATTAATTCTCACGGATTGCTTTTGTATGGGTAAGCATCCAGGTGAATCTGTTGACCATCTCTTTCTTCCTTGTGCTCAAGCTTGGGACCATATCTTTAGCACATCTACGATGGTATTGGTCAAGCCAAAACATGCTATCCAACTTTATAGCTGTTGGAATGCCTTAATAGGGGACTTAATTTCTAAAAAGGCACAGACCATTACACCACTTTTTCTCATGTGGTCAGGAAAGAATGCACCAAATCATTGTTCGAGTGTTCAAAATCTTCAGGTGCTCCACCATTGTTATTTGGCTTTGATCTTGTTTTTTCTGGTTCCGTATAGTCTTGTAATGTTTTCCTGTTGCTTGTTTGTTTTTCTGTCTTTATCCTAGTCCAATTCTGATGAACAGAAACTTTTCTGTATTAATAAAATCCTTTCCTATCTACCCCAAAAAAATAACTGAGAACAGAGCACAACAGAACACAAAACATGCTTCTATATTCTACATTCTATTAGAAAACCAGGGATGCCACATGTTCTTCAATCAGAGACCTCTAAATATCAACAATACGCTTTAGGGGGAAAATGGACTTGTCTAAGGATAAGGAAAATATATGGACAAGGAGACTGAAAGCATGAAAATTCACTGGCATTCAGTGTCACTGATGCTTAAGGCCAGCCAATACAGTGGATATCAAAATCCTGCAATATATAAGAATTCACTTTCCCAAGATTAGTGAACTTACCTATCTCCCCAACCATATATGTGCTCATACTTGCAAAAGTTTTATATCATTAAATCCCTTTCTCTGTAATATTTTCTTTGGCTGTCGTTCTAAGTTTTTAATTACTTCCAACTTCCAGTCGCGACTTTCCCTCCAAAATTTGAAAATAAAAAATATTATCTAAGTGTCAAGATATTATGAAACAAGAACCAATGAATCTACATGTCAGTATTTGAATATCTTGAAAGGTTGCATGTGTGAAGAGTTATTAAAAGTTAAATGGTGAGTTTAGCAAAATTTACAGAGAGTCAAAAGTTGAAATAGTAGTCACTCCAAACAAGCACTTAATATTGATAGAATTACTGATTCATGAATCAAATATTAGTTTGGTGATTGCGCCGTTCTCCAAACTCAAGTCCGCAGAATAAGAAGTCATACATCCTCTTGTTATTATATTCGTTGTCTGCATAAAGCATTTCATAAGGCAGTTTGACTGCAGTAGTTGTGACTGGGAATGTTCAGCTGCAGACTTAGCATATGGAGCAAGACAGTTGGTTTTAACCAATTTGCAGTTTCATGGGCTATCAGTCACGCCTACATTGTCCATTTTTTTTCTGGGAACAATCAAAATATTTAACAGGCCATTCAATCCAAACTAAAACAAGGGAAAGTGGCATCCACATGAGAAAAAGTTTACGATCAGTTTCTCTGCATTGGTAAGAGTGGGAATCTACTCGCTCAGCCACGAATAGAAAGGATAGGCGAGAAGTTTGGATTGACATAAAATGTCTAATAGCATGCTTTGTCTTGAGTGACAGAAGAAAAATTGTTAACAAGGCAAAGATTGGTCTATGATGACTTGTTATGAAAATTGAACCACAAATATGCACATAGGATTTGCCAATTCGGTTAGGTCTGAAAAGCCATCATATATGCATTAACAACACCAACTACAGCCTTAACTGGAGCAAAGTGACCAAAGTATGATAACAGAGTGCAAGACAGTAGCAACACAACCATCAAATCCCTCAAGCAATTATTTAGTGACGTTCTCTCTAAATGCACAACATAAGACAAAGTGGTACAACTTGAACCTTTTGCTAGGTCTTTGATGTGGTTTTTTGCCCTCAGCTTTTGGCTTTTTCTATTATTTAGAGTTTGAAATCAAGACGTTTATTCAATGTTAACCCAATAATGTATCAAAAGTAAACACAGATTATCCATAATTTCAGGAACTGTTATAATTTCTACTGTTTGCAAAAAATTCTTACAGGGTTTTCGGCTTGGCTTTGCCTTCTTCACCTTTTTATAACTAACTGGGCCTTGCATAAGAAAGCTGAACCAGAAACTAACTACTCAGGAGACCTATCACAGGTTTGACCGACTCATCATCTTAAAACGTTCCATAAACCAGAACGAGAAAACAAGACACTTTAACCCTGTTCAGCCAGTTGCTTTGGCCAAGTGCACTGTCATTTATGCGCATATTGCTGTGTGCATGACCTTATACCTGATTATGATGGCTTCCCACACTAAACTAAATGCTGTTGACAGAGTACAGCCTCTGTTAGACCTCATTGTCCACTTGAATTCTACCTACTGATCAGTTGCATGGGTTGGCACCCCTTTGTTGATATCAAAAGAACGCCTGATGTTCAAATGCCTAACTAGAAACCAAATTGGAGAATGCAAAACACCTTTCCATTTGGTGTACGGTCACTTCATGAAAATTTAAAGGATTATGAGTGAAATAAATTGGTTCCATTCCATTCTACAAGAGTTCTCATCATAGCAAGTTTCCATCTTCAGTCTAAAGCTGACGACAATGTCAACGGCACTAATACATATTCAGATACAATCATCAGCTAAACTGGTCAACCCGTCAAAGCAATTCGCGCTGTACCGCCATTTCAATCAGCAGAAATGCCAAGTACAGTCAAGACTCAGGTGCCAGAAGTAAGGTAGCTTAACAAGATTTATCATCTAATCATCACCCAACTCTTACGACAGAGAAGGTCCTTATACAATACTACAGCATTAATTTCATAGATGAAGGCAAATCCCAACCCTATGCAATTTTTGCTTCAGATTTTTCTTTCAATTCTCTCAGCTTTTTCAGACTAGGTTCTGTATAAGAAACTAAGCAAAGCCTAGATAAAGACTTACTCCATTGAAAAGACTGATACGTACCAGCAAGTGCCGTAAATCATCAATGACATCCAAAGCACCAGCGCAATCTGCGGATGCAACCAGCTGATCGACAGGAATACAAAAATTAAATTATTTTCTTGATAGGAAAGTAGGAAGTATCACAATGAGCCATTACATCACCAAAAGTCGAAGAACAGAACACAAATACATGAAGGAAACCGCACCAACTCGAGAGCCGAAACAGCTTGATTGACTGACAATATAAGCCTCAATTTTTGCTGGAGACGCAATAAGTTCCCTCTGGTGGCATTCAGTTCCTGAATCTGCCGGGCTGAATCCACCAAATCCCCGTCCAGAAGCCTAATCGTCTCCTTCAACTCCCTGATCCTGCCACACCCGCGCAGGATCTTCACGTTCAAGTCCTGCAGCTGCCCCTGCGCTTCGAAGAACGAGTTGGACCGCAGCGAAATCTCCTTCACCAAATGCAGCTCCACCACATCCAAGTAGTGCGACAGCTTCTCCTGGAGCGCCGAGTTCTCTGCGATGCTCGAGAAGGGGCAGGCCGCTCGGAACGTCGCGCCCTCCTCGAGCGCAAAGTCCTCCTTGAAGTAGAGCGCCGGGACCTCCCTGAGGCACGCGACAAGGGCGTCGCCCTGGCCTCCGGCGACCTCCGACTCGTCGGCGCCGGCGCCGCCCTGGAGATCGCGCTCCCGGGAGGAGTGGTCCCGGATGTCCTCGAAGCGGTGGAAGGGCTCGGAGATGGAGGAGAGGTAGGGGAGGAAGTCGGATCGGGAGAGATCGGAGGAGGGGCGGGAGGCGAGGGGGGCGAAGTCGGGGACGGCGATGGAGGTGGAGGAGGACCACCAGCCGACCCAGGAGGGATCGGCGGGCCTGGCAAGGGCGGCGTCGGAGAGGGATCTGGAGGAGAGGGAGAAGGAGGAGGAGGAGGCGTTCCGGGGGAAGTCGGAGGACGGCGACCTTCCCGACGACGGGGAAGGCTGAGAATCCATGGGAGCAGAGAAAAAGAGGGAGGCTAATGGAGAAGAAGAAGAAGCAGCAGCATGAGTTGCAGTGAGAATGATGGAGGAGGAGAACTGGATCTGGACTTGGTCTGGTTAGTGGAGGGAGAAGAAGCAGAAAGACGATGCAGACCGGTGGTGAACTGGAAATTCTTTCTTTTGTTCTCCAGTTTAACGATTTTCTTTTCTTAAAAGTTTTTTTCTTTATAGATATATATAACAAAATATATATATGTATATATAAATAATTTGCAATAATTGCGATATTAATCACTTTAATTTCTTTCATTCCAAGCCTTGTAATCTTTGAATCGTAGCGATTTCATCCTTCTAGTCGATTCTGTTTTGTAAAATTCGGTTGGCATTCGACTGCACAATCATAATCGAGAGATGATCGTAGGGGTGTGCATGGTCCAGGCCGGTCCGATCCCAATATGGAATTGAGGACCGGACTAGTAGTCCCAATCCCCAAATTTTCGGGACCAATGACCGAATCGGGACCGTGATCGGATCGGGTCCGATCTCGGTTCCGACCTAGTGGGACCTCTAAAATCTAACCCTTAAAATATAATATGCTTTGATTGCATGTTAATTTACAATTTATACCCCCGGTTGAATAAAAAAACACGATGGTCCAGTTTGCTCACCTTCATAATGAAGGTGTGTCTTCACATAATGGTAGGTTTAACAATGACATTGATCTAACCGCCGACATAATAGGGATATATAAATGACATAATCGAAAAAACTCAGCTAGCAAAGACATACTAATAGTGATGTTGTTCACTAAACGGATTCCACATCCAAGTACTATACAAAAACAAAATACAAGATTACTCATTGAAATGAACAACTAAAACGCATGAACAGTAAGAAATTGCTACCACTATATTAAATGAATCGATTAAATCATTTCTTTCTAGAAAGAACATGCCAACGTACACTCACTACACAATGCACTAGAAAAGACCATAATAAATAGGATATACTGCATTCATAACATTGAAGGGCTATTTGAGTTTTAAGAATGTACAGCCTAACAATGGAAATGGTTCGTGAAAACAAATAAAGCTTTATTTTTTTAATTGTATATATCTATATATAAAAATAATTATCTATATTATAGGTGGTTTGGTCCGGGCGGTCCGAGCCGGTCCCATCCACCTGGAACCGAGGACTAGACCGCCCAATCACCTGTCCCATTTATTGGGATCGAGGACCGGACCACCCCCTCAAGGACTGGACCAACTCGCCCCGCTTGGTCCGGTTCCGAGCCGGTCCAATCCCGTTTGCTCACCCCTAGAGATGAGAATGATGAATAGTTCATATCTAAATCAAACAAAAAAAAATATATTGTAAACCAAGCAAAATTTCGAGGATTATCCATGATATTATGTCTTAATATAACTTTGGCTAGGTTGTTGTTGCGTACAGCGATGTGCAAAAAAAAAAAATTCAAATAAAGGTTTGAAGTCCGTTTGTTTTTTCAAATAAGCGTTTGAAGTATATTTTATTTCAAAAAAAGACCTGACCAAGAGCGTTCTCATTTTTTACTTTTTTTTCTTAATTTTTTTCATTTTTTCCCTCTTCCCTCTTTCATCCCTTCCCTAGGCCTAAGCCCTCCCCTACCCAAGCCATTACCCGGATCAAGCGAGGGCCACCTCGCTTGGGCTAGCGAGAGCCGCTCTTGGTGGACTTGGTGAAGGTCACCTTCGCCCGCCTAGTCCGTGCGAGGGCCACCAACAGAGGTCAAAAAGGTATACATCGATATCAAATCTACCACGGCGCTTGAGCTTTGGTTGATATCGCTCTCCCTTCGCAGCCTCCACTTGGGGCTCTCCTCATCATCCTTCATCGACTCCGCAAAGGAAGGCTTCAACAACACTTTCTTCTTCTTCAAAGAGGATTGGTTGAAGAGAGAGTTCAATAAGCTTGCGACTTGTCATCGGGCGAGCACCTAGGCGAGGGCTACCCTCGCCGGATTTGGCCTTGCTAGCCCCGACGAAGGCAAGGGCGGCCCAACACCCGAGGGAGGCGATCCGGGGAGGAGGAGAAAAAACATAAAAAGAAAGAAAAGGAAAAGAAAAACAAAAAAAAAAATTCAAAAGAGTAAATGATGAAAACACCCTTCGGTCAGGCACTTATTTAAAATAATATATATTTCGGATCTTTATTTGAAAAAATAATGACACTTTAGGCTCTTATTTGAAAGTTTTTCTAAGAAAATTCTTGAAACGATATGACTCGATTAGGTCCCAAGATGGGTATCACACTAATGTGCAAGGTACTCTATATCATATTCAGATATATAGATATGTATTGAAAAAGGAGAGATGTATAAAATCTTTTGTGATGTAAATGTTCGAAAGAATGGGAGCAAGTATTTGTATTTTTTTTTAATTATGTCTTATGATTATACTGCCACTAAACATCAACATCTACCTGATCATGAATGCACTTGCCTTTGCATGTGAATGATAATTGGGTTAATGATTCGAATTGTGGCATCATCTATTTGACAAAACCGTGTAGGAAATTATGGTGTACCCTAAAACATAATGTAGTGCCTCGCCTATCTCAAGATGGGGTCTCTGCACGAGCAGGAAGAGTGATTAAGTAGTTGGAACTCGGAAAAGAGTTATGCAAGTTTTTGGAAAACTCAAGAGTTTTTTTTTTTTTTTGCCAAATAAGAGATAGAATCACCACCGATCAATTTTAAAATTTTAGGCCGACTAAGAGTGCTCATGATAACACTTCTACTTCGGAAATCAACTTCTAGCTAGAAGTTAATTTTTCTATTTCTAATTAGAAGCAAAAGTTGATTTTTCTACTTTTACTCTAGAAGTTGATTTCTGATCGGAGAAATTCGTTTGGTAACGGTTGAAAATTTCTAATTTTGAAACATTACTAGCACAAAATCTTCTATGAAAAATTATTGTCGGCGGCCAAAAAATTTCTACTTCATTTTTACACTTTTTAAATTTCTTTAAAAATATTTTTTATTATTAAAAAAATTATTAATTATTTTCTACTCTGGAGGCCGGAGAAGGCTATTAGGAGGCGAGTGGTGTTGGTGGTCGGCCATGACCGATGAAGGTCAATGATAAATTAGGGCGGCGGGTGGGGCGATGGTCGATGTTTGGCGGCAGAGGGCGACGATGGTCGGCGGTTGGCGGTGGGGGCCGGCGGTGGTCGAAAGCAAAGGTGGTTGGTGGGTGGCTATAGGCGGTGGTTGGCGGCGAGGGTGGCCGGTAGGTGGCGGCGGTCATAGGCGGCGGTGGGTGGTGGCCGACGGAGGTTTGCGGTGGGCAATGGTCCGTGGTTGGAGGTGGTCTCGGGCGACGATGGACGACGGCCGGTGGTGGTTAGCTAGGGGCGGCGGGTAGAGGTGGTTGCAGGTGGCGGGCGTTGGTCAACATTGGGCAATGGTGGAGGTCGGTGGGCGCGGTCGAAAAGAGAGTGAGGGAGTAATGAAAAGAGAGTGATGTAAGAAGTACTTTTTGAGTTGAGAAGGAACTTTTTAAACTTCTCAAATTAGAAGGAAAATAACTTCAGAAGTGAAAATTCACTTTCGAAGTAGAAATTTCCTTCGGAAGTAAAATTTTTTACAAAACGGATTTTTACTTCAAAAGTTACATTATCAAACAGATTTCTACTCCGGAAGCACTTCTAGAGCAGAAATCTACTTCTAGAAGTGTTATCATGCACGCACCCTAAACACCTAGGTACATGTATGCAAGCGTTGGTTATTTGTGAAAACTAGATAAACTTACGGTTGTGGTTTAGTTTTGTGAGAAGTGGAGCTATCATCCCCACAATGCCCTTTCGATACCACATTTTTCAAATAAGGCCTTCGAATGCAGTTACAAAATTCTTCCTAAAATTGTTCATGTGAAGGTTTTTCCGTAAATGTAGTTAGAGCAATTCATTCGTCATTTTACGCATCAACATGATATCATGTGTCATGCATGCCTGTGTTTGAAAATAGGCAATTGACGGATATTTGATCTCTTCGAGCCTAAACCTCATAAGAATCCTTTACACAAAAAAAAAAAAGAAAGAAAGAAAGAAAGATCAAGCTATTAACTTAAATTTAAGACAATATAATTTAATATGAGCCTTTGGGGATGATTTACCTTGGTTGAAATGAGCAAATGAATGCCCGGATAATTGTAAAGATTTGGAAAGAAAGTGGTGGGTGATGCACTTCCTAAAGGGAACAATGCATCAAAGGTGGCAAAATGAGTCTAAAAACTACATTTTGACCCATATTCAATGGGTGCACATCATAAATAGGTTGCTTTTAAGTTTTAAAAACTATGGGTGAGAATAGTTATAGGGTAGAATTGGGACCGGACAATCGAACTAGTGGAAATAAGGTAAGTTTTAGGGTAGCATGACATGTTTTAAGTTCCAAAAATTAGGAAATAAGTTTTGACAAGTAGGTTCCAAATTTCGGGAGATGGGAACTAGAACCTGGAACTAATTTTTATGTTTTTCTTGTTCTATGTCCTAATGTGATCATGCGATATTCCATGGTATCGGATAATGAGTATGTAATATAGAACCATTGGTCCGAACTTCCATTTTTGAAAATATTCATGACTAAAATATTTACTTTGTTAATTTTTCATATTTTCGTGTGTCTAAATATGAGTGATGGTTAGTGATTATAACAGCAAACTATGCTCATTAGAGGTGATAATTCACTCAATCGTTTGATTAAGAAAACATGTAAAATCTAGGTAGACTTTGGAACCTATGATATGATGGATTCCAGATTCAAGGGCATGTAGGATAGGTTATAAGTTTCAAAAAATGAGGAATTTGAAATATCTCACTCCTATTAAAATGTGACATCCCATACCGCCATACCCGAAGGGTTAAGCTTTTTCTACTAACTTGCGTTCCTCTTTGATTAAATCTTTCAGAGTAACTAGCTCATGTAGAAGCCCTAAAATAGAAAATCAAGCAGGGCGGTCATACGGGTAGAAATGCATGGAATACAAAACATCTAACTAGCATGCATGCATAATAAAGGGTATGGCCTTACATAGTTTTCACTAACCGGATAATGCACATATCAAACAACAAAATCATTCAGCGAATCAACTCACACACTTTTATTCATATCTCATTCATTCAACTACATCAACCACTTTTTATTACATATTTATAAGATCACTTCACTTATTTACTATATTCACATGAGACGAGTATAATAGGTAGTAATCTACTCTCGATTTTCAGAATCATCATCCATGGCTCCAGCACTCGAGGAATATCATCATTGTTTTTCATTCTCACTAGCTTGCTCACATGAAAAATGATTAATCAACCGGAGTAAGCCGAAGCTCCTCCAACAAATACGATTCTTAGGTCAAACGACTAAACCGGCTATAGAATTGCGGAATTGCAATCAAAGTCACCATAATTGAATCCAAGGTATTCAAAGGATAGAATTTCAAATTCAACCAGAATCCAATGATAAAATCAATCATAATCTAAGAATAGAATATCAACAGAGTCATTATCACCACAAATTGAGGTTTATTGAGCTAGAATCTAGGATACTCAAGGATAACCTCAGAATACCCAAATCGAAGCTATCACAGCCAAAACATATCGGCAAACAATGCTCACAATAGAAAAACCATAGATGATATAGTAATAAGGACTAGAAATCTACTTGCCTTTGTAGAAACGAAGAAGAAACGAGCTCGAATAGCCCTAGGTGTAGACGTGGACCTTGGCTCGGCAAGCTCGGCACCACCATGGACGAATGACTAGCCAAAGGCGGCGATGGCGACGGGGGACGCGGACGAGCAGCTAGCCAAGATAGGGAGATAATACGGTGATAGTCCAATAGAGTAATGGCGTTCTTGACGATCGTACGATGAAATGAACTAACGTCAAAAGTTTATACAGGGAAGCAGAGTGGCCTCAATCAACTTCGAACGAGTTAACAGCTGAAGAATAAAGGCGTGACACGTGTCCACCGCCTCAACCACACGTGATACGTGTCTTGCCGCCTCACTACATATCAACACGTGTCCGACATGCGCGTCCGGCATGCGTCCGACATGCACGTCCGACACGCATCCGACACTTGTCCCTCCTCGAACACGTGTCCGACTCTTTTGCTTCCTCCGATTGTCCTAATTTCGCTCACATGTGACCTAATGGGACATAAATCAAACATATAATGTCCCTAAAAATAGTACCGGGCCAATAATAATTCCTTGAAAATACCACTGAGTTCAGATAATAACCCCTTATAGCTTATCCAATAATCCAAACTTATTAGATGTTAATCCATTCTTAAGCGGGTGAAGTTTTTCAGGTCATCACATAAAAACAAGCTTAAGTGAGTTATAAATAAGTTACCTGGATCTTAAAAGGGTCATTAAAGGATTGCATAACAGCTTAAATGGATTGTTACCATTTCATTTTTTAAATTTTTTTGATTTTTTGTTATTTTGATTTTTTTCCTTTTTCTTTCCTCCGAAAATCGGGTGAGCCGGCAATAAGCGTGGTCCTATGACCTTCACCGATAGCGGGTGTTGTTCGCGGCTCGAGTATGGGTCGGGTCGGTTGGGCTGAGCATGGCTTGAGTCAAATATGAATCGGTAGATTTGTGTTGTATAGAAATAGGTTAATTTGGTCCGACCATTTTCAATCCGACCCAATCTATCTATTTAACAGGTCTATTGTAAGCATAACATGAGGAAAATTATTGTGAAAGGGCTTAAAATGGCTGGCTGGACAAGGCTTGATGTGTGCGGAATTGGGCTTGGTCCGTTCACTTGTTAAATAAGCCTAGGGACGGCCCTGGTCGGCATGGCCACTCACAACGCTCACGCTAACCCTCGATGGGCCTAGGCGGGCCTAGGTGAAGCCTGCACGGCCACATATGAGATTTCCCAAATTCAAAGATAATTGCTCAAATATCCTCTCGAACTTTAGCACCGGTGCAGATTAACCGCCTGTTTGTGTCACGAAAAAATGAATTAATTTTAAAATTTATTTTTTAAAAAATAATATATTATATCGCTTGAAATAATTAGTCAATAAAATATGTTTTTTTATCATTAATAATAATTTATATTTAAATATTTTCATAAACGATGGAATTATTTTTCGTTCATCATCTTTATTGATGACATAGACAATCATGTTTGAAAAATATTTTCTAAATCATCTATTCCTCATGAAACAAACACGCGGACAATGTCATGCAGAATAAGCCCCAAAAGCTAGAAAAGTTACTGATTACCCTTGGAACTTTGATTTTGCGGTTAAGTAGCAAAGCAATTGAATCGAGTTAATGTCTTCTTCCAAAGATCAACGCAACACGTAGCGATTCCAAAATTACCAACGATCATTGGCCAAGGAAGGCGCCCTAGCATGTTCATTGGACCCCGTTCGAACATAATTTCTGTACCATACATATGAATTCTCAGTTTTGCATCAATTTGATGACACTACTTAATCATTGTCAAATTCGACATTAGATTATCAAATTTTTTTGCATTTTACTAGTAGGTTCGATTAGCAATTAGTAACTTACCAAAAATCTTCGAGGCTCTACATTCACGAAATCTCTATTTTAAAAGTTATTAACGTGTTGCAATTTGTTGAAATTCAAATGTTTGATGTTAGATTCAAGAGAAGTTATGGATCGATATGACATAACTTTGAAGAAGAAGAAAGTTGCAAGTGGATAAGATCTTATCTTCTTTTTTCTTTTTTTGCCCTCAAACATATCTAATGATCTCATCATTGTCAAATGGAATATTAGATTTTAACAAGAGTCGATAACTTGTTATCAGATTACGGGTTCGGCAGTCAACCAAGCACCCAGCTTTACCAACGACATATCAGAATCGTCTTTGGAGAAGAAAGAATTGAAACAAAGCTTCATGAGTGCTCAGGAAGAAGATAACTTGCTGAATGAAGCCAGGCGAGTGCAAGGCTTTTGTTTGCCAAATGAATCAATGACTCGCTGAGTTTGCCGGGTTTCACATTTTACGCCGGCATCGACCTAAAGAGTTCTTGTCGCAAAAATGCAGGATTTAGAGAGGAAGATTCATGGGAAGAACATGATCAATAGCAGCCACGAGAGTCATCAGCAAAATTACAAGGTTCCCAGAAGCCGCCGCGTGCCTCATTTTGAAGAGGCCCTCGTTCTGTGCATCTCAGCTTGGTGATCCAAACTCGCGCTGGCGACAGGGGTGACGACACTAGATATCTTCGACCGATCATTTGTAGGGGTCGAACGACTCAGCTCAACGAATGTTTGTGCTAAGAACCGATGACTGTCCTAAGTTTTGGGAACTCGGAGTCTTGGAAGGGAAGCAATCATGCTGAACCCGAACTTAATCCTGAGAATCGAGCAAATAAGAAATAACTAATTCCAAGAAAGGAAGATGAATGACAGCAAGAACGAACAAGGCACACCCAACTGAACTTATGAGGAAGAAGACCTTGAAAGATCAATCAAATTCTTGGATTATGTGTAGTTCATGTGGTGTGAGGAGGAAGGCGTGTTATGTCCTGAAAGACCTGCAGTCTCTTCCTCCTCGGTTGTCCTACTCTCTTCGCAGGCACGGCATCAGAAACCCGGTTGTTTCCTTGAAGAGAGCCATCATCTGCCTTCTTGGACTCTAATAGAATGACCGAGTCTAGTTCCTGTTTCTGGATCTGACTGAAGTTCAAAGAGCGTCGAACTGCTGAGCGGCCCGAGGTCCCTGATGAAATATCCACCGTCTGCGACTTAGAGCCACATTCTAGATTGGAAAATGTCAAAGTCCGGCTTAAATTCTCGGTCAGAGTCCACTGTTCATGGGACGAAGAATGACCTGCAATGTTGATATCTAGATTCTCATCATTGAACCCCTCTTCATCTTCGTGATCCGCAATGCGGGAGCTCTTTGTCGGAGTTCGGAAAGGAGAAGGTTTCTGAGGCGAGTTGTCCCACAGGTGCACAGGAGGATCAGTCAGATCTTGTTCCTCTTCCTCAGCCATATCGGCCCAACTCTTCTTATGCTTATCTACCCAGAAGCTCTTCCCTGCAACAGCTAATTCATCTATTACAATGAGAATCCGCCACGACTATTTCTGAAAAGCATTTAATTATAGCATTGAACTTACCACTAGAATCTTTGATGTCGTTGGTGGAAGTTTTGACCAATTTGGCAGGATCTCCCTTGCTGGATGCATTAGTGGCTATGCTGTGAATCATGTTATCATCATAATTCTTTGGCTCGGCTATTGCTGCAGAACAATTTCCGCTGATTTTCGTCTCTCCAGTTGAAGTAGCCTTCGACTTGGATTCCGTTTCTCTAAATGAAGCCGGGGAAGCATGTAAGCTCCTACATGTATGCCTCCTTGATTCCCCGGTAGAAAATTCGATAGTTCTCTTAACAAAAGCCGGTGAAGCATATACACTCTTGCTCGAGGAACTCCGACCCGCCTTATTTGCCTCAAAACAGTTTTCCTTGGCATGGAGATTTCCCAGTGAGACATATCTCAGTGGAGTTCCAAAGTGGGGAACTTCTCTCCAGTTATCACAGAATATGGTTTCTGAAGGTGACCGAGCTTTGCCTCGGGATAGCACACCGTTTCTCTCATTTAAGATCCATGTATCTTCTCCATGTCCATTTGCAATGGTTGTTGAGGCGAGTGACTGAGGTCCACGGTTGATAACCCGTTCGGTAATGCAAGTGCTCTCCCTTGAATTATTACTCTCCTTATGATGGCCTTCGTTCTGCCTAATTGATGGCAATTCGATCTCATTCAGCATCTGAAGGGCGCGATCGAAAGATTTAGCATAGGAATCATCCATGTCCCTAATGCAGCAGGAACCTCTGACTGCATCCAGTACTGCTTTTGCTTCGGCTATTTTGTTCATATGCATCAAACAGATTGCCAAGTTGCACTGCTTATTCTTATCTGGCTCCAGAGACAAAGCTTCCCTGAAATCAATTGCATACATTGAACATGAAAAAGAACAACCTTTCTTTCTTTCATAAGCGGGGAATGTTCAATAATTAGGATGCATATCTCATCAAGTGCGTACCGGTAAAGTCCTTCGGTGATCTCATAATTGCTTAGCTGCAAGTGAGCCCAGGCTAAGTTCCCTAGTATCCTGCATAAGGTTATAACAAGCAGGCATTGTAAACGGACCCAACGATGCAACAACAGAAAGAAAAAGAATAGTTTGGCTACTCAAGAGGACCTTGATCTCTCTTGTTCCCTTGTCACTTGGATTTTCTTCCCTTGTGATCTTGCTGTCTTTGTACGGCTCGCGCTGAACCCCTTCCCTTCTTCAATGAGCCGCAGTTTGTGCTGAAGCATTTCGATCTCTTCTTCGATCCGTCCAGACCTCTGCATAATGCACATATCAAATGTACAAAGTGTGTAAATTGTCTCTCTTTAATCACCGGTCAGCCTCTAAAACCAAATTGACATCCCTTCATGTATTGAACAAAAGCTTGAGAAACTAACCAACATATCATAAGAGTATAACAAGGTTTTGATCCGACAAGAGCCCTCAAATCGGGCTGTGCAATTAAAAGATAGTTTCGCCTTGCAAAGCCAATCCACACCGTCCAAGGATGAAACCAAGAGATTCACACGTGAAACCAATAAAACTACTCGCACAGTATATCATCGACATTACCTTGTAGAGCTCTATCAGCACATTGTCGAGAGATTCCTGAGAATCGAAGGGGCAGAGATGGCGGAAAGACTTGATGGCTTCGATCGCCTCGTCCGACCGATTCAGCTGTTTCATGATGATCGCCATGTCCTTCAGCGCACTGTCAACTCGATCCCCCGCGTTTATAGCGGCCCAGAACAGAGAGATGGCCTTACTCGGATCCTTGTCTATTAACTGAAATTGAGAACCAGAAAATCAATTCGACTGCGACCCATGAAAGAACAAAATCTAACTCATATCAGATGCCTCCCAGTTTTCACTCTCAAAGAGGAACAGACGTATAAACTCTATGCTTACTTAAATCTGCTTGACTTGCACCGACCGATCGATGATTACAAGATTACCGAACGAAATATGCTGATTGATTGGAACCAAAATCACACCAATTTTACTAATAACTACATCAGCAACACCCTCTGATCGCAAAGAACTAACTATCGTGAACAGTAACAAAAGGAAAGATTTTGAAAAGGGCGTCCACAACCACAGATCACAATAAAAGGAACTAGACCTCGATGATCATGCCGAATTCAAGATCAGGACAATCAGGTGAAATCAAGAAAACGAATGCACATCTATTCAATTGAAACAGAACGACGAGAATTTGAGAAAAGTAAAGCTGGGGTTCTCACTTGGACTCTCTTGGCCTTGACGTAGGGAGAGTCCCCGGGAGGCACTTTGTGAACGATGTGGAAGAGATCCGGCGAGGACCGCTTCCTCTCCGACATCGGCACCGTCATCGTCACCGGTGAAACTGGCGGCCGCGCAGCCCGCTTCGGTGGCTGAGGGGTGAAGTAGCCCCTCGCTGGGAAATTCTCCCTGTTGCCCCACATGATCAGGGAATTTGCGCGACCAAATGCTCGGCTCTCTCGCTATCTTTTTTATCACAAACCAACAGCGCGAGACAAGATCAAGATTCCTCCTTGCAGAGAAAGCTTTATCGTCGATCTTAGGAAAGAAAGGAAGTGAAAAAGACGAGTGAGAATTGTGCAGAGCAATTGAAATGAATCGAAACGGAAAAGATGAAGGAGGCGTTTTTATAACTATTACTAGCCGTTGTGGGGCGGGACCTGGTCGCACGTGTGAGCTTCGCTCGTGCGTGCATGCTGAGGTGTCGCCTTTGACCAAACCTCCAAAAAGAGGGAATGGATCCGATGCCTAATAAAATCCAAGAATAACAATGAATGTTTGGAATTTTTAATGTACTTAACTTTGTCATACTTCTAAACTTTTCGATGACATCTTTTAGAAATCATGCAATGATGACATGCAAATTAAATAAAAAATTTCGACCGAAAAAAAATTTCAACCTCCAAAAAGAGGGAATGGATCCGATGCCTAATAAAATTCCAAAACAACAATGAATGTTTAGAATTTTTAATGTACTTAACTTTGTCATTCTTCTAAACTTTTCAATGACATCTTTTAGAAATTGTGCAATGATGGCATGCAAATTAAATAAAAAATTTCGACTGAAAAAAAATTTTGACCTCCAAAAAGAGGGAATGGATCCGATGCCTAATAAAATTCCAAAATAACAATGAATGTTTAGAATTTTTAATGTACTTAACTTTGTCATACTTCTAAACTTTTTGATGACATCTTTTAGAAATCATGCAATGATGGCATGCAAATTAAATAAAAAATTTCGACAAAAAAATAAATAAAAATTGCACTATTAGGTTTACCGAATCAAGTGAAAGTTGAGCAGTTAAAATAGATGGACTATAATATAATGTTGAGCAGTTAAAATCCATGGACTATAATATAATGGGAGATATAAAGTCGTGATTAGACCAAATGCATTCATTAAAACTTGTAGATAATTTATTTTCTCTAATTTGTCCTTAGTTATTTTAGAATAATTGTTTGCTACTACAAAATAAATAAAAAGAAATGCACAACTCATTAATACAATGATTAATTGGCTATCTGTCAAATAAACTATTTTTTTTTTTTTGGAAAAGTGGGACCCCAACTTCGTCTCAGATGGGAAAAAGATAGAAACAAGAAGAACTAAAAAGGAACGAAAAAATGTGAAAAAATTAATATCACAACAAGAGTGTGCTTCACATTTGACCTCTTGTTTGAGAGGAACGTGTAGCTTTGTCTATTACCAAAATTAAAATCAAGCAAAAAGACGAGAAATATAATCTTAAATAAAAAATGAAACCCATAATCTTTTGCTTATGCTCAGTTGTTAGTCCTCTGTTTCTTAGGTAAACATGATTAAATATGATTATTCCCATTTTATCTTTCTGAGAAGAGATGATGCACGAGGTCCAAATATAAACTTCAGTCTTGAAGACACGGTGACAAAACATCCATTCAAGATGGAGGAAAAAGTAGCTAGGTTCATTTGTGTAAGCATTGCTTTTTGACCAGTAGAATTAGAGGCATCCGTGACACCCATGTATATTGTTGCCAAATCAGCATTTCATTAACACATAGCGACACAACATCCCACTCGACATTGGAGAAAAAAGTAGCTAGTTTCAGTTATAAGCATTGCTTTGATTAGTGAAATTAGAGGCATCAATGACATAGATGTATCCACCTACATCACTCGGTTGCGTGGAAAGTGAGATATGCTCATGTACCTCACTTTGTTTTTAGCCAACCCCAGTTAGCTAGTGGCGACTCCTCATATAGAATTCGCAAAAGATTAATCGAATTAAAATGAAAATCCTCAAAGTCGTGCAAGGTAAGAGTTTGGGAGAACCCGCATCAATTAAGCACCATTCACCCTCAACTTGACATTACCTCTAAACCCGCTCTTTTCGCTCCCTCTCCCCAACAGCCCACCCCTCTCTCCCGGGGAGGGTCATGACATATTTTATGAACTCTTTTAAAAGAATTTGGATGTACTTAAAGTAAAAGAACTCCAAATGTTAAAAAAAAAAAAAAAAAAAACTCATGTTTTTTCCACTCCATTTTGGGCTCCAACAGTCCTATCACCTTAAATTGACCACGCTATAAGTGAATGATTCTTTCCAGCTCAAATGGCGAACCATTTTCACATGGTATATGCAAAACAACCACCTTATATCACATATTACCCAAACAAACATAGGAAATAATTAAAAAAAGCCAGACTGCTTCTTCCTTCAACAGTTGCTAATTGGAGCAACAATAATAGTACATTACTCTCAAATCTCTCTTTTTTGTTTTTGCTCTCCATGATTTTGTGTTATCTCCGTCTGCGATTTATCTTCTTCATGAACGCCTTCATGCATATGAATCAAGCAATTAAATCATCACTAACTGGTGAATTCATTTTACAAAATCTATGAGGGTTTGCTTTTGTTTTATATTTCTAAGACTTCTATATTCCCAATTTAGCAACAACGAGTTCGCGTGTATATATCATTTATAAAATTTAGATAGGAGAATTAGGAATAAGTAACTCAATGAAATAAAGTGCAATTGTAAAATTAAAAACAAATCTATTTGGTCTGTGGTGATTACCTCTATTGCCAGATGATTTGTTGTCGTCGTCGTCGATAGCAGGACTGATAACTGCCGACATACAAGACAGTAAGAGGCCGTGCTTGTTGCAAGGAGAGATCCTAGAGTCGATGTCTACAATCATGGGCCTTGTCCATGTTTCTTTGAGCTTTTGTGACTTTCCATAACGTCACGTGCGACATGGGCCCTTTCCCATTGTATCTCTTTTTGGTATTATTCTTTTAATAGCATGCTGAAGTACAGCAAAATATTCACTACATACCATAAGAGAAATTCGCTCAAATTTAATTAATGTACTTATGCATCATTTATTTATTATTACATCATCTAATGAAATATAAAAGTCCTGAGAAAATGATCGGGTTGACTAGCACCTATATTCTCATATTATAAGCAAGCCTAAAGATTAACCAAGTCCCCATCCAACTCGAGGGGTTGATGTCTATTAGCATCATCTCATCCGCTCCATTGTCATATCCGAGGAACCATCTTACACATATGAAAAATAACAAGTAAGCCGAAGCCTAGTAAATGAAATCCCTAAGTGTAAGGTAGGAGATCATCTCACTACTCAACATGGTGCATGCATAGAATAATGATCTCAAAGCACATACAAAATAGCTATGAGAAATGATTCAATAATGTATGCACTAATTTATCTATTGTGTCATGTTGATGAAAATCATGAATGATATCAATATAAGATTATTCATTCAAATGCAAGCATATGACGTGACACATTGTGATGCATGATTTTCATCGATTAGTTCATTAATAGGCTTGTATGCACAAGCAATGTATTACACTAGTTATTTTGTCTCATCTCGACTCCTGGGGCATCTTAACACACAGGATAGCTCCACACGAGGCATTCTCGAACTCTTATGGGGCATTCCAACTCTACAGGGCATCCTCTAGGGTATCTAAACTCCGAGGCTTCTCAACTCTACAAGGCATCTCCATTCCGAGGCATCCCGAACACTCCCATTGGCATCTTGACTCTATGAGGCATCCCGCCACTAGTATGTGGTCGATGGTCATAAATTTTCATAATACTTTCCTTTTTTAATCACATAGCAATAATACACATAATAACATTGTAATAATATAAAACAATGAAATCATTAGTCCTACATGTCTCTTTGTGCAATTCAATTTAGAAATATAATTACCTTGCTCTTTCGATGATTACATATGTGAATAATGACAATGACACGTTTACTTCCTTTCACTTCTTTGCAAGCAAATAAAACATCCTTAAAAAATTAGCAACGTGAACATCGTCAACTGAAGAAATTGACAACATGACATTGATAACTCAATTAATCAGCAATATGATTATCAACTACTCAAATAATCGACAACATTTAGCTATCAAATTTGCCACAATTACGAAAATATCATTTTTGGTTTAATCTCACTATTTCCACTTTTTACACTTCCAAATCCCGTAGAAGTTGATTAATCCCAACCTCCCCATATAGAAACTTATCGATTCATGTCACGGGAGCACAACAGTTCCTCACACAATCATTATAACTTTCTTACACTCAAAGTCAAAGTTCAACTAAATTAACAATCATCAAACAACCAAGTCAAGAGTATCAAGTAGATCGTTCTAGCTTAGTCCCTAGGGTTTAGTCACCTTCAAACAAACTAAAAATCAACAACTCTTAATTTTAGAATGGCGAGACCCATTGGTAGAAAGTAGTAGAAATCAATGATTTGCCTTGTCCACACCTAAAAGATTAAGATAGAAACATTAATAACATAGGTGTGGAACCTTCACTTTACTTGCCAAATTTGAAAATGAGAGTTGAAGAAGGAAGTTGGCAGCTAATGAAGTTGAAAGATAGAAGAAGATAGAAGAGTAAAGTTGAAAATTAATGAAGTGGGGACATCTATCTTTGGGACATTGAAAGCTTTCCAAGATCCACTTACATGGCCAAGGCAAGGGTTATAAAGATGAGATTGTTTAATCATGGTTAAAGTAATAATTGCCCTAGGGTTAAAAATATTAGGTGTAGAAGTAGAGAGGCATGTGTACCAATACATATGCCCCATGGGGCACCTAACAAAGTAGTTAGGGCACAAGTGGCTTGATAATATTAGCCAAGATGAGATATTTTGGTTGCGTTTGAGAGATGGCTCATTTTCAGCCAAGCAAAGTGGGTGAATCATCAAGGGCATTAATGGATTAAGGTTGAAATAGGTAATGTAAGGTGTGATATCATTGCTAAGCTAAGATTATGTCACTAAGAGCATGTGGCCTAAAATAATTGGTGGAAAGTAAGGAGATGTTGTACAATTTAAAGAAAGACAAATGGTTCAATCATATGGTTTTCAAGTAGATATTTGATTGGTCTAAAAAAAGTAGATATTTGATACATTGTCAATGTATCAACTAAATTAGTATGTAAACAAGAGAATCAATGTCGGTTTTAAAAAAATAGTAATTCGGAAAAATATTTTAAACCCTCCCAAATCATTTTGCAAAATTTATTGGACACAAGGAGTGATTCAACTCAATAAATTTCTACTCTCACTTATTCGATATCGCAAACTTGGAGCATATCACTCTCCGCTAACATCGAACTTGGCGATACACGTTTTGTCGCCACTCTAAATAATCAACCAAAGAGTAACTATTTAATAAGTCAATCCTAATAATATCATTTACCGAAAGCTATGAAAAATGCAATTCGGTCTTTTCCGCTACCATGTTAATAATTCGACTAGAATTTTCACAAATGACATTTATCGCATACATTTTCCGCATTTAATTAATTAATGTACAAATTTTTTGGATGCCATAGCTTTAATTAGCTCAAAGGCACGAAGATGCAATTTCTTCTTAGCTCTAAGGATAGTGCTAACATATTAGAGGATGAGGTTTTAGAATCCAAAAATTTTGATTCCATATTCACGTGTGGTCGTGGGCCATTCCATCAAATCTTTGAGAAGAGTCCAAATCTCATATTTGATGGTAGGCATGGACATAGGTTTCGCTTCTACAACAGCCTTCCCAGCCATTGCAAACACCGAGCAACCAAGGGATGCGATTCGTGGCCTAAGAACTGAAGGCTAAGGCAAACAAAGGCGTCCTGGCCCTATCACAGATTTAGGGAATGCAAAGGCCTTTACTTCGAAAGGAGACCGTGGAAATATTCCTAAGTCCATCAATGAGATGAAGAGTCTCAAGTACTTGAATCTTGAGAAGAACTTCTCCCACAGATCATGTTTTTCATGGAGTCTTTCATAAGGAAACTAGTGATATTCAGGATTGGGAACAATAGCAAGGAGTAATCCGAATGTCCAAACATATCTAGAAGGGCCATGCTAGGAAGATAGTATCGTCGACTAATAGAGATATGTTGACCAAACATTTGAAGTGTTGAATTTTGGGAGAAAGTATTAAATGCTTATTGCCATGCATATCACATTGGGTACGTGGTCAAAGTGTCCCCGTCACTTTCCAAACAGTGACAGGATGGTGCTCTTATCTTTTTCCTATCTAGAAAAGCCATCAAGCAATAACATTCCTCCTCCCCTCCCTTCTCACCATAGGCCAAATTTTTGCGACCAACGGGCCATGCATCTTGTTGAGAAAATTATTTGATTTTGAAGAAAACAAAATTCACTCAATCTATTGAAAAGACTTTGATCTATACAATAAGGATTTATATAAATATACCCCTACGCCTTTTGTATTTAATGATCCTAATGTTTTTATTTTGATAGAAGCAGGATTTATGGCAGAAGCAGACACACATGAAATTCTATATGAGATATATTTAATCTTTAGATTAATCATCACTATTTAATTCAATCTTATTCTTATTTATTGAACATGAGAGATTTCCCTCACTAATGGTCAATTATTTGGTTGTGATTGCGTTACTAAGTTACATTAATTGATTGATTGATTGACAATCATGAAGATATTCTCATTACTTTCCATATGAGAATTCTTGATTGATAATATTTCGTAGATAATTTCTAGAAGCTTGATTTAAGGATTTTAGGATTTGATTGTATGGGTCCTCTTTAATCTATGCTTGTATTCACCTCAACGACTTGTGATATTTATTCAATAATCAACTAACGGCTAGTTTTTTGAGATTGATCCTTAGAGTGGTTCTGTCTAAAGGGAAGCTTGGGAGATGAGGAGTATAAAGAGCACCAAGTTTGGAGAATAGTGAGAGATATCAAGAGTCCATTATTCTTATTTCAAGAAAGCCTTACTTGCTCAAAGTTATCTGTAATGATCCCAGGACCTTTGCCCCGTTATTATATCTCTTTTCTAATTTATTTGTTATTTTCTGCTAACCTATATTCTTTATTTGCGGAAATGTGACCATAGCCTACCTATATAAATAGACATATCAGCTACCAAGATATTTACAAACCTACTTAGATATGTACCAAGTATATCTTACAATATTCATTACCTTTCCTTAAAAATGTACAATCAAAATTTAGGAAGGTCAACTCGACTACTACTACTCGGCATCTCCTTATTCTCTAAAGACCATTAAAACTTCTTCCTCTTCTAACTAGTAATTTTGATTCTGACATACTCTAGATCTGCCTCTACATGTATAACTTCTTGCTGGAAATATTTCATGTGAGTAGGCAATCTAAACAGCAGGGATGCGGCGAGGCCATCTCAATTTCCCTGAAAAATAGGGGATGGGCGAATAGCCTAGAAAATGAAATCACTAGGTCTAAAATAGGAATATCCGTCTCATACCCAATGCGGTGGTGTAAATACTATTAAACAAAGCTATCCGTGATCCATTTGTAAAACAAATGTCATGTATTTCACACATCAAGTATGCACGTGCAATGATTCTTTTATGTTACTCGTGGCTCGTATTTGCTCATAAGGGCTATGAGCTTGTTAGCTTGTTCTCGTAATCTCGTAATCTTGTAGTCGTTACTCGAGAACACTTTCTCGCAAGCCCTAACGTCGCTCGAGAAAGACGATGTCTCGTTCGCATTGTTACCTTCACGTGAAACGACCCGTCGTAATCTTGTAATAAGGCTAACTCTGGCCTCCTTGTTGACGGTCTCGTAATTCCCGTATAAATGCCAATTCTGGGTTCCGTCGCTTCTTGGGTGACAATGAGTGAGCAATGATTTCGTATTTTCATATGCACATACATTCTTTCGCAAACACATGTCCGTTTATCATCTTTTCTTATTATAAGAATGGAAACTAAATGACGAAGGATCGCTCGAGCCTTCTCCAACCCGACAAAATCAACCTGGTAGGACCCAGACCGATTTGACCGGCGGCGATTGGCCTTAGTGACTCATGTTCGTCCTCGTTCAAATATCTGTCTCCTTTTCGATGCTTGATGAATGTGATTTGTGATGTAACACACATATTCACACACAATTAATGTAACACAACATCAAGCATTAAACATACATTACTATCTTAGAACTAGTAATCTCATTTACCTGGTACCCGAATCATGGTGTCCTTCATTAAGCAATAAGAAAATAAGACGAGAAGTGGCGTGATGACGGCGGCAGCACGAAACGGCGGCGGCGTGAGGCGGTCGAGAGTGGAAGGTTAGCGTAAGGGAGAAGGGAGAGTAAAAAGGGAGAGGGATAGTATATAAGGAAGAAGGAGAGGATTAGTGGATGATGGAATGAGGAAATCATACCCCTATTTAAAGAAGTTTCCTAGCATTAATTACTTGAAAGCGATATCGATCTTATCTTTTAGAAAATTGACTTAATTCACTTAGCATTGACTTTATTCTTATCTTTTAGAAAATTGACTTATAATTGACTTAGCATTGATTTTATTCTTATCTTTTAGAAAATTGACTTGTTGTTGACTCAATTGACTTAGCATGAACTATCTTATTCTATTTGATTTATGAATATTAATTCAAGAACTATTTCTTCATTTTATATATTTTCTAATACAATTTTTCGAAAAACTTCTTAAATAAGTTAAGTAATAGCTTCCTTAAGAAATTTTGAAATAACTTTCTCGAAAAGTTACGAAATAGTCTCTTCTAAAGGTTCCTTAAAGAACATGTTAAGAAGGTTTTTTTAACTTTTAACAATTTATAGTATAGTGAAAATTCGGGATGTCACATTATCTAATTGAGCATTTATAGAGACAAGTGTGAGATAGTTGTGGTAGAGGTAACACTCGCTCTTGCGGAAGTACTTGTAGCGATCACATCTTTCCGTAATATTTTATTTGTTTAATTAGTAAAATCCATCCAGTAGGTTGTTATTATGGGAGAGTGGATGTAGGCTTACCAAAAGCTGAACCACTATAATATCTTTTGCATTGTCTCATACTCTTTACTTGCCTCTGTCAATTGTTTAATAGAAGCGTTGCATGGTTCTATTGATTACTTTTGCTCCTATCGAACTTTATTATCTTATTTTCGCATTAATTTTTAAAGTTTGATTACGAACACCAATTCACCCCCTCTAGATGTTAGGTCTAGCCAAAACATCATGTTAAAAGAGAAAAAACTAAAGTATGTATTCATAATACTCAATAGTTACAATCAGTCTTTATTTATATACATCATGAACCCAATTAGAGACAAAACCTATTTAATAGGTAGTTGATAGCTAATAGACAGTTGATAGCTGGATGACAATCAACACTAATTAATAGCTATGATAGCTAACTCTAACTAACACCGATTAATAGCTATGACAACTAACTCCGCAACTAACAAGTAACACATAAGATATCTTCCATAGATAGCTTGCTCAGTAGATGGTCAAATTACCTTCTATGCAGTCCCTTGGTCGAATGACAAGTAGCCTATTCATCACTTGAAATATATGGCATACAAATCAGCCTGCTATCAAGTTTTTCTTTGATGAAATGTTTAGCAACTTCTACATGTTTTGTCCATTCATGAAATACGGGATAATGAGCAATTGCTATTGCTGCCTTATTATCACAATACACTTTCATTGGTGTGAAATTTGGGATCCGTAATTCATCCAATATGCCTTTAATCCACATAACTTCGCAGACACCATGTTCTATTGACCGAAACTCAGCTTAGACACTATTTCTTGCCACTACACTCTGCTTTTTTCTCTTCCAAGTGACTAAATTTTCACCGATAAACATGCAATAGCCCGAGATAGATCTCCTATCCATAATGCTTCTAGCCCAATCTACATCAGTGAACACCTCAATTTCTAAATGTCCATGTTTCTCAAACATTAAACCCTTGCTAGGACTTCCCTTCGGGTAGCATAGAATTCTATATATTGCTTCAAAATGCCTTAGCCTTGGTTAGTGCATGAACTGGCCCACCATACTTACAACAAACGCTATGTTAGGTCGAGCGTGAGATGAATAAATAAGTTAACTGACAAGCCTTTGATACCTATCTCGGTCTATCACTTCTTTAGCCTTGGCTAGTTCAAGTTTTAGATTTGGCTCCATGGGTTTCTCCGCCGCTTTACATCCTAATAAACCCATCTCTTTGAGTAGATCAAGCACGTATTTGCGTTGGTTTATGAATATTCCCTTCTTGGATCTCGTAAATTCTATTACAAGGAAATATTTCAAGACATTTCTTAACCTCAAACTCCTCGCCTAACTTCTTTCGCAAGCTTTCCAACTCAACTTTGTCATCACCGGTCAGTATTATATCATCAACATAGACAATTAGAATGGTACACTTACCTTCCTTTGAGTGTTTATAGAATAGAGTGTGATCTCCTTGACTTTGGTGATAACCGAACCTTTTAGCCGCCTTCCCAAACTGTTCAAACTGCGTTCTTGGAGATTGTTCAAGTCTGTACAATGACTTTTTCAATCTCTAGACATTGCCTTCATTTTCTGCGAAACCCGGTGGCAAGCTCATAAACACCTCTTCCTCTAAGTCACCATTCAAGAATGTATTCTTCACGTCTAACTAGTTTAAGGGCAAAAAAAAAAAAAAAAACAACAGCTAAGGATTGCAAAATCCAAACAGAATTTATCTTTACAATTGGAGCAAAAGTCTCATGATAGTTAACTCCATAAATCCGAGTGAACCCCTTTGCCACTAGCCTTGCTTTATATCGCTCAATACTCCTATCGGTTTTACATTTTATAATAAACACTCATTTACAGCCAACAATCTTTTTTCCTTCCGGTGCATCAACCAATTCCCAGGTGTCATTCTTCATAAGTGCTCGCATTTCCTTCTCAACCGCCATATTCCACTTTCGATCCTTCAAAGCTTCCTAGATATTTCTAGGAATATATATGTGAGACAGGTTTGACACAAACGCTCTATGATGATGAGATAACTTTTGGTATGACACATGGTTTGATATAGGATGTTGAATACATGACATAACCCATTTTCTAAGAGCTATAGGCATATCAAGATTAGAAGTATTAGAATTGGAATTTAGACTAGAATGGAGGGAAAAAAAAGTAGTATTACTAGGATCACCTAATAACGAAGGCAAGGAATCATCTCCCGGAGCTGCAAACAGATGAGGCTCCAATATAAAGTTCTGATCTGCAACCTTTTGAAGAGTTTTTCTTCAAGTATAAACCTGAAGGTCCGGTTTGTTGATCACATTGTGATCTTGAACTTTTTCTCTCCCTGTCTTTGACTCATTAAGATTCGGTGAAGGTATTTCCAAAGACTCAAACAAAGGAATGAGAAGGATATGAGAGTTTTAGTGCCACAAAATCTTTTTACTAACTTTAGCATTCTCCCCCGAAGTGATTTATTGGAAAAAAAATGGTTGTGACTCTATAAAGGTGGCATCCATAGTAATATGAGTTTTGCTAGTATGTGAATTGTAACACTTGTAACCTCTTTGGTTAGGTCCATACCAAGTAAACACACATTTCTCAGTATGAGGATCTAATTTTATCAACACTAGCTTGGGAGGTGAACAAATGCAGTGCAACCAAACACCCTTAGAGGAACATCGAGAAAACATACGAGTGTGGGGTACACTTGTTTGAAACAATCTAAGAGAGTAGTGTAGTTTAATACTCGAGTAAGCAAACTATTGATTAGATAAGATGCTGTTAATACTGCTTCCTCCCATAAGTATTTAGGTACATGCATTGAAAAACTGACGGCACAAGATACTTCAAGGAGATGGCGATTTTTACGTTCAAGAATACCATTCTGTTGGGGTGTAATTTAGCAATGCAAGTTGACTGGTGAAGGATACCTTTTTCTCTCAAAAATCTCCTTGAATATTGGTTACAATATTCAGTACCATTATCTATACGAAGGATATTAATAGTAGTGCGGCACTAGGTCACAACTATTTGATAAAAATTTTGAGTAGGCACTCGACTTCAAACTTGGCACTTATCAAGTATGTCCAACATAAATTGGTATGATCATCTATAGAGATGACAAACCATCGTTTCCTAGTATTTGTTGGCACGGCTGAAGGACCCCAAACATCACTATGGATTAGATAAAATGGTGATGATATACGATACTATTTTGGATTATAATGAGTACGATGACTTTTAGGAAAAGACATTTGTCACAGTATAGTGAAGAAACATCCACACCTTTAAACAAATGTTTCAAGTATCCAAAGTTAGGATGGCCTAATCTATGGTGCCAAACCATGATTTTTTCTTGGACAGAGGAAGAATTGAAAGTTCCATACGCCCGAGCTTTTTTTTAATTAAAGATAAACTCTTCAAAATAGTAGAGACCATCCCTCATCCTAGCATTACCAAGCGTCTTCCCTAAGATCCGATCTTGAAACTCACAATGGGAGGCGAAAAAGACAACGCGACGGTTAGACTCTTTAGAAAGTTTACTAACAGACAATAGGTGACAAGCTAACTTAATAACATGCAGTACATTATGAAGGGTAATGGAAATAGAAAGTGGAATTGATCCTTTACCTGCAATAGATGAAAAACTCCCGTCGGCAATTTGAATGTTTTGGTTGCCGGCACACGGAACATAGGATGTGAGCAAATATGGAATATTAGTCATATAGTTAGATGCTCTTGAATCAATGATCTAAGGAATAGGTTGCGAACAACAGAAGAGGGCTTTGAGATTTCTACCTTGGTGGGTAATCGAAGCAGTAGGATTACCCGATACAAATCCAGTCTGAAGTAGTTGCAAAAGATAGCCCGATTATTCTTTGTTAAAAGGAAATATTGTGGCCTCGGTAGCTGTAGCAGGCACATGCTAAGATGGCTTATTATCATAGCTAAATGAAGCTGGTTGGCCATGAATCCTCCAACGGATCTCCCATGTATGACGGGGTTTGTTGCAAACATCACGCCAATATGTGGTCTCCCATCCGATCTTCACATGTTAGCAGGGATTCCACTTACATTTACCTTGGATAATATTGTTGCAGGCACACAACTCTTTTTATCTTCAGAGGCAGCCAAGGCTAAACTTTCTTATTATCCATCCTTTTCGCCAATAGCTGCCTTGCCCAACATTATTCCCCATCTTCTTTCTTCTCTTTGAATCTCTGAGAAGACCTCTCCAATAGGTGGAAGAGTTTGCTACCCAAGTATTCCGCCGCGTACCTCATCAAACTCATCTCGAAGCCCAGCCAAGAAAGCTTAGATACGTTCTGCTTCTACAATTTTCCTATATCTATTACCATCTTCAATACACCTCCACTCATGTTCATTAATAAATCTAGTTCCTGCCACAAATGTTTCAAGGAGTGAAAGTATTTTGTGACAGTTTCCTCTCCTTGCTGCATCTTCCCCAGTTTCGAGGTTAACTCATAGGTTTGAGATTGATTACCCAAATCTGAATACATCTCACACACAGCATTCTAGAGTTCCTTGGCATTATGATAGCCTAGATAGTTTGAACCAATATCTTCTTCCATGGAGGTGGTTAGCCACGTCATAGTCGTCGATTTCTCTGCATCCCAAATAGCCTAAGTCGAGTCACTCATCTTTGGTTCTGCAGTATCTCCAATTAGTTAGCTAATCTTTCTTCTACCCGTATATACATTGGAACAGGTTGAGACGACCGAAAAAAGTTATCTCCATTTAGCTTTATGGAAGTAATCTGAATAGGATGAGGTTCGATGGACTTTGTGAGAAGTGATGGGGGATTAGACTGGGTGATTGATGATTCTTCTGACATAGTGATTGAATGATCAAAGGAAAAGACCATAAAATCAACATTGGGGGGTCCAGTAGTAGCGGATAATAGCAGGTATAAGTTGTGCCATAGAAAGTCCAAGGGACGCATGAAGTGCTTTGAGTGTCACGAGGAGGGCCACATTAGGAGAGATTGTCCTAAGCTAAGAAACAGATATGATAAGCAAAATGCCATAAGCAGTGTGATGAACATTGTTGAGGAGAGCACCAGTGATGTAGAGGTTGTTTTGTGTATGACTACAAGTTTGTCAAGAGATAAATGGGTGCTAAATTCGGGGTGTTATTATCATATGATGCTTCATATGAACTATTTTACTACTTATCGGACTATTGATAGTGGTAGAGTTCTGATAGGGAATAATGCAACCCGCAAGGTTGTAGGATAGGGACAGTTCGAATTCGGATGAATAATAATGTAGTGCGCATATTGATAGACGTGAGGTATGTATCGGAGCTCAAGAAGAACCTTATTTCTTTGGGAACACTCGATGATATCGGGTGTAAGTACACCACTCTCGAGATGCCATGACAGTAATTAAAGGGAAGAAAGTGAGTTCTCTCTATTATCTACTAGGAGAGACCGCGATAGGAGCTACTGGAGTTTCATCAGGTGAGCCAGATTTTGACTTGACTTAGTTATGACATATGTGTTTGGGGTACATGAGTGAGGCAAGCATGACGTTGCAAAGTGATAGGGATTGTTGAAGGGTCAAAATGTTACGACCCCAAGACCTTTGGCCCATTATTCTTTTCTTTGTCAATTTAATTCGCTTATTTATTTTTCCAAGAGTCTTTCTCATCTATAAATTTTCTAAAGATTCTCTAAGGACCCTCAATTGTTAATCTTAAGGGAAGCTTAAAATAGGATGTTATGCCCCTTTCTATGTTATTTCATTATTTTCTACCAACATTTTTGCTTAATCGTATAGAACTACCTAGCCCGTCTAATTAGCAAACATAACACTTCCAAGATAACTACAAACATACTAAATTTTATACATATGGATAGACATCTCAAACCCCTCGTACAATACCTAGCATCCCTCATACAATACCTAGCTTTCCTATTCCTTTGTACATCCAAAATTTAGGAAAGCTATAAACACCAAACTTTTTCTCACAAGCTCACAATACATTATCTCCCAACCTATCCCACAAACAAAAGCTATTAGAGGCTATCCGCTCATCCATCATATCCGCTATCCCGTCAGATCAAACTACTAATACGGGACGGGATTTCCCTAAATCTTTAAAGCGGTTCATCCTAAGGCATTGCATCACCTTGGAATCTAGGTGGATCATTGAAATTGTGCAACGGGCATCGCATCATGCCTTCCTCCATCTCTTCATACTGGGAAACGAACAAAATGGGAATTTGGTTAACCAATCCAACATCGATCCAAACCGTCATAGCAATGTAGACATATACAAAGACTGAATCAACATCAATCACGATCTGCTTGAGGTGAGTCATACGGGTGGGGAATCTAAACAATGGCTCGCTCGAGAATTTTATTTTTTTCACCTGAAAAATAATGGGGTGAGCAAGAGACCTAGTAAATGAAATTTCTAGGCCTCAAACAAGAATTTCATAATAATACTCAACTCATTAGTGTAATTTCATTTGACACGAAACTATCTTGTGATCTATTTCAAAAATGCCATTCATCATAAATCATATCATCTTTCACATATAAATACATAGATGAGACCTATGCATTTTCTTTTCACTTTTGAGCTTTCTTTTCCCAAGCCTCTCATCGGGACTTCCTGTACCGGGCAACGTCGTTATTATACGTATACGATGGCACTTTCACTTCATGTCATCATTAGGTGAATGACGTCTATGACATCGCTTCGAGTAAAATTTTTAGCGAATGATGGCACTTAAATCCTTTGTCATGAGTAACAGCCATTAAAAAAAATAGGTCGTTACCTTAAGCCCCTATACTGTTATTTTTCTCACTAACGGTGGCACTCATCGTCTTTTAATGCCAAATATATACTTGCAAACACATGATTCATTTATTATCTTTTTCGCATTACCGAAAGTACAAAATTTAATTGACAAAAAAAAGGCAATATGAGATTAATCAAGTCGTTTCAACTTGATAGAGCTTAGGGTTGAACCAATTGGACGGACCGATCCGAATCGGACCAGATCAAATTGATTGGCACTTGGAAAGGCACATCCAATTTTGGTCCAATTAGGAATTCGGTCCACACTAGTCCAGGTCGTGCCTAACCGAGCCTCAATGGCTTTGTTGGGATGGGTTCGATTGGTTCCAAATCCGACTAGGTCCGGACCGAACACATTCTCGATCCGTTTGGCCTTGGTGACTCCCGTTCTACCCTTAATTGATCCTTGTTCGGCGTCCTTGACTTCCCCCTTGTAATTTTAACCAAAATAACTTGTCTTTAGTGCTATGATACTCGTGAACATACGCAATCACAAGTTAATGTAACACTAAATTAAGTAATAAAAGGATATTACCGCGTTAGATTTAGAAATCCCATTGAACTTTTTTACCATTTACTACTTCAAATAACAATAAAACTAAACAACGATGGAGGAATGGCGATAACGGTGGTGTGGCGACGGTCAGCGTGACATCGTAAACGTCAGGTATGCGTAGCGTTGAGCGACGGTGAACACGACAGCAAACGAATGGTAAGAGGTGACGAACGTGCACGGTTGCGGCGGATCGACGGGAGGGGAGTTGGCATGGCAAGATGAGAGAGGGAGAGGTGGCCGGTTTGGGGGTAGGATGGTAGAGGAGGAAATGCGAGTAAGTTTTTCAAGGAGGGGGAACCATACCCTTTTTATAATTGGGAAAGGCAATTATCTCCCTCTTGAATTCTCCTAGCTTGATCATGATGTTTCCTCTTGAATTCAACTACTTAAGGATGAAGTCTTCTTAAAATCAAGATTCTAATTAAGCCCATCAAGTAGCTTTGTCATCTTGCTTAGGGGTAAAGTATAGCGCAAGTATCAAAACTTGTCTTCGACTCTTACTTTAGTGCCAAAACTTTTAAAACGATCACTTTAGTGCCAAGTTTGAAGAAAATTGATTGTTTAAATGCTAATCCAACCAAGATCCGACCAAATGAATTACGTGGATTTTACAAATAAATTTATTAGCTAATGTGGCAAAATTTTAAAGAGCGGCTAGCACGGTGGACATCCGACGTGGCTTGTGCATGGAAAGAAAGGAAAAAAAGACGTCATTTGTGTGATATACATTCACAAAACACAAATGACGTTGCTCGGTCATCTCTCTTCATTCATCGGTGTGTCCTCTCTCGTGCGAAGACTTCGTCGCTTGATCTGCTCTCCTCGGTAACTTGGTCGCTAATGGTTAGTTGCCGCCGTTGCTCGCTTGCCGTTGTTGGTCGCCGGTCGGCCGTCGTTGATACTTCCCGAGAAGGTATGCATCTCTTCTGTCCCTACATCTGATGGAATTAGGGTTTCAAGGGGATTAGGGGTCCGAAGCGAAATTAGGGCTCCGATGGAAAAATTAGGTTTCGGAGAGTGAAATTACAATTGTTATGGAAAAATTAAGCCTCGTAGTTGATGTGATGGGACGTCCACTTCTTTAATCAAAACATGTGGCTTCGATTCCTTGATAAAGAAAGAGAGTACTCCGTAAAGAAAGGTTCAAAAGACAGGCCATGTGTAAAAGCACTTTGGATGCCTTTGCAGATTGAAAATGTTTTTATTTGCTAGGATATAGTGAAGTTAATACCGTGGGGACCTCAAATTCTTTACTTTGAAACACCGTGCTTTGTTAACACTACACGACAAGGGTCATTCTTTAATCAAAAGCAGCTTGTGGGGACCTCCTTGTGAGTTTGTTGTATTTTGTGTATTTGTGGTCCCAAAAGCTAAGATATTTATTATTATTTTTCCTCTGGTGTAGGCATGGACAAGAATCTTATTGCTGTTATTGTCTACTATGGGGAGATTTTCTTATTAGCACCGACGAGTGGTAGTACGAAGGTGGAAATGAAGAAACCATTTTCCTCGATGTAAGGACATCATTGTATGTTTCATTCGTGAGGAATATAGTGCATATTTTAGTATGCAAGTGCATAAATTGTTGTATCATGTTCCTAGGAAGGGCTTGAGGGAGGGATTGAGACACTTGCGTAATGATAATGGGTTTAAGGATGTGATTTATCACTACCTTCATGGCAACGAATCGACAGTCTATGTCGAGTGTGATAGCGATGATGAAGATGATGATCATGAAGATGCTCAGCATGATGACATAACTCAAAAGGGAGAAGTAGGCAATGGTATTGATTCTAGTTCTCATGGTGGAGATGATACCATTGTAGAAGGACATCAAGAGTGGGCGGACAAGGAGGATTAGGGGGACAAACGGGATTGTGAGGACAGTGAGAGCGGGGAGGAGTGGGAGGACAGGGGGTAAACCATATACATGATGAGGCAATCATTGGATTAGATTAGGAAGTTGCACAATCCAGTAGTGATGACGATGGTGATGAAGCTGTGGTAAATGTCGGTTTCATAGGGAGTGATGATGACGATGAGCTTGCACGGTCAAGGAAAAATCGCATGGAGTTTATAAGGAAAAAATGCAGCATTTGGACAATTAGAGGAAGCTGGACCAGTAAATAGAGAAGAAGAAGGTATACCTGCTACACATGCTGGTAACGATGAAGAATATGGCAGTGACGACTGGATTGGTACTTTCGAGGAAGAGCTTCAAGAAGAAGAAGTAAGTAAGTATCACTGCTACAACCGCTACACCTGTGTGTAGAAGGAAAAGTAAGTATCCTTACTATGATCCAATTGTAGCATCTCCTGCGTTATGTATTGATATGAAATTTGAGTACGCAAAACGGTTTAAAGATGCTATTGTCAAGAACTCTATTGCTAAGCAGAGGACTCTTGAGTTTCTTAGAAATACGAAGGACTTTGTGAGAGCTAGGCGTCCATAACGTAATTGTGCATGAAAAGTCTATGGTTCACCGAGCAAGAGAAGTGGGTCGTTTCAAAATAGCTCATTCCAGAAGGAACATACATGTTCACTTATTTTTGACAATAAAAGGGTAACAAGTAAGTGATTGTTGATGCACTTCTTCAACACAATCAAGGCGATGCAGGAGATTAGGAGTCCTCACTTAAAGTAGCTAATCAAGGAGCAAATAGGAATTAACGTGTCGATGAATCAATGCAAGAGAGCCAAGTATATGGTCTTGACAACACTCTTGGGTCAGTACAAGCAAGAATATGCTCATGTTTGAGATTATGCTTATGAATGTAGGCTCAAAACCCACAAAGTAGAGTCTATGTCGAGGTTATGGAGAGGCCATTACCTGATTTGGGGACCATGTTTGATAGGTTATATGTGTATTTCGATGCATGCAAGCGGGGATTTTTGTATCTAGTAGTAGAAGAGTTATATGATTGAATGGGTACTTTCTAAAGGTTTGTGCAAGGGAGAATTGTTGTCAACAATTGGTCAAGATGCCAATAATTAAATGTTTCCAATAGCTTGGTCCTGGTTCCTCAAAAATGTGATGGCCGACCTGGAGATATTCGACGAAAGAGGTTAAGCTTTCGTGAGCGACCAACAGAAGGTAATGTCATTGTCAAATGATTCTTTTTAAATGTTAATTGTATTATGTTGTATTTTTCCTTTTCTTATACTTATTTCTTGATTTAATATTGTAGGGACTTGTTCATGCATTGGCTAAGTTAATGTTATATACCGAGCATAGGAAGTGTACAAGGTACATATATGTAAACTGGTCAAAGAGGTACATAGGGGATAAGTTGCAAAAGCAATTCTGGCAAATTGCAAAGAGCACAAACATGGCTAAATTTAGGATAGCCAAATAAGGCTTGCTTGAGCTGACTAAGGATTATTTCGAAGCGCTATTTGAAACTAAATCGAAGCATTGGTGTAGGGCCTTCTTCAGTGAAGAATTCAAGTGTGATATCATCGACAACGACATCAGCAAAGCTTTCAATGGCAGTAACTTAGCTACTAGGTGTAAACTAGTCATTTCCATGCTTGAGGATATACGACTTATGGTCATGACTAGGCTACGCAATAAAAGAGATAATGTTGGAAAGTGGACTAGAATATGTGGTCTTAGGATTGCAAAGATATTAGATGAGAACTTGGCTAGTAGTTGGTTCTGCCATCCAATTTGGAATGTCATGAAGGATTTGAGACCAAGAAGAAGGACGATACATATGTCGTTCACCTATAGAGGAGGAAGTGTCATATCGAGCATGGTAGCTAACTGGAATTCCCTGCATACATGTCATTGCTGCCATTCGGTTGAATTAAGAAGACCCAGAACATTACCTAGCTGATTGGTACGACAAAATGTCATATTTTGATGCATACAAATTTATGATACAACCCATTAGAAGTAGCAAATTTTGGGAGCTGACAAATTGTGATGCCCCCGCACCTTTGCCACTGAAGAAGTAAGTTAGAAGGCTAAAGTAGAGACGACGAATGAAAGAAGGGGAGATTTCATAGCAAAGGATGAACAAGACTAGTGCAAAGATGACATGATCCTACTGCCATAAGAAAGGCTGTCAACTAAGAAAGCTACATGAACAATAATAGCTTACTGCAGATCCAACACAAGAACCATGTCAAGAACAGATGGACAAGTTGGACAATCAATCGAAGTGGCACCAAGAGGGCATATTGTAAAGCCAAATGAAGGGCTAACGGAAGAGTGTATTGCATTTCTTGTTCAACAAACAAGGAGAAAATTTCAGTAAGTTAATGATTGCTCGTTTGTCTTGTTTTATCGCTAGTATCGTAACCTTGTTTCAATACTTTAGGTGAGAAGAAGAACAAGATCGTGGTATGCTACACAGCCACCACCACTTGAAGTGCCTATAGAACTTGCTATCCAACTTGTTGTGCAGCCACCTTAAGGGCCAACAGATTAGCAAGTGGGACATCTAACTGAAGTGGCAACGGGAGGGCAAACTGTGCAGCCGGATGAAGGGCCACGAGAAGAGCGTACCGAGTCAATTATTGAACAAACGAGGAGAAAATATCTAGTAAGTTATATATTGTTTGTTTGTCTTGTTTTATATCTAGTAGGCTAACGTTGTTTCAACATTTCAAGTGAGAATAAGGGCAAGAGCAGGATATGATGCCTAGCCACCACCACCTGAAAGGCCAATAGGACTCGCTGCACGCCCACCACTTCCACGATAAGAGGGGTTCTTAGGAAGAGGTTAAGGCAATATGGTTATGGCCTACTCACCGACGAACGTACTGGAATGACTATCTTGCATGTAAGTTTGGTAGGACTTGTGCATTTAATTTACTGTATTTCAAATATTGTAGCCCATTTGCTTATGTTATTATGTTGTTGTAGCATGGGAGAGCTCAAAGATGCTTATCTCTAAAGGTGGCCCAACCCAAGAGTCAACAGCTGCCCCAAAAAAGAGATTGACAAAGAAGAAGATAACAAATATAGCTTGAAAACAGCCACAAAAAAAAAAAAAAACCAGCAAGAGTTCCACCTCAACCAAGCCCCGAAAGGCCGGTTGAAGAATCTGAACCCGAACCCGAAGCTGAACTTGCATATGTTCGAAAGAATGCTAGGATTATGAACCAAGTGAAAAAGCTATCAAAAGGAAAAGGAGTTGGGGGTTGTCAATATTGAGTGATTGGGAGGGAGGGGTCCATATGTTAGTATTTGTATTTGTTTGTTTTTTGTTGGGAACCACTTTTACCCATAAGTGGTTGTTTTGATGCGCAGGACATGGTTTTGTATTCAACTTATGTAAACACTAAGTTCAACATCAACGGAGCAATATTTTTTAATTATGTTTTTGCTATTTACATACTTTCGTTGCTTGTTATGGTAGCTATGCTTGTCGTGTTGATTGGTGGTTGTGCTTATTGTGTTATTTGCTATTTGTGGTCATTGTTGGTAGCTAGTTATGCTTGCTGGTTGTAGTGGCTGCAAGAAGGTGGTTACTATTAGTTGGCCAGGTGGTGCAGGTTTTGGTGTTGGAGGTTTTGGTGCATACAACTTGTTGGTGCACCTTTTAGTATTGGAATTTTAGTGCACCAACAACGGTTTTGAGGCACCGAACTTCCTGGTGCAGCTATTAGTACAAGTTTTGGTGCATCAGGAACTTGCTAGTGCACCAAGATGCATTAGCAAGTTCCGAGTGCACCAACCGGTATCATGTACCTAATTATAGATGATGTTGGTGTCTAGTTATGCTTGCTGGTTGTGGTGGTTGCATGAAGATAGCTAGTAATAGTTGGCTGGCTAATGCAGGTTTTGGTGTTGGAGATTTTGGTGCATACAACTTGTTGGTGCACCTATTAGTGTTGGAGTTTTGGTGGGGCACCTGCGAGTTGCTAGTGCATTCAAGTTCTTGGTGCATATTGTGAATGCACCAACAACTTCCTAGTGAACCTATTAGTATAGATTTTGGTGTATCAGGAACTTGTTGGTGCACCTATTGCAGGTTTTGGTGCACTAGCAATTCTTGGTTGCACGAACTAGTATCATGATGCACTTATGATTACTTTGAGAACAACTTGACACTTAAGTAAACACTTTCATAAAAACTTGGCACCTAAGTGATCACTTTCAGAATAACTTGGCACTAAAGTGATCTCTTTCAGAAATAATTGGCACTTAATTAATTACTTTTTTATCCCAACTAGCACTTAAGTGATCAACATTTACAAATTATGGCCCTTAAACAATAACCATGTGGACCAGCATTTACGACAATCCAATACCTACAACCTCATTTGTAGCCTATTTGCAGCAAAGCAAACAGCTCAAGCATAAAACATTACACGAAACCAAACATCTCAAGCAAACAAATGTTGACAACACGCAAGTACAACTTGTAGGTTGCTCACAACCACTAAATTTGAAACTTCCATTTCCAACATGCAGCAAACCGCCAACTTCAGCAACCCATTAAGAAGCAAAGTAGGAGCCCCTTTGCTGCAAACCAAATAGCTCAACCAAAAATTAAGCAAATAGAGATTGACAATACAAGTGAGTCCAAGAACCGAGCAAAAACCGAATTACAACATTCCATTTCCAAGAAAATACTGCTGCAAACCTCTTCTTTCATAAAAAACTCACCACATCACAACTATTACTCATACATTATCCAATACAAGTACATATCCAACTCATCTTCACCAACAATAGACTGAGAAACTTTCTCTCATCAAACACCTTACACTTGACCATTAAATAAGCCACACAACAGAACAAAAGCATAGTTAACACTCGATGAAGCTTTCTTTATCTTCGCATTGTTGACACTTCCTTCTTCAATTGATTGGCTAGAGATGTTACATCCTTTATCTCAGCTTCTCTTGAATCAATATTGACTAATTCATCCACAAATGTAATTAGAGGTTCACGCCGTCTTTCAAGAAGCTCCAATATCACCTTTGTGGCTCGATTGGAGAATTTTTTTTATCAGCCCATTTGAAATATTTGCACTTCAACCCCTCTTTATTCCCGCCACATCCATGGAATCTTCTCCCCGAATTCAACTAAGTCCAAAATGTTCTTCTTGAACTCGGTAACTCGCAATAACAATAAAACCCACCATCTTCTTCAATTGAACGAAACGAATTTGACCCGCTACCGAAGTTCCTTTCCTCCAATTCAAACTAGGACTGTTAATTTTTGGGGCCAAAGGGAGTCAATTTTAGTTTAGCCGAATTTGGGGTTCAATTTGGGATTTAGGATTTGTGTTTGGGCGAATTGAGCTTAAACGAAGTCGTTTCATCTTTAATTGCTGAATCGCCTTCTAGCGAGCTACGTCGCAACTCGGTTTGTTATGTAAAAAATTCATGTAAAATTTTTGGTGAGCCACATATGCTTCGGATTGGATTTGGCACTAAAGTGAACGTTTTTCAAAAACACTTGACACTAAAATAATCGTTTTGAAAGTTTTGGCACTAAAGTGGGCGCCGTACACAAGTTTTGGCACTTGTGTTGTACTTTACCCTCTTGCTTAGGGTAGCTACTTATCACTTTTCTATTAATCCACTTGTCACATAGGTTCTAAAATAGGCTCTTGGCAATTTTTCATTGGTCCAAGTGTTTAAGAAGGGTCAATCAATTTAATTACAATCTTTATTAACTAAATCATACTAATTATCTCTAAACTATTCTTAATTTTTGGAAATCAATTAAAGATGATTAATGGGTTCGGGATATGGCCAACCGCCGATGAGGGACAGTGGCCGTCAGCGCAATCCATGGGGCCCCGTCCAGCTCACGCCTTCCTTGCAGTGCCATGGGTCGACAATTGCCTCACATTTGTGGACCGGCCCACTGCGCCATGATTCGGCCTCACGCTGGCCAGGCATAGATTGGTTGAGCGTAGTCGTGCCGTCGTTGCAAAGCATTTCTCGCCCTTAATCCATCACTTTTAGTTATCCATCATTGATTGTTCCGTAATTCTTTTTTTGCTACGTCTTTCTTGACAATTTTCTTAGAAGGTTTCTTAAGTTAATTTACTAATGACACTTTATCTTATTAAGTTTTGCTACCATATGAATGCATTTAAAAATATCTTGACTCTTATTAATCTAACTAATGTAAATTCACTTATGGCTATTGCAAATTTATTTATAGTTTTCTACTTCTTCCCCAAGTTTCTTCATTGATAAACTTGCTCATTAAGTTTTTTTTTATAAATGTGAATGCATTTATAACATCTTGACTTTGTCAATCTTTTAAAGTGAACTCATTTTTGTTTTCTTTGACTTTACTAATGAAAATAGCATTGATCTTATCTTATCATTTAATACTTGAAAATGATATTTTCATTTGTCATTTACCTCTTGACTTTGTATTGATTTATTGAAAATGACATCTATTTTTTCTTGACTTGGCATTAACTTATCGAAAATGACATTATTTTCATCTTTTGGAAAATTGACTTGCAGATGATTCAGCATTGATTTCCCTATTATATTTGATTTATAACTATCAATTCAAGAATTATTTCTTCATATTATATTTTTTAATACAATCTTTCAGAAAACTTTCTAAATAAGTTAAGTAATAGCATTCTTGAGGAATTTCAAAATAACTTTCTCGAAAAGCTATGGAATAGCCTCTTCTAAAAATTCCTTGAAGAATATGTCAAGAAAATTTATTTTTACTTTCTAATCATTCCTAATGTAAGGAAAATTCGGGATGTCACACAGAAGATAGGGAAGTTTGACTTATGTGAGCACTGCATATTTGGAAAGTGGCGGTGGATTATGTTTACTAGAGGTGTTCACTCGACCAAGCAACCGGTTAAGTACAATCATTTAGACGTCTGGGGCCTGTCTCCGGTTCCTTCGAAAGGAGTTGTCCGTCATATGCTGACATTTATCGACGACTATTCTAAGAAGGTATGAGTATAATTTCTGAAACATAAATATGATGTGTTTGATCGATTCAAAAAGTTTAAGGCATTGATTGAAAAGCGTTCTGATAAAATTCAAGCACTTGAGAACCAATAGCGGCATGGAGTTCTATGGTAAAAATTTACCGAGTTTTGCAAGAGAGAGGGGATGGTGAGACATCGTACATTGTACTATTGACCGCAGTAGAATGGCGTGGTAGAACCGAAGAATAGAACTTTATTTGAGTGGGTTCGGAGTATGCTTTCGCATGGTGGTGTTGACACCCGATTTTTAATCAGGTTTATTTTCTAAAAATTCACAAAAAATAAAAAAAATAAAAAAATCAACATTGGAAGCCTTGGCCAAGCATAGGGAACCAATTTTGAACAAAAAATAATTTTTCATATTTTTCATTTTTTAATATTTTTGGAAAATAGGAAAATACTAGAAAATTCATAAAAAATACTTTTCGAGGTCACAAAAATACAAAAAAATGTCCAATATTTTTATTTTAATTCCCTTTTAATATTGACCTCAAGAAAAATTGAAAATTCAGTTCAATTTTAGGTGTTTCTTCACAATACCTAGACTTGAATTTACATGAAAAATACCAATTGAGTCTTTTTATTTGCAATTTTTGCACATTTTCGGTCTAGACATTCAATTGCAGTCCCTTTGAACTTCAATTTGATCAATTACACCCCCAATTGCACGAATTGCACAAAAATCCCTAAAATTCTTTGCAATTTAGTCCCTCAACTTGCCAATTTTTGAAATTACTTTTAATTGAGGGACTTTCGTGGCAAAATTAAACCGTCCCCCTAAGTTTTCATATGTTCTGAATCGATTGGCATGGGTCTCATAGTCCAATTTGGCCAAATTGACATCCAATTGAACTTTTACCCAAATTGGCAATTTTGGAAAATTTGGGGCTTTTGTGCAAATTGATAAGAAATTTTGGGCAAAATCACATTTCTAGAAAATATCCAGGGTCCTAAGTCTAATTTTGAGGTTTAATTGCAAAAATTCCTAGTCAATTGTGATCAATTTTGAAATTTATGAAAATTGCATCGTCTCGAACCTGGTTGACCGGTCTAACCTAAGCGGCCGGACCGGTCGAACCGGTCCGTAATAGTGTCATCGTCTTCATCAGAGTGCCTGCACGAATGAACAGTGTTTGGGCGAATTTTGACGAGCAAATTGACCGGGCAATCGACGATAATCGGACTAATTGACTTGGGCGTTTTATACCCGAGGTAATCATGCGTCGATTAAGCCTGGTTTGGGGGTCAACAGCCGCCGGAGGAGCTCCGGCGAGGCAGTCAAAATCTCGGTCGCGCAAAAAGTCAACACTCTCAATTCAGAATGCAATTTGTGCTCGTTTGGGGTTCAACGAGGGCTTAACGGATCGGGACGGAATCCTAACGATTCCGTCACCGCCTCGCGAGCCAAAACTCATGTGTTGGCACGTGAGGACAGCTCGGCAAAGCTCGCCCGTGCGCATGCAAATTCGAAGGCCAAGTATAAATAGATGGAAAGCTTCGCGAATCGGGAGGGAAGCTCATTCGTGCTCACCAAGACACAACATACTAGAGAGAGAGAGAGAAAAGCGAAGGAGAGCTCACCTTCTCGCCCGAGCGATTGAAGGTTTGAGCTCGGTCTGTGAGTTCTTCGCGGAGGCAATCCAGAGAGAATCGAAGCTCGCCGCTACTTCCGGAAGCTTGCCTAAACCTTGGAGAAGCGATCTGCATAGCTCAATCGGTTTCGGACGTCCAAAACAGGTGAGTCGATCTTCGGACTTCAACTCTGCACGTTCATGGCATCGCACGATCACGAGCTCGATCTTTGCAATTTTTGTGTGCGTTTTAGCCTTTGAACTACGCCGATCACCTCTGCATATCTGTTTCGCTTCGATTTTGCATAAAACTTGCCAATCGAGTCCGTGAAATCCAACCTCCACGGCCAATCATTGTCGAAGCTTGTCTAGACTAATCTAGACCAAACCAGGTCAATCGGACCTGCGGGTAAGGTTTCTAAACCTTATGCGAGTGAATCCTGTGAAGGAATTGAACTATCTCGCTTTGTGATGCATGATTGAGTTCTGTAATGTCACGATTGTGCCTAGTTTGGTTCTCGCGATTTAGTGGATGAAATTATTTGATTCTTAGATATGTTCATCTGTGAGGAGAGGCGAATCGATTGGAGTTAGTTTCATGTCATTCCGGCGAGATCTCGCCGTTGGATCTCGCCGGAACGTTCTCAGCTGTTCATTAAGCGTCGTCGAGAGGTTGAAGAAGGTGCTGATGTGGCGATCAGCGGGTCAAACGAGCTGAGGTGTCCTCTTTTGATAGGTCCAACTCGGATCCGAGTCGGCTCGGCCGTTGGCACGAACGAGCCGACTCAGATCTGATCCGACGGTTGAGATAAATCGGTGGATTTAATTCTCGGTCGTCGGATCCTTATTTTTGGATTTTCTAGGTATTTTGTTTATTAGTTAATAATACAAAAATGCGAAACGGTGGCGTTTCATATGAATGATGCGTCGTCGTTTAGACCATATGGGGAACGGACGGCTTGGATTAAATCGAAGAGTGATTGTGGCCGTTCAGTGTAATAACCGATTTGGCGTCGTTTTGGCCTAGGAATGATGAACGGTCTAGATTGAATCTAGGTTAGATCGTGACCGTCCGTGCTCTTAATTGATGCGGCGTCGTTTTGATAGAAGTAGTTCGACGGTTCGGATTAGACTTTGGTTTAGATCGTGACCGTCCGTTCGATGGGCAAATGCGGTGTCGTTTTTGTGTAAAGGGCCGAGACGTCGTCGTTTTTGCTAGGGCGTGCGTCAATGGCTGAGATCAAATCTGGGATTGATCTCAGCTGTCGAATATTTTCTTTTATTTTTCGGATATTAGGAATTTGCTTAGAAAATCAAATAAAAAATAATAAAAAATAGAAATAAATAGTAGGTGACGTCGTTTTGATGCCGAGCAGGTTTGCGGGCGGTCGGACGGGGTTGACCGGTTTGACCCGATCCAAAAATATTATAAAAATAATAAATAAAGTACATAAAAAATCCCAAAAAATCCAAAAATACTTAGAAAATTCATAAAAATACCTTGATTTTCCCAAAAAATTTCTAAAAATTTCTAAATCGATTCGGGACTCATAAAGTCTGGATAAAAAATTTTCGAGACTTCAAGGGTCGATCTGTGTCGATCCGGAAAATTCCCGACCTTTTTTTAAAATAAATAAAAAATCCAAAAAAATTTATAAAATTAGAAAAATTCTAGAAAATCACAAAAAATGGGAAATGGCCACATTCAACTGGCCCGATCCCGATTTTGTGATTTTCGGGTTCCGAACCCCCAAAAATGACCATTCTACCCTTCTGGGCCTTCCGCCCCAAATTTTCCCGAACCATCCTTGGAACCCAAACTCGATATTTCTGTGGGTCGATAGGGCCATTTTAGATATGCTTATATGATTGATTGACTTGATTGTGTGCGATTATCTTGATTGCGCTCTTAATTTTCGATTGTGATCGTTAGAATAGTAAAATTCCCATCCGTGTGAACACTTAGAACCGTTAGGGCCTACCTCACCCGAAATTTCATCTACATGAATTCGCAGGTTAGAAAATCACTCAACATCGGTAACCGAAAGGGCGTCAATGTAAATCTTGGCGTAACCAAGTCCTCGGACCCAAATCTCTAGTTCTCGTAGAACCGAACGGTTTCTCCCGACCACTCGGTAGGGTTTTCCGATCACACCCTCTAATAAATTGATCGGTGGCGACTCCAAAATGCATGTACACTATGCACATGTTAGTCGACCACACAAAGGTCGACCCCGATATTTGATAAAATTTTCCCGACATCGCGATTCGAGTAATGGGTCTTGGGAGAGACCCGCGATCCTAAAAAAAAAATCCCGCCGACAACCGGGGTTTGTATAAAAGGGGATCGGCTCGTTAGCCCTATTCATCCCGGATACGAAAAAAATTCTGGAGGGTCGCGACAGACCGGCGATTCCGTTGGGGATGTCAATGGTTGCTAAACCATTAAGAGGACTTAAGCCGATAAAAGTGTTGAGTGTTTTCTAACCCCGTTTTCTGCAGATGCTCTTGAAGGTAAGGTACGTCCACTAACGAAAGTGTTAAATGTTGATGCAGATGGGAGTTATTAGGGGTGGCGTCTGTGTTAACCTTTTTGATGCAGATATGGTGTTTTGGGTTGTGTGTTTATTTATGCACATATTGAAGCGGTGTTTTGAATATGAATTGCTGTGCATGTCCCGCATATTTTGAGGATCACGACACCGCACACACAAGCGCCTAAACCCGAGCCGCAAATCACCCTTTATAGGTCGCCATAGATAGGGATCGATATGCGAAGCTCCTGTGTTTGATTGCACTTGGGTTGACCATATTTGATCCCGCTCACTATGCGAGATTGATGATTCTACCAACTTGTTGTTTGATTGCGCTTGTGGGCGGCTCATCGATTCGTATAGCGGGAGCCTTTTTAGGTCCATACCCGAGCCTTTTTGATTGTTTTAGAGTTAAACCTCACTTGTCTCATACGCATGTGAAATGGATGGTTGGTATACCTAAAACCAAAAACCCAAAAAAAGAGTATCGGTTGGTAAGGCTTTTTACCCTCTTTATTTTGAATTTGTAAATTTAAATTCTGCATATCATGCATTTTCACGACATGTCATCACAATTTGTAAGATCGTTTAAGTGATCGGGGTTGAAGGTCAAATTTTTCTTTTTTAGGATAGATGGCGCCCCGAAGTCATATTGATGTCCCCGATATATTTACATGGGAGCGGAGGACCGGTCGACGCAAGGACCGAGTACCCGCTACTTTTCGAGTCTTTGGATTTGTCCATGGACGGGAGCTCAACGGACGGAGCCGTATTCGTAGCGAAAGGTGCGATTACAACCGTTGTGGACAACATTTGGAACTCAAGCGCGAAAAAGAGAGAATTGGGGAGTTGTACATGAAATTGGTGAAGAAACCTCGTGCAACCAAGACGGCCCCAAAGCACTCCCCAATTAAGAAGAAGGAAGTCATTACCATATCCTCCGATGATGAAGAAGATGTCAAGCTTCCCGAGATAGTGGAGATTTCATCCGATGAAGATACCATTTCGATTGTCTAGTTTAGTGCGACTTTGGGGCATTTTCTAGGGTTCATTACATTTTGAGTCGATTGTATACTTTCATTTACATATGTTGTCCGAACATTTTAGATGCTATCATGTTCTGTCTTTTTCGACTTTATTGTACTAGACTTGTGAATTTCATGGATTGTTAAAATTTTGAGTTGTAAAAGCGACTTTCTACCCCGATTACGCTTAAACGATCCTAATCAATTACATGCCATCTTTGGGTGAGATTAGGTCAATAATTACCCTATTTGGCTTATTTGGGTCAAGTGGGAGTAGTTGACCCTCATGTTACCAAAAGATGACATGGAATTTGGTTAGTGCATTTGCATCACATTTCATGCATATTCATATTAAATCCGTGGTAATTGACTTTAGGATCATCATTTTTGCATTTTTAGATCATGGGGAATGGAGATATCAAAGTCATCCCGGTACCGCGCAAGGAGCTTTCTTTATGGTGGGATCGCCTTGACATAATCAACAAAGCCTACGTTGAAGGACGTTTGAGACGATTAGTGGACCCGATCAAAGTGGAATATCAACCGGCCCTCATTCAAGCGCTAGCCAAGGCATGGGACACGCGCACGATGACATTTAATTTTTAAGGTTTAGAATTGACCCCTACGCTCGAGGAGTATACCGCTATCATTGGGGCCAAGTTTGACGACCATATAGCTCAACCCCCTCCGGACATGGATTCCACTCGTTCTCTATCGAGCTTTCTTCGTCTCAAAACTTCTGAGATGGAAAAAGTCTATAAGTCCAATTCTGGCAAATTCACATTGTCATTCCTTTATGACAACTATTCCTCTCTACCCACCGAAACCGGTCATAAATCGGGAAAGGTGTTCATTTTAGCCTTCTTTGCATTCGTCCTATTCCCAACCTCTAGAACCACGTTTGACCCTTCTATAGTCCATATAGCCAGACAAGCATATTGTCGTTAGAATTATTCATACATGATTTTAGCCGAGAGTTTTTTCTCCCTAAACCGTTCCAAAACTTCCAAAAAGGCCGTTTTCCAAGCATCCAACGGACTACTCCACATGTGGTTTACTTCTCATATAAAAACTTTCCAACTCTGAGTAGGGTGTTATGAGATCAATGATCATGTTCACCCTTTTAGATCTTTCCTCAAGTGTCAATCCCTTGTACCCAAATACTCTTTCAAAAAGTGGGTTGAGCTATTGGAAAATTTGAAGCCCAAGCACATTAGATGGCATTTGACTTGGCCTAAGATCGTGGAGGCTCACATCATTGGTGTTGAAGATAGCCCTATCCCCTTATTGGGATACACTAGCGTTGTGGCATATTATCCTATTCGTGTCGTGAGGCAATTTGGAGTTTTACAAGAAGTGCTGCCGAATGTTTGTCCTGGGATTTTCTCATTTGACATGACACGAGGAAAGCTCACCAAAGAAGCAAAGAAGTCAGATCGAGCTCGGATCAAGTTCATTCTCCATGCTTTGAAGAACTCCCCACTACAACAAGTCGAATGGCCCGATTACTTAGACGACGAGATGAACATTCATAGAGCCTCCAAGGAGTATATTCAGAAGTTTAAGGAGTATCGCCAATCATTGGTTGAGCCATATGTACCCGAATGCGTATCTCCTCGGATTGAAGAGGTGGAGTCCTACGAGCCCGAATACATAGTACCGTACGCACCGGGAGTGGAGCCGTACATTCCCGAAGATCCGGAGCAGTGGATATCGGAAGAAGGAGAAGACCCTTACCTATGGGATTTGGACGGATCAGAAGAGCAAGAAAAGTGGAAGCGTCCCCGACTTGGATAGATTCATTTCTCCATTTAGATTTCACATATTTGTTATCTTTTAGACACTTTTGAATAATTTGGTCCGTAATAAATACATATTATTCCTTTTTATGAGCATTTCATGCATACATGTAGAAAATTCAATTACCACGGATCAACGTCTCCAAATCCTTTAATACTCCTCATACCGATATGATGTTCTAAAAAACAGGTGAGTATAAACACGAGGACTCGTAGCAAGACGCGCAAATTAAGAATGGAGCAGGAAGAACTCGCACCTCGTATGGGCAATCTCGAGAACCAAATGAATATGATAGCCACAATGGTGGTAGAGATGAAGGCGATGATGATTGCAAATCAGGGGAGATACCATGTGGATCCTAATTCTCAAGCCCCCGCGGGCTCATCTGATGGAACCAACGCTAATCCGGCACCCGCCGCTAATCCCACTCTGAATCCGGAGCGACCGCCTAAGGATCCTCCCATTGTGATTGATCCGGAAAAGAAGGAGAAGCAAGTCCTCAAAATGGAAGAGGAGATCAAAAGGCTTGCTAAGATTGAACAATGCCTGGCAAGTCGGGGTATGAACTTTCAAGGTTCGATAAAGTAGCCCCATTTGAGAAGATAGAAGTTCCTGCTGATTACAAGGAACCAGATTTCGTGAGGAAATATAATGGGACCGGATGTCCCAAGGGGCACCTGAAGTATTATTTGCGTCGAATGTCACAATTCTCTAACAACGTCCCACTATCGGGTTAATACCTTCCAGAAAGCCTATCTCGGGGCAGCCCGGCTTGGTTCATTGAGTTGGAGCTAGAGAAGCTCGCCGATTGGGACAAGCTGGCAGACGAGTTTCTTCGGCAATACAAGTTCAACACTTTGACTACCCTCACTAGAGAGGACCTTCCGAGAACCGTAAAGGGAAAGAATGAGGCCGTTTGCGCCTACGCTCGTAGATAGAGAGCATTGGCTATGTAGGTAAAACCACCTGTCCCCGAAGAAGAACTAATAGACCTTTTCCTCAAGGCCCTTCCCTTTGAGTATTTCGACAAGCCGAACACCTCTGGGTGTCAGACGCTTGCGCACCCGATCAAGGTGGCGGAACGCCATGAATGGGCACTAAGGGAGAAGAAGATACCCGAAGCACCTTTCAGACGCCAATATCCTTTGAGAAGGGACAATAGGGAGCAAACCGGGGAAGTGGCCTTTGTCCCAAACCCGCCTAAACCCGGAAATTTCTCACCTTCCACCCCTACCCAAGGAACATCTTCCTGGACTACTTCTAAACCACCCGAACCTAGAAGAAGGAACCAACCCGTTTTCACCTCATTACCCCGACCCTTATCCAAACTATTACCTATGCCGCCGGAGAACCACCTAGTTGAAAAAAAGCCACCTAGAGCTCATCCTCCAAGATTTCCCGGGTTTGATGAGACCCGGACGTGCGTATACCATATGGGAGAAAAGGGGTATAATGTGGACAACCTGTCTCGCCTCAAGTTCAAGGTACAAGCGTTGATCGATGAAAAAGTCTTAGAGTTTGATAAAACCGAACCGAATGTGCAATGTAACCCTCTACCCGAGCATCGCGAGGTGAACGGGATTTTTGGAGGCGAAGAGGAAGAGGTTCTGGAATTTATAGTGGATACAAGTAAAATGCGGGATATCCCGACATTGGCCTCACAATACCCGGAATGAGAAAATATTTCCCGGGAGCAAAAGGAGGCTTGCTTGGAAACGCCGATCAACTTGGGCGTTATAGGAAGAATGGAAGACGTCACTTTTAAGGGGACCTATGTGGCCGTGGACATGCTGTCCGAGGAATTCGCGATGAAAGCTACGAGGGGAGGTGTCCGGAAAATACCCTCGGGATATTTGATGAGCATCAAAGATGATAAGGAAATCGAAGAGCTAAACGAATATGAAGTCCGCCTGGATAAAGCCCGCTGAAGCGATAGAAGATTTTTGCAAAAGGCCCTAGAGAGAGGTGAGATAGTTGACAATGTTGGAGAGGTTAGTGGCGGTTACAACTTCAAAGTTCAGTATTCGGCGCCGCCAAGCTTTTTCGTCGATTCTGGAGATATAGTTCCCGACGAGTGGGGCGGCATGGATGATCCCGAAAGTGAAGAATTTGTGGGAACGGTTGATGAAGCTAAGAATCAAGAGGCTCCTCAGAATGAACAGGTGAATCGGGAGTCCAACGTGCGACTTTCTAATCTAGAAACTCACATGCGTCATTTGACAAACATGGTGGCGGATTTGTCACAATTGATAACCAAAAGGAATACCGTGGCGGTAGAAGAAAACATACTGATTCTCAAGATACGGCGGGCCATGGAGACGCAAAATCGAAAGATCGCTCTACCGCAAGAGCAAGGAGATGAGGTGTCAAGGAAGATGGATGAGTTAAAAGAGCTAATTACGCCACTCACTCAAGTAAGAAATATTCCGCCCCAAGGCGTGAATCCAAGGGTGAATTTTCGCATAAAGTATAATGGCGTTGGGTGTCCTCCGGCACATATTTCATATTATCTCCGCCAAATGGTTGGTCATCATGAAGATGACGAAATGTTGATCCGGAATTTCGGACATAGCTTGACGAGTCCCGCACTAGCATGGTTCCAATCAATCGATTTGGACTGGGTCCCAAGCTGGGAGGATTTATCGTAGCACTTTATACAGCACTTTGAAGCTGGGATCGGAGGGTACTTTACCAAGGCAAATTTGTTAAACATCAGAAAAAGTGAAGACGAAAGTTTTGAGCTCTTTGCTAGAAGATGGAAGAAACATGTTGTGATGGTGCAACCGCCATTGTCAGAAAGGGAGATGCTGGAGTTCGTGCTTAAGTCACTTCCGGCGGAATATTTTGATCGCATGTATGTATACACGTATTCTTCATTCCAACATCCGGTGGAAATCGGCATGAGGATTGAGGGAATTATCCCGAGGGTTAGAAGGGAAAGACAAAGGCGTCCGGATGAAGAAAACGCCACGCCAGCAAGGTCATGTCTAGAACATAACCCCGAAGATGTCCATGAAGATGAGATGAACGGAATGGTGGATACTCCAATTCGCTTTGTCATTGATCTGAATAAGGTAGATAATTGGGAAGCATCCGCCTTAGAAAAACTGTCAACCTCTCGAATCACCGGAGGAAATCGACCGATAAAGATTAAATTGCCGCCTCGGGAAGAGTATAACTCGAGGGCAGTTCACTGGGACTATGGAACGAGCGAGATTGACGCCATAATGAGGTCGAGAAGATGTTATCCACCAAGAGAGGTGGATTCTGAAAAGAAAGTCCCGACTCCGGGAGAAGTCGAGAAGTTACAATCGGTCGTGAGGACCGGTGAATATGAGGTCGTTGACCAACCGCGGAAAATGCAAGCGCATATCTCTTTGCTAGATCTCTTTAAGAATTCTGAAAAGCACAAGAATGTCCTCCCGAAGGTATTGGACGAGGTCCATGTTCCGGAAACCATTAACGAAGTTCAACTAGGGGACTTCGTAGGTGCTATCCTCTTGAAAGACCAAATATCCTTCTCGGACGAAGATTTCCCAAGGGAAGGACGTGTGCATAATAGAGCCCTTTATATCGCCGTGAAGTGCCATGGAAAGGAGGTTTCTCACGTTCTGATTGACAATGGCTCGGCCTTTAATCTCTGTCCCCTAAGCACTTTGAGTAGCTTGGGGATAAACGAAGATTTCGTGAAGACATCCAAGGCCACTATTTGGTCATTTGACTGAGTCTCCAAGAATGTAGTGGGAGAAATTGAACTAGACATCTCCATTGGACCGGTGACCTTCTCTGCACCGTTTCAACTGCTGGATATCCCTAGCGCCTTCACTTTGCTTCTTGGAAGACCGTGGATTCACGTTTCTGGAGCGGTACCCTCTTCCTTGCATCAAAAGGTGAAATTCGTGGTCAAGGGTCAGCTGATCACCGTCCATGGCGAAACGGGGCATCGGGCTTCTTTAAAAGGGATGGTCCCATACATTGAACCCTTAAAGGAAGAAGAATTGAGCTATCATACTTTTGATATCGTATTTGTCATGTATGTATCGCCGTATACAAAGATAGCTACACTGGAGCTTTCAAAACCTGCGACCATGGCGGGAAGAGTGCTACTCTCGAACGGTTTTATTCCGGGTGCCGGATTAGGGAAGTACGGTCGTGGAATCCTTAACCCTTTGAATTTGAGCTCTAATGACCATAAGGTAGGTCCGGGCTATAAAGAGACAATAAAGCGCAACACGAGCTGATGCCGAGGTCGAAACAATCGTTATGGAGACCAAGGAGGCCGTGGACACCAAGGTGGCCGTTTTATAGGCACCGAAGCATGGAAAGCTAGAGGGAAGATGTTCATAAACCCCTTATTTGAAGTGTTCTCTAAAGGAGGAAAATGGCTGGAAGATGAGGACATCTCTCAAGATGTAGAGCCCGACTTGTTCAACCCGTTCCCGAATAATCGGGTGCACGTGATCATTGAGTGGCCGGAGGATGATTTCCCCACCCCGGAGTAAAAGGCTCTTTCTAAACTTTACCTTTTAATGCATTTTGATCACTGCATTTGTTTTGAAAGCTTTTCGCTATTTTAGCACCCTTCGGGTCTCATGTCGTGATCCGAGAAGTGCAAGATCGTATTGCTTTTATTTGCATCTATTAATGAAAACCATCTCAAGTTTTATTATAGACATGTGGAATAACGGATTGGTCTAATGATGACAATTGCTATATCGTGAAACTTGAGGCTTGATCCGCCATATGATCTTGAAATTCAAAAAAATAGCTTTTTGAGAACAAGGATGTCCCGAAGATTGTGGACTAGTTCTCTTTCCTTTTTCTTCAAAAATTGAGTTCAAAAATGTTTTCATGTTAGATAAGATCATGCATTCTTTAATTTTGTCATCTTTGAATATTGACCTTTCATGATGCATTTCAGGCATGTCATCCCACCCATGCATAACAAGTTAATATGTGACTCAGATCAGCTCGATGATTATGCATATGAAATTGATATAGAAGAGTCTGATGTGAGCGATATCAAGAGGGAATGGGATTGTTTTGAAGAATCCAAGCCTCCTATCTCCGAAGAACCTATCACTATTAATTTGGGAGATTCTACTTGCGTCAAAGAAGTGAAAGTGGGAGGACACCTATCTGCAAGAGATGTTTTGAGAATGACGGCATTGCTCAAAGAGTATCAAGATATTTTCGCCCGGTCATACGCCGACATGCCAGGTTTAGATCGTGAAATAGTGGAGCATGCTCTGCCCACGCATCTAGCTTGCACACCGCTTAATCAACCATCCGTGAGAATGAACCCCGAATGGGCAGATAAGATCAAGGAGGAGGTGATGAAGCTCCTCAAAGTTGGATTTATCGAGGCCGTCCCATATGCCGATTAGGTCGCTAACATAGTGCCAGTTAAGAAGAAGGACGAAAGAATCGGAATATGCGTGGATTATCGGGACTTGAACAAAGCTAGCCCGAAAGATGATTTTCCCCTACCGCACATCGATGTGCTTGTCGATAGCACTGCGGGCTTTGAATTATTCTCCTTCATGGATGGATTCTCGTGGTACAACCAGATCATGTTGAAAGAAGAAGATAATATCAAGACCTCATTCACTACACAATGGGGGATCTTTTGTTATAAAGTCATGCCCTTTGGATCGAAAAATGCAGGGGCAACATATCAGAGGGTTATGGTGACCCTTTTTCATGACATGATACATAAGGAGATGGAAGTTTATGTAGATGATATGATCGCCAAGTCCAGACCTGGAGAAGATCATGTTCGGGTGCTAAGAAAATTATTTGATCGATTGAGGAAATACAAGCTCAAGCCGAACCCCGCAAAATGCGTATTTGGCGCAAGATCCGGAAAACCGCTTGGATTTGTCGTAAGCGGTCGTGGAATCGAAATCGACCCCTCCAAGATCAAAGCCATATGGGGAATAGGAAATCCCTCCACCGTTAAAGAAGTAAGGGGGCTACTTGGAAGATTGAATTATATATCCGTATTCATATCACAACCGTCGGAAACGGCGAAACCCTTTTTCAAGCTTTTAAAGAAAGGTGCGAAAGTAAAATGGGATTCAGAGTGTCAACAAGCGTTTGAGAAGATCAAGGAATACTTGGTATAACCCCCAGATCGGGTACCTCCTATCCCTAACGTTCCTTTAACTCTATATCCGATAGTTCATGATGAATCCTTGGGAGCTTTATTAGCTCGCACTAACCCCAATGATCGAAAGGAACGGGCTACCTATTATCTGAGCAAAAAATTCACAACATCTGAAGCTAAGTATTCATCACTGGAAAGGACTTGCGTAGCACTGGTTTGGGTCCTCCATAGATTGAGGCAAGATACTCTGCACTATCATATCCAATTGGTCACGGAAAATGACCCCATCAAATATCTCTTGGAAAAACCAGCTTTATTGGGAAAGATGGCCAAATGGCAAGTGCTTCTTTCGGAATTCGACATTAAAACCTCTCCCCAAAAATCTGTCAAGGGAAGAGCAATTGCTGATATGCTAGCTGAAAATCCTCCTAAAGACGTTTCAGAGCAAAACAAGGGAGGTCAAATTCTGAACCTATCTCAAGATAAATGGACGATGTACTTTGATGGCGCAGTGAATCTCGCTAGATCGTGTACCGTGACAGTTTTAATATCCCCCGAAGATCAACATTACCCGGTCTCGGCCAAGTTGGTATTCCCTTACACCAACAACATTTCTGAATATGAAGCCTGCATACTAGGATTACAATTGGCTATTTCATTGAAAGTGAAGAAGCTACTGGTATATGGAGATTCCATGTTAATCATTTTGCAAACTCAAGGAGAGTGGAAGACAAAGGATCCCAAGCTCATCCCTTATCATAAATTCCTCGAAGAGTTTATCCAACATTTTGAAGAGATCACTTTCGAGTACCTACCAAGATATCGTAATCATTTTGCTGATGCTCAAGCCACATTATCAGCCATGTTACAAGTGCAAGATGGCCTTGAGATAGAACCGTTGAGAATTGACATCCTTGATCAACCAAGATACCGCATGGTCATTGAAGAAGAACCCGATGAAGAACCGTGGTATCATGACATCAAAAATTATCTGTTGAAGGGTGAATTCCCGAAAGCTATCAACCGGAAGATAAGAAATATATCAGCAAGATGGCATCAAAATTTTTCCTCAACGGATAGATCCTATACAAGAGGTCTTTTGACTCGGTCCTACTAAGGTGCGTAAACTCCAAAGAAGCAAATCTCATTATGAAAGAGATCCATGAAGGAGAATGTGGGCCGCATATGAATGGTCACCTCCTCGCCAAGAATATTATGAGACTCGGATATTACTGGATGACTATCGAGTCAGATTGCAACCAACATGTGAGATCTTGTCATCAATGCCAAGTATACGGCGACAAGATAAATGCGCCGCCAACCGAGCTACATCGGATGTCAGAACCATGGCCGTTCTCTATGTGGGGAATTGATATGATTGGCCCTATCAACCCAAAGGCCTCCAACGGACATCGCTTTATTCTAGTGGCTATTGATTACTTCACCAAATGGATTGAAGCCAGCTCATATGCCAATGTCACCGCGAACAACGTGGCTAAATTCATCAAGAGGGATATCATCTCAAGATACGGAGTGCCAAGAGCCATAATTACTAACAATGGCTCCAATTTAAACAACAAGGTAGTCGATCACCTATTGGAACAATTTAAGGTACGACACCTTAATTCTTCACCTTATCGCCCGCAAATGAATGGAGCCGTGGAAACGGCAAACAAGAACATCAAGAAGATATTGGCCAAAATTGCTGAGAAATATCGAGACCGGCACGAAAGGCTGCCATATGCTCTCATGGCTTATCGAACTTCGATTCGCACTTCAACCGGGGCAACTCCCTACTCCTTGGTATACGGTATGGAAGCAGCCCTACCAGTAGAGGTGGAAATCCCCTCTTTAAGGATCTTGTCTCGTGTAAAACTCTCGGAAGATGAGTGGAACCGGCATAGACACGAACAGTTGAATCCGATTGATGAAAAACGATTGAAGGCTATTTGCCATGGTCAAAGCTACCAAAAAAAAGTAGCCAGGGCTTTTAACAAGAAAGTCAAGCCCGTAAATTTTGAAACAGGGATGCTGGTTGTAAAGAAAATGCTCCCAAATGCCCAACATCCAGGAGGCAAATTTATGCCAAATTATGAAGGCCCCTACGTGATTCGGAAAGTCTTATCAGGAGGAGCTCTTATACTTGTAAACATGGATGGAGAAGAATTGGCAAGTCCAAGAAATGCGGACGCCGTGAAGAGATATTATCCTTGAAATAAAATCGAGCTTCAAAGCGATTGATGAGCGGATCCGAATCACATAAAATTTTGCATTCGCATGACATTTGCATACATGCATTTGCATATGTTTGTATTTTGCGTGTGAACCGGGAGTCATGAAGAATCCTGCAGAGCAATGGATCAAACAAGAAGGTCACTTTTGGGACTTGAAATTTTGAATATCTTTGACTGATCGTTTCCTTTTGTTTATACAGGAAACAGGAATCGACATCCGAAGGAGACAGGAAGAAAGTCGCTTCGGGATTTGAAATTTTGAACGTCTTTAAACCGATTGTTTCCGTTTATTTTTACGAGAAACAGGAATCGACACCCGAAGGAGACATGATAAAGTCGCTTCGGGATTTGAAATTTTGAACGTCTTTGAACCGATTGTTTCCTTTTATTTTTACAGGGAACATAAGTCAATATTTGAAGAAGACAGGTTTGAGGTTCTCCTCCTTTACGAAGTATTTTCATACATTGTCATGCTTGAAATTGAAAAAACTTGGATTTATAAAGCCACAAGGCTCTTTCAAAGAAACATTCCTTTAAAGTTTCAGAAACATCTTTTGAATACACCTTTTGATGAGAACTTTTTGCAAACGATGAATTTTGATGAAACGCCCTGAATTTTTATAAAAGGGTATGTTTTGAAAGCTTTTCAAAAGAATGATCCTTCGGATGAAAAGAGGCAAGCCTTGTCCTTAAACACGTTCCCGATACACTTGAGCGATGAGTGAGAGTGATAGAGCGAAAGAGCTTAATCTCGGGACGTAGGAATCATTCACGGTGATTACATGGATTGAAATGACGAAAGGCATTTCCATTTCAAAATTATCCATACACATTTATATCCCTTGTTAACCACTCTGAGCCAAAAGGGAGAAATTTTCTAAATATAACCCTGTCAAGAACCACCCAACACTGGGGCGGATTTGGAGGTTCATTGGATGATTCCTTGGAGAAAAGATCGCGTAAGACTTTATTGTGCTAACCCGCATCAATCTTTTTATGATAGCTTCGAGTGATTTCTCGCAGAGACTTGGAACACCTCAAAGTGAAGAAAAGCATTTCATTTCTATAACCCCAAACACTTACCCTTTGAAGAGCCAATTTGAGCCTTTAAAACATTCATTTCTAAACCCTTGTTGGTGATTACCTCCCTACACCGGGGCAAAGCAAAGGAGTAGCCAGCAAATAAAAAAAAAATGCATGATTGGAAGAATTTCGATCCTGGTCTCAAAAGAGCCAGTCAATGCAAAAAATGGCAAGAAGCAAAAGGGCCGAAAAAAGCAAAGAGCGTGGTAAAAGCAAGGCCAAAGCCCATGAAAAAGGAGCATCCCGGAAAAGGGACAAAATTTGAAAAATTAAGATGAAAAAAGGAAAATCCTCAAAGTCAATTGAAGAGAGAATGATCATGAATCTTCCGCAAAAGCAAATGAATGCTGGTAAAAATGTCAAGGTGATCACCAAAGTTCACCCCTCTTTTGAAAATATGGTCTTTCTTAAAGAGCCCACCTTAAGTCAAGATACAACATGTCACCAAAACTTTTCTGATCTAAGAGGTGTTTCAAGTTGATGCAAGAAATCATACAAGAAGCTATCGCTTAAAGAGGTAAATACAATCCTGTCTTATCATGTCTTCGTGGTTCTTGACTTGTAAACCCGAAGAAGCTTTTTTCGATCAATGTTCATTTCTAAACCTCAAAATGAACATCCTTTGATAAGCCTTTGACCTGGCCCGAATCACGGTCCCTTTTTAAATGCCTTCTCTAATTAGTCAGATTGTATGCATCTCGAATGATCCCGAAACCTCAAGGTTAGGTTTCCCGTGAGCGGATTCGAGTCTTAAGAAAAGCCTTCCCAAAAATGGTGAGAAGCCCTCTTGGATAAAGGAAAATCCATTTGAAAAACCTTTAAAACAACCTTTTTATAGAACACTCGGGATGTGTCATTCAAAATCCATCCCAAGTGGAGATCCGAACTTGTGATTGGACGCATTTCCTTCACAATTATTCTTTGGAAAATTTGCTTGGAATTCTAAAGTTTCTCCCCGTAATTTAGAATTGTCATTCTAATGATGTTTGATTGAACTTTCTGCAGGTTCCTTGGTGACCCCAAATCCTCGTAAAAGTTACATTTTAAAAATTTGACTAACTTTGATTTTCTTGCATGTCTTCCGGCATCCCTGTGTCCTCAGATTCTCATTTGAAAATTTGAAAATAGGGTTTGAGTTTCTGTAGGTACACTAGTAAACCTAGGTCCTCAGATGGCACCCTCTCCTTTGAAAAATTTGAAAATAGGGTTTGAGCTTCTGTAGGTACACTAGTAAACCTAGGTCCTCAGATGGCACCCTCTCCTTTGAAAAATTTGAAAATAGGGTTTGAGCTTCTGTAGGTACACTAGTAAACTTAGGTCCTCGGATGGCACCCTCTCCTTTGAAAAATTTGAAAATAGGGTTTGAGCTTCTGTAGGTATACTAGTAAACCTAGGTCCTCGGATGGCACCCTCTCCTTTGAAAAATTTGAAAATAGGGTTTGAGCTTCAGTAGGTACACTAGTAAACCTAGGTCCTCGGATGGTACCCTCTCCTTTGAAAAGTTTGAAAATAGGGTTTGAGCTTTTGTAGGTACACTAGTAAACCTAGGTCCTCAGATGGTATCCTCTCTTTTGAAAAGTTTGAAAATAAGGTTTGAGCTTCTGTAGGTACACTAGTAAACCTAGGTCCTCGGATGGCACCCTCTCCTTTAAAAATTTGAAAATAGGGTTTGAGCTTCTGTAGGTACACTAGTAAACCTAGGTCCTCAGTTGGCACCCTCCTCTTTGAACAGGTGAATTCCTAGTGGATAGCCAACCCATTTTAAATAGGTGAAACCCCTTTATTACAAGGGTGAACCTCTCTTCTAGACGGTGATTCCCTTCCTAGAGGATAACCGATCCGCATTTTAGATGGTGAGTCCCTTCCTAGAGAATAGCCAATCTCATTTTAAAATAGGTGAAACCCCTTTGTTACAAGGGTGAACCTCCCTTCCAGACGGTGATTCCCTTCCTAGAGGATAGCCGATCCGCATCTTAGATGGTGAGTCCCTTCCTAGAGGATAGCCAATCTCATTTTAAAATAGGTGAAACTCCTTTGTTACAAGGGTGAACCTCCCTTCCGGACGGTGAGTCCCTTCCTAGAGGATAACCGATCCGCATTTTAGATGGTGAGTCCCTTCCTAGAGGATAGCCAATCTCATTTTAAATAGGTGAAACCCCTTTGTTACAAGGTTGAACCTCTCTTCCGGACGGTGATTCCCTTCCTAGAGGATAACCGATCTGCATTTTTAGATGGTGAGTCCCTTCTTAGAGGATAGCCAATCTCATCTTAATAGGTGAAACCCCTTTGTTACAAGGGTGAACCTTTCTCCCAAATCTTCAAACCATTGCTCGACACTAGATGGACGCCGACCATCACGAAATCTCGCCAACCGTTCAAAGGTAATTCAAAGGAAATTCCATGCAATCATTTTCTTAACCTCGGATCGACAAATCTCGGACCATATGCAGGTGAGCTACGGGTAAGTCTCTCTCTCTCCTCATCTCTCTTTCACATAAAATGAGCATGAGCTGAAATAATTCCCCGCTGAGTCAAAGCTTTAAACGGCAAAGGTAAGGCAATTGAATGTTAAGACTTGTATTCTTTAGATTTTTTTTCCAAGCAGAGCCGATTAAGGATCCAGGTGTCACCTTGTCTTTGAAAGCAACCTCTAACCGAGATTACTTTCAAAGAGGGGCATTTGTTGACACCCGATTTTTAATCCGTTTTATTTTCTAAAAATTCTCAAAAATTCACAAAAAATCAAAAAAATTAAAAAAAAAATCAACATTGGAAGCCTTGGCCAAGCATAAGGAACCAATTTTGAACAAAAAATAATTTTTCATATTTTTCATTTTTTAATATTTTTGGAAAATAGGAAAATACTAGAAAATTCATAAAAAATACTTTTCGAGGTCAAAAAAATACAAAAAAATATCCAATATTTTTCTTTTAACTCCCTTTTAATATTAACCTCAAGAAAAATTGAAAATTAAGTTCAATTTTAGGTGTTTCTTCACAATACCTAGACTTGAATTTACATGAAAAATACCAATTGAGTCTTTTTATTTGCAATTTTTGCACATTTTAGGTCTAGACATTCAATTGCAGTCCCTTTGAACTTCAATTTGATCAATTACATCCCCAATTGCGCGAATTGGACGAATTGCACAAAAATCCCTAAAATTTTTTGCAATTTAGTCCCTCAACTTGCCAATTTTTGAAATTACTTTTAATTGAGGAACTTTCGTGGCAAAATTAGACCATCCCCCTAAGTTTTCATATGTTCTGAATCGATTGGCATGGGTCTCATAGTCCAATTTGGCCAAATTGACATCCAATTGAACTTTTCCCCAAATTGGCAATTTTGGAAAATTTGGGGCTTTTGTGCAAATTGATAAGAAATTTTGGGCAAAATCACATTTCTAGAAAATATCCAGGGTCCTAAGTCTAATTTTGAGGTTTAATTGCAAAAATTCCCAGTCAATTGTGATCAATTTTGAAATTTATGAAAATTGCACTGTTCGAACTGGTTCGACCGGTCTAACCGCCGGTCGGACCGGTCGAACCGGTCCCGAACAGTGTCATCGTCTTCCTCGCAGTGCCTGCGCGAATGAACAGTGTTTGGGCAAATTTTGACGAGCAAATTGACTAGGCAATCGACGATAATCGGACTAATTGACTTGGGCGTTTTATACCCGAGGTAATCATGCGTCGATTAAGCCTGGTTTGGGGGTCAACGGCCGCCGGAGGAACTCCGGCGAGCCAGCCAAAATCTCAGTCGCGCAAAAAGTCAACACTCTCAATTTGTGCTCGTTTGGGGTTTAACGAGGGCTTAACGGACCGGGACGGAATCCTAACAATTCCGTCACCGTCCGGTGAGCCAAAACTCACGTGTTGGCACGTGAGGACAGCTCGGCAAAGCTTGCCTGTGCGCGCGCAAATTCGAAGGCCAAGTATAAATAGATGGGAAGCTTCGCGAATCGGGAGGGAAGCTCATTCGTGCTCACCAAGACACAAAGGACTAGAGAGAGAGAGAGAAAAGCGAAGGAGATCTCACCTTCTCGCCCGAGCGATTGAAGGTTTGAGCTCGGTCTGTGAGTTCTTCGCGGAGGCAATCCCGAGAGAATCGAAGCTCGCCGCTACTTCAGGAAGCTTGCTCGAACCTTGGAGAAGCGATCCGCATAGCTCAATCGGCTTCGGACGTCCAAAACAGGTGAGTCGATCTTCGGACTTCAACTCTGCACATTCATGGCATCGCACAATCACGAGCTCAATCTTTGCAATTTTTGTGTGCGTTTTAGCCTTTGAACTACGCCGATCACCTCTGCATATCTGTTATGCTTCGATTTTGCATAAAACTTGCCAATCGAGTCCGTGAAATCCAACCTCCACGGCCAATCATTGTCGAAGCTTGTCTAGACTAATCTAGACCAAACCAGGTCAATCGGACTCGCAGGTAAGGTTTCTAAACCTTATGCGAGTGAATCCCGTGAAGGAATTGAACTATCTCGCTCTGTGATGCATGATTGAGTTATGCAATGTTGCGATTGTGCCTAGTTTGATTCTCGCGATTTAATGGATGAAATTATTTGATTCTTAGATATGTTCATCCGTGAGGAGAGGCGAATCGATTGGAGTTAGTTTCATGTCATTCCGGCGAGATCTCGCCGTTGGATCTCGCCGTAACGTTCTCAGCTGTTCATTAAGCGTCATCGAGAGGTTGAAGAAGGTGCCGATGTGGCAGTCAGCGGGTCAAACGAGCCGAGGTGTCCTCTTTTGATAGGTCCAACTCGGATCCGAGTCGCCTCGGCCGTTGGCGCGAACGAGCCGACTCAGATTTAATCCGACGATTGAGATAAATCGCTGGATTTAATTCTCAGCCGTCGGATCCTTATTTTTGGATTTTCTAGGTATTTTGTTTATTAGTTAATAATACAAAAATGGGAAACGGTGGCGTTTCATATGAATGATGCGTCGTCGTTTAGACCATATGGGGAACGGACGGCTTGGATTAAATCGAAGAGTGATCGTGGCCGTTCAGTGTAATAACCGATTCGGCGTCGTTTTGGTCTAGGAACGATGAACGGTCTAGATTGAATCTAGGTTAGATCGTGACCGTCCGTGCTCTTAATTGATGCGGCGTCGTTTTGATAGAAGTAGTTCGACGCTTCAGATTAGACTTTGGTTTAGATCGTGACCATCCGTTCGATTGGCAAATGCGGTGTCGTTTTTGTGTAGAGGGCTGAGACGTCGTCGTTTTTGCTAGGGCGCGCGTCAATGGCTGAGATCAAATCGGGATTGATCTCAGCCGTCGAATATTTTCTTTTATTTTTCGGATATTAGGAATTTGCTTAGAAAATCAAATAAAAAATAATAAAAAATAGAAATAAATAGTAGGTGACGTCGTTTTGATGCCGAGCAGGTCTGCGGGCTGTCGGACCGGGTTGACTGGTTTGACCCGCTCCAAAAATATTATTAAAATAATAAATAAAGTACATAAAAAATTCCAAAAAATCCAAAAATACTTAGAAAATTCATAAAAATACCCAGATTTTCCCAAAATTTTTTTAAAAATTTCTAAATTGATTCGGGACTCATAAAGTCTGGATCGAAAATTTTTGAGACTTCAAGGGTCGATTTGTGTCGATCCGAAAAATTCCCGACCTTTTTTTAAAATAAATAAAAAATCCAAAAAAATTAAAAAATTAGAAAAATTCTAGAAAATCACAAAAAATGGGAAATGGCCACATTCAACTGGCCCGACCCCGATTTTGTGATTTTCGGGTTCCGAACCCCCAAAAATGACCATTCTACCCTTCCGGGCCTTCCGCCCCAAATTTTCCCGAACCATCCTTGGAACCCAAACTCAATATTTCTGTGGGTCGATAGGGCCATTTTAGATATGCTTATATGATTGATTGACTTGATTGTGTGCGATTATCTTGATTGCGTTCTTAATTTCTGATCGTGATCGTTAGAATAGTAAAATTCCCATCTGTGTGAACACTTAGAACCGTTAGGGCCTACCTCACCCGAAATTTCATTTGCATGAATTCGCGAGTTAGAAAATCACTCAACATCGGTAACCGAAAGGGCGTTAATGTAAATCTTGGCGTAACCAAGTCCCCGGACCCAAATCTCCGGTTCTCGTAGAACCGAACGGTTTCTCCCGACCGCTCGGTAGGGTTTTCCGATCATACCCTCCAATAAATTGATCGGTGGCGACTCCAAAATGCATGTACACTATGCACATGTCACCCGACCACACAAAGGTCGACCCCAATATTTGATAAAATTTTTCCGACATCGCGATTCGAGTAATGGGTCTTGGGAGAGACCCGCGATCCTAAAAAAAAGTCCCGCCGAGAACCGGGGTTTGTATAAAAGGGGATTGGCTCGTTAGCCCTATTCATCCCGGATACGAAAAAAATTCCGGAGGGTCGCGACAGCTAGAATAGACAAGGAATTTTTGGCTGAAGTAGTGAACATGGCATATTAATCGATCTCCATCATTTGCTATCTGATGGAGGACTCTAGAGGAAGTACGATCAGGAAAACCCGTTGATTACTCCGGATTACGAGTCTTCCGATGTCCTACCCATGCTCATGCGAGTGATAATAAGCTTGCAGCCGAGGTCGAATAAATGCATATTTATGAGTTATGAACGTGGGGTGAAAGGTTACTAGCTATGGTGTACCGATCTCGGATCACTAGATTTTCTAGTCAGCAAAGACGTGATCTTCTACGAGACTTCAATGCTTCAACAGAGGAGTCTTAATATACTATTAGCAGAGCAAACAAATCATGGTGTCGGTAATGAGGTGGAGCATTAGGTGGAGACCCCGAATACCTCCAAGGTAATAGAGGTTGAGGCTGCAGATGAAGCCATAGTTCATGTAATCAATGATATTGAATAAAGAAGGCAAATTAAACCACCGAAACGTTACACTTATACAAATATTGCTTATGTTTTGATTGTTGATGATGAGGTGAAGACATATGAGCCTTCGTCTTCTTTAAGGCGATGGCTAGTTTTGAGTCATGCAAGTGGCTAGGGGCTATGAATGAAGAGATGAAATCACTCTATCGAAATCGGACATGGGAGCTAGTTAAAGTATCCAAGAGTTAGAAGATTATCAAAAGTAAATGAGTTTACAAATGCAAAGAGGGCATTCTCGATGTCGAGGCAGCAAGGTATAAGGCAAGACTTGTTGCGAATGGTATACGAATCGAGAGAGCATTGACAAAAATGAGGAGTTCTCTCCTATGGTAAGCAATACTTCTATTCGTGTTTTACTTGCTTTAGTTGCTACATAAGATCTCGAGTTGGAGCAGCATGATGTGAAAATAACGTTTCTTCACGGTGAGTTGGAGGAGCAAATTTACATGAGGCAGCCAGCGGGATTTGCTATTTCCGGTAAGGACAATATTTTCTTGTTAAAGAAATCTTTGTAAGGGCCGAAATAGTCTCCTAGATAGTGGTATAAGTATTTTGATACGTTCATGGCTAGTCAAGACTGTTCAAAAAGTTAGATGAATAGCCGTGTTTACTTTAGAAGATTGGAGGATGGGTCTTTGATATATCTACTATTATATGTTGATGATATGATGATAGAAGCTAAGGACATATCCGACATTGATGTGTTAAAGAGGCAATTGAGTGCTGAACTTGAGATGAAAGATTTAGGTGTTGCAAAGAAAATTTTGGGTATGGAGATTTTGCGTGATAAGACTATGGAGTTTTATATGTATCTCAAAAAAAATATATTGAGAAGGTTATTGCACATTTTAATATACAGCCAATGAAGTCCGTGAGTACTCCATTAGTGAAACACTTTAAACTTTCAAATAAGTTATCATCGTAGACCGAGGAGGAAGAGGAGCATATGTCCCGTGTTCCTTATTTTAGTGCAATGGGTAGTATTATGTATGTTATGATATGTACTAGGCTCGATATTTCACACGTTGTAAGCATAATCAGCCGTTATATGAAGCATCCTAGTAAAACTCATTATGAAGTTATTAAAGGGATCCTCGGATATTTGAAGGGAACATCGGACATTGTTATAGCATACCAGAGGAGCAGTAATATTAGTGAGATCAATAGGTTATGTGGATTCGGATCATGCATGTGACTTGGATGAGTACATGTCTTTAGCAAGATACATGTTTATGCTTGTAGGTGGTACGGTTAGTTAGAAGGCATCCTTGTAGGACCACATTGCCTTGTCGTCGACTAAGGCGGAGTACATGGCATTGACATTTATAATGAAAGAGGCGATATGCTTATAGAGTTTGCTCTTGGACTTTAGGTTAGAACATAAAAGTGTTGATATACCTTGTGATAACCAAGGTGCGATATATTTGGCGTATAATCCGATTTATCATGAACGGATGAAACACATTGATATCAAGTACCACTTCATCCAAGATGTTTTAGCGAAGTGTAAGGTGTTTTAGCGAAGTGCAAGGCTGTTGTGAAAAAAATAGCGACAACAAAGAACCCAGCGGACATGATGACTAAGCTGGTTCTTTTGGAGAAGCTCAAGCTCTGCTTGGGCTTTATTGGCATCTATAGGGAGTGAGCTCCCTTCGGGGCTTTGGGAGAGTAGCATGGATTATGAATATTGTTGACTTGGCTACAAACATCAAGCCAAGGTAGAGAATTTTTAAAATTATGTCTCAAGTTTGAATTTGTAAATGAAACCCCATATTTATTGGAATCTTGCAGAATGGTGGCTATTTCATACGGATGCCAATTGACCAAGATGAAGACTCGGTTTTCTCTTATTGCCGAGGTCCATCAATTTTGGCTTTTACCGCACAAGAAAAAAACAAAGTAAGGTGGGGCCTAGGGAAGGAAAAAAAAAAGAGAGAAGAAAGTAAAATATAAAAAATGTAGGGTTTTATTCCTTTTGGTTTTTTACCTTCCGCAGCTACATAATATAAGGGAATACAGAAAAAGTCGTGGGTTTTGAAAGTGTAAAGAGTTGCACAGAGAACTAGTGGTGCCGTCGTGCGAAGACACGAAAAAGAACATCCGGGGAGTTCTTGTCCAGCATACGAGCAATGTTTCTCTTTGGGCTTTGATTTGTGTTGCTTGAGTTTTTTTTTTTTTCCTATATCCAATCAAGTTGTTTATTTATAAACATTTTGAATTTGGGTATAATCTAGGTGCAAGAAACACTAGTGTATTGAGTGATTGTAACTCCGATTCTCCGATCATAGTGGATTGATCTTACTAGCTCTCCCCGTTGATATAGGTACCGATATCCGAACCGAATCACGTAATCTCTTGTGTCATTTATCGTTCCTAGTTATTTTTCTTGGCCTTTTGCATTGACTTAATTTACAAAACTTGTTATTCCAAGTCAATATTACAACATGAGTGACACTTATTTAGCTTTTAGCGACACCTTTTGAAATGCCACCAAAAGTCCTTGAGAGGCGACCGACCGACCCGTGATGGTCAAGTGGGCGCTTGAAAGTTGCAATGGTTAAAGAAGTGTGTCTAACAATTAGTATAGTCTAGACCTAATATAAGTAAAAACTCTAGGGTCTTGGAGGATGCCAATAGGCATGCGGCCCTACTAGTAAATGAATTGGGGTTGGTAATTCTAGTATCAAAGGTGTGAAGTTCAACTCCCTCACTCTGAAAAAAAAAAAAGAAGAGCAAAAGTCAAATAAAGTAGAGTTAGAGATAGGACATACATAGCATATAGGTGAGAAACACACCCAAATGTGCATTGTAAAACTTTTGAGGCTTGAAATCAAATTTGCAAGTGGGGAATTGGGCTTGGAAATCAAGCAACCTTTCCCAAAAATTTCGTATAAAATTAGTGATTTTGGGAAAACTTCCGAGTAAATTCAAGGCGGGCCAAACCATTATAAATCGACTCGAGCAAACATTACCACCTTTACCCCCGTTTATTTTTGCATATCATATGGTATGACTATTGGCATTCCTTTGTCCGATTTTGCAGGATAACTTTGCTGGGAGTGTCGTTGATGACTCGGGACTGAGTTTGGACCGCAATGTCTCACAAGTTATTAATGGTTTTGACTGGTGTGGGCCCCTTCCAGATCACAAGTTATTAGAAGAGAAAAGAAATCAAGGTCAACGGTTTTTCCATCCCGATCACTCTATTTTGGAGGGATTCATAGTTGACCACTCGTCCTTTATCTTTCTCCCCTTAAAGCTAATGAATTGTGCTGACAAAACGGGCTTGTCGATCCATATTTTCACTCACATTTGCCGGATTGAGCTTAAAATGGGTCGCTCCAATTTTATGAATGGACTAAATCGGGTCGTAATAGAAAACAAATACCAACTGAAAAATGGATGTAAATGGATTTGACTCGGATCCATCATAGTGCTTGTTAACCGGTAAAATTTGCTAGCAAGTTGGTTAACAAGTATTATGTGAAGCATAGGCCAGCAACGCAAGAGTCGAAATCTCGACGACTCATTTCATGCACAAGTGATTACTATCCGAGCCTAATCGAAAGAAGCCATTTGAAAATGAAGTGGAGTTCACCTTCCCCACTACCATCCCCCAAGTTGAGAGAAAATTTTTTTTTTCCCTCATTCCAAGAAATACCCTCAAATGGAAAAGCAAGTTCTTGTGGTTGTGGGCACCACGAGCATGAAAGTACGCTAGCGGGTGAACGAAAAAGAAAGCATGATGAAATCTAGAGAAAATGGGTTGACATGAATTAAATACGTCGATTTGAGTTGCTCCATTTTCGATTCACTCGATCCCCACCCGACAGATTCATCCGATAGGACTAGACTAATATTCGGATCACTTTTGTTATCCTCTTTCATTCTCTTCAAATCCCTCCAACCAAGCATCTAATACGCTTTTGAATCAATCGTTATACATAGAATCGAAGCATTGATGACGAATCTCATTTCCATTTGATTCTTCGTTTGCATTTTCCTCCCGACTAACTGAGCAATTAAGTCACTTCCTATCTTGACCATAGCTTATTAATAATTTCGATTAGATCCCTCATAAGTGTTGATTTGCATATAATTTGAGCTATATAATCGTTTCCTGAATTATTAATGTGTCTTTTAGCCGTTTCATATGTGAGTCATTCCACCCAAATGTATCGATCTATTACGTTCTTCCTAAATTAATCATAAAATGTCTTTAATCTTTCCTAATGAAACCCCTTGACACGTAAAGACGAAGGGACAACGTAGACACTTAATGACAAATCGAGGAGTCGCTTCTTCAAAGAGGTCACCACCTTGCACGAGCAGCTTCCTCTAAGATGTTATTCTATCCAATCAACTAATTCAAGCGATCAAACATAGCCTCAATAGTAATTTTTTTTTTGTGGTTAAATAGCAAAATTAAATAGGGCTAATGCCACAAAAAATCCTAAATAGACACATCCATGCTACATTTACCCAAAACAAAATTTTGTCACAAAAGCTGTCAAATTGGTACACTCATACCACATTTACTTCAAACTAATTTTTGCATCATAAAAAAACCCAAAACTAGTATATTCGTGCTGCATTTACCCCAAACTAGACACCCTTACCATATTCATCCTAGATTGTGGTAAATTTTTTGGGTAAATGTGGCATGGAAGTATCACTTTAGGGTAAATGTGACAAGTGCGTACCATATTTTTATTTTTAGAAAATCGTTGAGTCCCGAATAAACAAAATTAACCCGACATTTGTTTTTCCGGTTCAATTGAGGCCTAATCCTAAATACCTAAAGGAAAAAAAAATGAAAAAAGAATTCCACAAAGGGGAACACTAAACATTTTTCTCTTTGGGAACATTAGAATGAATTAAACCAATTTTTCTTGATCAAAGTAAAATCTTGTCCAAATTAACAACCTCACATTTAACACCTAATAATCAAATTTTAACTGTTCCCAAACTAAATATATGAAATCCAACGGCAGTGGTTGAAGCGGTGCTCGTGCGAGAGGCCAAGAGAGTCGGGACAGGGGAAGAAAAGCGTGAATTCAATCATCACTCATGCCTCGGGGAGCCTAGAAGTCGGAGCGGTTGTCGGAGCGTAGCTTGTGGTGATAAGAGTTGCGGCCTTGATGGTCGAGGAGGTGGGCATGCGGGAAGGTTGAGAGCGTCGAGAGTTGAGACAGAGGAGGAATAGGCGTGAAGATGAACTTGTAGAAGAAAGAAGATGAAAGTAAAAACCCTAGGGCAACGTTTCTTTAAAAATATGTAAGTTTGTCTAATTCCAATTTACATGTATTTTTGAATACTAGTCGATTTTAGTTAGAGAAAAATTACCAAAAAAGTCCTAAATATCATGTCAATTTCATCATAAATATTTGTTTTACCAATTTAGTCCTAAATTTTGCATTTGTGCTAATACAATTAGTTTAGCCGATCGGCGCCGGCGTAGATAATTTTTAATAATAATTTAATATTTTTCAAAATTTTTCACTATTTTTTAATAACTTTTTGTCTCCTTTTTTTTTCTCTCTTTTGACTAGCATGCGAACGAGGGCTCACGTCCCTTGCCCAGGGGCCAACAAGGGCTCATGGCCATTGTTCAAATTTGCTAAGGGCTCGTAGGCCCTCACCCATTACCAGTGGAGGTCTTTGGTGGCCTCCTGCTGCCCTTACCAAAAAAAAGGAAAAATAAAAATAAAAAATGATAGGAAAAAGGTTATTAAAAATATAAAAAAATAATTTAAAAATATTAAAAAATATGAAAAATTTATTAAATTATCCATGTTAGCATTGGCTTGCCAAATGGACTGAATTGACATAAATACAAAAAGTTTATGAATGAATTGGCATAATTGCAATAAGTTTATGACCTTTTTGATAATTTTCTCTTATAATTAGGGTGTACTTTCTTCTTGTCTAATTTTGATAAGGGTTATCAACTATTGAAATTCATCTGAATTATTCTTTTTCATGTTATTTTTTTTTATGTCAGATGACTAACAATTGAATAATGAGTTTTAACTAAAGGGTTTGAGATTCATTTTCTTTAAATATGGACTTTTTTGTCTAAATCCAATATAAATACATTCATGGATTTCCAGTAGATTTTAATCAGTGCTATCTGCTGTTTTCCTCTCACAAGGCATATTGTTCTTCCACTTCATTCTTTACTTGTTTCATCAGCCTAACAATATCCAATAGTAAACCTCGATTGAAGGATTCAAGTTTCATTTAAGTTTGTACTTTTTGCCTAAAACTCTACTTCATTTGGAATAGGGCTAATTATTATTTTATTTTCTCATAAAAATTAATTTTTTCCAATTATTCGTTTTCCTCGTTACATTTGTTCATTCATTTAAATGAACAGTTAGTTTAATTAAATGATTCAAGAATCCTTTCTTTTGGGCGTCTTTCTTTTTGTGTGTGTCTAATTCAAATGTAGAATGCAATCCCTCAATCTCTACTTGATTTCAACTGGGGTTTTCATTCATAAAGATTGTTTTTTTTTTTACCACATAACAACCTTCCGGAAATTTTTTTTTGCACCCCTACTTTCTACTTCAATTTTCATTGTTTTCTTTTTTTTTTTGTAGTTTTATATGCATTATTTCCTCATTTTTTGTGCATTAGTGGAAGAACTATAAATTTAACGTAGTCGAGGGTAGCATCCAGCTTGACCAATTTCTCGGAGCAAAGATTTATCCAATGTGCATGTGTCGTTAATTTTTTGACAAGGAATAATTAATTGAATTCTGCAGTAATTGTACTTGTGCCAAATTGTGTTCGTCATCTGATACTAATTTGCTATCTTTTGATTTATTTATGTATATTCAAACTTATCAAGCAAGAAGACAAGGATTTGGTTACGGGGAAAGTAGTTCATTAGTGGCACCCATTATCTAAATCATCGATTTTAAACAAGTGATGTCTCCAAATTTTTCAAAAATCTCTTACGTAAGTGAATATTTCTGTTCGCAAGCTTAAAAAATAATAGTACTTGATACAACACCGGTAAACATACGAAATTTTTCCATATCCATTATTTCAAATTTTATAGATCTTTATAGGAAGATTATTCATGATATAACTTTTTAATTAAAAAAAAAAAGAAATAGCACAAACAATAATGCGTATTTACTATTCTGCCACTAGTTTGAGTGAATAATTTGAAAACGCAATTTTTTTCAAAATTCCAGTTTTTTTTTTCTGGTAAGATAAATTCCTTTTTTTTCGGATAAATTCCATTTTTCGAGATAAATTCTATTAAAAAAAATATAAATTCCATTAGCTGTGCAAAGAAAGAAAGAAAGAAAGAAAGATAAATTCCATTTGGGACCCCAAAAACAGAACCCGCATAAAGCGCCGCGTCGTGTGGGGACCACGACGTTCTTCTCCTTTTCAGAAAAACCCTCAGCCGGAAGCTGTTTGGCCACCACGCGCGTCTTCAGCGTTGGAGATACACGAATCTCCTCAACGAACCGCCCCCTATTAAATTTAAAATCTAAAAAAAAACAAAAATAAAAAGGGACGCTCTCTTCCCTTCTCTGAACTCTCAACAGTCACAGTCCCCGGTCACGGCAACGCCGCTAGCGAGCAGCCAATAGCGAAGTCTCGCTTGCTTTTCTCTCTCGGTGCCGATTCTCCCTCCGCCGCTCGCCGCCGCGTACCGATTCGATAACCTCCAACCTCCGGCGAAGTCTCTCCATGCGCATTCCTCCGTAATCGCAAAGGTAGAAACTCTCTCTCTCTCTCTCTCTCTCTCTCTCTCTCTCTTCACTCGGCAGTCAGCACCTTCCCCTTCAGTTTTTTCTTCCACGCCTTTTCTCGAACCTATACGCCTTTAGGTTTCTCCATCGGTCATGAACTTGAACGGATGTGCTATTTTCGGTTCCAAATGGTTCATCGCGACGGTTCACGAATGCGCTCGACATTGTCGGAGACAATCGATAGATTTCTCTGCAATTCCTCCTGTTTTTATGCGTTGTTTCGACGGAGAGTCGAGTTTTGTGTTCGTTTGTCTGAATATATTGGCGGAGGAGAGTAGTCGGACTTGATGTCCGTGCTTGACCGTGGTGTGAGTTGTTTCTCTGCAAGTATCATTTTGTGCGAATCGCTTATTGCTCATCGCGTCTGCAGGAATTCATGCATGGGAAGCTCAGGGGCTGCAACTCCGGAGGGGAAGAAGACAACGGTCTCACCAAAAGCTGTTATATACCAGAAATATGGAAGCAGGGCTTCATATGAAGTGGAGGAAGTTCAGGATTTTGTTCAGAATGGGTGTCCTGGACTGTGCATTCCACAAAAGGGCCCTTGTCTCTATCGCTGCCGGCTGAACCTTCCTGAACTTTCCATTCTCTCTGGAACTTTCAGAAAAAAGAAGGATGCTGAGCAAGCTGCTGCTGAGATGGCTCTTCAGAAGGTTGTCCGATTCGCACTACTATTTCTTATTTGATAACATTGTCTGCAATGGCCTCGTGCTACTTTACCCTGTGGACATTTGATGTTTAGTGTGACGTGATTTTAAGTGTGGTTGAGCTTTAAAAAGTTCGTTTTAGTGTCGTTTATCGCTAATTGCATTCTTTGTTTGTCTAATCTCAATGAGATTACATTGGAATTCTTGTTTCTCTTGTTATTCACGAATCGCTTTAAGAATATGTGTGGATTGTTCATATTAAGGAAAGCCAATGTTAGCTTTTTCATGGCATGTCATTTCTACCTTGGTTTGGTGTTGTCTCTGGCAGGATGTAAAGTGTGCTAGCTTTCATCCCTTGGTATCCCTACACCAGCAATTTCTGTTGTAAAAAGCTGTTCTTTGAACTAGATATGCATGTTTTGTGTAGTCTCTCTATGCTTTTTATGTAGTAACAGAATTCCGTTGAAATGCTATTTGAAACTGGATGTAATTACCACTCCTGCAGCTGGGTTTACGATGGAGATCAATGTGGATGCTTTTAAGAGTACCCTCTGTTCTGTACTATTTTATCTAGAAATATATAATCAGAAGCAGCCTTACAAAGTATAATATGGTTTCTGTTAGGAATGATCCTAGCACAAACTTTTAGGTTTTCTGTACATTATAATGGAAAACAAATGATGGTGTTAAGATGTGATTATTTCCACAAAATATGGTCTGGATATATGTGCCCAGAAAGATAGTGGAATCCAGAGACAGAGTAAAGGCTTCCTCATTGCATCTGACTGAGTTAATCATCATTCTCAGGTTGTCAATATCCAGGTGTTAAGTGTATTTATGAAACAGAGGAGCTTGAATCCCTTGAAATCATTGATTAGTTAACACTCAGACATGAAATTATAACTAGACTTTGCACTGATCCTCATTAGGAGAGAGATCTTTACTTTGGAACATTAGCTGAAACAGTTGATTAGTGGCCGACCAACAATTCAGGTGCCATCTGCCAAATTAGTTTGTCTTGTGGAATTTATGCCCCATCATCTGACTAGTTGTCTAAGGGTGATCATGAAGTTTGCTAATTTTGTCTTACAAAGTTGAGTTGAATGTAGCATGGGCATTGGAAATGGGTTTGCCAGTGATGTGTTGTCTGGGTAGTAGTGGAGGGTCCCACATACATATTTGAGAGCCATGGTTTTGGGTGCACTTTCCATATAAGTGGGATGAGGAAGTTCTAATTTTCCTTCCTCTTTGTGTTACACCTTCTGTTCGAGATTTGGTGTTATTGAAATCAGTCTCTTCTTTTGTGAGTTTCTTTCTAATTAATTTGTGCCTTGTTCTGCAGCTGGGTATTCATCCGTTAACGCACAATGCCGATGTACGTGATGCAGGGGAAGATTTAGTTTCTCGGGTTGCGTATTTATTCTCAAATGAGGTTTGTAACCTTCCAACATTCATTAGTGCCTCAAATAAGCTAATTAGAAGGTGGCAATATGTCATTTCAGCATTGCTGCATTAAAAACATGTCGTTAGGAATAGCTTTTTGTACATGAATTGTCTATTTAATCCCTTTGCAGCTTTTATATTATCTGAAGATTCTTGGATTGTTGTTGCTGATCATTGGCAATCATTCGAGCTTGGAGCCGTGATTTTAGTTGCATGATGAATTTTATTGCAGTATCCTTAATGACCTGATTTTAACCAGGAAAAGGAAAACAACTTATTGTCCTTCTAGGTTAATCACGTGGTGGGGAGGGTGGGTTAGGGGGCAATCATCCTAAATCAACTGGTAGTATGTATGTTATAGTTCCACAATTTTGTTGGGCTGTGGAACCTATTTGCTCATTCTTGGCACCAAATACATTCTTTTGACAACCTGTTCATTATGATACAGTTCCTTGCATCACAACATCCGCTGAGTTGTCACTTTAGAGCTTCTTTAAGCCGGGAAGGTTATCTCTATGGTTCAGTTCCTGTTTCTGTGATTGCTGTCTATGATGGGAAGATCAGTACTTTATGTAAACTAATTGATCCTATGGTGGAGTCAAATCCCTCTTTGGCAATCTCCTTTGTTCTGAGAGCTGCTGCAACATTACCTACCCTCATTACTGCTACTGAAGGACAGCTTTGGATTCGGAGGCAAAATCCATACCCTCCTGAGGTTATAGAGCCATTGTTAGTTGAACAACCTTCCACCCTTGGTGGTGTATGCGTTCAGGCCTTATTAATTCCAAGTTCATTGAATGAGGATGTCAAGCCTGTAACTTTAAATGTTTGCTCGTCCAACTACTACCTGGATGTCATTGCACAAAAGCTTGGTGAGCTTGATGCTTCTAAGATCCTAGTCTCACGGTAAGTGCAATCTCCTTGTTCCTCACACCCTGCCTATGCCCCACTTAAAAACAAAGGAAGGAAAGAAGGAGGGGGGTTGTTCCTTGAAATATCATGTCATTTGATAATTCTTGATGTACTGAAGTTGTATATTTTCTGGTGGACAGTCCTATAGGAAAAGCTTCTTCCGAGACAAGGTTGTATTTTGTTGCTTCCGACTTGCAGTTTGTGGAGCCAACATCAGATCTGAATGGAAAGAAACTTGATATTTTTGAAGGCTCTATGAATACTAGGGCTAGTTATTTAGCTGGTCAAGGGGTATATGGTGGTGCAATTCTGGCATCAATTGGATATACATGGAAGTCCAAAGACCTTTTTCACGAAGATGTATTCTTGAAGTTATATTACAGGTACTGCAGGCGAGCAAAGTTTTCTTTGCCAAAAACAAATTTAGCACAGTTTTAGTTTAAATGCTAAAGTCGCTTAGGAAGTATTTTCTCACTTTTGCTAAGTTAAGGCAAATAGCTTCTAGAGTAATATGAAGCTTGCATCATTCATTCTTTGCAACTCCCTAATGCTTATGCAATACATTTCGTAATTGCTTGTCCAGAATGCTCATTTACAAGACACCAAGTGGACCTTACAAGTTGTATAGAGAGTCAACAATTGCTGCAGAGTTGCCGGTTGTTTTCACAATAAAAAGTAACTGGAGGGGTACTTTCCCAAAGGAAATTCTCTGTACATTCTGTCGTCAGCATCGATTGTCTGAACCTGTCTTCGCTATTTCAAGATATCCTGTAAAAGCACTGTCTGACTTGTCTGGATCACAAAAGAAGCTGAAAGTTACAGAATCAACAGAGGACACAGGGCAAACAAATGAAAATGCTGCTAATCATGGTGACGATGAAACTGTGGAATCAGTGAGCCACTTCAGATGTGAAGTAAAAGTATTGTCAAAGCTACAGGATCTGTTATTGCAGTGTTCTCCCAAAGATTTTTACAGGAAGGAGACTGATTGTATCCAGAATGCTTCTCTAAAAGTTCTCTCCTGGTTGAGTTCATATTTTCAGGATTTTAATATGCCTTTGGAGAAGCTTAATTCGTTAGCTGATGCACTTGACATTAAGGTTAACACCCAACATTTATTTAAGGAATTTAAGTTCTGCTCCACCATGTACCTCAACCAGCAAAGAACAATTAAAGCCAACAACTGCATTGATGGTCCACAAGCCACAGAAGAACATGAACACTATCTGCTAAGGATAGAAGGGCCAGAATCAGGCATCTGTCCATCTAATGGGTCCTTGGCATGCATATGTTATTCTGCATGTTTGGTGACAGAAGTTGGGCATACAAAGGAACTGATTGAAAGTTCTCATGAATTTGAATTTGAGATGGGGTCCAGAGCAGTTAATCCTCATGTTGAAACAGCTGTGGCTCAGATGTCTGTTGGTCAGTCTGCATTTTACTTGGTAGATTTGCCCTCTCAAGAGCTAATTTTGGCTGCTGCTAATGATTCTGCAAGGGCGCTTTCGTTAATTAACTCAAGTCAGTTGCTCTTCTTTTTATCTCATGAATACAGCCTGGTTGAATTGTAGTCATGTCACTTGACATGATATTGTTTCTTTTCCTCATCATGGTTCATGATTGCTTCGTTGGACAAAGAACCACATTTTTAAGATATGTTGTACTTAGTTCATTAACCTTTGAATTTCAAGAAATCAACTGGAATTTTTTTTTTTTTTGGTTCTAAACAGCTGTTTGACATAAGGATCTTGAACTTCATTCTGTTGCAGTTTTTTCCACTCCTTTGCTGCTTTTCATATGATGATGATTGGGTCTCACATTTCATCCAGTGTTCTTGATGTTACAGATATGTGCAGCTTGGAATACTGCATCATCTTATTGGGATTTTTGTATGCTAATGATTGGGTCTTGCATTTTGTGCATTGTTCTTGATGTTACAGATATGTGTGGCTTGGAATACTGTATAACCTTATTGAAGGTGACAGAGCCTCTGGAGGACAGGATGGAGCAGGCCCTTTTTAGCCCTCCTCTTTCAAAGCAACGGGTTGATTATGCTGTGGAACACATAAAGAAATCTGGTGCAACTACTTTGGTACCTGTTCAATTCACATTGTCTCAGCTCAAAACTGTCTAATTTTGGAATGACAGTAGATATTTAGATTCTCAGCTTGCTTTTGCAGGTTGATTTTGGTTGTGGCTCCGGAAGTTTGCTGGAATCCCTGTTGGACTATCCGACCTCGCTGAGAAAGATTGTGGGTGTTGACCTCTCACTCAAGAGTCTTAGTCGTGCAGCAAAGGTTTCTTCTTTTTTCTTTTGTAATTTTAAAGCACATTTCTTTTCGAGTTCTTTTACAAAGACAGTTTTTTAAGTGTGAGAGGGATGTTGTGAATAAACCTACTTCCATTCACAATCCACTAGCTAGTTAAATAAAATATCTGAAAAAAAAAGTTAAATAAAATAAAACTGTGCAGAATCTAGTCTACACGGGATGGTAGTGAACCATCTAATTATTTACATGATGACAGGAGTTAGGTAGATTTGCACTTGCGACTCTGAGATATGGAAACTTAGGATTTCGCGTGCTCATCTACTTACATAGAGAAAGAGTATCTTCTTCATGTCTTTCGTAAATTTCAAACGTATACGGGGACTAATCCAGGAAAAAGATCACTTTTAGTGTCAAAAGTTGTGTACGGAGATCACTTTGGTGCCAAAAGTTTCAATCGGATGATTTAAGCGCCAAGTTTTTTGAAAAAACGAGCGTTTCGGTGTCAAGTCCGATTTGCTCCGCCGGAAATCCGACGTGGCAATATTTTACTATTATTTGAAGCTGACGTGGCTCCGGTGAGGTCTCGTCAACAATTAAAAAAGGTAAAAATAGAAAAAAAAATACTAAAAATAAAAATACAAACTTAATTAGTTTACAAAAATAAAAAATCAAAATTGTGTTTTGAAAATAAATTGAAAAATTAGGTTAAAAATTTAAAAAAAAGTAAAAAATTAAAAAACAAATAAAAAGCTTGCAGGTGGCGAGGGCTGTGCGTGGTTCTCTACCCAATTTTTTTTTAAAAGATTTTAAGGTTTTTTGTTAAATTTTTTAAGCTTATTTTTAATTTTATTTTAAATAAAGTTTGTATTTTAAATGAATTTAATTTTTAGTTAATTTTAAATTTGAATTTTATTTATTTTAATTTACGTTAAAGTGCAAAAGTCCCCGTGGCAGCCCATGCGGATTTATTTATTTATTTATAAAATGTTATTTTTCATTAAAAAATAATTATTAATGACAAGTGGCAATTTTAGTTGGAAATTCTCACCGGAGGCACCAAAGTGATCCTTTTGTCTCCGACTTGGTACTAAAGTGATCCGGTTGAAACTTTTAGCACAAAAGTAAGCTTTGTACACAACATTTGGCACTAAAAGTGTCCTTTTGCCACTAATCCGAATGGGTATTTAACCAACAATAAATAATTGGGCCTTTTCTTCTCTATATAGGGTAGGCTATGCAGATCTTTTATGTTGTTGCCTTTTGCATATCTAAGTACTCGAGGGTCAAAATTTTTTCTGAAGCATTTGTTCATGCATTTTTAGGTGAAGTTGTGGCTACTGTTCATCTAGATCTTCGTCATAAAGCCTCTCTTCTTACTTAGGGCTGCTGATGTGCAATTGTGCATTGTTTCATGTGTACCAGGAGAAAATTCTGAGTGTAGCTACATGGATTCAGGTTGTTTCAGATAAGCTAATGATCAGATTCATGGTTAATTTGAAACAGGATTCGATACCTTTTCTTTAGAATTTTCTAATTCCAAAAAGTTGTTGTGAAGTTGATGATTATACAACTTAAATTGATCTTTCTACTGAATATGCGTATAATTTTTGTTTTCCTTTTCTTTTATGCCTGAATTAGACCTGTCATAAATACAACAAAAATCTGACCATTCAATTTGTTTATGCAAATATTCCTCTGTAATTGCTAGAAGAAGTGACAAAATTGGATCACTTCACGATCCACAAAATTACAATGCTGGTACTGCTATTGTGTGCTGTTATTTCATTTCTGGCAAGCTATCCCCCCATATGACTATAATCTTTGAATCCTCCAGTTTCCACAAGTCTATTTTCATCCACTATGCTGTCAATTTCCACTTGCAACACAAACCGTCATTTCATCCTGGAGGTTGCGCCTAACTGATTTGCTTTTCTTAACACATGCAACACCTTTCAAATGAAATGCTTCCTCTCATTTTTCAAAACTTTTTATATCCTTTTTTTTTTCATACTAATTCAGCCAGCATAGGAGAATTTTTTAGTTCTTCTTATCAGTTAACCATACCAGATGGCACTTTTTTGCTCTCTGTTGATGACTTGTCTTTTGAAGGGTTTTTCTCTTCCATTATTGTAGGTATTGCACTCGAAGTTAAGCAAAAGTTTAGATGCTGACATGCCATGCAAAAGCATCCAGTCTGCAACACTTTATGACGGATCAATCATTGTCTTCGATTCTCGTATGTGTGGTTTTGACATTGGCACTTGCCTGGAGGTATGACCTAATTCTTTGTTCTCCTTGTATAACCACAATAGTCTTTCCTGTTGCATTCACTATTTTGAGTTCAATATTTTCTACATTCATTTACTTTCTCTGCACTTTACATCTTCTCTGTTGCTGATGTTGCAAAGTAATGCCATAGTCAATTTATGATGGAGATATGACTTAATGATGGTTAATTTCCTCATTCCGAAGACATTCTGTTTTTCCAGTAGCTAATTGAAGTTGCATGTGAGGAGATGAGGTGAGGAGAAACAGAGAGAGAATTCAACTGAAAAAGCTCCATGCCAAGATGCATATTCTTTTCATTTGCATACGTCAGTTTTGGGAAATAACCATTTTGACTCTGTCCCCCAGAACGTATCTTAGTTGGATGTCGATCTTACAGAAGTTCCTCTTTAACTTAATCTGCATCCTACATTTGTTCTAGAAGCTAGATGCATATCTTCGACTCATCTCTTCCATTCATATCCAAAGTTCTTACATCTTGACCTTTCATTTTTCTTCTAAAATTGAGCAAGCATGACACTTTCTGCGTCTTGTTTTCTTCCTTTGTAGAACTTCTACTATTTTTTCATTAGTGCCTCTTCTTACATTAAACGTGTATATAATTGGTTTTTGTCTTTGACTAGAAAATTAAAGCTGGCATTGGTGTTTCTGTGCCGTAATTATTTTAGTTAAATAAGGAGTATCAAATGGATCAAGTGAGGGTTGTTGCTGACTTTGATGGTATGATCAGTACATGTTTATCAATTGTTTCAAATCTTTGAGCGCTAGCATAAACTGCTTATTAAATAGGTTACATGATGCGATATCTATGAAATGTGTAGTTAATTAATCTGACGAGTTTTCATGACTATGTGACTGACCTGTGTAATGCAACATGTGAGTTCTTATCTTTACATGGTTTTTCTTTGAAAGAAGAGGAATATATCTACATGCCTATAAGTTCTTGTAGTGCACACATATCATGTTATACAAATTTAACTTTTAAAAGAGTAAATGATCCGAATGAGAAATAAACAGAGGTTAGAAAAGCGAATACATGATTTACTACACTTTATCACTGTGTCACTAGATGGATCCTCTAACTCCCAGTCCTAAAAGCCCAGTATTTCAAGGTCTCCCTTCTCGATTCGGGTTTTCAGCCTAGTTGTTATTGTTTGTATTATTTTGACCAAAAAAAAAAATTATTGTTCGTATTACTATCAACTGAACATGGTGAACTCAAGGTCCAGAAGTACTTAAATCCAATCCATCGTCACCTCTGAAAGTTGGTCGCCCTCAGGTAATCGAGCCACTTAAGTAGCACTTGAATACTTAAAAGGGTCTTGACTGCACACGCCAGAAGCAGAAGCAATGTCTTGAACATAGTCAGATTTTGATGGGTTTTAGAAATGAGTTGGTACTTGCAAGTACTTACAAAAGATTGTGGCCTGCGGATTCTGTCATCTGTTACTTAATTTTCAGTGGGTTTCATGATTTATGTTTCATTGTTGTTCATTATCTGTACTGTCTTTGAGTTTGTTAGAAGTTCACAAACAATAGATGTCAACGTTGAAGGTTTGAGTGCTTTTGCTCTTCGGACAGTAGCATGCTATTACATGCAGAGAGAAACATATTTTTGCTCTGTAGGAGCTTCAGTGCTCGATGTAATTATTATCTGCAACTTGCATTGAAATACTTCAGGTGATCGAGCACATGGAGGAAGATCAGGCATCTTTATTTGGAGACCTTGTGCTGAGCTCATTTCGGCCCAGTGTTCTGATTGTGTCCACACCAAACTATGAATACAATGTCATACTCCAGAAATCTGACCTGCCAAGCCAAGAGGAGGCACCAGACGGGAAAGGGCAGTCAGAGTCCTGTAGATTCCGCAACCATGATCACAAGTTTGAGTGGACCAGAGAGCAATTTGGCTCCTGGGCGAGGAACTTGGCCTCTAGGAACAACTACAGTGTTGAGTTTAGCGGGGTCGGTGGTTCTGCTGACCATGAACCTGGGTTTGCTTCACAGATCGCTCTTTTCAAACGATTGCCGCAGCTAGACGAGCGTTTGGAGGATGGGGAATCTGTTCATCTGTACAATGTTATTTGGGAATGGAGTAACCACGAGACAACCAAATCTTTTGATTGATGGGTTCATAGATTCTGTACAGATTTTGATTGGACCGAACGAGGCCTCAGATAGAATGGACAGAGAACTCCTGAGGGAAACTATTGGGTATAGGTGGCATAGATTTTGTTTTCGGGGGATGAATCAGGTTATAGAATTGTACATGGTTGATGGTTCAAAAGGGCACCGTTACGATACTCATTAAGGTAAAAAAGAGACGGAATCGGAAGATTTTAATTGCTGGTTCTGGTTCTTCTTTCATCAGCAATAGCAGAGTCTCACTTCATGTTATAGAGAACGGACAACCATTGATTCATTGGTACTCTTTAAATAGGACAAGCACAGGCACATTCAAACAGGTCAGACAGCATTTTCCATAGTTCACCGTTTTATCAGTTTTTTTTTTAGCTGCTCTGCTGTGCTGTGTGAGGAGTGACAGGGGCAGGAGAGGTGATTGTACATGCATATTACAGGAATTATAGGGACCCTATCCCGCAGAGAAGGAACTCAACAATTTCTCGACCGAGATTCGTTTACATAAACCTCTCGCCGGTCTTTGTGAGCGAGATGTGAACTCTGGGAGTGCAAATTTCTCCTTCAACGGCCAAGCAGTGGTCAAAAGGAGAATTTAGTGAAACCGCTCATCATCGGCCCCTGTGATTCGTTTACAAACGATTATTGACACATTCAAGCGGGCACATAGACGGGGGTTAATCGCACAAGCATAGGATGAGAGATGTAAATCTTTTCTTGCTTCTGTGGTCGGATTTGATCCGGCAATAGTGCAGACTCGAAAAAAGGAGAGGAGGCTTTTTAAATTTCTAGGAAGAGCAAAAACTGCAGCAATTGGTGGGCGCAGTTGGCAACAAGTCTTCAGAATAGGCACGCAAAGGGCTTAGAACAGTCATAGGCACAAAGTATCTTTTGCAAGGTAAGTGTTCTTTAGCTACAGCTGAAGTTTCGTTAGGCTGTCAATTCAAGCTTTTATTTCCTTGTATTGATGCCAAGAAGCATTCAAACAACCAAAAAGGCACTGAATCAGATATGAAGAACTGATGATGAAAGATCAAATAGAAGCATAGATGTCGTGCGGATATGCTCTCGGTTTTCTTACGACTGGAACCCCTGAGGATTCTTAGAGCAATTATGAGCCTTACAGGTAGCCCGAAATTGAATGAAACGAATGGGAATGAATTAGGAAGAACATATAAAAGAATATAAAATGCGCAGTCTGTACCCCTTGCTAGCCGTGTACCGTGTGTTCTCTCCCCTGAGATCTCATAAAATATCAGGCTGATGAACTCCCACTCTTTATTCATCTCTGGCTGCAGATTCACCGTTTCCCTCTTTGTCTCATGCTAATTGCCAAATCTGGGTCCGTAAACAGAGGGTTTTGCCTCTCCTCCGCTCCTCCCGCTTGGCAATCTTTCAAACTCTCGACAGTGAGGGATGAACTTTCTTTGTCATTTGCTCGAGACCAAGCCTCGTGGATTTGCAAGACGTACTCCAAGTGCCACAGAACCTCTCCCATGGTCGGTCGGCTCCTCCCCTCGTCAGCAAGACACTTCTCTGCTATCTCCCCAAACTTCTTCATCGACTCTGATGAATATTGTCCAATGAGACGTGGATCAATGATGGTATCCAGCGATCTCTGCCGTTGCCATCGTAAAGCCCATTCCGCAAGATTTATCTGATCCTTTGGTAAGCTTGGATTTATGACAGCCCGAGCACAGATGACTTCAAATAGAACGACGCCGAAAGAGTATACGTCGGACTTTTGTGTCAATTGCTGTCGCCGAAAGTATTCAGGATCGAGATATCCGAAGCTCCCTTTCACTGCAGTGCTGACATGGGTATGTTCCAGGGCAGGACCTATTTTGGACAATCCGAAATCGGACATCTTCGCCACGAATTTTTCGTCGAGTAGAATGTTAGTTGTCTTGACATCCCTATGGATTATTCCTCGGTCGGCTCCAGTATGGAGGTAATGCAGTCCTCGAGCAGCTCCTATGCAGACCTCCAGTCGCTGCCTCCAACTCAACGGTGGAAGAGCACTGCCAAAGAGATGGCTTCTCAGAGTTCCGTTGGCCATATACTCGTACACCAAAATCATCTCGTTTTGTTCTTCGCAGAACCCAATCATGGAGACCAGATGCCTATGCCTCAGTTTCGAAAGCATCTCGATCTCCGTCTCGAACTCGGTGAGGCCTTGCTGCGACTGAGGATGGGCACGCTTAATGGCGGCGAGCGTGCCATCTTCAATTTTGCCTCTGTACACCTTTCCGAAGCCCCCTACTCCGATGACCATTTTCTCATCGAAATTCTTTGTTGCTGCTCTAATTTCTGCTACTGTAAATCGCTTCCCCATTCTCATCGAGGCCACAGACCCATTCTGTTTCTTGGTTCCCGCTGCTTCCTTGGCATTAGTGGTTGTATTCAATATGGCCCCATGAAGGAAGAGCGGCCGCCACCCAGGAGCGTTATTTTTACTTCCGATCTCACTTCTCCGCCTTTTCCTCAGAAGGAAGATGACGGTAGCTACTAATGCAAGGATCAGTACAGAGCCTATACCAGCTCCAATTCCAACCAAGAGAACACGAGCTTTCGGGTTGTTTGTCTTGTTTTCAGCTGAATTGAATGTTCCTACATAGGCAAGATTTCCATTTCGGCTCAGCTTATATATCTCCAGACCGTTTAAGAGAGCATCAGTTCCGGATGCACCAGTGGCCGTGTCAGGCCCGAGCTGAATCCACAACGTGTTTGACGACACTGCATCCAAATAGTCCTGGTGATATGCTTTGTTCTTCCCTCCGGCTCGGGCGTAGATATCAAAGTTATCGGCCGCAGTCCTGTTGTTCACGTAGATTCTGAAGTTTCTCTGGTTAGGCTGTCCAAAGAGCAGCTCGCAGAAATGTAACCGGACCAGGTACTCAAAACCCGGATCCACCGCAAGTTTCCACGACATATTGAACCTCTTCTCAAGAACTTGGGTGTTGGACATAGTTCTTGCTGTTTCATACACAAGAAGGGGAGCTGCGGAAGAGTCATTCGAAGAAGCATAAGTGATATTGGAATCGTTTTTCATTTGAGAGCCAGCATCGACATTGGTCATGTAGCTAGTATCAACCTCCCATGTCCTCCAGAGATCCGGATCTTGACTGGGTTTGATCTGAGACCCCCCAACATTCAACCTGTACATTGTTTCCATACCTCGTCCGCTCAGATTCAGATTCACAATATTCCCTCCGACTTTAGTGATTGCACCCGCAAATAGGTCATCCTCTGAAACCACCAGTTCTAGTCCATTTATGAACCCGAATGACCCTTTTGATGGAAGAAACTCGATGACGAGCTCGTTCGAACTGATGGAGAGGAAAAACTCTTTGATCAGATAGGACGAACCATTGCTTTCCGAACTCAGCAAGTCCGGGTTCTTGGTTGCGATATCACCCGGAACACTGTATTGCGACAGCAGTTCCAAACCGTTCGCTGCAACGCTGAACTCAGATCCGTTTGCATTATAATGATCGAAGGTGAATGGGCACAAATGAAGCCGAACAAAATAGTCCCCTTGAACTCCTTGAAAGGTATAGTTCAATCCACCTGTGAAAATACGGGCAGATCCGTAGAGTGGACCTAAAGAAGTATTCCTGCTCAGCGCTGCGGTGGTGTCCGCCGCCGCAGCTGAACTAAGGGTAAGATTATTGTTAGCAGCCAAGTCACCAACCCATCTCCTGCCATCCACATCAAAACTAGAATTTGTGCCACAATTTATCAGGACAGTCTTCAACTGGACTTCACCAGTTCCAACCATTGAACAAAAGGACACTACATATAGCAAGACCAAAGTTGCTAACTTTCCCATCTGCATTCCCTCAAAAACCCACTAGCAACAATCTCTCAAATCCAAAAAAACCGAACGGAGTGACCCAACAACGATGATGTTCAGCAGCACAAGAAAGATTCACAAAACTCCAGTGATTGAGAAAATTTCAAAAATTATCTCCCCAATGCACAAAACTCTACATACCCAGGATGACGATTCTTATCAAAAAGGCCTCACTTTGAAGTGAAGTCTGTCATCAAAGCCCAAACGGGCATTGGTCCGAATTCCATCTCTTCGACTCTAACCTGTCGGGCCCAACATTGTGGGAAAGATGAGACACCCCCGCCTGCAACTTTTTCCTTCTGGGGATGACTGAACTTACTTCTTCAAATGGGCAGACCCAAATCGCCCCACAGATCTGAACTTCTACAGAGCCAGCAAAAAAAGGGAAAAAAGCAACATGGAGAAGAATGATTTGAACAAGACTATCGATGTGGCGGAGAAAGTTGAGAGCTTCAGCTGTAAGCACACGAGACCGCCATGGAGAGAGGTGGATAATATCTTGGAAAATGACAGGCGAAGGACAACGCTTTCGGTGGAGTACAGAAACCGAAGGTCCCGGAATGGCAATAGGATGGAGAAGCTGATCCCAAGTTTCTTTTGCTTTGGTATGAAGCTGCTTCCCATAAAATTGAAAGAGAAGTGGAAAAGAACGCAGCATCAAATTTACTTCCTTGTCATCAATGATCACTCACTACTGTTATGTAACTCCTAAGACATCTGGCATTTACAGCTGTGTCTTTTCTTTTTGACTTTTTTCCCCATTTGAAAATGCTCATGACTTAGGTTTGAGAAATTTCTATGTCACAACATTTCTAAAGTCGCTAATTACATTTTTTTACTCTGATCGCGCCTTCGAAACTCTTTTGATCCCGAAACTTTTTCGGATGAATTCTCGTTACTTTATCATTGGTCGAATGGCGAGAAATATCTTTTTGTAAATTTATTAAATAGTTTCTTGCATGTTAACTGTTCATAGGAAAAGGGTTAATTATTTTCTGCCAATGTGCAGAAATATGGAAAATAGGCACAAATAATAAATTGATGGAGAACTTTTGTTGTTTCTTGAGCTGCCAGCTTGTGTTTGCTGATGGGCCTCCATTATTGTTTGCTGCGTAGGTGGGTGACCTGGGTCACATGCTCATGTCTGGAGGTTGACAAGCAGCGTCAGAGCAATTATTTGGTCTGAAATTACGAAACTACCCTTCCCTTCATTTTCACCCAATAATTTAAAAAGCTGAATTTTGTCTTCTTCCTCCTCCGTACCAAGAGCAGTACCTTAAGAATTGGAGACAAAAATAAAAAAAATATTGGACCTGAGTAAATTTCTTAAATTGCTTCGTCTAAATTCTAGAACGTAACATTCCAGAGTATTCCATAGAATGAAGGGGAGAAAAATATTTTCTCTCAACTTAGGTGTGTGATGGTAGGAAAGGTAGACTTCACGTCATCTTTGAATGGCTACTGCCGGATAGGATTGTATAGTAGCGTCCATCGCCCGGGATGAATTATCGGAGTTTCGACTTACGTGTCGTCGACCTGTGTCTTGCACAGTGTCTTTGAACCTACTTATCGGTAATATATCCCTAATTCAAAGATACTGTGTGAAGAGTCGTACCATAAGAATTAGAGATAAAAATAAACAAATAAATAAATCTTAGTGGCTAGTGAAGTGGGTACTCGGAGATTGTTGTTCTTGCAAGCACCCCATGAGGTTTCCTTCCAAATAATGCCATAATTTCTTGGCCTCGTGTCTCGCAATGGATGATTTTCTTGTTTCCTTGTCCTCGATATGTTTGGTGGGTTCAAGACTGCTGTCCTAAAATAATTGACTAGATGGAAGTTCAATGTATTTGGAATGTCCACTTGGTGGATCGAACGAATGATATTATTGTGAAATAATAATCTTGCAATTCAAATTTGACGTGAGAAGAAAAAAGTTACAAAAGAAATTAATGAGAAAAAGATAAAGATTACTAGGGATTTATATGGTTCAATTCAAGTATTGGTACTTTGCTCTACTGAAAGAGCTACTTACAAAGAAATCTACTAGGAATATGGAGGATTACAAAGTTAAAATCTCTCAATCGCTCAAGTGTTTCTCAATCTTAAATTGCACTCAAAGTGAACACACCAGTAATCTTACAATTTTTCACAAAGAATTCACTCAAGAAACCTCATTGAGAAAAACTGTAACACCTCTCTTGTTTGCTCTAGTGCGTACTAATTGAGTAGAATTCCAATTTTTTGAATTTTATGACTAGCCAACTCAAATTAGTGATCCATCTCCAACTTGAAAAATAATACGGTGACTTCTTATTGTTCAAAAACATCAAAACATAAGCCATATATTGATTTGGATTTCTACTTAGATCGAATTTTTTTCACCGACACAAACGCGAGACATATTCTTAACAGGTTATAAAGTGGGCGTATGTGATACCTAAATCCTTACGAGTATTGTCAAAGATGATGAAACTTCCATGAATCTAATTGGGAATTACTATGGAAAGCTCTTTGGTAGCAATTCATGAATTAAAAAAAAATGCTATACAACTTTTAAGTGTTGAATAACACGAATTTATAGGCGAAGCGACGGGATTTTCGCATACTAATCACTTCCACCATTAGAATTCACGGCTTGCTACTATCTAATTACCATTGTTGCTTATTGATTCTCTTCGCTTTAGGAAAGTTGGAATTTTTTTTTTTTTTGGTTGAAAAGGAAAAGTAGGAGTTTAGGAGGTAGGAATAGGTCCATTGCTGCTTCACAAAGTAACCTAGTGCCCTTTTGAATCAAGGATAAACTTGGGGGATGGTTGATTTAAGATTATATATCAGATATTATATTTAGCTTGGCTTAAGAATTAAAATTCGCACAGTAATATTAATGTAGTGATTTGATTGCAAACCGCATAGGACCGATACAAAGTGGGCTTGGGCCTAGCCCGCAAACAATTGCCTTTATTCTAAAAAGTATTGTTCTAATGGGCCGTTTTTTTTTGTCAACTTCTCATGGGCCTTTGACACATAACGTAATTGGCAAAGAAGGATGAACACCCGACTAATCTGCACAGTGTTACAGTTTTTGCATTGCAATGGTAAGGCCTGTTTATTTCATAGAAAATGAATAATTTAAAAAAAAAATTTTGGTAATGATCGCTTATATCACTGACAAAAATGAATGAATGAAAAATATTTTCACATTAGATATTTTTGATTGACTAATTATTTCAAGTGACACAAGCGATTTTTTTTCAGGAATTTTTTTTCAAATTATTTATTTTTCGTGAAATAAACGGAACTTAAATACTGAATCCGTTGTAGGTTTTGCCACCAATAATTTCTTAGTTCGATTGAGAACATTGGAAATCTCGGCATTATGTGAAGTCAATTAATTGCCTAGAGGTCAAGTGGCCTGCGAAAGCTAAAAATTTAAGTCAAGAGTTTCTGTTACACATTGGGAAGCCCATTCGGTTCCACTATTCTTGTTGAATGCAATCTAATGGCATATATGTATAGTTGGATGAATTCAATCTAATCGAATCAAAAGGTGATTTTTAAGTGCGCGTGTGATTTCGTTCTATTTCAAAACAGTAATTTTTTTTTCATTTGACTTTACTATTAGTTCATTTCGTTTAATTTTGAAAAGGTAACTGTTACTTAAAAATATGGAGAATTTGGATTTTGAGACTCTTGTCCCGACAAAAGATCATTTTCCTATAATGTAAACTCGATCAAATTAGACAGTGGGCATTGCTATTTCCACCCCCGTTTTAGCTAAAACACTCCTTTTTTTCTTGTTAACTTGCCGAAATACCCTCTTCTTTCTCTTCAATTTTTTTTTTATCATGCTAATCCACAAAACTGTATTTATTTCTGTCATCCCCCTTATCAATTTCACAAGACAAATCTTCCATTACACCCATCACTATATCAATTTACCATATCTCATTATCATTTTGCCTAGAGAATGTTTTTGATTTTAATTTATGATATTACATTTTTATTCACAACAAATTTCTATTTATGATATCTTATGAACACAAAAGTAATTGCCTTTTCCGTAATAGTGTGAGTAAAAAACTATATTTTAAAGCTGAAAAATAAAATTTAATTTAATTATTTAGCTGACTTTGATAAAAAAATCAAAAAGAAAAATTGACCAAAATACGGAAAAGGTTAAATATATTTTTATTTAATGCAAGAGGTTGCTAAAAAACTTATTTTTCAACTCCCGCAATGAAAAAAGTAATTAATATCGATTGTAAATTCAATCTCATAGCAAGTGGATCAAAACGTTAAAATATGCTTAAACCTTTCCCCTAAAAAAAATTTGATGCGAGTTTGAAAATGCAAAATACATAAATAAATTTCAACCCACCTTGCAATTCAAATTAAAATGTGAAAAGATGAAAAGAAAGCACATATCAATGGTGTTTAATTTTATAAGCCTACAAATTTATTTCGAAAATTACCTACGGGGTCAAAATCTCCTAAATAATTAGATTGAATTCTAATTTTCAACTTTGGACTAAATTTTTCCTCAAACTATTTCATAAAAAATAGGTTGTCAATTGTGTGTTCATAACCTTTTATATAACTTTTATAATTAAAAAAAATGAGACCATAAATTCAAAATAACAATCTTCTTTAGGCAAGTGAATTGAGATTGTTGCTCTTGCAAGCACCCCATGTGGTTTTCCTCCAGATAATGCCATAATTTATTGGCCTCGTGTGTCGCAATAGATGATTTTCTTGTTTCCTTGTCCTCGATATGTTTGGTGGGTTCAAGATTGTTGTCCTAAAATAATTGACTGGATGGAAGTTCAATGTATTTGGAATGTTCACTTGGTGGATCGAACGAATGATATTATTGTGAAATAATGATCTTGCAATTTAAATTTGGCGCGAGAAGAAAAAAGTTACAAAAGAAACTAATGAGAAAAAGACAAAGATTACTAGGGATTGACATGGTTCAATTCAAGCGTTGGTACTTTGCTCTACTGAAAGAGCTAATTACGAAGAAATCTACTACGAATATGTAGGATTACAAAGTTAAAATCCCTCAATCGTTCAAGTGTTTCTTAATCTTAAATTGCACTTAAAGCAAACCCACCAGTAATCTTGCAATTTTTCACAAAGAAAAACTCTTAACACTTTTCTTGTTTTCTCCATGTGTACTAACCGAGTAGAATTCCAATTTTTTTGAATATCTTTTATGACTAGCCAACTCAACTTAGGGATCCATTTCTAACTTGAAAAATAGTATGGTGATTTCTTATTGTTCAAAAACATCAAAACATAAGCCATCCATTGATTTGGATTTCTACTTAGATCGGATTTTCTTCACGGATTTAAACTCGAGACATATTTTAACATGTTATAAAGTGGGCGTATGTGATACCTAAATCCTTGCGGGTATTGTCAAAGATGATGAAACTTCCATGAGTCTAATTGGGAATTACTATTGTCGTGACCTAAAATCAGGCTAATGGATTATTAGGTCAATTAAATTAACTAACCTAACTTGGACCCTCCCCAAGTCCTACCAAATCGCAACTTAGGTTCAATTCATGAAAAATTATTTAATTGGAGCTACCACTAATTATTTACGGTAGGTTGATTAGAAACCTATATAAAATAGCGGAACAACTATTTTATCCCTACGAACTAGAGAAAGTGAGTTCGGGGACTCGATTACGATAATTTGAAAAATTAATGCCTTTTCGGTACCAATTTCATGAAAAAATCCCTTTCGATTGTTCAATGTGATTTGATTTATTTTATTAGAAAAATGTGACATGAGGACCGCATGATAAAATGATTTGATTTTTTATATTTTTTGTATTTTCAGATTAAATACCAGAAAAAAGAAACATTCAAAAGAAAACAAAAATTTGAACAAAATTACACAAAAATGCACATAATATACCTTTACATTCTGAATTTTTCCTAAACAATTCACTTATTCCCAAAGATCCGGGTCAAAGAAGAATTTTTATTCGCTACATCCTCAAAGATTCGAGCCGGTATGTGGATAGGGGTACAAGACGACAACGTCCCTTTTGCCAAAGGGAAAGAACACAAAGTCGTATACTAAATTGCCACCACATTCCATAAGATCATGGCTAAGGCATGCAATTTAATTTTTCGAAGGGTCTAGACACATAGGGGAACATATATTATGAACATGTTTGTTTAAAAATGTGCAAATTTTATAACAAACAATTAGGAAAAAAATAAAATAAAAATGAGTCAATTAAATGAAAATTTCAAATATTCAAAGAGGGGTGGCCGAAATTGTTGAGTGAGGGCCCACTTTTCTTCATCCAAAATCCAATTCATTTTTTGAGAAAATTATCTTTAAGGTTGGAAGATTGTTTGGGATAATTCTAAAATAAAATAAAATAAACATTCAATCTGATCAAATCTTATCTCGAATCAAATATATCATGAAACTATAAGAGACAATATAATTCGAACATAGATAAGCATGAGGTAACAATCCAATGCCAAATATTATCCAAGATAAATCGGATGTTATCCAATTTAGTTATTCTCGCAAAATAGATAAAGTTCAAGTAAACAATCATCATCCATGGCATGAGATAATCATCAAATAATTATGAGATAGGGTCGATTCAACCAAAATGGGTTATCCGTATCATGCAATTCGGCCAAGAGATGATTGTGAAGCAAAAATCTCAGATTTCATCCACAAATTCTTATCCTCTTAATTAGCTCGATTTGCTCTTGGAAAGAATTGATGAATTCATCTGTTATCTTGAGAAAAGATTATTCCAATTAAATTTCGTCAAATCTCAAAATTAGCACAAGATTCAATCAACTCATGAACAGATTAAGCTTACTCGAAAAGATTAGATTTTTGCATCATCAATTCAATTTTCGGTGCTAGCATGAATTTGACAGAAAAAGTTGAATGTTTCTTTACTTTCGATTGCTAATCGGGTATGTTCAAGACATTGTAAGAACATCAATGCAAATCTCCAAGCAAATATGCATAGATTAGCAACCATAAGTTTAGAATAATTACCTTTTCAACATCAAATTTCTAGCGCGCGTAGCTTGGAGTTTACCGCACGAACTTCCCCCTTTTTGAGTCCGATTCACTTGAAATTAATGCCAAACAATCTAGCACAGATAATAGAAGGATTAGAATTTCAAATAATGTATAAATGAAGAATGATTAGCCTCAAATCGGAGTTGAACAAGAGCGATACAAAGGCTGGATGACAAGATAGAACGACATATTCGGTAGTGAAGTTGCAGGCTTGGACAGGAAGCTCCAAATGTTGGATTGATTTGCCGTCGGTGGTTGGTGGTAGATCGTCGAATGCTGAACATTGTGGTTGTGACATTCTGAATTTCGTACCATTTCGAGACTATTGAATAAAGATTATCTACCCATGTACTTCAGTTTTATTTCTCCGGGATCCGATCAATCCCGATTATACCGACCAAAAAGGAAAAGGCTAAAGCACGACAATGTACGTGGACCTACGAAACTCGAATGAGAATTGGCATTTTGATCATAAGGATTGCCAAGGGAATATTTAGAGCCGGTAAAAGTCGATCTATGAACGACTATGGAATCCTTTGCTAGTGTTATACGATTGGAGCACGGGTGATTCCGCTTAACCAATGTATAATTTGCGAAATTTTCCTAAATCAGATTCTGACAATCGAGATCTAATGGACTAGTAATAAATCTTCGCAATTACATGACAACCAAAATGACCATGACTTGAGTAAGCCTAGGAGTGATGAAAATCATTGAGTCGATACGCGTAATATCGCTGCAAAAGCCGCCCGTCGATTGGAGATGAACCGAAGTTACGTTCGAAGGAAAATGAATCAAGAGATGGATTCTCGAAACTGGGAAAATGGAAATGAAGAATTCCAATTTTGGTTTTGAATTGGATGTCGCCTCATCGATAGTAATTTGGTCTGGAAAAAAATCAGAATTTTTGGACAAGTGTAAAATGACCATTTTACCCCTCAAGCATTAACCTTACCTTAAGTGAGCTACGGGGTATTCCGATCTTTTGTACACCTTAGCTGCTGAAAATTTGCTGGTGAGAGAGAGAGAGAGAGAGAGAGAGAGAGAGAGAGAGAGAGAGAGTCAATGAGGATCAAACCTTCTAGATGAAATTCTTGGATAAGAGACAAATTGGATATTTATACTTCATTGACCCATGCGCTTAACTATTCACCTTTGGACTAAGCATATAATTAGCATTTAACTCTCTCTCATCCTTTTTGTTCAGCTGAAGATCATCCCCACCCTTGTTCTTCATGTTAACCCCATTTTTCTCCTCATTTTGTTCACCCACAGAAAGTCGCTCAACCCGTCCAGCCCCAATGCCCTTCACTGCTCCGGCCATATCTCCTTCGTTTGACGTCGGATTAAGGTGAGACCACCTCCATTTGAAAGCTTATCGTCTTATATTTCTAGGGACATATTATGAACAAATTTTTTCCCATTAGAATTTCCTGTAGGTCTGATTGAATGGACAAAGGTCCAGTCGGGATTGAATCTGACCCAATTTGAGAGAGAGCTCTCTTACAACGGTTTTAAGAGCTCATTTTGCTTCAAAATTTTTGTGGGATGTTCTAGACATATGGTACTTGATTTGGCTGAGTTAGGATTGCAAATTTAGTTGAGGATTGATGAGTAATCATGGCTGAATGGAGATGGTTTTTGAGGAGCAAAAACTGCCTGTTTGTATGTCTGAAAGAATTGGATGAATTGGAGATCTTCAAAGTCTTATTTTGACTTCAAATTTTCGGTGAACCCATGATACATATAGAATAAGGTTTTAGCAAGTTGATTTCACATTAATTTGGAGCTTATGATGAAATTATGGACTGTTGGAAATGGTATAAGCAGAACCGGTTTCTGCTCTGTTCTGGGAAAGTGCTGTCTGGTTCTGTTCAAGGCTGGAATTGGTGTCGCCTTGGCTTGAATTTTTCGTTTAGACATGCTACGACGTATATAAATGTGTTATTGAGGAGTATATGCAGTGGATTGACGATTAGAGGTAGTTTTGTGGCTAAACGGCGTGATTGAACCTAAATCGCACTCTGCCCTGTTTTGAACAGAATTGATTTTGGACTTGGACGCTTGACCGAAAGGTCGTGGCTAGCTCAATTGAAAAGGTAAGTTACCCTTAACCTTTTATTAAGACATTAGGGTACTAAGGGACCAATTTGTGATCTAATTGGGTGATTTATGAGTTGAATTATCCATAATCGAATGAATTGAATGACTGTATGATATTTAATCCTTTGTATGGAACGAGAATGAATTATGATTGAATTGACGAGAATTATTCTTGTTGACTTGATTGCATGGTGGTGCAATTTGTGCCGGGCCTAGTGTAATGTGGCCTTGAGTATTCTCGTGTGCTATGGATTAAATGCTCGTTAAGTCAAGCCGTACTCGATCATGAAGTTGTTTGAAATGAGAATCGTATTTGTGAACCATTGGCCAATGGAAAATATTTTGACCGATGTTAAGTTTGATCGATCGACTTGCGAATATATGAGTTGTATTAACCCGATGCGTTATGACGCGGGTTATGAGACTATTTGTACCTTGAGGCATTATGACGCGGGGTTTTGATATTATCCCGAGGCGTTAAACGCGGGATTTGACCCGATGCGTTATTACGCGGGTCCTAGCAATTATATATATAAACCCGATGCGTTATTACACGGGTATTGCCAAGTACATCGGGATAGCTTGATGCATTATTACTCGGATCTTGATATAAAAAAAATAAGATTCTTGTACTAGTATGTAGAGCTCGGTTCGAATCACTTGAATGCCTGGTTATTGCGATTGTTTAAATTGTCAATGTTTATGTTTGCGCCTACATCATATCTATAATGATTTTATTGACATCTTCAGACGTCTTTGAATTGAGAAGTAGTTTGGAGGTACTAGTGGCTTAGTCTTGGGTTAGGGTTGATTTCTCGAGATTTATTCTCACCTCATTGTGGGATTCTTTTTTTTAGACTCCGGACCTCGAAAATGCTACCAGGTTGCACGAGAGACCCCAAGGAGATGACCTCCACTTTTGATGAATTTCCCGATGGTAGAGGGTTTGTGTACATTAGGAAGTGTACTATCGTCTGGGTGGATGAAGGAAAGGAACATTTAGCACCTCATCGTTATGAGGCATGGTATCGTCGGGTTAGGAACATTACAACGAGTCCGCTAAAGCCAATAGAGGTCCCTAGAGGAGTCGTGCCCAATTGATGTCACCCTATCCTAGACGACGTAGAGCTGAAAATTAGTATGGTTGGATCGACGAATATCCTGGAGAGTACTCATAAAGTTGAGGAGGACATAGAAGTGATTGAGGTTTCTGACTCGAAGGAGGAGGAGGAGGAGAATGCCACCAAGGTACGATCCGGCGGTTCTTCCGACGACCCTGAAGCGGACCAAGACAAGGATGAAGATGAGACCGATAGTTCGGTGTAGTGGTGTTAGGATCCGGGATCTTGGTTGTCTTTTGCTAGAGACTTTTGACGAGACCAAGTGGACGCCTGTTGTATTTTGACCCGACCTTCCTGTAAACCTTTGATGCATATGTTAATTATGTATGGGGTACCTCGATGTACCTTTTGTTTGTCGGGGTTATTTGTTTACTTCTGCGTGTACATCTAATTTGAGTTTTGTCATCGTCCGAATCCCGCAGTATGATGATCGTAAAGGGATGTGGCGAGCGCTAGGGTACGCGGGCATGACAGTGGTACCTGGCACGAGTCGATCGGAGCATGGATGGCAACGTACGGTTGATTGGCGTGAAATTGCTCCAGGCTACCGATAGGATGGAACTTCGGCCGTGACTCCCTCTCTATCTCTTGAAATTTCTCTAAACCTTCTGAATGTGTGGAGCTCACAAAATGCCGACCTCCCGAGCTTGAACCAAACCATTGTATATATAGAGCTCGAGCTTAGAATTCTAGTAGGAGTAGGACTCATTTAGGATTGTCGGATCGAGAGTTCTATCCGGCACGGGATCTAATGTGAGCCATTTGATTCTAAGAGTCCCAATTCACTAAAACTCTCTATTATTCACTAAATAATGATAGAGTTTTAGTTTCCTAAGACACCTATTAAAATAAGACCCCTTAACTAATGAAACTCTTGACCAAATCCTATCCTGGAAGTGTCCAATCTCACTAGGACTCTATCAATTTTCGGCCAAATGAATGATGAGGATGAAATGGCCGAATTCTTCTTGTCTTGTGGGCTCGTTTTGTGATTTCGGACCTCATTGGACCTTAGCTAATCAAATGGGTAATTAACTAAGAGCCTTTTGCAATTATAAGAACTTAAATGGGTTGATTTGAGCTTGAATTAGGTCTAGACCCATATGCAAATTCGGCCACCCCTATGCTCATGGCCTTGTCAATTTTTTCTCGATCAAGTGGTGGGCTCGACTCAAATTTTTGGGCTCAATTAAGGCTCATTTCAAATAATGGACATCAAACTACAAGCCTTATTAATTAAGCTCGAATGGACTAGATTAAGCTTGAAAATGAGTCCAATTAGCTCAGAAAAATTCGGCACTCCCTCCTCTTATATTTAATTGGAAATTTTGAACTGTTTTCGGTCCAATCGCATGTTAGATTAAGTTCAATTACTTTGCCTATGGCCTGAATGACAATGCATGACTAACAGAAAATAAATATGCTATGCATGAAAAATTATTTTTTGTGAGAACTATGACTAATCCTCATTTTATGCTTAAATGAATGAATTCCTAAAAATTAAAATTTAAGTGTCAACAACTATTGAAAGCTCTTTGGTAGCACTTCATGAATCCGAAAAATATCCTATACAACTTTTAACTATTGAATAACATGAATTTATCGGGGAAACGATGGGATTTTCGCATACTAATCACTTGTTCCGCCATTAGAATTCACGGCTAGTTGCTATCTAATTACCATTCTTGCATATTGATTCTTGTCGCTTTAGGAAAGTTGGGATTTTTTTTTAGGGGGTTTTGAAGGAAAGTTGGAGTTTAGGAGGTGGGAATAGGTCCATTGTTGCTTCACAAAGTAACCTAGTGCACTTTTGAATCAAGGATAAACTTGGGGGATTGCTGATTTAAGATTATATATCAAATATTATATTTAGCTTGGCTTAAGAATAATACTATTAAAATTCGCATAGTAATATAAATGTAGTAATTTGACTGTAAACCGCAAAGGACAGATATAAAGGGGGCTCGGGCCTAGCCCCCAAACAATTGCCCTTTATTCTAAAACGTATTGTTCTAATGGGCCTTTTTTTTTGGTCAACTTCTCATGGGCGTTTGACACATAACGTAATTGGTAAAGAAGAATGAACGCCCGACTAATCTGCGCTAAGTGTTATGGTTTTTGTCTCGCAATACTGAGGCCCCGCTTTTTTTTTTATAGAAAATAAATAATTTGAAAAATATTTTTATGGTAATGATTGCTTATATCACTTATAAAAATGAATGAATGGATAATGTTCTCACCGTTCATAAAAAAGTTTAGACATAATTTATCGTTGATAATGGAAATATTTTTTATTGATAAATTATTTCAAGCAACACAAGCAATTTTTCTTTAGAAAAATATTTCTCAAATTATTCATTTTCTATGAAACAAATGAAATTTAGATACTGAATCCGTTGTACGATTTGCTACCAATAATTTAGATCTAAAATGGATTTTCCTGGATGAGTTTTAGAGAATTAGAACACGTTTGGTAATCGCATAAAATTTCTATTCCCAAAATAGAAACGCGTTTGGTAATCGCACAAAATTTCGAATTTGGGAAATAATTTCTCTTCCCAATTTACCATTTAAATCAAATAATTACATAATTACATTTGATGAATTTTCTTAGACCCACAAGTGCGATCCTCTTGCACCATGACATTTTTTTGGACAAAATATGGATGCTTTAGATTTTTCCCTTGGAAGGATAATACGCTAAAATCGTTATTTTCCCATTCTTCCCTTGAGGCTATGCATATGCCAAGGATAAAAGAGATGGCTCTGACTATCTTTTATTACTCACAATGAATAAAATCCATCTCTGCCACAGAGATGGCTTAGTTTTACCCTTGAATACTATATAGATGGTCATCGATGCAGCATGATACTTCAACAGCAAATCATGCAATTCTTAGGAAAAATAGAAAGGAAAAATCCCCAAAAATAGAATTGGCTAGTTGAATGGACCCATTTTCTACTTTTTGAGTTTTTTTTTTTGGAATTTTCGGGATTTTTTTGAACAATTGGCCCATGAGGGATAAAATCATCATTTGGGAAAAATCGAAAGGAAAAATTATCAAAAATAGGATGGGCCAGTTGAAATGACCTATCTCTTAATTTTTGAGATTTTTGTTTGGAATTTTTGGAATTTTTCTGATTTTTCCAATATTTTATATTTCTTTTATGGATTTTTCATTTTTTGGATTTTTTAATCATTTTTTTATTTTTTTATTAATTTCCAAAAATTTTATTAAAAAATTATCTGGACCGTATCGGGTTGACCAAGCCCACATCTCACGAGCGGCCGATAAAAGTGAAAGAAGACTATCGTTGGCTTTTTTATTCTAAAAAATGTTCCGTTTTTGGAGAAACAACTTTTTTTGTTTCTTATTTTTGGTCCAAAAGTGTTCCCGGGAATAGAATCAGAATTAGAATTATTTACATTACCAAACATGTTTCTGATTCTTTTTGTTCGGGAAAACAGAAATAGAAGAACAGAAACGTTACCAAATAGGTCCTAAAATCTAGGTATTATGTGAAGTCAAGTAATTGCCTAGAGTTCAACCGGCTCGCGAAAGCTAAAAATTCAAGTCGGGAGTTTCTGTTACACACGGGGAAGCCCATTTGGTACCATTATTCTTGTTGAATGCAGTATTATGGGATATATGTATATCCGGATGAATTCAATCTAATCAAATCAAAATGCGATTTTTAGTTTGAGTGTGATTTCGTTCTATTTCAAAACAGTAATTTTCTTTCATTTGATTTAACTATTAGTTCATTTCATTTGATTTTGGAAAGATTACTATTACTTAAAAATATTGCGAATTTGGATCTTGAGACTCGTGTCTCGATAAAAGATCATTTTCCTATAATCTAAACTCTATCAATAGACAAAGGGCGGCACTATTTCCACCTCTATTTTAACTAAAATATTGCTTTTTTCTTACTAACTTGCCGAATACCCTCTTCTTCTCTTTTTTTTTATCATGCTAATCTACAAAAATGCATTTATTATCAATTTCACAATACAAATGTACCATTACACCCATTAGTATATCAATTTACTATATCTCATTATCATTTCGCCTAGAGAATATTTTCAATTTTAATTTATGGTCTCATATTTTCATTCACAACAAATTTCTATTTATGATAGCTTATGAACACATAATTAATTGACTTTTTCCTAATAGGAATGAGTAAAAAACTATATTTCAAAGGAGAAAACTAAAATTTAATTTAATTATTTAGCCTAACTTGATGAAAAAATCGAAAAGAAGAATTGATCAAGATATGGAAAATGTTAAATATATTTATATTTAATGCAGGAGGCCTCTAAAAAACTTGTTGTTCATCTCCTGCAATGTCTGACATAAAAAAAAAACTCTTGCAATGAAAAAGGTAAAAATATCGATTTATACAAGTTTGAAAATGCAAAATACATAAATAAATTTTCAACCCATCTTGCAATTCAAATTAAATTGTGAAAAGCTAAAACGAAAGCACATATCAATAATGTTTCACCTTACAAGCCTTCAAATTTATTTCAAAAATTACTCACAAGTTCAAAATCTGCTAAATAATTAGATTGAATTTTGATTTTCAACTTTAGACTAAATTTTTCCTTAAGCTATTTCATAAAAAGTAGGTAGTTAATTATGTTTTCATAACCTTTTATACAACTTTTATAATTAAAAAAATGCTACCATAAATTAAAAATAACTATTTTCCCTAGGCAAAGTGATAACATGATGCATGATAAGAGGATATTGTATTGGGTGTAATATGACATTTATATTGTGAAAATGATAATTTAGGAGAGAAAATAAAACAAAATGTATTTATGTTGGTTAGGTTGATAAAAAAAGAAATAATAAATTGAAGAGAGAGGCGCATTTCGGTCTATTAATTGAAAAAAGAAGTGGTTTAGCCAAAATGAGAGCGTAAATTTAATCATAAACTTTTTAATATTGTCAAATGAGTTCTAAATATTTTGACATTTTGTCGGTTCAATCAATTTGACCAATTATAGCTAGAAATTGCTGATGTGGATATTGGTCGTCATACAAGTACATGACATGGACATTTGTGAAAAGTTTTAAAATTTTCTTTCTTCTTTTTTTTTTTTTTTTTCGTTAAGCTTGTCCCAGGCCCATACCAAATCGGGACAAGAGTAATTTGTTTTTGGGGTGTCGACAATAAGAGTCGGTCGAGTTAGAACTTAATGTGGTCGGAGTGGCATGTGCAACGTGTGCATCCATTTGGATTCGCCACCGGTCTTTCTTGGAAGGTAGATCGGAAACCTCACCGAGCGATTGGGAGAGCTCGCTCGGTTCTATGGAACCAAAGATCTAGGTTCGGAGATTTGGTTACGTTGGTGTAATTACCAAGGCCCTTTCGGTACCTAATGTGAGTGATCATCCTAATTAAGATTTCATGTAGACGCGAATTTTAGGTAAGGTACGTCCGAATCGGGGTTTCATACGGATCAGAAGACTAATCCTATCGGCTACTGTCAATAAAATAAATGCACAATTAAATACACAAGGAAAGCACATTAGTATAAATCAAGAGTCTCTTAGTATAGTCCTAAGAGCTTAGAGAATGTGTGACTAGAGGCCTGGGGTAATTTGGGAAAATTTGGAGACAATTTGCGAGAAGGACAAAATCATCATTTTTGGAAGGATCGGATGTCAAAATACCCAAAATAAGTCTTGACCAGTTGAGTGTGGCCATTTTCTATTTTTTGGGATTTTTCTGAATTTTTTCAATTTTTTGGGATTTTTTTTTATTATTTTTTATTTTTATGATTTTTTAATTATTAAAAAAAAAATTTCCGGACAGGGTCAACCTAGCCCACACCTCTCGGGCACTCGACCCGGACCGTAAGGGTCGGACCAATCTAAAACAATGTAGTTTTTGTATTTTCAATTTTTTTTTCATTTTTTAATCCATTTTCTGATTATCCGAAAATAACCCTATTAGATGTTTCGTGATGTGCCATGTGGCCTCCCCTAGTGCGTCCGATCTAGATTTAAAAATCTGATTAAAAATGACCGATCCGACGGTTCTTCCCATGCCACTTGGCATAACCGTGGCCGTCGGATCACATTTTTTAAAAATCATTTTAAATTATGAAAAATCCTTTTATAATTTTGGAAAATAGCCGGATCGCGACATGTAGCTATCCCACGGATTTCCGATCAGATTTTTATTTCTTTTTTTGAAAGGGGGCAGCAAAGGCGACGTGGCGCTACGTTAGTGTTGACCGGTCAACATACGTTGACCGCCTAAGTCCTTTATCGCAACATGTTGCTTTCCAGTGGTGTGTTGTTCATCACATGTCGGATCAAGTCGGTCAAAATATTCACTAGATTGGCCAATTGCGTTTCCATGTTCACTAGTCTCATCTGAATCCATTAGTTCTCTTACGTGTTTCGTAAAGGTGTTTGGGTTGCTTCATCAATTGCCTCGGCAATTCCTTGCTCTTTCGGGTCATCCATACCTCCCCAACTGTCCCGAACTACATCTTCTAGATCTATGTAGAAACTTGGAGGGACCGAGTACAGAACTTTAAAGTTGTAACCTCCACTATCCTGTTCGAGATTGTTGACTATCTTGCCTATTTGATGACCTCTATCATGCGCTTCGTATCGCCCTGGCGCACCTTTTCCAAACACCTCTCGTATTCATCCGACTCTTCTATCTCTTAAATGTCTTTCACATTCAGCAAGTATCCAGAGGGAGTTCTCCATGATTCCCCTCTGGTAGCCTTCATGACAAACTCATTTGAAGCTACATCAACTTCCACATAAAGCCCTATGAAAGTAGGGTCTTCAAGCTTGCCAATAATGCCCATGCTAACCATATTGGCTGAGCACAACAGTTTTTGTTCTTCTAAGATGCTGCCTTCTTCTGGGTACCGTGAAGCTAGAGCTAGTAATGCATTTAACTTAGGTACGTCCATGATAAACTCCAGATTATCCCATAGGTCAACGTCGAACACGACGTTCATTGCATGATCCGGTAAAGTGTTCTCTCGGACCTTAGGGTCCATCCCGTCGAACTCTAGTAGGTTATTGTCGATGAGGGCTTGAACGTCCTACTATAGGGCTCAATAATTATCTACATTATAGCCCTTTTCTCCCATGTGGTATACATAGCTGCGGGTCTCGTCAAAGCCGGGGAATCTAGGCGGATTAGCCCTTGGCGGTTTCTTAGCCAACAACCTTCCTTCTAGCAACCTCGGGAGTAGCTTTGACATTGGGAGTGGGAGCAGAGTAAAGGGCTTAGGCGGGCTCGTCTTTTTTGGCTCATAGACTTTCTGCACCATCCAAGAAGCACTCCCTTGAGTCGGGATGGTTTTGAAGAACACTTCAATCCGCTTCGATTGAGTTAGCTCCGACGGCCTAGGTTCACCGGAGCGACGACGACGAAGTCGATTTGTGGAATGGCCACACTTAGACCAAATACAGACCAAATTAGTGCTAAATTCGCAAGAAATTGAGCACGCCGTAGGACCAAATTGAATTGTCGTTTGTTCCTGTCGACGACCCGTCTTTGGTGACCATTTTGCATGTGATGATACGTGCGGAATAGTTGGCGAGCTTACCCTCCCGCTCGTTAATTTTTCAAAATCTCAACTATAAAGTCCTCACACATTTTTTATTGCTGGAAAGAGGCCATTTTGTTTAAAAACATCACAGGAAGAGAGAGAGAGAGAGAGAGAGAGAGAGAGAGAGAGAGAGAGAGAGAGAGACCTTGAGCAATCGCAATTGGAGTTCATCTTCGCCGGATCTGCCGAGACCTCGCCAGGCCATCTCCGATGAAACCGAAGCTCGCTGCCGGCCATTCTAGCTTCTTGAAGGTCTAAAGAAGATCTTTGACACGTTTGATCGGCCCGAGAACTCAAAAAACGGTGAGATTGCTTCTCAGCTCTGTCTCGATCTCAATGGTATCTCACGTTCTAGTGGATCATTTTGTGTACTATTGGTCTTGATTTGTTCCTTGAACTCCATTGATCACATCCATGTATGGTTTGTCCATTTTCGTTGATTGAAACCTCGTGTCGACCTTCAATTATCACCGATCGGTCGTGAGTCGTCGAGCTTGATTTAGGCCAAATCATGCCTATCGCGATAGTCGGGTAAGCTTTCTAGAACCTCTGTGATGCTTCCCGAGTGATTAGATTAGTTAGATCGCATAGAGAATGGCTAGGGTGAGCTCTCGCCGCAGAATAGCTTCAGCCGGAGTCATAGGTTCATGGTAGGTCATTTTGCTAGCTTGAGCTTGATGTATGTTGTAGAGGACAGTCCAAGGATTCAAATGGCATTGGAATCATGCGATTTGGTAGTCTGTAGCTATCGGAATTAGTCTTCAATAAGGCGCCGGCAAGGGAACGCCGGGGCCGGTCATCTTCTCTAGCCAAAATTGACTTGGTCAACGTCTATTGACCTAGTTAATGCGGACTTGGCGTTGACGTGGCTCCACGTGGCACGATACGTGGCGCCCACGTTAGCTTAGCCGTTATAACCGATTTCAAAAAAATAAATAGAAAATAAAAACCCATATCGCATTGTTGGCATTAGGCCACGTATCATGATCTGGGAATTTTCGAAAATTAAAATTAATTTTTAGAATAAAAAATAATTTTTGAAAATTAAAAAATAGAATTTCTAATCGGACGGTCCGTAATTGGTCTCGCCGTCCAATCCCGACCGTCCATTTTGGTTATTAGATCGGAAGGTCTAGATCGAGTCTTCATTTAATATGAGTCATAGATTTTAGTTAGCCGATTCGAGGGTCGTAGCTTAGCCACATGGGCGCACCCGGACCGTAGGATCTAATATTTAAAATTTTCGATTTTCAAAAAATATATAAAATTTTTTAAAAAATTAGAAATAAATAAAAAAAAGAGAAAAAGCGTGTTGTTTAGGCCGATTCAGGATCGATAAAGTCTGGACCAGGTGGTTCAATTCACGAGGGCCGGTTCAATCCGGTCCAAAAAATTAACAAAGAATGATAAAAACATAGAAAAATCAATAAAAATAGAAAAAAAATCATAAAAATTTTCTTAAAAAATAGAAAAGATAGGAAAAATTCCAAAAAAATTCCCAAAATTCACAAAAATTGAGAAATGACCACATTCAATTGGTTTGACCCAATTTTGTCACGGCCCGCTCCCTTCGGGACGTCAACATCCTTACGCGGTCGTTAAGTTGTGACGTCCTAGGACGCGTCACCGATCCATTTATTTTATCTTTTAAATTAAGCACATGCGGAACGTGCTACTTCCCTGCACAATATTAAAAGCAATAGGGACAGTCAATAGGCAACCAACAATCAACAATAGCAAAAGATAATTTTATTTATTTATCTCGTTAACCCTGGGAAATACGTATATACAAGCCCTATCTTAGGGCCACTTTCTACAACCATCAAAAGATACCAGATCGGGGTTGGGGTTAACACTATTCTATACTACTCAAAAAGAAGCTAACATTTACGTCCACCTCGTAACAATCTCCCCATCACTAGAGTCCCGAAAAATGGTTAACAACAACGGGTGAGATATAAAATCTCCGTGAGTCAATGCCTAAGTCCAAGTAGGGCGCCGATTCGCTCAGGGCAGCTTATATACATAGGATAACTGTCGATAACATATCAATAGCATGCGACTAGCACATAGGCTTGAATTAGGCTAAAAAAATACCTTTGAGTCTTTTAATTTGCAATTTTCACATTTTTAGAGTTTTGACATTCAACTTGATTGCTCTGCATTGCATTTTGGCCCATAGATTCAAGAAATTGCATGATTGCACAAATTGGAAAAAGGAGCGGAAGCAAGAACTCAATCTGAAACAATTATGCTATCCCACACGGGCTCACCGGCCACTCAAGGGACCGCCTGTTAGTTTCCAGATCTTGCTCTTGGAACTAATCCTTTAAGACATCGATTTCTGATCCACAGGATCCACTATCCATTACCACCATAGATTTATCCCGATCAAATATTGGATAGATCCAGCACTCACTTGCGAAGTTAATCAACAAGTGGAGAGAGGCCCCGCCGGACTCTACACGTGCTTTAACCCAATACTAGATCTAATAAACTTTCTGGATGATTACAGAATTTGTGGCAAGTGGAGAGCATACTGAACCAACCATTGTAATAGAGAAGTAGAGACATTTTAGCACAGAAGTATTCGCTCGAAGAGAAAAGAGGAGTGTTTTAGAAACTCATTAGAAGCAAACTCTTACTTGAATTTCACAAAGGAAGCCAAGTCTTGGCCGATACAAGAGGTAAACATGCCTTATATAGGTGAAAACACAAAGGAGTCCTTATAAGTGAGGTCCGACAATCACACAACCAACATTGACTTACGAGGAAGCCATTATTGCAACTAAGCACACAAACGAACAAACTCTGCAACCACTCTTGACTCTTTTTACAAAGTGGAGCAGGTGAGCGGGTAAATACACGACTACACGACTCTTAAGGCTTTTGATATCCGATGAAGCACATGGCCTTGTCTGGTGGAGCAGGTGGTGTCGGATGGAGGGAGTTGATGGATCTGATGGAGCAGGTGGCATTATCGTCTCCTGTCCGGGTCGGGATGATAATTGGCGTCGTCTGAGTCAGAGCCGCCTGGTCCATCATAGTCAGAGGGGCCGTCTTTCTGACTTCGTAGGCTCGCACAATCGCTCTTTTTCATAGTCTCGAGATGATCCGGGTCTAAGTGCGGATCATGTGGAACGCCCGAGGTGCTTCTGGATGAGGAAGGGACGTCAGGCATGACGGGTTGTGGGTAGCTATATGGATCTTGTGACATTTGTCCGCCCCATGGATCAAAGGACCGAGTATCTGTGTCCATGGAAGAGCTTGGTTGATTGTCGTTGTACTCTTGGAGTGCTTCGAATACATGAGGATGGGTCCTGGGTGTATCCCAAGAGTAACTCGACGAGTTTGTAAGGCCATATCTCGGGTGGTATAACCTTATTCTCTTGACAGTAGTATTCCTGGAGCTCTCGTATTCATGAGGGATGTCAAATACGGTTCTGGACTACGTCTTGTGAATCTTGAAGACTTGATCTTGGAGTACAGGCTTGAAGGAGGTAGTGCACATTTTCGCAAAGCATTGGATCTTTTGTCTCCTGAGGGTCCAATGAATGACCAGGGATGATGAAAGAGGACAACTATGTGTCTGCAAGGTTCGGGTCGACCAACTTGTCTTTGAAGAATGAACAAGTGTTTCCATGCTTGAAGGGGTTGGAACCAAGTGAGAATATCAAGGAAGAACTTCTGGGGATGGTCCCGATAATTTCCAAAAAGGGAATCAGACAAAACCTTAATGATTTCGTCTAAAGGGAACTCTATGGCAACTTGGTAGAGGTGAAACATAAACCAAAACATCCATTTTAAATCGGAAGGGAAAGGGATGGTAGAAGACCATCTTAATGGATGTATGAACGGATAATCACAATTGAGACCTGGTTTGAGGAATAATCCACCATAATCTTTAAAGATGACATAATGGTAATTCCAAAATAATCTGTGAAAATTATCAGAGAGGGAATTTTGTTTGAGGAGTGGAGGGATATCAGGTGGATACTGGTGTGATGGCCACCGGTGTTCGCGCATATTCCGGGTTTTGAAGGATCCCGAAAACTCTTTTCGAATGAACATGTTGATGGATTCGAAAGGTTCTTTTGGCCTAGAAAAGAAATCAGCCAAAATATTTTTCTTTCCAGAAATGTGTTTTGAATCGAAAGAGTATTTAGAAAACCATTACGCCCAACGCAAGAGTTGAGGATGAGGAACTTGCTTTTGCTTGAATTTGAGCATCCGGGGAAAAGAGGACATGTCCATTTCGACTAAAAAATGATGACCAATGAGATGAAATTCAAATTTTTTGATTCCATTTTTTACTGCAAGAATTTCTTTCAAAGTGGAGTGATAATGCATTTCTGCTGTCGAAAACTTTCCACTTTTGTATGCACTGATTCTTCGCTTACCTTTAATTTCTTCAAGGAGGATAGCTGCCAGTGCTTGTCACACGGCATCCGTCTGAAGAATTCCGGTTCCAAAGTGGAAGGGATCCGGAGAGGGGGCAAATTTTGCAGTATTTCTTTTAAGGTCTTAATGGAAGTGGTTTGCTTTTGTGACCAAGGAGGAGGATTCTTTTTCAACATCTTTTGCAGAGGAGAAAGGATCCGAGAAATTTTTGGGATGAAATCTCTAAGATAATTGACAATTCCTAAAAAGGATTGGATCCGGTGGACTGAGAGGTTTTCATCCGGGAATTTCTGGAGATCTTCCGCAATGTGTGGTCCTGGGCAATAGGTTCCATTTTTCAAACGCATGCCGAGAAATTCAATTTCTCGTTGAGCTATGATCATCTTCTTTTGTGACAACATGATGCCATGAGTATGCACAATTTCAGTAAATTGCTGAAGGAGTTTTGCATGAGAATGTTCATCATGGGAAAACAGGAGAATATCATCAATGTAGATCCGGGCATTAGCAAGGATAGGTTGGAAAATTTTGCACATAGCCTTTTGGAATAGGGACGGAGCAGTTTTAAGTCCAAAAGGAAGGACTCTCCATTGGAAGGGCTGGTTAGGGATGCAGAAACCAGTTTTGAATCTGTCTGAGGGATGAATTCCTAATTGCCAGAAGCCCGCCTTAAGATCGAATTTGGAATAGATCTTGGCCTGGGCAAGGCTGGAGAACAAAGAGTTCTTATGGGGCAATGGGAATTTGTCATCTTGGATGAACAGATTGAGAGGCTGGTAATTTATGACTAACCGTAGCTTTCCACGATTTTGTTCTGCTCTTTTGTTGACATAGAAGGCCTCACATGCCCAAGGGGGAGTCAGAGGGCTCAATGAGTCCTTGAGAAAGAAGGCGAGCACATTCTGCTTGTGCTTGAGCAAGGTGATCCGGGTTCATACCCGAATGACTTGCCTTGGTGGGATTGATTTCTCCATTTTTCTTGAAGGGAATTTTGACAAAAAAGTCAGAATTTTGCCAAAGAGGGTTGGAGCAAATCTGGGCAAAATTTGGTGAGATTCGAACAATGAGAAAGGAGAGATTGATAAATGGGATCAAGGATTTACGGTTGGATGAGAAAGAGTCTCTGGATTTCAACAAACTCTTGGAACTTCTTTTGAAACTTTAACCCCTTAGGGTTTATCTTGAGTTGTGGGAGCTTAGAAAGAATATCCCAACCAATGATGAGATCCTTGTCATGAGATGGACATCCAAGGATTTGGGTGGTGATTTCACAACCGGGGAGAATATGAATGGTGAGGGGTTTACTACGCAGTTTGGTAGTAAAAGTTTCTCTTGAGGCTGCCTGGAAATATCTGGTATATGGTGTCCAGTATTCTTCCGGAAGGATTTTGGTATCTAACGGGGATGCAAGTGCGCCGGTATCAATGAGGGCAATGACTTGGATGGATTTGGTGTTGTCTGGAAGGTGGAGCCGGACTGGAAAATGTGGGGGATGGAATGTTGGGGAGTGGATTCTGAAAGAATCAGCAAGAGGAAAGAAGGAGAGAATATCTCTCGGGGCTGAGTCCGAATCAGAAGAGTAAGTTTCGATGGCACACAAAGTGTCCGGAGACGGCTCTTCTTCAATGGAGAAGATGGATTCAACGTCTTCATCACCGAGAGAGATCCCAGTGTTTTGAGAGATCTTCTGGATCATGTAACGCCCTGTTTTTTTTGCTTGGGGGCATTTTTTTGCAAAATGACCTTTCTTGTTGCAAATATAACATCCGTCAGACTTGGGTTTCTTGCGGTGCTTTGCGTAACGACCGCGTGATTTCTTTCTGAGAAATTTCCACTTGCTTCTGCGAGGCTTCGCAAATGAAAACTTCTTGAAATGAACTTTCTTCTTGTGACCCGAGCAAGACGGATCATTACGATCTCTAGTGCACTTGATCTTCCATTCTGGCCTTTCACAGTTCTTGTTATACTTGCGGTTTTCTTTTAAGAACGGGTCGAACTGTCTTTTTCTTCTGCATTTTTCTTCAATGGCAATATGATCGGCTTGCTGTATTTCTCCGAGTGTGGATTCAAGGAGAGGCCTTTGAAGATGTTTATCAACTTCATCTGCAATCTCTTTAGGAATGGAGGCTAAAAAGATTGGTTTAAGATTGATGTCTGCTCCGAGATGATAAAAGAGTCGAATCATCTCTTTGAAATGTCTATCAAGATCCTTTCGAGAAGTGGAGCAGCATTTTCGTTCAAAGAACTCTTTTCTCTTGAGTTCTCTTTCACTGGTGGGTTGACTAACAAAATACGGGTGAATGACCCGCATAGCTTGATTAAAGTTCATCGGGAGAAAAGCAATTTGGTCTTGTTTCGAGATGGAGATCCACCGGTCTTTCGGGGTTCCAATGAACTTGCTAGTGAATTCTAAGAGAACTTCATAAGTGCTTTGTTCAGCTAGATTTTTGGCAACAAGCCATGTATGGAACTCCTGGATTTTCATGGGCCAACGATGGTAAGGAACATCATCAAGAGTAAAGTACGTACTTGATGAGGAATGGGCTGGACGAGATGATGGACTTGGATCCGAAGGGGTTTTAAGATTGACAAATTCCACTTCTTCATCTTCTTCTTTTGGGATCGCCATGACCATCATAATGGCTGGGATTTGGTCGTCTGAAATGTGTTCGGGATCATTTTTGGATTACGAAGAAGGAGATGTTTCTGATGGTGGTGCAGATGATGTTGAAGAAGAATCATCTTGCTCAGTGGCTTGAATTGTGGAAATGGATGGAATTTGTTTCCTCAAAAAACTTTCGATGGGATTAGAAACCATGAATGAAGGTAGCTTACGTGAAGGGGAATGTGGAGGTGAGTCGGGAGGTTACGGCGGTGCTTTGGGGGGAATTGGAAAAGTAGGAACCGATGATGATGTGTCGGAGAATTTTGTTCTTTCGGCATCAGCTTCAGCCTTCTTGATTGCTTTGAGACGAGCTCGAAGAGCGAGTACGTTTATACCCGAATCTGAAGGTACTGTCTCAAGAACTTCTTGGAAAGGAGTCGAAGAAGTTTGGCTAGAAGCTTGGGACGAACGAGTAGTAGGACGTGTATGGGAGGGAAATGGAGAAATAGGGGAAGTAAATGAGGAGAAAGGTGGTTGGTACTCAAGTTGAGCTTTCTGATTTTCAAGAATGAGGATCTGTCTCTTCCACTTCTCTATTTGAGGAGTCCGGTCTTCTAGGTAATGGTGATGGAGCTGCTGATTTTCCATCATGTAGACTCTCTTCCGAAAATCTGCAAGCATCTTGCAGATGTGTGTAGAAGCTTGATCAACTCGATCTACTTGAGTGGAAACTTTCTCAAGAGCCACGTTTTGGGCTAAGGCATTTTCTGTCCGCCGGTTGAGAACGATTTCAGCTGGAGCTGGACCTTTCTTTTTCCCATGTGGGTCAATCTCGGTTGGTGCAGGTATCTTAGGAGCATGATAATACTGCTGCTGAGGGTCAGAGAATTTTCTGAGTGGTGGAAAATTTAAAGTGGATGAGTGAGATTCTTCTCTGGGCTGAAGTGGAGGGAAATCACCAGGTTGAAACATACAGATGCTTGGAAGTGGTTCAAGGATGGGAACACATGTGTATGGTTTTGGGAGATCAATGGAGCAAGTTGGATTTTTCTTGATCCATTTTTGGATGGGTTTATAAAAGGGACCGGTAACGGGTTTCTGAGGCGGTGTTGGTGGATTTTGTGGGGGGTCCGGTTTACAAGAGGATGGAGATGGAATTTGAAGTACGGGAGGGGCACCATACTGAACAAGGTATTGCCAATTTCCGCCGTCTTCGCCAAGAGGACCTACGGTGGGATCACCGTCAAGGTACCGTTGATACAAGGGATCTTTCTTCTTTTTCTTTCTTTTTGAAATGGGCCTGTCGTCTTCTTCAACGGGAGAAGTACAAGAAGGACAGGAACATTCTGGATCCCAAAAGCAATGACCTGAAGAATCCTTAAAGGCATGAATCGGTTGCCCGTCAGAAGCAAAAGATCGGACGAATTTCTTTGGATCCGGGTCTTCCATACTAACTGTTTCGGATGGACATGGGGTGAAACAGAGAATAGTAGGGAAAGAAGGAAAAAGGGACGAGGAGTCCTCCTTTTCTTTTGCAAACTTGATGGTCACAGTACCATCTTTCTTTTTTGTGAACCGAGGTTCCGTGGATCGAACCGGCCTTGTATTCTCGTGAAGTTTTTCATAATTGGTAACCCAGCTATCGGGGAGAAGTTTGATGAGCTGTTCTCCGGGTATTTGCCTGGGAACATGAACACGGGATGTCTAGTCATGGTCTATTGAGATGATGAGAGCATCATTCGAGGTGGGATGGTTAAGATCAATGGCATGATTTCGGACCCCGTAGACCATCCGATAATGGAGTGTAGCAGCCAAAGAATTAGGAGTCCGAGGAGCTCCAGTAATTTGCGATTGAACCTTTAAGGCCGACGGTAGTCCCGGGTCCGCTAATGCCATGTTGAAATTTGGAAACAAAGTAACAAAGACTGCCCCAGCATTTAAAGTAGTCCGGATTGTGCCAATACGGGCATGCTGGTAGTCTAAGAACCGTGTATCCAGGAGAGCAATTCTGGCTACAACAGGTAGACCTTTACGGCCATGAAAGGAAAGAGCAAGTCCGATGGCTCCAAAGTGAAGATGGGTGAACCCTTGTTGGATCCACTGGAGTGGGAATTCAGGAGGAATTTGGAGTGTAACAAACTGTTCTTGTTGTGTAGCTAGAATATGATGCTGGTCAAACTTGGAGGATCGAACATACTCCTTGACAGAGCGGGGAGTGTGTCGGATGAGATGTTTGATGGAGCGAATTGGAGAAAAAGAGGTGGGTTTGGCAAAGGCTGAATATGGGTTGATGAGAGGAAGATGTGTTTCAGAGATCTTGCTGTCTTCGTAAAAGGCTACCTCATAGAGATAGTCTATTTTGGATGCAGTGGATTTTCGTAACTCGGGGGGTGATGCAAGAGAGAGTGGAGAGTGATGCTGTATGGGAGTGAGCATGTTTTCTTCTTGTGGAGTTTCCATGGTGTAGAAAGTTTCTCTTCATTACGGACCTTCGAGCACTAAAATATCAATACTAATCTATCTTCAATGGCAATATGGCTCTGATACCAAAAAGGAGCGGAAGCAAGAACTCAATCTGAACCAATTAAAATCTTTCAATTTAGTCCCTAGGCTTCGAACAAAATGAAATGAAATTAATTAAAATATAGCAACTGCCGTGCAAAACCAAGACCACTTCCCTATAGTTTTTGACATTTGGGATCGATTGGTGGGGGTGACTTGGTCTGATTTGGCCATTTAGGGCTTGAAATTGTAATTTTCATAATCGGATCCGAGACTAAATTTGGGGTTTTTGTTCAATTCGTGATAAAATTTTGGGGAAAATCACATTTTTAGATGATATTCATATCCCTAAATCCAATTTTGAGGCTTAGTTTGAAAAATTCCCCAAGGTTTTTCATTAATTTTGAAATTAAAATCAATCGGGTCCGACCCGCCGACTAGGTCGAAACCCGGCCCCTTCAACCAGTTTTCCCACGCGAATTCCGGACTTGCGGGTTGAGATTCGATCGAGACCGGTCGGCCGGAGTTACGCCCATGAAGCTGGTTTGTGCTGCGATCAAGCCAATTCAAATGTAGAGCAAATTCATGCCAAATTGGCATGAAATTGAGCTCGCTAGAGAACCAAACAGAATGACCATTTCGTTTCTGCCGACGACCGACCTACGGTGACCATTTTGCACGTAGTATCACGAGTGGAACAGCTTGAGCAACCCCCTCTCGCACGCCAATTTTTTAAAATATCCAACTATAAAATCCTCACGTGTTTTTTATCGTAGGATGAGCTCATTCTGTTCGGATAGACTTGAGAGAGAGAGAGAGAGAGAGAGAGAGAGAGAGAGAGAGAGAGAGAGAGAGAGAGAGGCGATCGAGAGCTCAGAGAGTTGCGATCAAAGCTTATCTTCACCAAGACCTGTCGAAGCTTTGTCAGAGCTTCTCCGGTCAAATCGAAGCCTGTAACCAGTCACTCTCGCTTCCCGAAGATACGAGAAAGCTCGCAAACTCACGGATCAGCTCGAGAACTCCAAAAAAGGTCTTGATTTACTCCTTGAATTATGCTGATCACTACCATAACTATTTTGTCCATTTCCATCGCGAGAAACCTTGTGTCGACCTCCAACCTTCTTCCACCGGCCGAGAGCCGCCGACCTTGATCCAGGTCAAATCAGGCCATCGCAAGAATTAGGTAAGTTCCCTCAACCTCCTGTGATGCTTCTTGATGATTTGTTATTGCTAGATTGTGTAGAAAACGGCTAGGGTAGACTCTCTCCGGAGATTAGCTTCTGCTAGAGTTGCGGTTGGTCAATACGTGATTCCGTTGGTATGAGCTTGAGATATGTTTTAGAGGATGGGATTTTGGGTCGAATAGCGTTGGTTTTAGGTCAATCGGAGCTCTGTAGTCATCGAAATTGGCTTCTGACGAGTCGCCCGCGATGGAATGCCGGGGCCGATCATCTTCTCCGGTCGAAGTTGACCAAATCAATGTGGGTTGACTAGGTGAATGCTAATGTGGCGCCGACGTAGAGCCACGTGGCAGCTACGTTAGCGAGGCCGTTATAATCGTTTGAATTTTTAATAAAATATCAAAATGATATGACAAATGAGGAGTAGCCACGTGGTTTAATAGAGACCGTTGGATCATTACATAGATTTTCAATAATTCTAGAAAATGGGATAAAAAATAAAAATAATAAAAGAATACTATACGGAGCCGTTTTAGTGCTTGAGCGATTTCGGGTTCGGTTTGGACCGAGTGTCCAATCCGGACAGAGTTGACTGGGTTGAACCGGTCCGGTTTAATAAAAATATTAAAAAAAGGAAAATCAATAAAAAAATTCTAAAAAATTATAAAAAAATTATAAAAAATCAGGAAAAATCCCAAAAAATTCTAAAAAATCACAGAAAATGGGAAATGACCACATTCAACTGGCTTGATCCCAATGTGTGATTTTTGGGTTCCCAAGCCTTACAAAATGACCATTTTACCCTTCTCGGCATTTGGCCCTTGAACATTTTTCGAACAAACCCCGAACTTCAATTAGACATTCTCCAAGCCTATAGAGCTTTACTATGCATGGCATGACTGATTTCACTAACTGAGTTGATGTGATTTATCCATGCATGTCTATTTTCTTGATCTGCGCACTCAAATTCTTGATTGTGATTGATAGGATAGAAAATTCCCATCCGCATGATATCCTAAATCGTTAGAGCCTATCTCACCTTCTCGAACATCCGTATGAATTCTTAGGTTAGAAAAACACTCAACTCGATACCAAAAGGGCGTCGATGGCATCCTCGGCGTCAAGATTATCGAAGTATGCTACAAGGATGGTGGAAAACCCTTTAGATAAGGCAAGGAGATTCCGGGATGGATCGAGGCCGGAACTCCACGGTTAGTTGATATTGTTGAACTTGAGAAATAATGATGATCTGTATGAGCGAGGTTAGATGATTGAAAGGGATATGAAAGAAAGAGCAATCGCTTTCGGATTGCGATTTATCCCTTCCAGAGACAATCGCCGGTTTGGCAAGAGGCCGGTAGTGAACAATTGACGCTTTGTCCCTTTGGTTAGGAAGTATATTGGGAAGCCTACTTATCGGTTCAACAGGAACTGTCGCTTGTGTGGAAAGAGACATGGAAATGGACCTTGCCTGAATGGGACGGGCGCGTGCTTTAAGTGTGGTCAACATGGCCATCAGAAAAGGAACAACCTAAATCAAGCACCGGGACCTCAGGCCCAAGCTCGGAGACTTCGGGCGGGACCTCAAGCGGGGAGCCGCCCCGTAGAACAATTTGAATAGGTCGCCGGCTCAAGGAAGGGTATATACTGTGGTGCGTAAGGAGGCAGAGAATACACTTGGCATGGCCACAAGTACGGTTACTTTATGTGATCATACTGCCAATGCTTTATTTGATCCTAGAGCATCGCATTCTCTCGTATCTGCGCAATTTGCTAAATTGGCTGTAATGGAATTAAAACCGTTAGAAGTCTTGTTGCATGTTACCACAACCTTAAAGGATAAAATATTGGTTTCATCGGGGTGTTCGGGATGTAAGATAGTTATTGGTGGTAGAGAGGAACTAATAGACTTGGCTGTTTTGAGTATGTTTGATTTTGATGTCATAATTAGGAAGGATTGGTTGGGTAAACAAAGGGATGTGTTGGATTGTGGTAGCGGGGTGATAGAATTCCGTTCAATTGGTCATGCTAGATTTGAATTTGTAGGGAGTCAAGGAGGAACCTTGATCCCTTTGATCTCTTCACTTGAAGTGACTAAGCTGTTGAACGAAGGATACCAAGCTTACTTGGCCGCTGTGGTTGATCCGACGATCGAGGAACCGAAGTTGGAAAATATAGGCGTGGTGCGGACTTACCCGATGTCTTTCCTTAAGAATTGCCAGGACTCTCCCTTGAAAAAGAAATAGAATTCTTGATCGAATTAGCCCTTGGGACGGAGCCTATCTTGAAGGCACCTTATAGGGTGTCATTATCGGAATTGAAAGAGCTAAAGGTTCCGATGCAAGAGTTGCTGGACAAAGGATTCATTTGTCCAAGCGCGTCGCCAAGAGGAGTGCCAGTGTTGTTCATAAGGAAAAAGGATAGGTCTTTACGTTTGTGCATCGACTATAGGCGGTAGAACCAAATAACCATTAAGAACAAGTACTCGTTGCCAAGGATAGGCGACTTGTTCGATCAACTACGAGGAGCGTCAATGTGCTTCAAGATAGACCCGAGGATGGGTTATCATCGGTTAAGGATCAAGAAGGAGGATATACCGAAGTCGGCTTTTTGGACAAGATATGGACATTATGAGTTTACAGTTATGCCGTTTGGATTTACTAATGCCCTAACTACTTTTATGGATCTAATACATTGGGTATTTAAGGAGTTTCTGGATCGGTTTGTCATTGTGTTTATCGACGATATCTTGATTTACTTAAAGAGCTATGAGGAATATGAACAGAATCTAAGTGTAGTTCTATAGATGTTAAGAGAACACTCACTTTACGCTAAGTTCAATAAGTGCGAGTTTTGGCTCAATAAGGTAGCGTTTCTTAGACATGTGACCTCCGGGAATGGAATCTCAGTAGACCCCTCAAAGATCGAGGCAATTACGAATTGCCCAAGACCGACGTTAGTTACCAAAGTTCGAAGTTCTCTAGGATTGGCAGGTTATTACAAAAGGCTCATGGAGAAGTTTTCCTCAATTGCCACTCCTCCGACGAGACCGACAAAGAAGGAAACAAAGTTCGAATGGACAGATAAGTGTGAGAGGATTTTTTAAGAGCTTAAGCATAGATTGACAACCGCGCCGGTGTTGATAATACTTTCTAGACCCGGAGGATTCGAAATCTATAGTGACGCGTTGCTAAAGGGATTAGGATGCATATTAATGCAGCATGGAAAAGTTGTTGCTTATGCGTCACGATAGTTAAGATCGCATGAGATGAACTACCAACGCACGACTCGTAACTTGCCGCATTATATTTGCATTGAAGATTTGGAGGCACTACTTGTGTGGGAAAAGGTTTTAGATCTATACCGATCGTCAGAGCTTGAAGTACTTGTTTTTCCAAAAGGAATTAAATATGAGGCAACGTCGATGGATGGAGTTGCTTAAGGATTATGATTGTGATATTTTATATCACCCCGGGAAGGCAAATAAAGTAGTGAATGCACTTAGTTGAAAATTGGGCATCGCGCATATGATGGTTAACGAATGAACCCTACTTAAGGGAATAAGGGACTCAGAGTTCGGATTCGAGGTTTGCCATCCGTCGAGCTTATTGGCTACATTGAGAGTTGAACCAGGGATTCGGGGAAAAGGTTAAGACTCGCAATCTACGGACCTTGACATCTAGAAGATTCTAGAAATGGATGCAACCAAAAGGAAGCCTGAATTTCAAGTATCCGAGGATGGGATATTGAAGTTTCGCGGACGATTATCCTTACCCAAAGATGAAGAGTTGAGGGAAAGAATCTTGTTAGAAGCTCAACGAAGTAACTATAGCATTCATCCGGGTTGCACGAAGATGTATTAGAACTTGCGACAGCACTACCGGTGCAACGGAATGAAGGTGGATGTTGCTAAATATGTAGTTAAGTACTTGAAGTGCCAACAAATGAAGGCACAATATTGTAAGCCCGGTGGTATGCTTCAGCCATTGGAAATCCTTGAATGGAAGTGGGAACACATTACGATGGATTTCGTCATGGCTTTACCAAGACGTCAGAGAGATCATGACTCGATTTGGGTAATCATGGATAGGTTGACTAAATTTGCACATTTCCTCTTTGTACGAAAGGACTTCGCTATGGATAGATATGCTGAGTTGTACATGGGACAGATAGTCCGACCGCATGGAGTTCCATGAACGATTACGTCAGATAGGGATCCCAAGTTCACCGCTTCATTTTATAAAATCCTATAAGGGGTTATGGGGACGAAACCGTAGTATAGTATGGCTTATCATCCTCGGATGGATGAAAAGCCTAAAAGGATAATTCAAACACTTGAGGATATGCTGCGAGCTTGTGTGCTAGACTTTAAAGGAGGTTGGGAAGAGCGGTTGCACTTGGTAGAGTTCACCTACAATAACATGAATCGCCAGAGTATCAAAATGGCACCGTTTAAGGCACTGTATGGCAGAGCTTGCAGCACTCCGGTATGCTGGGATGAGGTTAGTGAAAAGAGTATAATGAGTTCAGAGTTGGTAGAACAATCGGTTGAGGCAGTAAAAGTCGTCAAAGAAAGGCGTAAGACCGCTCAGAGTTGGTAGAACGATCGGTTGAGGCAGTAAAAGTCGTCAAAGAAAGGCGTAAGACCGCTCGTAGTCGCTAGAAGAATTATGTGGATAAGCAGCGTATTCCTTTGGAATTTCAAGTGGGAGATCATGTTTCTCTCAAGGTATCACCAATACAAGGATTATCTCGATTTAAAAAGAAGGGAAAGTTGAGTCCGAGGTACATAGGTCCTTTTGAGATATTAGAATGAATTGGAACTTTGGCCTATTGCATCGCCTTATCGCCAAGTTTGTTGCGAGTCCACAATGTTTTTCATATGTTGATGTTAAGGAAATACGAGACAAACCCAACCCAAGTACTGGATTATGAAGTTATAGACGTGGACGACAGAGTATCTTATGTTGAAAGACCGGTTCGGATAGAGGATAAAAAGGAGCAAGTCCCGAGAAACAAGACAATCCAGCTAGTGAAGGTAATCCGGGAGTACCATGGAACCGAAGGAGCTATATGGGAAAGCGAAGACACGATGAGGCGTCAGCACCCCTATTTGTTTGAGTAGTTTAGGTTTATTGTAAATTTCGAGGATAAAATTTTTGTAAGGGGGAAGAGTTGTGATATTCTGAATTCCGATCCTTATCGAAGCTTATGAATGAATGAAATATCTATCGATGTACTTCGATTAAATCTCGCTCGGACTTGATCGCTCTTGAGTTAACTAACCAAAAGGGAAAGACTAACTAGGATTTAAGTACGTCAACTAAAGAACTTGACCATGGACTGACACTTTGATCACAAGAATTATCAAGGAAATATTTTGGGCCATCAAAGGCCGATCTAAGATTGGTCTTAGAACAATTTGCTAGCATTATACCAATGGTTCACAAGTGATTCCGTTTGGCCATCGTATGATTTGCAAATTAACCCGATGATACCTTTTGAAGCTTTATATGATAGACCTGTAGGACTCTGGTGTGTTGGAATGAAGGTGGTAAAAGGAAAATCAATGATCCTAAGTTGGTACAATAGTCGATGGATGCTGTCAAGGTTATTAGGAAAAGATTCAAGATAGCTCAGAGCCGCTAGATAAGTTGTGCCGACAAAGGGCGCAGACCTTTAGAGTTTCGGGTGGGAGATCACGTGTTTTTGAAGGTATCGCCTGTGACATTCCGAATTTCGACCCTCTTCGAGGTTAATGATGGAATGAGATCTCGAAATTGGATATCTGATAGTGAAGAATGCCAACAATTGAAATGAATTGGACGTCGCCTCATCGAGGGTAATTTCTATTGGAAAGGCAAAAAATTTGGATTGTCGGTGCGAAATTACCATTTTGCCCCTGGGAGGTATAATTTGGTATTAAGGAAGATGGAGGGCAATTTGGTCATTTACAATTTTAGTATGTGGTGGCCGAAATTATGGGGGTGTTATGGTCATTTTGCATGGATAATTATGGAGAAATGCCAAGTGTCATCATAAGAAGTGTTCTTTGGCACCAATTATTGGTGTATTGATCTTTTGACCAATTGACCATTGACCAAGAGGGATTAAGGAAGACCACGCTCTCTCCCTCTCCTCACTTCATTTCGTCGGCCATCTTCTCTATGTACCTCCCATTTTCATTTTTTTTTCCTTAAAACCCTTTCTTCTCTCTCTCGCCCAACTCGTTGCCATGTTCCGACAGCCTCACTGTTTCGGCCATATCTTCTTCTTCTGACTTCAGATTGAGGTAAGACCACCTCCATTAGAAAGCTTATCATCTTGTATTTCTAAGGACATATTATAAGCTCCATTTGGCCTAGTAGTTTTTCCTATAGAGATATTTATTTGAGCAAAGGTCAGGCGGATCAGTTTGGAAATCCGGTTTGAGGGAGAGCTCAATTTTACTGGCTTAAAGAGCTCCTTTTGCTTCAAATTTTTGGTGACATACTATTAATATATATTATAAGGGTTTGATAAGCTGAGGATGGCAATTTGTCAAAATTAAAATGGGTTTCAATGGCTGATTTGTCTTGGTTTTTGAAAGACAGTTTCTGCACCTTTGTTGGCCGTGTGAAAACAGAACCGATGGAGGTTTTTTGGAGTGTTGTTTGGCTTCAAAATTTTTGTTAAGACCTCTAACTTCATATATTGATATGTTGGCAAGGAGATTATGTGGTAAATTGAAGTTTAGAGGAGGTTTAATTGGCTGTTTGATATGGTTATGATAGGATCGGTTCTGCCTTGTTACCGCCTTGTTGAACCAAAGCTATTGGAGGCTAAATAAGGTGTCATTTGGCTTTGAAATTCTTGGTAAGACACCTTAGGACATAATGTGAGGTGTTAACAAAGAGTACATGATTTGGATTGGAGTTTAGAAGTGATTCAATGGCTATTTTTGTGCAATTGTTCTAAACCGTGAACTGCCCTGTTTTGGACGGATTTGGATTTGGACTTTGAGCTTGCATTTGGTTGGTTTAGCTAAGTCAATTTGCTTGGTAAGTGACCCCTAACCCTTTATTAGGACGTTAGGGTACTAAGGGATGAATTGGTGCCTTAATTGATGAGTTTATGAGGTGAAGTGTGCTTGAATTGCTATAGACCGAATGTGGCCTAACATAGCTGAATCTTGTGTGATTCCTTGGGGGTAAACTTGTGATCTTTTCATGGTTGAATTGGCAATATGTGCACTTGGTGCTCATATGTTTGCATGGCCGTATGGTATTTGACCTTGCATAGCATTTGTGTGAGAAAGTATGCTTGAAATGGCAAGAAAATGAGTTGTGTAATTGATTCCCAATATATATATATATATATATATATATATATATGAGGTTGTGCCATGCAATGAAAGTATATGGCCATGATTACTCCTCTAGGTAAAAGAAGAATCGGTTTCTCATGTCAAAAGTATTGGTATTTGCTTGATTGAAATATGCTTGACCATGAGGTCTGTTGAAAGACAAGATTGGCTTGTGAACCTTACACAACGATAAACATAACATGATATGGCAAGTTGAGGTAAATAAGATATGAGCCTAAGGGCCTATCGCATCCCGAGTCTTGATCATGCGGGGATATGTGATACCTTGGGTCTTGATCATGCGGGGATAAGTGAATTGAAATATGTGATATCCTAGGTATTGATCATGTAGGGATATGTGATACCCCGGGTCTTGATCATGCGGGGATAAATGAATTGAAATTTGTGATACCTTGAGTCTTGTGTCATGCGGGGATATGTGATTCCCTAGATCTTGTGCCTTGTGGAGTTGTAATTAAAATTATCTTGAGGCGTCAAAATGAGGGTCAAATTATCGAGTTGAGAAAGGAGAAATGAATGTGAAATTTCAATTGATTCCTAGAATACGGATTTGATATTGTGCTAGTAGGTTAAACTTGGCCATGAGTATTGGAAGCATGATGAGCTTGATGCGTATTGACATGGCATAGCCACTAAAAAAAGAATGGTGATAAAATTGAGAAGAAATCCTTGTATATGAACTTATTATGGTGCTGCACGAGGAACATGATTTTAATAATATGGATGCCTTGGAATTGTATTTGTTGTATGCCAATCATGATGACTTGTTGTGATGCATTGAGTGTCATACGTTAAATTGCTTGATGAACTATTATTTACTGTTTTAAAAGATGTCTGGAGGTACTAATGGCCTAGTTTAGGTTTAGGGTTAGCTCACTGAGATTTATATCTCACCCCGTCATGAGATTAAAATTTTCGGGTCCCAAATGATGGAAACCGAGCTTGACAAGGATGAATATTAGAGGAAATAATGGTAGAAAATGGATTTACTTTTGTGAGCTTAAGGATTTCATTTTTTTTGGAAGTTAGAATTGAAACCTTTGGACCTGTAATTGGTGTTGTGAGCAGATGTACATTCTTGTCCCGAGTCATTTTGTATTAAACTTGCTTGGAGATGTTTTATTGCTTTTGTATGCTTGTATCCTTTGGAAGTTTTTAAGTTGTAGGCCGAAGAATCCTAGGAGATCATTCATTAAAGAACAGTTTGGTGGGATGTTCATGTACTCGTCGGGTTCGGAGTGTGACACCCATGCGAGGGACATCTCGTTTTGGCAAGAAAGGAAAGCTAAGTCTGAGATATATGAGACCATTTGAGATTTTGGTGCGAATTAGAGATCTGGTATATCATTTAGCGTTGCCACCGAAACTTGCTCAAGTGCATAATGTTTTTCACATGTCGATGCTAAGGAAGCATGAGCCCGATCCAGCTCATATCTTAAGTTTTGAGAAGATCGAGTTGGATGAAAGAGTATTGTACATGGAACGCCTGGTGAAGATTGTGGATAAGAAAGAACAAGTGCTTCGGAACAAGATGATCTCTTTGGTCAAGGTGATTTGGCAACACCATGAAACTAAAGGTGCAACGCAATAAAGTGAAGAAGTGATGAAGAATTTGTATCTTTTTCTTATTGAAGAACTGTAATAGTGATGTAATTTCGGGGACGAAATTTCCTGAGGGGAGAGTTGTGACATCGTATAATTTCGATGTCCGTAAGAAAACTAGAGTCGATGAAATGTAATCATGAATTACGATCTGAAAAATAAATTTGGATATTTTAGGATTTAAGACAAAAAAAAATTGGATTGTTTTGAGACGTCGGTTAAAGAAAGTCAAGCTAGAATAGTCAAGACGTTAAGTCATGGTACATAGACCCTTCGTGCTTGAACCTAGCCCCGACCGAACCCTAAATATGAAAATCCCAAATTGCCCTTAGTCGGTTGAGCCAAAGGACTAAGCGGTACTCATTTAACAAATTACCTTTTTTCCCCTGGATATTAAGCAAATAAACCAAAAAAATTAAGTTTGATTTCAAATTGGGGGGCCTATTTCTCTTTTGTGTCATGTCGGTTGCCCTCTCCTTTCACGTCACTCCCTTTCTCATCTCTCTTCTATTCTTTTTCTTTTTTCTCTCACCTCACCTCTTTCTCTCTCCTCTCACCCCTTGTGCCCCCGACGGTACTTCTTCCCCCATAACGTCGTGCGACCACTACCTCCCGAACCTCCTTTGCCGCCGCGCTTTGAGCGCCGCCGGTGGCCACCGTCGAGCCGCACCACCACCAGCTACCCCGCACCGTGCCCTCCGTCGCTGCATCATGACACCCCCACGACCTCTACATCTCTAGGCCCCGAGCTCTACGACCCTCCATCATCCCCACTTAGTTGTACTCCGCCCTTCGCTGTGTAACTCGAGCCTCGGCCGCGAGCCGCCATCCACTGCCGGTTGTAGTACTAATCGTCACGAGTTCACCGAGCTCCAAGTCCCGGCCTCAACTCCGAAACCCACGACCTGTGAACCCCGGCAGCCGAGAACCACAAACCCTCCTCTACCGCTAAGCCGCACGACCCTCCGCCTTCACCTGTCCAAGCTTGCCCATCGCCGTAATCGTACACCGAGGATCCAATAGGACGAGACCTAAACCTCACCTAGCCAGCCACTTAGACTCAAGAACCCCAACCCCTTTCCTCCTCTGCCCGTGAGCTCTGCCCTTCGTTGCTGCTGCCGCCATGAGCTCCGTCGGCCACCCGCAACGCCGCCCTCACCTCGGCCACCCCATGCCGCCATCTCGAGCTCGAGTTCGAGACCCACCATCCCTAGCCACTGTGAGCCCGAGCCGTGGACCGCAGCCACCAGCGAGCTACTCCTTCCGCCACCATAAACCCATAAGCTATTGTGGACCCGTGAGTTGCCCACCGTGCCGAGCCCAATTCGAAAAAACCCAAGCCGGCCCGAACAGACCCTCATAGTCACCGTGAGCCATCTGCACTCGTGCATTGTCATAGTTGTCGCTGACGCGCTCAAGTCGTTACCAAACATTAATTAGTTTGTCAGTTAACCCCTAATGATTAGGTTGATAATTGCGCTTAGGATTAGTTTAATTAACGTTAATCATGGATTAGTTAGTTAAGCGTGGTCGGGTTATATTAGTAACCCTGGTTAGGTTAAATGACTACAATTAGCTTAAGTGGACTATGGTTAGTTGATAGTAGACTGTGTTTGATTGACAAACCGTGTTTGACTAATCGTGAGTTGGTTAATTAGCTAGGGCCGAGTGGATTGTAAATTGTTGAACCAATTATTTAAGATGGGCTTAATTAACTATAATTGGATTAATAAATTGAGATCGGGCTAATTAACCGTGATCGGGATGATTAATTATTTATTTATTAATTATTGTTGGGTGATTATTGAGTGATTGTTCGATGGTTGTTGGATGTGTTGATTCTTGAGAATTTTATAATTGAGATGAATAATCACCCCGCTTAAGATGCAAAGACTAGTGAATAAAATGTATTTATGTGACCATGTGTGGACCGATTTTGAGCATGAAAATGGTCTTGAGCTGAGTTTTAAGCACTACCGCATGTGCATTGAACTAAATGCAAAGATATAAACCGACTTGATTTGCTGGCGTGCTTGCTTGGTCACATGATGGTTAAGTAATCTGGGGGTGTCTTAGGGACGAGAACAATAATCTAGGGTTGTCCTAGGGATGAGAATAGTAATCCGAGGGTGTCCTGGGAAATAGAACATCACCAGGGGGTGTCCCGGGAGCGACGCCCGATAAGTTCGTACCGACGGGAGTTTGGAATCACACGGCTTATTGGATGCATGACAGCCCGTGTCGCCGGGCTGGTTCATGCTGGAAGAGTACCAACTATCTAGTGTGCTATAGCCAAGTAGCCTTTAACAACTAGAAGACGCGTGGTACTTTATACATGCAAGCTGTGATGAGTGTTACGGTTATATGCCTTGATTTGTGTGATTGTTAAATCGTGTCGAGTATTGCATATGTGTGCACCAAGGTGGGGTAAGCTGTATGCGATTAATGATTATTATTGGGTTGTGCATGCACCCATGAGAGCTAGAGCGTTGCATAGGCTGTACGTTATTGATCTATCATTGACGGTTGACCTGTATAATTAGGCCACCCCGAGTGAATCAACGCCCTACTTAGACTTAGGCATTGACTCACGAAGATTTTATATCTCACTCATCATTGTTAACCATTTTTTTGGTCCTTAGCTATGGAGTAGCGTTGCATCGGATCCGAGTGGATGAGGTGGATGTAGGTCTTTTTTTGGAGTAGCTTAGAGTAGTGTTAACCCCAACCTTGACCGAGTATCTTTTGTTTGGTCACAGGAAGTGGCCCTGAAGTAGGGCTTGTATACATATATACTTCTCGGGGTTAACGAGATAAATAAGTAAAACTAAACTTTTGCTGGTATGTGATTTATTAGCCTACTATTATATCCCCGTTAATTGATTTGATGCCCGGGAGTAGTACGTTATGCATGCGCCTAATAAAAAGATAAAAGTAATGGGTCGATAACATGCCTAGGACATTGTACTTTTATAACCCGAGGCGATTTGGTAGGGTTGTTGCGTACTCGGGAATTGGGGCGTGACACAAGAGCTCTGTGAATGCCTACAAATCGGATAGAGATATGTGAGATATAATCAAAGTGAGCAAGGACTGTGTTCATCATCCCCTCGATGCATCTCCAATTATGAAGGACAAAGGTTGTCGGAGAAAGTCTCTTGGCGAGTGCAACATCGGGAACTGGTTAGAGGAAAGCACACCAAATAGCTCGGAAAGTCTGCATGTTTCTCCATATTCAGATATTGGGAGAGCAAGCACTTCCTTTTCTCAGCTCATAAATGGGAATACTATGCAGAGAGAGTGCGTGCATAGGAGGATAGAATTTCATGCTGCAAAAGTGGTCAAGAAAATAGCAAGATACGTCCATGGTGCATTGCAATTTATAAGAGATGTCCCAAGAGTAAAAGTGAAACAAGTTATATTACAAGATGGAACTCGCTATTGTTGGGAGTCTTAGGTTGGCCTTGGAGTCTGTTCATGACAAATTCGATGACCATCTGTCTATTCACCGTTTGATAGGCAAGAATAGAAAGATGATCTTCGAATTTGTCACGAACAGACTCCCAGGCCAACCTAAAACCCCCCACAATAATGAGTTCCATCTTATAATAGAACTTATCTGCCACTTTTACTCTTGGAACATCTCCTATAAATTGCATTTTGTCTTGGACGTATTCTACCATATTCTTGACCTAATGTGCGACATGAAAATCTATCCTCCTGATACGCGCACTCCATTTTCTAAATTTTTTTATTTTGGAAATTTTTATTTTTTATTTTTTTTATTTGTCTATTGAAATAGGGACTCGGGCCTTGGGTTGCTGTAAACTGCAAATCAAACGACTGCAAATTCTAGCACGACCTCACAATTCACATGCCAGCATACATGTATGGAAAGCACACAAGATTCTTACAGTGAACATACGCTAGTCGACATTTATAGTATCCCTGTACAGCATGCACATGCACATTTATCGTGACTAACAACAATATGCCATTGTTCTATTTTCCAGTGTTATTCAACTCACCCATCATTCTTCATCCACTTTATACATACTTGCGCCATCAGAACTCACATATTAGCATCAAGCATACTCAGATTTAACATATACTTGCAATCACTGAATACACACACGCAGTGGACATCAATACATGACAAGTAAAATCAATCTATATGGATAGACGACACGGTGACTTTGCGGACGAAAATCTCCATAACAGAATCACCATCAGAATTCAAGACATCAAATCAATCATATCAGAATCAGCAGAAGCATCACGAAGAACATTGGCTAGTGCATTTAAATCGACCTAAAAACCAAATTGACTCAGATCCTAAAATGAGAGAATTGATATCAAGTTCTTATTCAAGCTAATTAATCAACACCAACACTTGTAAGGAGTGAGGACAATTCACAGACATCTAAAGAGTACGAAAGCACGAGGAAGATATGACCGTGGTAGAGATAAGATAGCTCGAATCGGCCATGAACACTGGTGAACCTTCGAATAGCAGAGATGGAGCTACAGGCAAGAGAGATTGCTAAAGGTTTGAGGTCTGAGTTGTATTGGTGAGGCGTTCGTATTCTCTATGGAGGAAATCGATTTGTATATAGGCCTCCGAAGTCAGTTAGAAGAAAGAGAAACTAGAGGCGGAATCGCCTCTGCGAACGCGTCTCTCAACAGATTTTTCTTCGTTGCACGCATTTCTTTCCCTCTTACTTGTTTTGAGTCTTCCGAAAGAGAGGGAGAGAAAGGCTCGTGGATAGTTATAGCTTTGCATATTTTTTAACTTATTTTTTAGTAGATAATTTGATAAGTGATTGCACTGAGAATCTATTTTAATTGTGAGTCAATTTAAACAAACCTAACTATTCGATTTTCCATTTTTCCTCTCATGAACGTATCCTCTGACATTTTGTATGAACCTCTACATTTCTACGCCCTTGTCAAATGTGGAACAGTAACACAGTTTAATAAGTCATACGCGCTGCTAAATGGCACCAAAAAAAAAAAAAAAAAAAGGGCAACAGAAGTGTGTATATAAATGGCAAAATAACCAACCAAACGCAATATGCGAACTCGCATTAATCAACTATTCAGCTAGAGAAGCGATGAAAGTGACTTTTTTTTTTCCCTAAAAGAAGAAATTTTTTCGGATGCATGGACCCAGAATTCATCTTTGCCGTTGAATCTCGTGGATCCTATATATAATGAAGGTAGGCCTCACAACATGGGACAATCTAAATTGATGAGACAACTTATTGTCTAGTGTCTTTCAAACGACAGTCTTACGTTTGAACGTGAAACGTTTAATATGGATTAAAAGGGAGAATGCAAAACTTTTGAATGTTTCAAGGATACACATCTGACTATCTCAACGTATTTTTGGACCACCTATTTCATCATCACACAATGGACTTCTTGTTGGACTCATGTGGTCTAATGTTTCAACTACGTTTGGTTTATAAAGCAGTTTCCTAAATTTCGAGATACGATGATAGGCAACAATGGTGTTTTATAAAATTCTAGTTATTTTTGGAAGAAAAAATTCCCAATTTTCTCGTCAATTTATGTTTATATTTTCTAGTTCTAAAGCATACACCTAGTAGCTTTCGATTTTCAAATCTTATACTTTCTTCATCACTTAAAAAGATTATCTATCATTACAGTTATATTACATTTCAGGTGTAGAGTACATGGTTTTCAAAGACTCGAAGGAATTACAAGATCATGTGCTTTAAAGTTAGACAAAGTTCTAATGACATGAAAAAGTGGAAGCATAGGAGTGGTGATTGAAAGTTCAGAACAAAATGCGCATTACTTCCAGAATTTAGAGCGTTTATGCAATTTTCCCTAAATCAAAAGTACAGATAAAGGATGTAAAGCATATCAGAAAAGAGAATTGTAGGAGGAGAAACTATTTAATGCGCGTAGTATATGCACTAAATTGTACCGCACTATTGTAATTATCAAATGTGATAAATTCAGTTTTGTACATGTGTTAGGTTTACCGGATATTTACCGGGGAGAGAAACTATCATAATCGTTATTGGCCACAGATCGACTATTTTCTGCAATTAAGGAGGACAAAAGAAAGTAGGAAAAGAATGCAAAAGAAAAGCATAACAAGTCAAACAACGGAAATCCGTATGGTGATGCCGCTCTTACTATCATTGCTTTCCTCCAATTTCTTGCAAACTCATAGAAAATGCTGACAAAAGTCAAAATTGATTTCCACGAGACCAAAATTTCTTGTAAAGACTTTGTGGTTGGGATTTTACAACAGATTTTAAGGCTATGTTCGTTTAAAAAAAAACAACTTCTATGAACATATTTTTTAGATTTTTTGACATTCATTTTACAGAAAATAAACAAGTCAATGAAAATATTTCCTCTCATGAAAAAAGTACCTTCAAGAGTGAGGAAAATGATTTTCTCTTTTTTGAGAAAAGGAAAACATTTTCCCTCATATTTCTTTCCTCATCTCCTTCACATTTATTTTTTAAAGTTATTTAATTATTTTATTTTCCTCTATCTTTTTTTATTTCTTATTTTTTTTAAAAATCACATTTTTTTTTATTTTTCATTCTTTTTCTCTTTATTTTTTTCCTTTTCTTTTTTTCCTTCTTATTCGGCCAATTGTAGGCGAGCGAGGCCTAGCCTTGTTGGCCTATGGCGAGGCTCATTCTATCCTCGTGGCCGGTGGCAGCGGCCGGTGGAAGAAAAAGGGAGAAGGAAAATAATGTGATTTTCCTGAAACATGACTACTTGGAAAACATTTTCCAGAAATAACTCCTTTTGGCGAAACAAACGGAGCCCAAATAATAAGTGATTGCTGACTCCGACAATCTTGTAAAAAGACAAATTAGGTTGTCATGCATGGAATCTACTTGTCCAATGCATCCAATGTTTATTATTTTGGTTCTATAGGGTATATGCTTTTTTATTCATTGATTTCAATATAAAGAGGAATTTACTTTAAATAAGTAATTTATTAATTCATAAAATATCTCAGTAACCACAACTATCATGTAAGACGCAGGTCAAAACATCGGATGGGTGATCCGCACATGGGCTATCAGCACCAGCAATGGACGGAGTCAAACTAATGTCTCGCTAGTACACGCAATCATGTCTACAAATTAGTGGCTAAACCAAGATGAGGAAGCGCATAAGATCTTTTACGCAATTAACTACAATACTATTCATTTTCTAGCTAAGGGTTAAAATTTAGGGCAGCAAAAGGACACTAGGAGTGCCAATATTTGTGTATAGCACTCACTTTAGTACCAATATTTTTTTTCGGATCACTTAGGTGCCAATTTTTTGAAAAACGGTTATTTCAGTGCCAACTCCGGTGAGATCACCGGAATTGACACAAAAGTGATCATTTTTTCTTCGATTTAGCACTAAAGTGATCATTTTCTATATCACTTAAGTGACAATTTTTTAAAAAAAAATGATTATTTAAGTGTCAATTTCGGTGAAGTCATCGGAATTTCTCGCCATTGGCACTAAAGCGGGTGTTTTTTCTTCGATGTAGCACTTAAGGGGAAAGGTACACTAGAAGTGTCATAACTTTTGTACGGCGTTCACTTGAGTGCCATAACTTTCAAAACATTCACTTAAGTGCCATAACTTTTAAAAAAACGTTCACTTGAGTGCCATGTTGACGTAGCGATCGGCAAAGCCGACGTGGCAGCCGGAAAAGTTCTCGTAGACGCCGGAAAAGTTAACGTAGCACGCCGGAAAGATAACATGGCACGCTGAAAAGCTGACATGACATGCCGAAAAAGTTCTTGTAGCACTCAAGTGAACGATTTTGCTCCGACGTAGCACTCAAATGAACGATTTTTGAAAGTTATGGCACTTAAGTGAACGTTTTAAAAGTTATGGTACTCAAGTGAACGTCGTACACAAGTTATGACACTTCTAGTCTACTTTTCCTAGCACTTAAGTGATCCCAAAAAAATATTGGCACCAAAGTGAGCGCCGTACATAAATATTGGCACTCCTAGTGTCCTTTTATGCCAATTTAGGGCTCTTGCCTATCTACTAATCTAATAACACAGTCAGTGTAGTGGAATAACTTTTCACAAGCAGCTTTACTAGTCATGTGAGCCTTAAGACGATAATAAAGATGTTAATTATCTTTAAAAAAAAAAAAACCTCCATTTTAGGTTCTCCGAACTTTTTATTTTGTCTAAAAGAATCTACAACTTTCACTCTAGTCCTAAATTTGCCCATGTATGAAAAAATCACTACTATATAATTTTTTGTACTCAAATGTACAAAAGAAATGCATCCTCAATCAATCTCAACCTCACCAGCATGATGATTAAAGAGATCGAGGAATTCAATCATCATAAAGTAATCCATAAATCGATAGTAGCTTTGGGAAAAGTACCAAAAAAGTCCTAAATCTATTATATTGGTACCAATTCAGTTTTAAAATTTTTAATTGAAATTATTCAGTCTTAAACCTTTGTATTTGTATCAATTTAGTCCAATTGGCTAAAATTGATTGGAAAAGTCTGATGTGGATTCCAAGTCAACGTCGGCCACCGGCGTTGCTAGCACCGACATGGACATCAATCATGGAAATGTTGCAGTTTACCTTTAAAACAAAAAATAATCAGTTGAATGAAAATTTCCAAACACACGTCCTCTGATGCCTTCCTCTCAATCGCTCCAAAGCTCCCTCATGATTGATCCCTCGACTGCATTTTTCTCAAATTGATCGTCCCCATACCCTAGTTTCATCTTCTCATAATCATCAGTCACCTTCCCTAATCGAGCCCCCCTTTCGCTCGATGCCTTCGCCCATTGCTTGATGCCCGATCGATACCTTCGCTCATCGCTGGACGCCCAATGCCTTCGCTTGTCGCCTGACGGCCTAAATTCTTCGGTTACTTTGGTCTCTGCTTCAACTAGTGCGAGATCAACACATGGAATCTAAATGCGGTCATGACCCACGTCTTGCCAAAATCGCCTCTATGATTAGCATCATCCCAAATTTCCCCAAGCCAAGTTACGCTCTAATGTGCAAAGACTTTTACATATTCCGTGGTTTCACTTTGTGATGGTCTGCGATGGCCGAGCTTTATTGCAAATGGTGGTCTTGATCTCTTCCTTTATTGGGTTCTTGGTGTGGTTTAACCTTGGCCGCCTTCATTTTTCACTTTATGGTGTTATTGTTAATGTCTCAAGAGAAAGCTACATGCCCTTTGCTACAGAATCTCCTTATATATGCACATATCTTAATCTGATCATTCATGTGGGAAGGAAAAGCATGGACTGAATTGGTCACTGCATAAATATTCGAACTATTCTTGCATATCATAAAATTGTGAAGTACTGTACCTTAGATTATAAAATAAATGAGCGTGATTATCCAACGAACCTCGCGTTTCTTGTGTAGGGTCGAGATTAGCAACAAGTCAGCATGGGTTTGCGTATTTCATGGTGGAATTTTTCCCATTGCCCAATGCTCGAACATGTCGAGGGAAAATTTAATTTAGTCAAAGTTGATATCAATTCACCGAGTTATGAAATCTTTATCAAAAACATCAAGAATGGGGTAAATAGTAAGTTCCAAAAGCTTTATTTTAGGATTCCTGGAAAGTCTATAGAAGATGGATTGACATAAATATAGAATGAAAGCAGAGCTATCGATCTAGTTTTCAATCCTTTGCATTTAGGATTAATTGAGGTATTTGGAGAAAATTTTGTAGCCGATGAGATAAGGCGAGGGCAATGGTCAGGGTGTCAGTGTTGGAGTAGGTGTTGGTGTGGGTGAGGGTGCCAGTCCAAAGAGGACAAATCAGTGCTTCATACTCTCTGATATGACACCCGTTCTTCAGGCCATTGTCTTCCCTTCACTATTTTTGTTTCTTTGGTCTTTTGTTTTCGCGTGCTCGTGTGAAGAGGAGGCTGTGTGTCTCCTGTACATGACTCCAAAGGATAAAAGAACAAAAAAAAAAAAAAAAAAAAGTTTTTATCATCAATTGAGAACTCCCTTCGAACATGGTGACGCAGCACGATTAAAATGCAAATGCATGCATGCAGAAAATTAAACTATCCTATATGAACATAAAACCATATGTGTTTTTGCTAAGGATTAAAGTTAGTCCCTAATTTTTTATGCAAATAAATGATTAACTATAAAAAGTCAAAATTTAGGTGTCGACAGTTATCGCCTAAAATACGATGCTTCCAAGTAGACGAAAGTATGATGTCTCTCATCTTTGGAAAGAATTCTTGACTTCACCTAATATTTTGCTAGTACAATCAATAGTGAATTACCTGGACATCCCTCAATTTGGAAAAATACTCGGACACCATTATATTTTCAAAATGCACTCTGCCCCTTTTCCAATTTTAGGTAAAAAATAATAACAACAATCGATGGAGCAGTCTGAATTAGCTTTTTTTGTCGTTTGATCAATAAAATTGACTTGGAATTTATAAACTCCGCATAGCCAAGGCAGATACATGAAAACAAGGTCCAACTTAAATGACCCTGCCTTCTTGATTAGAATTACACAAATTTCTCGTGTTTGAAAAATGATTTTGAACTTTCGCTTTTTTAAATCATCGTCCAATGTGCGATTCCACATGTGTAAACCATAACTTAAGTAGTTATTGAGCGCGATTCATCTCGCAGTTCGTTCTAGATCGGTCTAGAAGTAATTCCCAACTTCAAACCACAAAACTCCACGAAGAAGCTGATGAAGTACACGAGTTTCTCTTTACTGTGGACAGGCCATGATCTCATATCTAACCAACTTGGTCTATCTTTATATACAGGATGGCACACGTTATGAGAATTCAGACAAGGAGCTCCAAAGAAAGAGCGGATTGGGGGGTTATCTAATCTAGAGAGATCGACATTCATAATTGGAGATGTCACATTTCCTCCCATTGATTTGGCTCCTCTTTCTCCACTTCAAATTCTTGAGATGATTTGTGCTGAACCCCAATCTACAAATTTTTTCCCAGTCTATGCCTTCGAGAAATGTCTTCCAGACAGGTGTCATTTGAGGATTGCTGGATGCGGGACTTCGCCTTCGTTTTATGGCTACTGCAAAGAGAGGGAGGATGCTCAGCCATAGTGCGGACGGACGATATCGACAACCAACACTAAAAAGAAAGAATAATCTCAAATACTCTTACAGTTGGTAAAACTACCTTTCGTTACTTCTTCCCCTATATTTTATTTTTCTTGAGCAATTTTCTATTGGTTCCCATCAGAAATATTCATTTATTAACCAAACCATTTCTTCTTACCCTTTTTCGAATTCGATAAATGTTGGTTGATCATATATTTCTTTATAGTTATATGATTCAAAGTATCATTTCCTATTTGATCCCTTTGAATTCCATATTCGAAGGTGTGATCGGATCTATTCATTAAAGCGAATCGATTCCATGCATTTCTTATGTACCCATAGGTGTTATTTTGAATTTGATTCAGATTTTTGGACTTGCCCTGGCAAGCTCACACCGGTGGGGGGCTTTTTCCAGTGAAACCGGGGACCGAAAGGTACTACTAGTTACCCACTAACTAACGTAGTTCACGAGTATTTGGGGATGCAGGTCATGCTCTATAAGCGGGTAAGTCAACTGTACAATACCGCCTTGAGCTATACTTAAAAAAGTGACTTTTAGGCTTCAAGAGTGAGGACTAGTCTGAAATGGGGGCAAGTGATCAAAGTTAATACTGTTCCCTCACGGCAGATAAGGCGCAAAAATTAATATGTTCAGGTTAATGATGGTCCGCACTATATATATTAGCCATTGTTGGAGATTGATTTAGATAATTTAAATTGGTTTTGTGTAAGGAGATTGATTTAGATAATTTGTGGAGTGAATGGCAGAATTTCGTTTGGCATTATATCAAAAACTTGTTAGAACGGGTTGTTGAAATCTTTATTGATGAAAATGACAAGAGAATCATTTCTGTTTTGGTAATGTTAAGTAGTTGAGAGTTCGAGGTGGCAAATAGATTGGTTTAATGCAATAAAAACGTGGTTATTTTCCCGAATTTGATGTAATTATGTCTTGATTATTACTGTTTTTAATTATGTCCGATGGTTGACTCTTGTATATTTGGCCACACAGTATTCATCATATCTCGATATCGAAGTCCTTGTAAAACCATGCGTTGAATGTGTTTCACATGTATATTGACGTTGTTCTTTTTCCAAACGCTATGTAAATCGCATTTCCTTTTTCTGAAAACATGAATATTCGTTCAAATTGCAATTGTTTTTCCTATAATTTTCAAAAATCGTCCTATAGTCTAAAAAAATAAAAATAATTGAGAAAGGGACTGAGACCTTCCCAAACTTGGTGGAGCGGTTTAAAGACACATATCGATAACGTTGAGAACGAGACATTGATAAATGAACCATAATCATAAAAGCTACTAAATCGGACAATAAAAATTGTCCCAACAGAGTTTTATCAAACTAGATCTGTTTTTTATGCTCTGCTAAACTGAGTGTGAAATTTTAAGTTATACATGGTTTCAGCTTACAAAATATAAATTGAGAAGGATGGCAGTCCTATAATGTATCCTACTGCATCACACCAAAGAACATTAATAACGTAGTGGCAACATGGACACGAATCAGAAATTGGTGAGCGTATTGGCTACGTCGATGACGAATCGGAACCGAACATCTCCTTTGGCAAGGCGGTCCAGGGCTTCGTTCACGTAATCCATCGCGATAACCTCCACGCTCGACGTTATACTGTGCTCCGCTGCGAAATCCATCATTTCTTGCGTCTCCTTGATTCCCCCGCACATACTTCCCACCAAAGATTTCCTCCCTGCATTTTCGAACTTTCGATTATCCGGGAAAATTTGGTTAAAGCATTGGGAGTCTATTCAAATAAGCTTAGAGATTTGAATATCTCTAAATTACCGAATAATGGAAAGAGTGGCACTTGAGCAGGCGTCTCCAGATCAGGCGCGCTCAACATAATCAGCTTCCCGTCTGTTCTCAGAAGATCCAACAATGGCTTCAATGGATGTGATGCTGAGACCGTGTCAATAATCCCATCCATCGTGCACACAGCAGCCTGCATTTGCTTCAAGTCGTGGCTAACTATGAACGAGTCCGCCTTCAATTCCTCAATCGCTTCCTGTCTCTTGCTCTCCAACGTACTTATGACGGTAACCTCGGCGCCAAACGCCTTTCCAAACTTCACCGCCAGATGCCCCAGCCCTCCTAGGCTGACGACGCCAATACGCTTCCCGGGCCGGTCCAAACCAAAATGCCTGATCGGGCTGTAGACCGTGATCCCGGCGCAGAGCAGCGGCGCACAGCCGGAGAGCGAAATTGCATCAGGGATATGAACCGCAAAGTGCTCGTCCATGACGAGGATGTCGGATTACCCGCCGTAGCGTTTGGTGTCGCCCTCGGATTCGAAGATCGTGTACGTGTAGACCGGTTTGGGGCAGTATTTCTCCAACCCTCCGTGGCAGTTGTCACATTCTCCACATGAACCAATTAGGCAACCAACGCCTGCTTTGTCTCCAACTTTGAATTTGTTCACTTTGCACCCAGCTTGAGTCACCATTCCTACAATTTCATGGCTATAATGAGCCGGCCCAAAAAAAAAAATAAAAGTCAAAGAAGAAATTGACTTTTTTTAATTAAAGGGAAGATTATTGCCTCTCCAACTTCCTTAATTCCAATCCAGAATTTTTCCTCTACAATCTCTACTGTTGGCAATTGCGGAGCAAGTTATTATGTGAGTAAAAGAAGTTACCAAATTGCCTTGAGTATTATAAAGTAAAAGTACCCAGGAACGATAGGGTAGCTCGAAATCCCGTGCTCATTCTTGATGATGTGGAGATCGGAATGGCAAATTCCACAGTATAGGATCTTCACAGTAATGTCATGCTCTCCGTTGGCCCTACAACGCAGAACATCTGTGATAGTTAGGTCTCCATGCTCGTATCCTGAGCTTTAAAAAAAAAAAACAGAAATAAGAATAGATACAGACCTTCGGGTGAAAGAGAAAGGAGAAAGGACTCCTGAAGAGTCCCTCGCAGCATAACCAAACGCTCTTTGCACTTGCTCTTCCCCATTCAGCTTCGACGCCTCCATGTTCTCCTTTCCTATTCTCAGACTCAGTTTATGTGCTTGTCCTAAATTTCTTAACTTGGGTTAAACAAATCTCGTAAAAGCCTAGGAGGTTTATATAGGAAACCGTCCGGTTGGAAAATTCTCAGTTCATTGTTTCTGCCTCTCTTTTTTTCCGTCTGATGTTTGGGAGTCGATTATTCCTTAACTCTTCTCCAAGAAAGAGGACGAAACATAGATTAAAACATTGGGAGTCGAATATTTCATTGGTCTCAAATGCTGTTGTGGTCACACAAGAATTTGCGGGGGACAGGTTGGCTTTTTTTTACTAAGAGAGGAATCAAAATTTGATTTTGATCCTTACCAAAAAATATTTTGATTTTGATCCAAAAAAAAAAAAAAATTTGATTTTGATGCATTCGTCTGGTCGTCATTGTCACGTGATGAAATTTGTTGTTGACTTGTGAAAACTTGTTTTTCAACCATGTAATGTGCTTAATTCCAAAAATTACACCACATCAAAGTTCCACAGTTATGTAACTTAGGCCAGATGTTCTATCACTCCATTTAAGAAAGTTCTAAAAGATCTTGTGCATGAAATCATTGCCCCTTATCATAATAGCTTGATTGTCCCTTCATCGCAAAGTTTGTGACCCGGACTTACAGAAAATCCAGTCGAATGGCGAAGAACCCTGAAGCCAAACTGGTAACCATTCCATATAACATTGATGAAGCAGCTACAATGGCATTTGGTCTCTGAGTTAGCAGTTTTTCATGAATAGACCACTAACAAAGAGGATGCTCTCACACGGATCTTGCCATATTAATTCACCTGCAGAAGAGCACCCGAGAAAAGAAAGAATGGAAATAGATACATTGACTTGAAGACGATCAAAGCATCAATAAGCTTTTCTTCCGCTTTTCTTCTCCAAAAGAAAATACGAACTTGTTCCATGAGATAAACATAATTACTGCGATAGCTCGAGGTCTGGTCTACAATCAACTATTCCCCCCTTAGAGTCGTCCGAAAATGCATCGGGATATGTGGCCAGAAGCTTTGCCTTCATACTCCTGGCATTACAAAAAGAAAAGACAATTCTATCAGTTCATTGACACGCAGAATGATGATCTTTAATTTAGCCTCATCCCATTCCACTCCACTCCCTTCAATCAACATCACCCAAGAGAGACTACTAACAGCTGAAAAGATCCACAAACTTGATAAAAGTGGAGTGTGACTTAGATATCAATACAACGACATGTGTATCAGACTATCAAGCAACATGAACTTTATTTCCTTTCCAAGTTTAAGTTTTTTCTATGAAAGTTTGTAATTTAGTATTGTACTGTAAGCAAGACATATCTCAGCTTGCAGATGCTTTTTAGATCATCAATCCCTTCTTTGAACCTTAAAGCACGGACAACACATTTTCGTCAATTTCCCAAGTTATTAGCAGATATTCGATCTGGAAACTGCCGAAACCCTTTCATTACCTGGTAAAAACCAGGCCTTAATTTCAACCATCAACTCTACCAATGCCTTCCTCCACTATGGAAGCGCAGACAGACATGTGAACTGGTCTTTCCTTGAGAAATGGGAAGGCAGAACATTCAGAATGCCTAGGCATGGTTAGTTCTTCCCATCTGAGCATGTATGTTTGTGTTAATCAACTTAAATGACACCTAAGTGGAAAATCTAAGCTTTAGTCTCCAGTGTCAATAGGAAGTTAGACTAGAGTACCTTGACCATAACCTAGCAATTCATTTAAAGGGCATAGCAATTTCTAGAAGATATCCCCACAAGTCTGATGAAGTCTGCATTTTTTACGGAATTTATTGACGGCAAGGTCAAACAAGTTAGCAAATATAACACAGATACTACAGCAATCATGATGCGGAAGACGACAACCAAATGGCTAATCACCTTATGGTGCTTTTTTGTTTTGGAGACTTTCCAGTATATACTGAATAGGTGTCTACAGGCAATTGAAACGTCCCTGACAAGTGATGCTACTCCCGGATGACATATTATAAATTCGTTGTCAAAGGAATCATAACTTATAGCTCAAAAAATCAGAACAATCAATTACTAGCCAGCACGTCACAACAATAAGAATGCAACCAAAGATAATTATAGTGTACCTTAGCTTCTGAAAGATGTAGTCAAGGTCCGACTTCATGGACCTCAAGAGACGGGTATTTTTGGAGAAATCACCTGATACCTCGTTAAAGCAATTCTCAGAGTACTCATTAAAATGTGAGAGCACTGCATTGCTGTCCTGTAGCCTTCCCAAACTGCAATTTGAACCACGTAACAGGAAACAACCATCAAAAGAAGATAATTTTACAATCAGCAACCTGGCAGTCCAAAGATGAAATGGTAAGAACTACACCGCACATCATCCCACAGAAGAATTTTATCGACATAAGCAATCCATCTAAAGGAACAAATAACCCATTCAAAGATTAAAAGAGGACAGTCATGCTTCAGGTCATCCACAGGAAGGAAAAGAGTAGCATATGAACTTATTTAGCACATCCACAGAGATATGATTAATCTAAATTGATTATGCAAAACATAGACAGACCTCAGGTTTTTAACTATTAATGGATAGAAAAACAGGTAAGCCCAGAAATCTCCCACAACCTGTCATGTAACTGGACAGGACAACATAAAGTGTGAGTCCCCTTCCAACAGGTTTAGCATTCTTTACAGTGAACTGGAACCTCAAGAAGAGATGTCTACTTCTCACTTCATCTGCTTCTCCTTTTCCACTCTAGCTTGACTCTATTTTCTATTACTCAATTCATTTTATAAAAACTAGCCTCCTAGAAACAAAAGACATATCTAAAGTTAAACGGTCATTCTATCAGGCATTCATAGTTAAAATTGCATGATTTCATAGTTGACCCAGTATTAAGAATCCCATGTATGAACTTATTTCACAAGAATGACCAAAAACACTGCGTTAAATCATATCTACTGAAACTCAAATGAACCAATCATCTAACTTTGACCATCCAATTTAAGGAGTTGAGCATTTCCTATGAATTAGATAGTACATTAACTTATTTTTCCACAACCACCTTATGTTGAATTATCATCCTAGCTTCCTAAGAGTTAGATAATTGAGGCACTTATTTTTCCAGAACCATCCTATGTTATCATACTTGTTTGCCCAAGGGTGGAAAGTACATGTTTACCATAAAAGCTAAACATCCGAATCAAATGAGAAGCTTTCCCAAAGGAAAAGAAAAGGTATTTTTTATATATTGAGTGTAAAACATGCATGATTATTTTGACCAACAAAAAAAATATCATCAATTTGTTCTACCATGTAAAAAGTAGATGTAAATAATCATAGAAGAAGAAAACCACATCAAATGTGTAAAGTTTCACTTCATTGGACTTATTCTCCTTTGTCCCTATGCATCTATGACTGGGAATAAAGAAAAATGGCAATTTGAATGAACTTGAGGTAGCTTTTCTAATTGATAAAAAAGAATATGATGAGACATACATAAGGGAGAATGCACGATATTTACCAAATGAAAGGATTCACCTATACAGATAGATCATACTTGAAGAACACAAGTACAGACATAACTTCCTCTTTCACTGATAAAAAATTTCCAACAAAAAAGAAGCTCTAACTTTACTGCAAACGAAATTATTTTTTAGGAAAACCCAACAGTCGGACCTCTGTGTGTTCCCCATATTTTTTTTTTTTTTTTGGGGTCCTCTGTGTGTTCCCCGTATTTATTTGTTTTTGTTGATAATTGACCCATTATAACTTCTTGGCAGAGCTACTTGTGTGGAAAATTTCCTAATTCCTAATATTCCACTGGGCATCACTTTCCAGAATTCACATCCAATTTTATAGTTCCAATTCTGACTAAGAATAAAATGCAGTATGCCAACTCCACAGAAGAAACTACAAGATGCCACAGTGTACACAGAGAGAGAGAGAGAGAGAGAGAGAGAGAGAGAGAGAGAGAGAGTACATGAGGTGCTGTATTTGCTTGAGGGAATCAACATCATCTGCATTAACGAGGGTCTTGAACTCTTGAGAAACCTCCACTGATGCCATTTTTATTGATTCTTTCTCTGATTCTTCCATTGACGACAGAGTGTAAAAACTTCTACACATTGAGAAAACTTCAAATAAAGGGTATGTAACATGGAACTGCTTACAATTTCTCAACATCGAGAAAGAAACAGTAACTTGACGTTAATAACTAGACCATACAGTTCAGGATATGAGAGAACCACAATCAAGTATCTTCTTTCATGTATTTTGGTTTTACTAAAGCCCAAATCATCAAATTCAGCAATACAATACTACGTTTGACAGGTAAGGTGGAATGGGTACATAGGACTCGAACAAAGACCTCTTGGACCTCAGTGAGTTGGAATCACGACAACCAGTGTTAACAGCTATGATTAAAGGTGTTAGAATGCAGGAACCCAAAAAAAAATCCCAAGTTAGATTAAGCATTTGAGATAAATTTTACTCTTTAAATAGTCCATGCTATACAAGTTCACACAAAATTCTATCAGCAAACGCACAAGAAAGCTGCTAACCCTTCATCAGCATATATCGTGGTACAGAAAATCAGTAAAGGTCCAAAATGGTAACACAAGGTGAAAGAGGAAACGAGCTAAGCCTTCCCCTCACATACCGCCTTTTAGATTATTGGACTATAATCTATTAAGGTGGGTCCAGCAATGCGGGAGATGACTTGTTAACATGTACATGAACAATATGACCCAACTACCAAACCTAGAACGTAAATCCAGATATAGCAAACGCATAAAGAGAGTGTTACGAAATGACACATCCTGTTTACCTTATAGAGTCTTATGGAAGCCTGCAAAGCTAATTATATCAGGGCAATGCTAGTGACTTCCCTAACTTCTTAAGAAGCCGCTTAAAGTAGAAAACAGAGCTAAAATCAGGAGCCGATTTTCTCAGTAAAACCGTCCAGAAGAGAGCCTGTTGAATCTCATTAGTTAGGATTTGGAACATCAATTTCTCCTTCCCCTTTCCTTCTTCCAAGGAAAAACCATTCGATTCCTCAAACCAACACAGAGTCTGTCTGTCTCTCTCTATCTCTCTCTCCAAATCATATTACTTTCCCAGTCCTTTTTTTTTTCTATGATCAACTTCAATAATTGGGGAGAGGAGCAGGTCCAATCGCCATAAAACGAGATCGGCTGTTATCCTCCCGAATTTCTACTGGTCGGAAAATTCTCTTTGCAGATTAAATGGCCACAGTGACTCAAGTGTGATGTGAAGAAGCTAAGTTATGCTCGGACAGCAATTGGGTCCAAAGGTAACGACTCTGGGGGGAGAATTGAGCTTAGTATTATGAGTAGTGCACTGAAAATTGTTGATATTGAATCTCATAATTTGCTCATCAGTCAGTGCTCTTTTCTAGGTGATTTTATTTCCGCAAGTTAGCAGGTCAACCGATTGTATTTGCCTGGTTCAGACAACTGAAGTGCCTTGGTCTTGTAATTGATAGTGATGTTTGTTCATGATGGTTGTAATTGGACTTCCACCCAAGTAAAAGGTTAGATTTGTAGTGGCTTATGGCATTTTAGATAATTGAAGCTATTAGCACTTGATGTGGTTGCTGATGATTTTAGCTCTTTTTTCTCCTTTAAGCAACTTCTGAAGAAGTTAGGGAAGTCACTAGCATTGCCCTGGTATAATTAGCTTTGCAGGCTTCCACAAGACTCTATAAGCTAAACAGGATGTGTCAATTCATAACACTCTCTTTATGCGTTGACTGAGATGGGGAGACAAAAACACCAAATTTTTCCATGCCACTACTATTCAAAGAAGACAGCGAAACAGAATTTCAATGCTGAAACAATTTGGGGAGGAAACCTGTCCTGGATTAAAGACCCCTCAAACCTGAAGGAGATGACCTCAGACTTCTTCAAAGAGTTATACAGTTCAGTAGGCCTTCTAAATTTTCACCCAATCTTACAACAGTGCCCCTCTTTGGTATCAAACAAGATGAACGTAGAATTATCAGCGAGAGTCACTATAACAGAGATTCAGAAGGCTGTCTTTGAAATGGGCTCTCTAAAAGCACCAGGTCCAGAGGGCTTGAATGGTCTTTTCTACCATCAGAACTGGGAAACTATTAAGATGGGACTCTTCGAGGAAGTTAGTGAATTTTTTGAAACTGGAGAGATGCACCCTGAGCTGAATAGAACACATATTACACTGATTCCTAAAGTTAGAACTCCAGAAAGGCTTGACCAGTTCACGCCAATTAGCCTTTGCAACTTTGCGTACAAAGTTATATCCAAGGTTTTAGCAAACAGGCTGAAAAGGATGACTGCCTGACCTGATTGCAGAAGAGCAGAGTGCCTTTGTGGGGGGAAGACAAATACAGGACAACATTCTGGTCATTCAGGAGGTTTTACATCAGTTGGGAGTTAGAAAAAAAGAAGGAGATTTCAAGCCATGTCAAACTTGACATGAAGAAAGCTTATGACAGGGTGGAATGGGACTTTTTAGAAGAATGCCTTCTCAAGGTGGGATTCTGCTCTTTTTGGGTAAATAGAGTTATGATGTGTGTCACTTGAGCAACGCTGTGTGTAAAGCTCAATGGCGAACCCTTGCAGTACTTTCAACCCTCAAGAGGGATTCGCCAAGGAGTTCCCATATCACCATACCTATTCATTCTAATGGCCAATACACTTTCAATGGTAATGAGAAAGGCTGTGACTGATGGGACTATCAGAGGAATAAAGTTAAACAGGTTCTGCCGAACCTTATCTCATTTACTTTTTGCTAATGACTCTATTTTCTTCTTGGCTGGAAAGATGATTGAATGCCAGAATCTTGCTCTAATTCTGAACCAGTACTGCTATGCCTCTGGTCAAGAGATCAACCTTAACAAGTCTGGACTTTTCATGGGGCCAAACTGTCCTCAGCAGTTACAAGAGAGTCTTGCGAATGTTTTGAGAGTTCCGGTGATGGGAAAAACCGGAAAATACCTAGGAATACCATCTGATTGGGGAGAATAAAAAAAACAGATGTTCTCTGGGATTTCTGCTAGAGTAAATATGAAACTGGAAGGCTGGAAGGAGAAACTGATTTCAAAAGCAGGGAAGGAGGTTCTGATTAAAAATGTGGTGCAAGCTATCCCTCAATATGCTATGTCGATATTGAAGATCCCGGTCTCCATATGCAAATCAATAGAAAGGAGAGTAGCTTCCTTTTGGTGGAAGAACAGTGAATCCAAAACTGGACTACACTGGAAAAGATGGGAAATTTTAAAATCAAGGAAGGATAATGGGGGCTCGGGCTTCAAAGATCTCACTGCCTTTAACAAAGCACTATTAGGCAAACAAGCATGGAGACTTGCGCAAAATCAGAATTCTCTGTACGGAATGTACTTTCCAAACAGATCCTTTTTGCATGTTGAGAGAGAGGCAATAGGCCTTCTTGGGGTTGGCAAAGTATACTATGTGGCAGAGAAACTATCTCAGGGTCAGTGAGATGGTCCATTGGCAATGGTGAAGATGTTAGCATAAGAGAGGATCACTGGCTGCGAAGGGGACCCATTGGCGGTCCAGCAAACAAGCAAGACCCCGTGAAAGTGGCAGAGCTAATCTCGAAGCAGGAGGCTAAGTGGGATGAACCGATACTCAGAACAATGTTTGATGAGGAGCTTGTTGAGGAAATTTTAACCATCCCACTCAATCCAACTCTGGGGAGGGACAAGCTAGTCTGGACTAAGAAGATATCGGGGATCTTTACTGTCAAAAGTGCATACAATGTACTCAGAGACAAAGAACTCATACCCACACCAGACCAAGCATCAGCCTCCTTTCAACCTACAGGCAGATTATGGAATAGCAACTGGAAAGCCCAAATTCCCCCAAAAAATCGGATTTTTCTATGGAATATGTGCCATAATGCCTTACCCACAAAGGAGAACCTTTGCAAGCGAAACATTATCTCACAACCACTATGCTCGCTGTGCAATTTACAGGTGGAAACGACAGAACACATGTTTTTATACTGCCCTTGGACAAAGACGATATGGCTCGACCCGAATGTTCTCGGCCAAAACCAGCCACCCAACAACACAAGAATGGATGCGTGGCTTCAGGACTTAATAGAGAGCCTTACCTACTTACCTTCCTTCGAGTTGATAGCAGTAATCCTTTGGTGCATATGGATAGCGAGAAACGACTCAGTTTTCAGAGGAAGGATCCCGGATGCATCAAACCTAATCAAGCAAGCAGAAGCGATTCTGAGTAGCTACGGAAGGTGGAATAATAAAGTCTTATGCGTTACCAAGTCAGATCCAAGCAGCTTACCCATCAATTGGACAGCCCGACGAATCCCGACCTGAAGCTAAATGTAGACGCCTCCATCAACAAGGAATTCGGAAGATGGAGCCATAGCCGGGATCCTCCGAGACTCAAGAAGGTACTCCACTCGATGGCTTGAATCTGACTGCAGGACTTTAGCTGAAGTAGTCAACGGAGTAGAGGAGTGCTGTTGGGAGGCCGAAGCCCACATGAATGAAGCCGAGAACATTCTGGCCCGTCTGCCTGATGTTTTCGTGACCCATTGCAACCGAAGAGCAAACCTTGCAGCTGACTGGTTGGCCGAAAGCCACCGTTTGAATTGTGTCCCCACGTCTTGGGTCTCCAATCCTCCCGCGACTTTTTTGGAATTTTCTTTGTTCTGATGCCCCGTCGTTGGGCTTTCCGTGTAAGGACCCGTAGTATTTCAGTAATGCACCTCTTTTCGACCCAAAAAAAAAAAAAATTACGACGGTAATGGACAAAAAACTCTTGAAATCTGAGAATTGAATTTTTCTCATCTTATTTGAATAAGATGAGAAACCCTTGGGAAAATTCTAAAAAAAAAAAGAGTATGAAATGCCATCATTTTCTCAAATAAGAATTTGAAATAAACATTGATTCAAATAAGAGTCCTTGCTCAAATTATTTTAAAGAAAGACATAGCGAAAGATATTTTATACCTTTATTTTTTTAATTTTTTCTTTTTTCTTTTTGGCATTTTCTTTTCTTTCTTTTTTCTCTCCTCCCCTCCTAAGGCCATCGCTAGCCTTAGGCAAGCCCTCTCCCAGGCCTACTTTGGGCGACCCTCACCCGGCCCGATGTCGGGTGAGTGCAAAGGTTGCCCTCATCGGCGTCGAGCAAGAGGAACCCTCGCTTGGGTGGGCAAGGGCAGCCTAAGAAGGGGAGGGGAGGGGAGAAAAGAAAAAAGAAGGAAAATAGAAAATTAGAAAAATAGAAAAAAAAATAATTCAAAAAGTATGGGACAAAGATGCCATTTGGTCAAGCCCTTCTTTGAAACAAATTGATTATTCATGCCCTTATTGAAATAGGATCTACTTCAAGCATTTATTTGAAAAAAAAAAAAAAGCATTTTAGGCCCTTATTTGAAATTTTCCCAAAACCCTGTAAGATAAAAATTTCATGTGAGATTTCATGAGGTAACAAAATTATTGTCAAAAGTTGCAAGTAAAATTATTCTTGGTATACGGTTTATGTAACTCTTTTTGAATGCAATTCCCCTTCACTATTGGTATTACGTTATCCAAGTTCAATGTATAATATACAAAAATGAGTCATATCATTTTAGCATAAGTCCACACATATCAGAAATAATCGTTCAGTCCACAACTTGAAAGCAAACATCAGTGATCCCATCGATTGATATAACTATTGTTTAATTTCAAAACTATTGCCACGCATTTGTCCTATTAGAAGGCCCACTAAGGCTTTGTTCATTTCGCAAAAAAATTTTATAGTTTCGGATAATATTTTTTAAGAGGTCATTTTTCAGAAAAAATGACAATAGTTTTTAATGTTCGGTCAGAAACTAAAATAGAATTGAAATATATATATTTTTTTTTGCCATTCGGTATTGAAAAACATATATGATTTTCCTTCATGCATTCCTTTTAAATAATTTTTATTTTAATAATTGTTATTTTCTTTCCTTTTTATTATTTTTTCTTTTTAGAGCATTTCCTCAACATAGATAGACACTATTTGGTCGTCCTGTGCTATGGAGGAGCTCCAAATGCACGTCCTCCGTTATATCAATGAGTGGTTGGGGACTACTCAAGCATCACTATTAATGCCCACTCGGCGCGACATTCGCCTATTCCCCTTGTCCCACAGACATGATAGTTATCGGATACACACAAATTTGTTACTTTTGGGAATGGCCTCAAAAGAATGCACAAACGTGACGATGAAGTGTACAAGAACACAAGCCATAGGTGGACTCAAGCGAAGGTGCCACATTTTATGAACCTGAATGGATATTAACTTTGCGGCCGCTCCAGAGTGCGACTAGGTCATGCGAGCAAGAGGAGAAAAGGAGACCACGATTCTCGGAAATAGAAGAAGAACCTGCGCCGTGTTCCCTCGTCTCGTTCTCTATTCTCTCTGTTTCTAGGGTTTGTTTCCTTATTTGCGCTCCGAGATTGAGGTAAGTCTTGTCTTGTTTCCGTGTTTATCTTGTTTTTGTATTTGGTCTTGGCTTTCTGAACACAAACAATTCCAAAACAATACTCGATTAATTTCATTGTTACCAGAAACAAATTGCCAACCCGAAAAGCTAGAAATTATCGGGTTGGGTATCTTGTTTTGTTTTGACACCCCTGATATTAAGACACCAAGGACCACTGTTGTTTGTAATGTTGTCTTTGGGTTTAGACCAGGAATCCATTTTTTGTCAGCTTATTAAGTTTGTCTGAGTTCGACGATGCACACTTTCAGTCTTGCCACGTCTTCTAAGAAAGGACACAAAAGGTCTAGCGCAAAGGAATTCATGATTGCATCGTAACTCTATTTGGTTCGTCAAGTTTTAATGAGATTGGAGTCCGCCACTCTAGAATCGCCACCGCTTTTGCCTTCAATAATTTTGACTTCCAGTCTTAAGCTTTGCTGGAACGCTACCACGAAAGTCTTTAGTAGTCTTGATTTTCACATTAGCCTCCCTCGTTTTGTACGGTAAATAATTGCAAAACCGACAAAGATTGGAAGTACTACGAGCGAGAGCGGACGTTGACTACACAGAAGAAAATCGCCTCTGATTACAGTTGCCGACTACCAAAATAATGTGACATGGCACCACAGGTGCTTGGCCATGGAAACATAACCATGACACCTACAAGCTGTATATTAACAAACAGCAATGTCACGTCGAACCAAAAACAACTCGGAAATCAATAACAAGGGACTAACTACATCCTCTCCTCAAAGACATGCATGTCCCTTTGGGACAAGGCCAGAATAAACATTGATATTCACCCCTCCTGTAAAGGTAACAGTTTGCATAGTGCAACCAAAACCACGAGCACTGCTCGGTACCATATTAGCTTTTTTTTTTTTTTTTTATCTAAACCATATTAGCTTATTGTCCCATTCTCTTGAAAGTAAATTTATACAAGGGCAAATGACACCACCAACATATTCTAGGATACACGCTGGAGCATCATAATTTAACAAGAACAACCCAACTCTCTTTCTCTGAACTCCAACTGGCCACATATTCAAGTGCAATGGCCAAATAGAACATCTAGCTCTTGATGCCGGAAGAGGTACGAGCAATAACAACTTGAAGACCTACTCAAAACCACCATCTATGCAGCAGGTATCTCATAGAACTACAAGCAAATTCACACTACCAACTAAAGAGACTGACCTACAAGCAGGAGAGCAGGGCAATTATGAGGCTAGGCTAGGTATGGGAAATCTATCCATGCACGAAAGAGACTACTTTGCAGAGATCAGGAAGTTGCATCTCAGGACGAGCGATCGCTTTTATCAGAGTTGAGATTGATATTTGCCTGTGATTTGTCAGCAGAAGAAACCTCACTCTGCTGATTTTCATTCTTCTTTGAGTTCAGGAACCGCCCCCCACATCCTCTAGCTCTTCTCAATGCATGCAAATGTCGAGATTCATGCAAGTATGGCTGCAAAATTCGTTACGCATGAGGGATGTCAGAGACACAGAAGAGAACATGGAGAATCACATTGCGAACTTGTAGCAATACAGAAACTGTGACACAACAGAGAGATGCTTGAACAGAGAAAATAGCACATTATAAGATGACTGAGCACTCAAGATGGAGTTGTTATAATGAGGAAATGCCATATTATTTATAACCCAAGAATAATCAGCTCAACAATGCTTTAGGATAAACATGAGTAATCAAATGAAATAAAGCGGCTCAAATGGTCATTGCGAATGTTGACTTTGTAAGCACAAGGTAGTAAAATTCATTTAGCACGATGTCCTTTAAGTACGTGACAGTTTGTTACTGCTTTCCTTTTTCATATTCTAGCTAGACTGAATTACTCTAAACCTAGTTACTATTAAGACTCAAAGTTACACAACAACAGAGAGATTGCTTTATCTCACCCTTACAGATCCTAATAGAGTGATCTCATTGAAAATCTATTTTGCATTTCTAAAACCAACAATGCCAGTCTATATTTTCGTATGACCCTCGAGACACAATGAATTCTCATCCTGGTGAGGGGCGTCCATGCTAATCAAACATATGTGGTTGGACGGAGCCCAAAAAGGGGGATTGACCAAGTTACGTTCCCATGTATCACACGCTACTATAAAGCAATGCTAAACGCAAGCAACTAGACACAAATTTGGGGGATGTTGCAAGTAGTCCAAGACAATAAACTATCATGACAAAGGATCCAACAACACCTTCTATGACTTATAATTTCAAAATTAATCAATCATCCAGTGTCCATGACATGGAATCAGTTCTTGTCCAAACCCACCAGAGGGTAGAAATAAGTTTTGTCCTTCCTGTATTATCTGCTGGGGAGCTTACAAAATAGTCTGGAAAAAGATTGTCATCCTCCTCTCAATAAAACTCTTTCCTTCAGTAATTCCTGCGCTTTCTAGAGAAATATAATAAGAACAAATCACTATCTAACTTCTGATTAAGCATAGGCTTTTATGTAAGCCTAAAGTCCTAATGTCATACACTTATGAGAACACCAACAAAGCCTTGGAGTTGCAGCAACTCAAGCACATGTCTCATTGACTAATGACGGAATTTCTTACATGAATTTGTTCTTTAATCTCACAAGACAAGAAACCAGCACAAGAAAAAAGAACATGTAAGATCAAAATGAGGCATCGCAATCTATCTCCTTACACAATATCTAATAGATTCTTCTTCACATACCTAAGCTGGAAAACTTCAGTATTTGATATTTCCACCCTTTCATATCTGTCATCCTATCAGAATAACATTCCAGCTTAACATCTGAATTTCAACATACCTTGCGAGATTTAAGACCTTTGTTCTCTAACTCAGCTTTTGCACGAGACTGTCGACGCCGCAAGATGCCGTGATATTGTTTGGCATTGACAAATACAGGTTCCTCAACTGCATCTGATGGCAAAGGCACTCCAGCTTGTTGAATTCCCATTAATTGCAGATGGACCTGTGCAAACAATTTTTGGATGATAGAAACGTTCAAATAAATGAGAAATCAAAGGTCCATCACAGAATATGCAGCTTCATTCAATAAAGAAATGATTCCAGTAATTTGATATTCAAAAGCATTATACCATAGGCTGCGCACCATAAGGCTGCTGTGGATACGACTGCGCATCATAGGGAGCAAAGATGCTTCGATAATAAGGGTCTGGATATGGGTAAGCAGGTGGTGTCTGCAAAGAAATGAGCCAAAAAAGGAAGTTGGTCTCAGACAAAAAGTCCACTAGTGAAAACTACTCCTAAGCCTTTTCATATCTAGCAGTACCAGACCATGATTATATGCAGTATGCTAAAGAAAGTAGAAAATAAGAACCATTCATGGATCAACCCCAAATAACAATAAATATCAATATAGGTCCTAAATATTAATAACGGGGACAGAGTTACCCATTTGAAAACAATTTGAAGGGAGAAAGTCTCATTCGCTTCACTCACCCTCTGACTTGTCAACAGAGAGAGGGAGAAATTTCACCAAAAAAATTATCAAACATCAAAGGGGGACAAGATGGAAAATTCAACTTTAATCATGATACCAGTGAAAGAAAGGACAATCAATGGCAAACCAATGGCTTCCCACCCATAATTGTGGGTGAATATGGGCTCTGATAATCATGCCCTTCATCCCTTTTTGTCCACTACAGAGAGAGCTATTAAGGATAGAGCTAGAGTTGTCCAGTGCAGAGAATCGACAGTCGATTCTTTTTTGCATACAGTGGTCATAAAAGCAATTTAGAATGATTCAGCCGAATTCACAGATCAGTCGTCTGCTAAATTACGTTGTAAACAAGTTACTACCCACTTGGTGATTTGTCCAGGAGCAACAAAATTTTAATAGATAGGGTTCAAGGCAGAATTTACAGACAATATCAAAATTGTCTCAAGAAATGAAAACTCTACAAACCTAAGGATGTTGATAATTAACCATTCAATGTACCAGAACTCCCTTGTACCTGAGCCATTTAACCATAATTAGCCGCAAGAACTTCATTAGCCATTCAACCTAGTAAAACACTTTATCTAAAATATCTTTCTGCTACAGCAAAAGGCTTGCGAAAGAACAGAGTCAATTGGTCCATGTCAAGAGTCTAAATTTCAATTGGCTAGAGTATTTTTCTTCTTAATACACACATCATCACCCAACGCCACAATAACTACATCTCTATGGTAATGAAAATGCAATTACTCATTTTGCTATATTTCAATCATCAATCACATGAAGACAAAAGCAAGCACCTGACTTTGTAATTTTTATATTTGAGTCATCAATCAAGTTACTCATTCTGTTATATTATTCAAGCCTTTAATGATTACTGCCAAAAAGCTATGTCCATCGAAAGAACAGTAAACACAGAGGCATAAGAAGCAACCAGCAAAAGACGAAAGTAAACAGCTTCCCGTGTGAAATCATGTGATTCATCAAACCAAATAAAAGTAACTCAATCTGGACAACTAGACTGGATGTGTCCCCTAGGCAAAAAGGCAACCTATGTTTGTATAACATGGCGCCATCTCATTATCCAGCCAAAAAACTGCCAACCCTGGGTTTACATCAATTAGTGGTTCACATCCCACGCAGTTGAGACTATAGCACTATACTGCATTTGTAAGACCTGTTAGGTCTTCGTTTCTTCCATCATTTACCTAAGGCAACACAACCCTTGGAAGGAGAAGCAAAATGGAAGATGAAAGCTCTGACTCTTTCCTCAACAAGATAATACTAGGGAAAAAAAAATACCAGCATAGATGTTAATTGACGTTATAGAGGCAACATGAACATAATACCATGGCATGTCCAGTTCCTAGTTGTGGAGGTGTTGCATATTGGACATTGGGCAAAGTGGCACCAGGATGAGGCACTCCAGTTGCAGGGGAGGACTCATGCTGTTCTGAATGTTTTTGTTGTTCATCAGCTTCCCCATTTTCTGTAACGTGTTTTGTATTGAGGATCAAAAGATGTCAGATAAGTACACAAGATGTAAAAAAGTTTAATGCTAACAAGCACAGATGACAAAACTAGGGCTACATTGCAGAAAGACTTTTTGCCCATAGCTGTAGGCACCAACACGAACAATTCCTCAAGCGACATCGATATTAACCAGATTCAATCCAAGTAGTACAAGACTTGTAGATGAGCGATCCATCAGGAACCATTTCAAAAATCCCAACACAAAAGGAAAAGCACCCGACAAAATGGAGTCTACCAAAGGAAGGTTTTGTCCTTACAACCCCTGGGGTAGAGCCCGATAAAATGGAGTCTACTAAAGGAAGGTTTTGTCACCACAACCCCTGGGGTTGGCTTAGTAACTGCAGAAGCTTTAGAGTGTGAATAAGGCACAGAACACGAATTTGATTGCCCATACCACCAAGTATAAATCATTCAATATTGGGACCACCACTATAAGCCTTGGCTTGCATCTTAATTGGTCCACAAGGTTACTGGGGCACTTCGTGAACCAGAAGTTTACCAACCTAAGGTCTACTTCCTTATCATTAAAAAAACAAGGTTCTGTTTTTACAAAGGCATTCATTGAAGTATCAAGGTGATTGAAAGAACAATATGCCATGAGTCAGATCATAGCAAAGACATCACTGTTCTCGCAGACATCCATAGCAACTCCCCCTTTGTTGTCAGGTCACCCCACTGTCATTACCTCAACTTATAACCTAGGGTATGCATAGGATGGTTCTGGGACATCTTGTGAATATGTTAAAAACAAAGGACAAATAGCAAGAACTCATCTGATGAAAGGTCCGTCTTTAAAAGATAATAAAAAGAATTTAAGTACTCATAGATTGACTCCGCAACCAACTCAGGCACTGATGAGAAAGCAGTTACTTGATAGTATGAGACAGAGAATTCTACCAACACCAACGATTTGTTGTATGAGCATCAGAAAATCCATATCAAAAGCAAATAGACAACACCAGCAATCATTTAGCAGAAAACAACACATAATCTCCAAAGGAGAATATCAAAAACACCAAAATGACACATACATATTGATTAAATGTACCTGAGATGTCATGCACAGAGGAAGTCATCAGGGATGATACAGCTAACTTCCCAAACCTGATGTCTGCAGGCATAATAAACATAACATGGACATAAGATAATTATGCAACTCAATCAACAAGCAAACCAACTCACATGATTATTGATCCATATATAATTATAAATGTAGAAGCTCGTTGCAAATCTATTTAATGGCAAAAAAAAAAAAAAAGCAATATGATTGCACGGAAATTCCAGCCTCACTGACAACAGTCTCCACACATCATAACCACATTGTACTCACTTAAGGATATAGCATATATAGTACAACAACAATTCTGATTAGATAAGCACGGAATGTTGTCCAATTTCTTGTCAAAACATGGCCCAACAAGAAAATATTATATTTATCCAAAAAGAAAACAAAAAATAAAAAGCAAATATCAGCATGATAGGAAAAAACCCTAAAACATTCTGCCTTACAGCAACAGGACGAACGAAGAAAGCATTCATTTGGGACATAAAGACTATCTTGCTTGCACTCGAAGGCCTTAACATGTTCTTTAACAATATGATTTATATTGACAAAACCATCTCAAATCAAACCCCATGAGGGATTTAACAGATTGCTAGCAGGCGCGAATAATCCTCTCGCCACATGGTGCTTATGCTTCAACGTGACTCTCCCACGTGACTCTCCCATGCTCTATCAAACGGAACTTGGTTTCTCGCACATTTTGGATTAACTCATTTTCATGCTGGAGTCGCACTAACCTATTCTAGACCGGTTAGGAGCCAAGTACACCACATAAAATTGCTTTAATTCTGTGAACCAGATTTTGCACACAAGGCTTTGGTTATGCCACAGTAATCCAACACTTGTTACCGGTATCACTTTTTTAAGGAGAACTTTTCATGAAATCTTGTTCATGCAATTCTAGATGACCATACATCCAAGGTCATTGATAAAAGCTAATGCAATTACCAAAAATTGACTACCATAACCTAGCAAAATGCAAAATTCACAGAAACTCTAGAATGAACAACAAAAATATTCAACTCAAATTTGGACTCAAACAAGTACACATGGACCGTATCACGTAGTGACAACACTGAGCCTAACTAAGCTCAAAATTACCCGTAAACATGCAAGTAGGCAAAAATAAATCCAAACAGAGAACACCCACCATCAGTCTAACATCACCTTATGACGACATCCGCCACTCAGTTTTTGATTAAGCATGGGATTGCCTCCTAACCTTAATTGGTGAGCTAGCACCAGATAGACATCAGTTTCTCTCCTCATTAAAAAGTTCCATAATCTTCATCAAGAATAGTCCCGTCAGCGCCAAACAGCAACTAAATTTGATCAATTTCAATTGGACCAAGCATGCATTCGTCACGTGATTGAAACCACGATCAAAAGAGGTACACGCCCAATGTAAAGATCAATCGCTCCCTAGTCTAATTCAAGAAAATGATTAAAACCCGAGCGCAACCTTACCCGATCGTGACGAAAAGCTTAAAAGCTCTGTGTGAGGTGATGGGGGCAAAGAGCAACAGCCGCTCAGCGACAATTCAGTAACGTCTCGGCAATTTTGGTGCAGCGACCGCTCGGGACAACCCCTCGCGACAACGAGTCAAAGCAGATTGGGGCGAGGACCAGCGGCAGCGACTCTGCGAGAGCGGCGGAGTTGGTCCTGACAGAAGAAACGGCCAGCGAGCTCCGGCCACTCGGATCGGAAACGGCGACGCCGAAGCCGGACCCAGGATCGGCGACGGACGAAGATCAACGACTCCCGCGAGGAGGCTGAGCCCGGACCGCCCCAGGGCGGCGATGAAACTGAGACGGCGGAAGGGTGGGCCGACGCGTGGAATTCCGGTGATGCGGCGGAGGTTCACGCTGGTGGTGGGCTTGTGTGGTGCAGCGAAATTGGCTGAGAGAGGGGAGTGGGGTCTGGTGATGGCGTTGTGTGGAGGTGAGCCAAGGATGCGACGGAGAAGGAGACAAAAGAGGGGAGAGAGAAGAAATCAATCTCGGCCGCGCCCTCCGAATTTTCTCGATGGCCTCAGAATTTTCCCCGAGGCCCTGGACCTTTGAGAATATATTGGATTCTTTTCCTATTGACAGAAACCAAACAAATTATACAGAAGAAATAGGGAGAAAAATTAAAGTAGAAATATACGACGCTCACTTTAATATCACAAATTTTCTTCGTCGAATCATTTTATTATCACTTTGATAGAAACTAGATCACTTAGGTGCTATTGTGGATTAGGATGCCACAAATTCGACACGACAATTTTCTAATATTTTTGGCGCCCCACGTGACTTACCAAAAATTCAACGTGACAATAATTCAGCATAAATGCCCTATAACTACGTCGCTACACATGTTTGTCCGAAATTTAAGAGAAAAGGGGACAAATCGTCTCGATTCCCCCTCTCTTATTCAAAGCCTAACACAGGCCGAGACATTTTGGAGCACAATTAAGAGCTGAATCTTGCAATGGAAAGCAAGACTATAATAAGCAACTTAAGTTCGTGCTAAGCCAAGACGAAGGTGAATAATACCGCTATTGTGGGCTCGGAAGTCCAAGAAAGAATACCTTATTGATTCAAGGAAGAAGGTTTTATGGATGCGTCAAGTATAAAAAAGCTCGAAATGCGAACCCTTCATATGTTCAGATGCAAAATTTTCATGTCGACCGAGGTAACGTTGATTCGTTACTCAAATGTAAAGTAAAATTTGGCTAACCAAACAAGCCTCAACTAGTTACTCTTCGTGTAACTGTCGGCGTGCGTTTTGTTGGCCCTGCAAAAACGGAGTTAATCAGTCTTTCCGAGACCATCCGAGGCGTGTACGGTCAATCAAAGCTTTCTCTTTCTTCTATTTTTCCCCTTGCTCACGAATGAACTTCACTTTCCTCTTTCCTTGCTTTTAGTCACTGCTTGCTTCCTCTACCCTGTTCTGTCACTTTTTTTTTTCTTTCGTCAGAGCGTTCGGAGACTTCACAAGTACCATACGAAGGAAAATTTAAAGGTGGGCTCCTCAAGTATGGCTATGGAAAACATGGGCTTGAACTTTCTTTTTAAGTTTTTGTTCTAAGCCGAAATATTACAATGAGCCAACGTTGTTTTTTGGCAGTTTATCCCCTTTTGCACGTCTTTGCCCAGCTTGCGTGTATGTGCCTCGCAGGCATATGGCAACAACTCTGCTAATATAAGAACAAATCCCTACAATGATTCAAACCAACAAATATTGTAAGCAACATATGTGATTAATATTAGCAATACAACCGTTGATATTGGCATTACCTTTTACTGAACCACCCTCCCTTATCTGTTATCCATGAGGCTACGTTTGGTAGTCATGATAAAAATCAAGATGCGATAAGATTTATCATATAATCGTATTTGGTTTTCGCCTGGACAAAATAAAGTTGGATATGAAAGGGATATAACCCACATAAAATTATCCCAAGGAGCAAGGTGGGAAAAAGATTGATAGGATTTCTTCTGTTCATGGTATAAAAACTATTTTTCTTAAATAATTAATTAAAATAAAATTTGAATTTAAATTATTTGTGAATTCTAATATTAAAAAGAAAACTCAAAATAACAAAAAATAATAATTTTCATTTTAGTTTATTCAAATTTTTATTTATCTATTTAATATCTTTCTACCTTATAATATATAGCATCTATATATGTATATGCCTAGTACCTATATCATTACATATTATAAGTTTAGTAGTATAGTTTATTGTTTAATAAAAAATTTATTAAGGAATGATGGAAGGAAATAAAACCAACGATAAAAAAGATATTAAAAATTAAAAATAAACCACAGAAAATGAAGTAGAAGAACCCAAATTTTAAGTAAACATATTCATGCTTGAAAATGATCTTTTTAATTCTCGAAGAATGGGGGATTGGATTTAACCATTTGGATAATATATCCAAATGAATTCCTTCTTGATTAAAAGAAAAGGGAATTCCTATGACTCTAGCATACAAAGTAAATAACACTAATATAACCAGGGAAAATAGCATAGTATTGTCCGATTCATGAGGATAAGAGAAAGTATTTTTAGTTCCAAAATGAGTAATAGTAATAAAGTGGTTTATCTTATTTTTTCCATTACCACCAATTTGATATGTCTTATTCCTCCCCCCCTCCCAAAAAAAAAAAAAAAAAAAGCCCTTTCACTATTATTCATTATTAATAAACGGCGAGAGAGTCAAAGCTTCTTCTCCTTCTTAACTTTCTAGTTCATGTCAAAAGTTCATGAAAGCATAAAGAGAGTTAAAACTCTTTCTCCTCCGTAGTTTTGTGGTGCATGTTCAAGTTTAACGAAAGTAGCAAGAGAAGCAAAACTTTTCATAGTCGCAAAAGTGAATGATTATATTTTCTCTCTACTACTAGATTTTGCAGTTAATTATGAGATATTCTTATAGTCTCCATATGTGGATTTTCAAACTCATTTACAACGATATGTCTTAAATACTGAATAATGAACATGATAGGATGTGAAATATCCAACTTTATTACTGCGATTCACCAAACAATGGATATGATATGACAAAATCTTTGGATTTCATATCATATCCTATACAATCCAATCCTGGCTAGAAAAAAAAAATCATGGCTAGAAATCCGAACTACCAAACACAACATGATAGTTTTGTTGTTCTCCAACTTCACAACAATCTAGGCTAGTGGAAAGTTATTTCCATCTCTTTTAGTGGTAGCCAATAACACTCCTTTGTATAAACCCTTAAAAATAAAAACATACATTTCACCCGATCACCCTTCTACAACTAACCAAGAAGTTCTTTTTGCGCGCATCAATTAGTTATATCCTATCAAACTTTGTCCCAAATTGAAATAGTGGCATATGTAAATAAACTCTACGGATGGGTTTTGAATATCATATTCCCAAAAGCGTGCATATTCTTCCTTGAACCTACCCATTCATGTATTCATCACCCTATGCTTAGTTCTTTTGCACTAATTTCTAGATGTGTTAATCACTACTTGCTCATTCTTAATTGTTTCAATCGAAGACTCTTGATCACAAGCCACTTGTTCTTAATTAATGCGACATATATCTTCCATCGACAATTTTGTTGTGAAGATTTTGCTATAACAAATTTATTGATATTTTAATGTATTCAACGCTTATATGTTGAGCAATTAATTCACCATAGAATCTTCGAATAGTTTTGCACCAACAAATTTCATAGATACACACAATGAGAAGTTGCGATAGTTGGATCATAAGAATGATACATATTTTTTGTTCTACGCTCAACTACTTCATTATCTTCATTAGTATCAACTAAACTCTCGGTCTCATCATCACCATTTTTTCTGAAATTTCCTCATGATCACTTGTGCTATTTGTATGCCCCAAAAGTTCATCATCTTATTCACCAGACAAAGCAACTTCACAACCCACTCCGATCCGTTCTTCACCACTTGTCTCTTCACTAGATTTGGGACATACCCCTATTTGATGAGCTATCTCTAAATCATGAGCTTTATGTCTTGCCTCACTCTTATGTACGCCCAAATCAATACACACGTTCATGACTTTTTCTTCTTAAATAAATCCATCCCCCACTTGAGTTTACTGTTGAATATAATCTCATATTCCTCTTACATTAGTGTCCTCATATTCATTACTGTAATACTCAACATACACATAAGCATCCTCACCATAGAGATAATAGTAAACAATATCGCTAATATCTTTATCGTCATACATATACCTTAGACCATTCTTCAAGCTCTTACCAAGAACTCTATAATACAACTTTTCTATTTTTCATCCTAACTATTCCACTATATCCCTCACAAAGTCGGTATGACTAAGACAACATCAACATTTCAGTCAGCATATTCTCCCTCATCACCAACAACAAATTCCCCACCTTAGCGAATAGTGATGGGTACAGTGGTATAGCCTACATCAATGCTTCACCATAAAAAAAAAAAAGTTAATGGGACCCCAACATACAAATGACAACAAACTGAAAAAATTGATCCTCACAATTGCACCAAATTGAATCAACAATTACTATTTTGTTGCTCAAATGATAGATAACAACAATGCATCTTACCAACACAATAAACACTCAACTTTTCCCTATTGTCCTCCCTCCGGCACGGAGACCTAATTTTTTCCCTCCAAGTTCTTGCCTTTCCTTGTGCCTTAACGTCGTGTTTGACCATGAGAGAGGATGTCACCAATTGAGTGAGTAAGTGAGAGAGACAAAAATAGCTCCCGAGTGAGAGAATAATGACAATGGAGAGAGGAGAGAGGGAGAGAGAGAGAGAGAGAGAGAGAGAGAGAGAGTAAATTTGAAGAGGTGCAACATCATTTTTTCATGAAAGTTCATCTCATTGTCCACATTATACTTGTTTTTCTTTTATAAAAAAAAAACTCATAGTGATTAACATTATATTTAAAAAATACACGTAGGAAATTTTTTGGAAATTAGTCATCATAACCATTTAAGTGATCATGTTTTCTTCAATGTGGTACTGAAATGATCCGTCGAAAAGTTTTGGGACTGAAGTACGTGTAATATGAATATTTTGCCACTTCTAGTGTCCATTTTCAACAAATTACATTAGACCCTAAGAAAAAAAAATGAATAAAGTCGACTTTGAGCTCGGGTAGAGAACGCGCTATGAACCGATCTAATGGATCGGGCGGATCGAGGGAAAATGATGCTGGAGATTAAGCTTATTCGGTCCATCCTCAAGCTCAGCTAATATTTGCTGCAACTTTATTATGTAGGTTCAAGGATGAAGCTTGCTAATTATGCAATATAGTTGTCAATTTACAAGACTTGTTGCTGATTTCGATACTTCCATCAACCACCCGAGAACTGGAGGCTATTTTGGTCTATTTTCTACAACTTTTGGATTACCTTTTGTGGTCTCTTTTGGGCTACACAAGTTGGTACCCAAATTTAGAGGGTCTTCAAGCTTCAATGCATCCAGTGAAGTGCATTTAATCTTTCATCAATTCACACCATTTTATGAGTCTTTATTGTGTGGTGTTGTTTTTAAGAGTTATAACTAGGTAAATTCCCTAAGCATCTATCAGGAATTCGAAGAATCTTTTCCTCTCTCTATAAAGGCAAACTTTGATGAATGAAAATATTAGAGATTTGCCTCTGTGTGAGCAAATATCTTGAAAAGTGGATAACTCCTATTTTGATTTCTTTATCCTTTGAGAGTTGATGACTCCCTTAGTGGTGAGCCAAGAAGCCTTATCCTCGGGTGGTGGTTCGTTCTTTAGGCCTTAGTAGTGAGCTTCTTTATAACAAAATCCTTTATCCTTGGCTGGTGGTTCGTTCTTATGCCCCGGTGGTGAACTTCGTCGATCTTGATCTTGATCTTTGTCTAGTGGTCCTTTAGGCATTGATATGATCTTATTCTATCTTGCATTTAGCATCCATCCATCTATATCCATCCCCATACACTCTGATCTATTTACACTTCCTTCGACATCATTCAAAACACACTTGCCACCCTTGCAACCGCATTAAATTAGTATCGGAGCGCAAGGTTGAACTCATTTTGAGTGATTATTTATGTTACTCATCTTCTATTTCATTTCATTTTATTTCTAAAAAATATGGATGATTTAGTTTAAAGAGGCTTGACTTTGGAACAAATACACAACGAAATGCGTGATCGTGCTATAGAGAATCTCCAATAACAAATGGAGCGTGTTCTCAATCTTTTGGAAAGTATAGCGAGATAAGGACAACCAGCGAGGCGTCCTAATGATCAACCTTGGCATGATGATGCAGATTCTCGTCAAAATTATGAAGATGATATAGATTCCATTGGAGTCAATTCTAGTGATTCAGATTACCAAATCCGAAGGAGAAGAAGAAGGCATGAAGAAAATGATCATGAAGTTAAAGTTGATGCGATAGAGTAATCTCAATCCAGACGACTTCGTCGATTGGCTTCACGATATCGAAGGTGCATTTGACTTCCACTCATACCCGGAAAAAAAAGCCCTATAAAGTTGTTGTTCTCAAACTAAAGAAATATACTTCACTTTGGTAGGAGAACTTGAGCAAGCAGAGAGTTCTTTATGGGAAAAATCTCAACAAATCTTGGACAAAACTCAAGAAACTCATGAAGAAGCGGTTCTTGCCCTATGACTATAAGCAAGACCTTTTCGTCAAGATGAATTGCCTCCAACAACATGAAAAGAGTATTGAAGAATATATTAGGGAGTTTGAGCAACTCTTTATGAGGCGCGATGTTCCTGAATTTCCCAAGTAAACCATCGCTCGTTTCCTTGGTGGTTTGAATAAAGAGATTGCTAATTTGGTTGAACTTCAACCTTATTGATCTTTTGAAGATATTTGCAAAATGGTCACAAACGTGGAGAAACAATTGATGCGGGGCAAAGATTTGTTGATCAAATCTTTGATAAGGGGGACATCCTTCTTTAAGGGTTTACAAGGTTGAGATTTCATCAATAAAGGACAAAGGCAAAGAGAAACCCACGGAATCCGTCGAAGAAGTTTCTAAAAAGACCGATGCTAATGTTTAAAAATGTTTCAAATGTCATAGTTATGGACACTTTCAAGCCACTTGTCCTAATTGAAGGTGAAATGACTCTTCAAGAATTCGAGAAAATCAATATGGGGCTTCAAGAAGCTGTGCAAAACAACAACTAGAATGAGTCCAAATTTGATGCAGAAGATGAAATCATCGAGCAACCGTACAAAGGAGAATTGCTTGTTTTTCGTAGAGCTTTATACTCTATAATCACTTCAAAAGCGGAAGAGCAAAGAGCGAATATTTTTTCCAACAATTGCACTATTAACAAAAAGGTGTGTAACTTGATCATCAATGGTAGAAGCCGCACAAATGTGGCATTGACAACTCTAATCGATAAGTTGAATTTTCCTACTTCCAAACACTTCCAACTATACAAATTGCAGTGGGTGAACAAAGGGAACGATCTCCGGGTAACAAAACAAGCCTTCATTTCATTTCCCGGAAGAGCTATGGCGATCATGTTCTTTGTGATGTTTTTCTGATGGATACATGTCACTTATTATTAGGAAGGTCGTGGTAATTTGATAGAAAAGCTTGTTGGTGCTAGCGATATCACCTAGAGGGGGTGAATAGGTGATTTCAAGGAAATATAGAAATCAATGCGGAATATAAACAAATACACTCAGAGTTTCGTTCGGATGATGCTTGCTACTAAGATCCGAAATACCCTCGGATGAAGTGACGTGCACAATTCTACTATCACGGTTTATAAACAAGGATATTAAGGGATAGAGAATTTACGGAGAGAGTATATAGTGGTTCTTCTTTGTTCAAGCTTATGTCCAATTTTTCACGTTGGTGGCCAATCCGCTAGGTTTCACGAGTGAATAGATTAGAGGTTACAACTCGATGAATAGATTTCCCATATAACACTCTTATACTCGAATGTTCTCCTCTAAGTATTATAGTATTTGGATCAAAGGTATGTAAAGAATGTGAAGCTCTCTTGATCTTGGAATTTAGAGTTCTGTTCTCTCGTCTTTTTTGCTCTTTAACCTCGAAGTATCCTTTTATACTTTTCCATCTCCAACTTTCAATTGCAAGATCATCGAAGAATCACTCTTCAAACTTCCCGTTTGAATGAGGTTATATACAAAAGATCTTGGAGCCATCGAGCTTGACAAAGGAATGAATTTGCCGTTAAATCAAATTGCCCATATAATTATGGTCCTAGGTTTCTATAGATAGAGTTCTTCATTAGATGAGTCATCCTCATCTCCCTTAATCCACATCCTTGATTAATCTTCAAGATTGAGAATCTCTAAGAACGATTCAGCTTGATTTGCTGGCCGAGTGTCTCTGTCCTTTTCACTTCTTATTACTCATTTTTACCTTTGACACTTAAAATCCTCGAACAATGTGATATCTCACACCAGGTAAATCCTTAACCCTTTCCCTCTTACTAAGACTATAGAATGTTCTTATGAATTATGACCAATACTAGGTATATAAGCATTGATTTCAAATCCCGAGGTTAATCGAATTGGTTACTTTGCCCGAAGATCCAAAAAGTGGCGGAATGCTCTCGAAACCAATTCATTTGAGTGAGACAAAGGAGAGGGGAATTTCATGTGTAGGGGTGAAATCCGGAGATCTACAAAGGAAAGGTATCCCGTGGATGGACGAGTTCCTAAACTACAAAAGATATGGAGCTCAACTTTCCGTAGAATGTGATATACAAGAGGAAATTCTACTTGATAGCTGTCCCTTAAAGGATGCAACCAAATTCCCTATAGAAAAAAAAGTGATTTTTGTTCCGGATAGCTTAGAGACTTGCGGTTCGAAGCATGAAGCCCTAAAAAGCTCCAACGTGGGACGGTTTGGTTTGCGTTTGCTCCAACTTGGTAAGGTGGGGAGGGGAGTCGGATAATGATGATCGGGATTTCCTAGCCATTTGGCTTACTTTGAAAGAGTAGAGTAGATATTACACGTAATGGTCTGCCAAGAGAGAAGAATAGCTCGGCGACCCTTCCGACGATTAGTTGAGCGAATAAGTCAACTTCAAAGTGGATTTATTGTGCAAAGAGAAAGGAAATGGAAATGAGTGACTCTAGGCGAACCAATTGCTTCAAGAGAGGATTTGCTTCAAAAAACATGGGAAAAGGCTATAAGTAGGCCGTTTGCTATTGCTGCTATAAGGGATGTCCGCCTTTATACGGCTTGGCTTCGCTATTGCTCCTATGTATATAGTGGTCCCCTACTTAACTAAAAAACAATAGGGACAAAGGCCTCAAATCCTATCTTTGACGATGATCATAAATGAATATAATTGTTGAATGCTTTAGAGTGTAGTGGATAATTTTTAAAGGGGCAGAAGCGTGGATTCGGTATAAACTAATCGAGACTTAAAAGGACCGCGGGACGCGAGTCAAATCGACACTTCTCTTGAAGCAATAATGCATTGATCTAGTCGCCATCGAAGCCGCAAAGGACTATCTAAATTGATTCTTTTCTATCGGTAAGCTCCAATTGCATCATAGGAATTACAAAAAAGGGGTTCTTTTTTTTTCTATGCATATAGTTGTTATCATAAGTTCTTTCATTTTGATAGTTTCTTTGATTCCATGGATTATACCTCCAATTGGCCATGAACATTGTAAGGTGCTGCTCTTCGCAAATCCGCCTTTGTGTTAAGCTTCTCAATTTTTCTTAATAAATGATTTGCTACAGTTCACTGGACATTTCATAGATCAATAAGCTAGGTCTACTTCGGTACAAGTTATCAAGCTAGATTTAGGAAGAAGAAAAGATAAATCCAAATAGAGTTGCTTTTATTCGTTCAACTAGTTTCATCCCTTGAGAGAGAAATTCCTAATCTTTGCGATCTATTGGGTCAAGTTCATCGCCTTGGGCGACTAGGTCAACAGGTGCTTGCACTGCATTTTCCACTATAAAAAAAATCCAATCCCGCAAAGGATTGTTCATGGAACTACTATCGAGATTCTTCGGACCATATTTCCTCTTTCGCCTTAGTGCTAGATCTTAGCCTCAAAGGGAGTTCTCTTGAAAGGGCTAAGTTAAGACTGAAGATGGTTATGTAAAGGAGCAACGAAGCCAAGGTCCTCGTGCTTTTCTATTTTTAAATGACCCCTCTTTTCAAGGGGAGAAGTTGAAAGTATGTGAAAAGCTATGTGGTGTGCCAAAGGGCTAAAGGTCAAAGATAAAACACCGGCCTCTACCAACATCCGAGGATCCAACTTATTTTAAGGAAAAGTTAGCCCCTACTCCTTTAGGAGGTGCAGCAAGACTATGTTTTCATCGGAGTTCCACTTCTAAAAGGTGGTAGGTTATTAAAAAAAAAAAGAACGGAAAAGAAGGAGAAAAAAATAAAAAATAAAAGTAAAGGGGTTGATCTAGAAGGCCTAGAATAGCCAACCAAAAGGGGTCCTTTTAAGTGGTCCAATCGGTCTAATGTGTAATGTCCAGTCTTGGAAGTCTTTTGGTAATCCATGATTAGAAAGCGAGTGGGGAAGTGAGCTCTACTCGAAACACTAAAGGCTGCTCTACCACCCGAAGTAACCAAATTCTACTTTGCTAGTGAATTATAACTGAAATTTCTTTTTTTTAAAACTTCGAATATGAAATTCAAAGGAATCAAATAAGAAATGATGCTTTGAATCATAGAACTATAATGATCCCGGTGTGAAAACAGTTGGTTCCGTAGTTTTAGAACTCTGTTGATTCCAAGTACTCCATCTCCATCATTGCATATGGCAATATAGAAAGTAAAGAGAAAAAGGTTCAAGACAGATTAAAGGAAGGAATGGATAGAGCTAAAGTTAGTTAACATGAATTTCTCTTATAAATCAAGTAGATTAGGTAGGTGTTCCTCTATTAGAGGTGCTCTAGAAATGTCTATGATCGAGTAAATAGCTCTACGAACTAATGGGTCAAATCGAATTGCAAAATGGAAAGATTTGTACAAATTAGACCTTTTGTCACCACTTTGTGGAAAATCGTTTGGTCCGGGAACCTAATCTACATCACACCTAGAGCCTGGATCCGATAAGGTACGGAACGAGAGCACCCCATGGAAATACATCGATTTCTTACTCATGCAATTTCAGTGGGTGGCATATGGAAGCAAGAATCCCATAAGTTCTATCTAGAGGAATAGGAGGCCTTTGCTGAAACTTGTGGATAAGTTAAGATCCAATCCCATGAGTCGGAAGAGTTCCGTCCAAAAACGCCTAGTAAATCTTGAGTCTCCATCACTTATGATGGACTTGGGAACTCCCCAATACTTCACCGTGATTATTAGTAAGGGGTGAAACTTATGACAAAGAAGGATTTTTCATAGTTTCCCAATTAACCTAGTGAAAGCCTTCCAATCCTCCATAGATCGCGATAGAGCATTATTTTTCACCAAATGAATTGAATGCTTCGGGGACACTTCTTCCCAAGTTGGAAAATGATTTAGTAAGATGAAAATGTTATATAATAAAGGATCGAGGAGGAGAAGGAGGAGGAGGAGGAGTAGTAGGAGTCCGTTTTTTGATGAGTCCGAAGACTTGGCACGTATTGTCTCATCAAAAGTGTCAAGAATAGAACACATGTTGAACTTGCTCGTTCCATTCAATTGCGGCCTTATAATTGCAATCGCATTCTCCGGTCCTTTGGTATGCAGCCAGCAACTTCTTTGATATCTTTAGGGGTCCCCCTTCCCTTAAGTCACTCGATTTTCTCCAAAATATCCCACAAAATATGATTTTTCGATCAACTTCAGAATTGTAAGCGCGCTAGCGCACGTACTCCTCCTCTATTTATGAGAAAGACTTATTAGCTGCCCGCTTGTTGGAGCCGAGAGAGGCATTTCGAATTGTTTATTGACATGGACAAAGTTAGGAAAAACCCCTTTGACGTGTTACTCTACGAATAAACAATTCCTCTTCTCTAGTTCCTTCGGAAATGGTAAGATCTTTAGTGCAAGAAGCCGCATGCTTTGGAAGAAACTTGTATAGTTTGGGAAGGGGTTGAGGAGAAACCCTTAGAACCCTCTCTTCTTTTTTCTTGTGTTAGACGGTTCATTCATTCACATTGGTTCATCCTCCTATGCCCCAGGCCTTTTACTCTTATAACGTACAAGGTGGCTATTCACGAATGAATTAGGAAAGCCAATAAAAATATTCAATTTGCCGATAATCGGAACCTAAGAATATTTAAGGACCCAAGGTACCCGAGCAAGATAGTTACATCACTGTGATGATGTAATCATCTTGGATATATCTCTTGAGAATATGGTTGTCGCATATGAAATACTCTCTTAGTGCTTGAGCAACAATCCAATGTCTAAGCTCCCCTCTCAACGTATCACGTCCGAGATACCCGCTCAATGTATAAGCTCCATACAACGTCTAAGCTCTTCAAGACATCGTTTGAGCCTTTCTTACCAAACTCAATCCCGTATACCTATTCTTTAACACTCAAATGTATGTTAGGACAATCCGTAAAACAACATTTCATTGCATTAGATATTAGAAATCATGGATTGGTTTGTCAACTTCAAAATCAATTAGTTTTTTCTCAACAAAGTTGTCCATGATAGACAAAAAACACCTACTCTTTTCAAAAAGAGCAGAAACTCGTTAGTCACCTTTATCCCTATCCTTGATACAGAAAAGTCAACCTGGGGAGGGAAACACTAGCAAAGAAAATTTGTCTTAAATAAAACACGGGTAGAGAGAGCCATTAGTAGACATAAAAATATTTTTGCTTTGTTTGTGGCTATAAATAGAAAAGGTGAGATTGAGAAACCCCCGCATTCCTGAAATGAAATCCTTGATCGATGAATTTAAGGATGTTTTATCGAAGAATTTGCCACCTAGATTACATCCCACAAGAGATATTGAGTATCAAATTGATTCAATTCGGGGTGCTTTTCTACCTAACAAAGTTACTTATCAATGTAATCCTAAGGAAACAAAGGAGCTGCAACGACAAGTAGATGAGCTTATTGCACGAGGATACGTATGGGAAAGCATGAGTGCATGTTTGGTCCCAGCCTTACTTGTACCAAAAAAGTATGAAACGTACAAGATGTGTCTCGATAGCTGAGCCATCAACAACATCACAATCAAGTATAAGAATCCTATACCTAAACTTTATTATATGCTCGAAGAATTACACGGATAGACGTTATTCTTGAAGATCGATCTAAGGAGTAGTTATCATCAAATCTATATGAAGGAAGGTAACAAATGGAAAATAGTCATCAAGACAAAAGGAGGCCTTTATGAGTGGCTAGTTATGCCATTCGGATTGTCAAATGGTTCCAACACCTTGATGAGACTAATGAATGAAGTTCTTTGTTCCTTTGTAGGTTGATTTATTGTTGCTTATTTCAATGATATTCTTGTTTATAGCAGGAATGAGAAGGAGCATATAATCCATCTAAAACAGGTCTTTCAAGTCTTAAGAAAGCAAAAGCCATTTGCTAAGATAGAGAAGTGCAAATTCTTTTTGACAAGCATCATATTCTTGGGATATGTGGTGTAAAAAAAATGGAATTCTATCGATCAATCCAAGGTGGATGCAATAAAGACTTGGCCCAAGCCAAAATCAATTTCTGATGTTAGGAGTTTTCGTGGTCTTGCATCATTCGATTGACGGTTTGCGAAGAATTCCAGCATTGCCATAGCTCATATTATGGAATGCATGAAGAAGGAACCTTCAAATGTACTAAGGTTGCCCACAATGCCTTTGAAATCATAAAACAAAGCTTTGTTAGTCTCCTATCCTTTCCCTTCCCGATTTCGATCAAGTATTTAAGGTCGAATGCGATGCAAGCGGAGTTGGAATTGGAGCTGTTCCCACCCAAGCTCAAAAACCTCTAGTATATTTCAGCTAAAAGGTTATAGGATCAAGAAAGAATTATTCTGCCTATAATAAGGATTTTTACACAATTGTCAATGATCTTGATCATTAGATTCATTATTTCGGGTGTAATGTCCCAGATGTGCCACCACCTTGAGACTTACGTTCTTTGTTTTAATCTTTCAATATAAATTTGGCACACTCGGAAGCTCTATTCAAATCAATTAGTCAGCCGTACATAACAAGTGCATAGTAAAATTTCAAACACCAATAGTAGGCATGCCTAATCCAAGGGTATGGCCTTGTTGACACCAGATTTTCCATCGATCTGTTTTTAGTAATTTTTTAGAAAATTCATAAAAAATCCATAAAAAAGCCAAAAAAAAAATTTGTAAAATTAACTTTGAAAACCTTAGCCAAGACTAAGGAACCATTTTTGAACAAAAAATGACTTTTCATTTTTTTGCATTTTAAATATTTTTCGAAAATAGAAAAATACCTTAAAAATGAAGAAAATAGCATTTGAGGTCGCAAAAATAAGCAAAAATAGTCAATAATTTTATTTCAATTTTCTTTTCATTTTTTGGTGACCCCGCGGCGCGGGGGTAACCGGGGTAACACGTCTAGCCACCACACACGTGCCACACCCCGACACCCCCGGGATTCGAACACGGACCTTTTGCGAGAGGAAGAGTGCGCGAACCAACGGCGCCACCCAGGTGGGTGGTATTTTCTTTTCATTTTGGAATCTTGAGATTTGAAAAATTCGATTCGGGACTATGGGTGGGTTGCTTCATTAAATATAACCCCAAATTTGCTTAAAAAATGCCTTTTGAGTCATTTAAAAATTAATTTTCATTTTTTACAAGTTGTGATATTTTTCTCAAGTCGTTTTTATTCATTTTGGCCCAAAAAATTTAAAGAAATTAAGCAAAAAGGACTTAAGTACTGGAAAACTTACAATTTAGTCCTTCGGTTTCAATCAAACTAAAATTAATCAGAATCTAGGGGCTGTCATGTAAAAGTAAGACCTCTACTCTATAGTTTTCAACCTGCTAAATTGATTGGTGGGGGGTAGTTTGGGTCGAATTGGTCATTTAGGGCTTGAATCGTGCAATCTCCATTATCGGGTCAAGGTATAAATTTGGGGTTTTTCTACAATTCACTACAAATTTTCAAGGAAAACCACATTTTTTGATAGAATTCGTGTCCTTGAGTCCAATTATGACATTTTATTTGAAAATTTCTGAAGTTTGGAGGGCTAATTTGAGAATTTCATGTTAGCCGGGTCTGCCGGATTGGACCGGATCCGACCTAGCAACCCTGCCAAACACCTTCTTCTTCTTCTTCTTCTTCCCCATTCCCTTGTGATTTCAAATGGTTTTGCAAGCCGAACTTTGACCTCATCTAGCGCCGATCGGGAACAGTTTCATGGCCAATAGTCGCCGGAGTAAGGCTAGGCAATTCAAGGCCTACATGGTAACTATTCACATTCTCCGATTCCGATTCTAGGAATAAGAAATGATGAGAATCACGTTTGGTAATGCAAATAAAATTGATTTTGATTATGTTCCCAAAATCAGTTTTAAAGCCAAAGATAAAAGCAAAAAAAAGTTGGTTCTTCAAAAAGAACCACTTTTACAAAACTCATTCTCATGGGATAAAACACAACATAACTCATTTCTCTTCTCCGACCTAAAAAAACACTCGCTCTTTTTCATCGTTTGTGGCTCTCGGCTTCTAGCTCACTTTCGCATCTGCTTGTCCTCGGCTCTACCGCCGCCATCCACTTCTTCGTAGCACAACTCCGGTGAGTTTCGCACGACTCTTTTTTGTCTCTCGTCACATCTACCACTCCTCACTCCCGGCATTTGCTGCTCCCTCAATCGATCGTCGCCCTTGTCGATCTAGGCGAGGGTCTCCCTAATCAAGCTCAATCAAGCGTTGCCCTCGTGCCGTGTTATTTTCATTGTCGTACTCGTCTTGTGTTGTTTTCATTTTTATTTGCGTGCTCGTATTTATCTTTGTTCATTCTCTTTCCTCATGCTCGTCCAAATTTATTCATTCTTTTTTTCTTTGTTGGGAGTTTGATTTTGCAATTTTGCTCAATCTCACTTGCCATGGCGAAACCGGGCGGCGCCTCGCCATCCTTAAAGCTCGAGAGTGCTCGGTCTACTTTGGTTTGGCAATTTAGCCACAACGTTCTTTCATTTTCTAATGCTCATAATTTGAAGAAACACTTGATGATGCTCGTATTTTGTGTTTGTCTCTATTTGCTGTGGGTTGTACTCGTCTCTATTTAATAAGGCTATTCAATATTAGTACCCTAAATGTTGATCGTTGCCTTGAAAGCTGCCAAGATAAAGCCATTGTTGTGAAATGGCCCTTTTCTTTAGTTCTCTTAGTCATACAGGTGTTTCTTTAAGGTAGATTACCTTGATGACCATCCTTCTTGTTGGAGTCTCATTTTGTTTGGCCTCTTCTTTTTTGTTCTGAAACAACACCAACCTCACTTTGTCTTGTTGTCCTCCCTTTTCGAGAATTTGTTACAAAAAGTTAGTTCCGCTACGTGACATCCTTTTTGCAGCAAGTATAATGTGTTTTTTTTCCTTTAATTTGTAAATACCGAATACTTGTGTGGGTGGATACAAAACTAAAGTTTGAATCTCTATAACTTTTTCTTAAAAGAATTGTTCTAGTATTTATGTTACAATGTTATGGCCATGTTATGGTTACGTGTGCTAGCCATGGCATCCAAGAAAGATACATGTAATGCAAAATGGACCGACCATGTGACCAACCTCTTTATAAGTTTGATGGTAGAAGAAGTAAAAAAGGAAAATCGCACCTCTTGTACTTTCAACAAAGCAGGGTGGAAAATCATATTGGATGAATTCAATAGTCGAGCAAGATGCCAATATAAGGTATCACAGCTGAAGAACAAGATGAACAAACCGAGAAGATTGTTTGGTAGTTTTAAGAAGCTTCTGACACAATTCGGATTTAGCTAAGATAATGTGAATAAAACAGTTGTTGTGGATGACCTAAGTATATGGGAACTTCACATCAAGGTATCATTTAACTTTTGCTCATTTTAAGATCACTATATATGTGGATTTTAAGAGGTTTGCTTGTGTTATTTGAAGTATATCATTATTATGAAAATTGTAGGATAATATTGACTGGGTAAAATTCAAGAAGGATAGGTTTTCTTAGTATTTCGAGTTGTCTATTGTATTTGGTGATACATATGCTACCGGCAAGCAAGCAATAGGAAATGTTGAAGATTTGGTGGGGTTAGAGAAAGGTAGCGATAATGGTGGTCATGCAGACGATGATCCAAATGATTTCGGTGAACACCTAATTGATGAGGGAGTCTTTACAAGTAGACATCACAACTTAGATAGGACTCCAAATACCAAGAGGAGAAGAAAGAGTAAAGCATGTGAAATTTCCAACACATGCAAAGCCTTACAAGAGATGATTAAATCCAGGGCAAGTCAACAAAGTGAATCCTTTGGCACCTCACAAGTCACATTACCACCTGTAGACCCCTTCTCCGTATCTACTGTGATTAATGTCCTACTTAGCATGCCCGAGGTAGATTCAGATCTTTACCACAAAGCACTGGAACAATCAATGGATAGTGCCACATGAAGGGAGGCTTTCATCCAAACTCCAACCGAATTGACAAATGGAGTTCTCCAACATCTTCAGTAGATGTTGAAAATCTATTAGAAATTGCGTGAGATTTCTATGTTTGGTTTTATTTTACTCTATGATTTATGTTGCATTGTTATTTGGTTTTTAAAGATATCTATGTTAAGACTCTTTTACTTGTGTAGTGGTATGGGCACAATGTTTTCCTTCCGGGATTGTTATATTTGGTTTCCTTTCACTCTCCGACTTATGTTATTGGTTGTTATTAGTTTTTTTCCCATATATCTATATTAATGTTCTTTTATTTGTGTGATGGCATATGTACTATGGAAGGGGGACAAAATAGTGAGTCTAATGGCCAAGTAGCACTAGTTGATCATTACTTGGATGATATTGATATTGACATAACAATAGCATGGTTGGGCATTGTTACAATAGACATGTTTGTGCATATGAAAGAACCTATTAGAGACGGTCAATTGTCAAGAGTCGAATGGGTTAGGGAGATTCTTTGTGGATATTCTGATAGAGTATATGAAGCCTTTAGATTAGAGAGGCATGTTGTTTAGAACCTATGTGATTTAATGAGGGCAAGAGGTTGGTTAAAAGATAGACATTATGTTAGGGTAGATGAACAAGTTGGGATCTTTTTATCTTTGATTGGTCATGGTAACTCTAATAGACATTTATGTGAGAGATTTCAACATTTGGGACAAACAACTAGCATGTATTTCACTAATGTGCTAAAAGCATTTTGAAACTGTCAAAAGAGATTATCCGACCACCTTCATTTGATGATATCCCGAAGGAGATTCTTATGGGTCGTAACCATAGACGCTACTTCAAAATAATATGATTAAGGCAATTGAACTAATAAGAAGATTTTTTTTTTTCTCTAAGCCTATCTTTCCTAATTATCACTGTTTAATTAGGCTAGACAATGTAGCCCAATCATATGGTTTCTTCTTGCATAATATAGATTAGGCCAAATGTGGGAAAAGTATACTAGAAGTGCCATAACTTGTGTATGGCGTTCACTTGGGTGCCATAACTTTCAAAAATCATTCACTTGAGTGCTACAAGAACTTTTCCGGCATGCCACATCGCCTTTCTGGCGTGCTAGGTCGGCTTTCCAGCGTCTACAGTAACTTTTCCGGTATCTACTGTAACTTTTCCGGCCGCCATGTCAGCTTTTCCGGCTGCCACGTCAACATGGCACTCAAGTAAATGATTTTTAAAAATTATGACATTTAAGTGAACATTTTGAAAGTTATGACACTCAAGTGAACGCCATACAAAAGTTATGACACTTCTAGTGTACTTTTCCCGCCAAATGTCGTAACCCTATAGTTTTCTTATTCTCCAAGACATAGTCAAAGTTAGGTTAAATATTAATTTATTTGGGCCAATCATAAGGTTTCCTCCTCTCCAAGCTAGCTTAATTTGATTAATATGCTAATATGTAAACCAATCACAAGATTTCCTAAGCTAGCTTAATTTCCAGTTTCTCTAGAACATTCTAGAACTTAGGGTTTTCTACCCTCTAAATGAAGAAAATCACAAAATTACTTCTTCCTTAAGTATTTGACCATTCTTGTTTTTAACCTAATTAATCATAAAATTATTAAAATTTATTATAAATCAAGAAAATCTAAACTATGACGCCGGAGGAGGACCGCTCGTGGCCGTTCTTCATCGGTGCTTACTGCCACTCAAGGCCAACGTTACCAAACGCTACTTTCATAGCCGTGCCGTGACCGACATGGGGTTGGGGCTCGTAGTGGTCCGTTGTCTAAATTCTAACAGCTCTCACCCCCTTAAAAAATTTTATCCCCGAAATTTCTAAACTTTGACATACCTAGCTATTGAAAAAGATGTGGGTATCCGCTTCTCATCACGTTCTCATTCTCCCATGTCACTCCTTCTTTGCCATGATGTTGCTATATAACTTTCGCTAAGTGAATTATGTTATTTTTAATAACTTGTTCTCTTCAATCCTCGACCCATACCGGCTCTTCGATGTAAGCTACTTTCTCGTCAATATAAATACTCTCATAATTCAAGACGTGCATCATATCGGGCTTATACTCCCTCAACATGGAGAGATGGAAGACATCATAGATATTGGCTAATTTTGGTGGTAGCGCCAATCGATAAGCTAAATCACTCACTCTTCCCCGAATCTTAAATAGCCCTACAACTCTGGGGTTTAACTTACCTTTCTTTCCGACGTAAGACATACTTCTTAGTGGAGACACTTTAAGAAACACATAGTCGCCTATCTGGATTTCCAAGGGTTTTCTACATTTGTTGGCATAACTTTTCCGCCGACTCTGAAATGTTCTAAGCTAGTTTCTAATTGTAGCTATGACATCGATTGTAAGCTGAACTAACTTGGGGCCGGTGATCTTTCTTCGCCAACCTTATCCCAACAGATAGGGGTTCTGCAAGATCACCCGTATAAAGCCTCGAAGGGTGCCATTTATATGATTTGTTGATAGTTGTTGTTGTAGGCAAACTCAAGGAGATGTAGGTAGTCATTCCAGTTGCCTTTGAAATCAATAGAACAAGTTTGCAACATGTCTTCTAGTGTTTGGATGGTTCATTCTGATTTGCCACCGGTTTGTGGATGGTAAGCTATGCTGAGTTGTAATTTCATTCCCATGGTCGCCTCAAGGTGTTGCCATAAGGTTGCAGTAAATTTTGTATCTCGATCGAAGGTAATTGTAACCGGGACTCCATACAATCGAGCTATGTGCTTGAGGTATAGCTCAACATATTTCTCCATTGAATAATCCTTCCATACTGCTAAGAAATGAGCCGACTTAGTCAATCGATCTACTATTGCCCATACGGAATCGTTACCTCTTTGTGTTCTTGGCAGCTCCAATATTAAATCCATTATGATATGCTCTCATTTCCATTTTGGTATTTCCAATGATTTCAGCAATCCATCCGGCTTGTAGTCTTGTGCCTTAATTTATTGACGGGTTAGATACTTGGCAGCATACTTGGTGATATTGGTCTTCATACCGTTCCAACAACAATTCTAGTGGAGGTTTCAATACATTTTGGTATTTCCGGGTGGATGCTTGTATTGACTTCGGTGAGCTTCTGATAGGACTTCTTCCTTGAGCTCCTCGACATCGGGGACACATAGGCGCCCATGAAACCTTAGGATCCCATCATTAGATATTTAGAACTCGGGTTTCTTCCCTTTCGTGACTTTTCTCCAAATCTTGACAATCTCTAGATCAACATCTTATAGGGACTTAATTTTTCGTATTATTTCTGGTTCGATTCGGATGTTGGTCATTAAGCTTGATAGGGATCCCATGTCTAGCTTAAACTCCGAATTTCATGCCTGCTCAAATAGGATCCATTCCTTAACCGCGAGATACGCTATCGCGGACTTGCGACTAAGAGTATCACTAACTTCGTTTGCTTTGGTGGGATGGTATAATATTTCACAGTCGTAATCTTTAAGCGATTCCATCCAATGTCGTTGCTGCATATTCAACTCCTTATGAGAGAGTATGTACTTCGGGCATTGGTGATCCGTATAAATCTCACACTTCTCTTTGTATAAATAATGTCTCTAGAGTTTTAAGGCAAATACAATTGCGGCAAGTTCCAAGTCGTGAACGGGGTAGTTCGGTTCGTACGGCTTAAGCCGCTTGGAGGCATAAGCAACTACTTTCCCATACCGCATCAAAACGCAACCAAGTCCTTTGTGTGAAGCGTCGCCATAAATGACAAAGCCTCTCGATCCTAATGGTATAGGTAGTACCGAGGAGGTTGTCAGCCTCTTCTTTAGTTCTTGGAAGCTTCTCTCGCATTTGTTTGTCCACTCAAACTTCACACCCTTCTTCATCAACTGGGTTAGAGGAGTAGCTATACTAGAAAGCCGTTTAACAAATCTTCGGTAATATCCTGTAAACCCCAAAAAACTTCTGACTTCTATAGCTATCATTGGTCGTAGCCAATTGACTACTACTTCCACCTTTGTTGGATCTACTTATATTCTTTCGCCGGTTACCACGTGACTAAGAAATGTCACACGGCATAGCCAAAACTCACATTTACTAAATTTGGCATATAGTTGGTGGTCCCGAATCATCCGTTGCATCGGTCCTAGGTGTGTTCTATGCTCTTCTGTACTCTTTCAATATACCAAAATATCATCGATAAACACAAACGCAAAATATTTTAAAAATGGCTTAAACACCTAGTTCATTCAATCCATGAAGGCGACGGGTGCAGTGGTTAAGCTAACGGGCATCACCGTGAACTCATAATGGCCGTATCGAGTTCTAAAGGCTGTCTTTGGAATGTCTTCTTTCCTAATTCTTAGTTGATGGTATCTAGACCTCGAATCAATCTTGGAGAATAGCAACGCTCCCGTTAGCTGGTTAAATAAATTGTCTATCCGAGGCATTAAGTACTTATTCTCAACGGTGACTCGATTTAACTGTCTATAATTAATACAAAAGTGTAATGACTCGTCCTTCTTTTTCACAAATAGAACTGGTGCACCCCATGGTGATGCACTAGGCCGAATAAAAATCTTATCAAGTAACTCATGTAGTTACACCTTCAATTCTTAAAGTTCGGTTGTGGACATTCGATAGGGGGCTTTGGAGATAGATTTTACCTTGGGAACTACTTCGATAGCAAATTCTACTTCTCTTTTTAGGGGTAACGCTAGTAATTCTTTTGGAAAGACATTTGGGAATTCCTTTACTACGGGGATATCTTCTAGCTTGAGTTCTTTTATTGACTTAACCTCTATTGTAGCTAGGCACCCTTGATAGCCGTCCTCAAGGAGCCGACATACTTCCACCATAGAAATTTATGCATCGCCTGGTCGGATGGACTAAATTGGATCATTTTTGCATAGCAATCCATATTGCCTCGTTGCATACCGAGCCAATCCATCCCTATGATAACATCAAAGTCATACATGGCTAACATAACCAAATCTATCCCCGTCTCCTATCCACTTATAACGATTTTGCATCCTTGGCAAACTAAGGTGGACAATATTTTATCCCTCATAGGTGTAGAAATTTTGAGTGCAATTTCCAACGACTTAAATTCTAATCCACTTAAACAAACAAATTGTTCCAATATAAATGAATGTGTTGCACCCGAATGAAACAATGCATGTGCACTCCTATCGTAAATAGAGATCGTACCTAATATTATCGCCTTAGCATTCTCGGCCTATTCCTGCGTAAGAGTGTGAATTCTTCCTTGAGCCAAGGGATGTTGAAGAGTTCCTTGCGGTAGAGTTCTAGCTTATAGGGCCATTGGCGAGGGCCGAAATGATCCTCCCGATTGTTGTTGCGGACAATTTTTCAACGGGCGGCCCTGTTGTCCGCACCCAAAATAGGCTCCAGTGTGTGGTAAATAGGGCACGTTACCATGTTGTCTCCTATAGGAGCCACTCATGTCTCTCCGCATTTGTTCAGGTCCTTTGTTTCTTTTCTTCTTAGCAGGAAAAGATCGTTTCTCTCCTTGCATAGGCCTCTTGTTACAACAAAAACTTAGACGCAAGCCGGCTTGGAAGGTTTACCCTTTCTGAGCTAACTCGGCGGCCTGCTCTGCCATATCACTCTCGATCATTTATGCCCGCTCATACAGCTCATTATAATCCTTAAGTTTCAACGGAATTAGCTTACTTTTGATGTCTCATAATCCATTTTGGAATCGTTATACCCTTTCTACTTCGTCTTCAATCAATTTGGGTGCGAACCTTAACGGTTCCGCAAACTTTGCCTCATATTGATCAATCGTCAGGTTGTTCTGTCGGAGCTCTATAAATTCCATCACCTTCTTATCTCGAACGGCTCCGAAAGATATCTCTTGAGAAACGTCTCGACAAAACCAGCCCATGTAACGGCGGTCTCGGCCAGGGATACAGTGTTTCTCGTCGCTTGCCATCAGAAGCCGGCATTACCCTAGAGTTGGTATTCCGCCAAAGTTACCCGATCTTCATCATCGCACCCAAAGAAGGCGAAAACCTTTTCTAACTCGTTAATCCACAGCTCAGCTTCTTCGGGACCGTCCATACCATTAAACTTTGGAGGCCTTAGGCGTAAGAATTGCTCTATTAGGCCTTGTAAATGGCAACTACCATTCCATTAGGTTTCCAATGTCAGCAAGAGCTTGCGTAATCCTATCCATTCATGGATCGGGGTTCGATAGCACTTGTTTCGGTGGTCCCCCTTTGGACCCCATGTTATTTCGATAGAACTACAAGTAAGAGTTACCAAAACTCTGATAAAAGGTTAGGGGAAATAACGGGGTTAACATCATAAGCACATATTCACATGCACTAGACATTTTCCTATGACTCTATCGTTTTAGCGCACCTTATCACTTCAAGTATAAACCCCGCTCCGATACCAACATAGGCTTTAACGCCCCAGCTCGACCCGCCACCCACAAGAGGCGTTCTCACCGGGGATGGCTTCTGCTTAGCGTTGGTTGAGATTGAGGCCGGTCGAGGCGGTAACGTTCCAAGCGCATCACATCAAATCGCATTCTTATTTTAATTAATCTTCATTCATGCGAAAGCGAAACAAACATCCCCAACAAGTCATATAAACAAGAAAACGTAGAGTCATCAAGATTTCACATAACACACCATATTTTACTACTAATGTCATTGGGCACAATACAAGTTTATTTATTCCAATTTACAAGCCCGGGAAAAGGTAGGGTAGAGGGGAGCCTAACTCCGCTACTCGGACTAAAAAATTGTTTCCCCTCAAGTCTCATGGTTATCAAGCGGTAACCAAACCCCCACCATTAGAGTCACTTAGCCCATTGGTCCCATGGAAAGGACCGATGAAGTCATCGTCCATGACTATGTACCATGCATAAAACGTAAGAGGAACACGCTCCGTCATGCTAATTGTATTAACATAGTAGATTTGCAAAGGCGGTAGGTAGGGTCCGCCTCCACGGCAACTAGGTTAGTGAATGAAAACTCGATATTAATTGGCGTAGGTCCGCCATCCTAGAAGTTTGAATTATTGAAGAGTGAGTCAACACTCAGTAAGTAAAATCTTTAGTCCTAAGGAAAGGAATTTACATACCGCTCCATTCGACGCCTACAAAACTAAATAGGATTATGAGATGCATATAAGATATAACTCATGCACACCACCACATGCATAAATAGCAAATCAATAGCAAAGAAATTCTTTTTTTCATGCATGATACTTCCTAGATGCCTTATGCTCGTGCATCATAACCATGTATCCATTTGATTATTTATTTTTCCCTTTCTTATCATAATCATCATTCCCATCACAGGTCACGGGCTTTCTATCAAGGGGCATCGTACTCTGTAGCATCCCACTTAACAACCCTTCCATGGGGACCTCCCGTCTTTCTCTTACGGGGCATCGGGGCATGTTGAAACATTGCTTGGGGCATCCCGTCGTCAACCTGCCAAGTCTTACTATCATTCCCACTCAACTTGTCCCGTACCAAGCCTCGAGGTCAAATGAGCCTTCCCGCCATCGGACAAGGTACATCTCCCTTGGGCAAGGCATCATTGTCACCTCAAGCAACGACGGGTCTTACTTTTTCTTTATGTGATCATGCAAAATGCATCACAAATCATTGCATATCAACTTTTTCATCCATTAAACGACACGACGATGAACCATATTCTTGGTGCTAGCTTGCATCATGATGCAATCTATTATGAACTATCCATGGCCAGCATTTAATATAGGCAACCATGGCTGGGGCATGAGAAAGCCAGCCGGCTCAAAGTGCCATTTCTCTTTCATGATCGGGACATACTTCGCCTCATCTACTTGGCACAAATACATATAAATTCTCAAGCAATCAGCCGAACAATTAAGCATGCATAACCCAAATAAGATGCAAGCAAATACCTTGACTTAAGGCTAGATAATTTACTTACATTACTCAAGACAAGTGATCAAAACGTGCGGTAGTGGTGGTCTCGATGGTGCGCCCAAGAGGGAGGGTGAGGTAGCGACGACGACTAGAGAAAGAGAGGGAGGAAGAGAAGGTGGTGGCATCTAGAGCGAGAGAGAGAGAGAGAGAGAGAGAGAGCTTGTGACTTGGGTGAACAAGCTAGATGATGGGAAGGTGCTCTATTTATAGAGCAAGAGATCATGATGGTTTTAATGATGACTAGCTAAGTGGACCAATGGGAAGGTTTCTTGTAGTCTAAGCTCATATTAATTTAATCTAATTTATATGGTTAAGATAAGTGGACCGATCATAAGATTTCTTATTGCCTAAGCCTATTTATTTAAATCCAAAATAATATGATTAAGGAAATTGAACCAAAGTGAAGATTTCTTCTTCTCTAAGCCTATCTTACCTAATGATCACATGTTTAATTAAACTAGATTATATGGCCCAATCATATGATTTCTTCTTGCTAATCTAGATTAATATTACATTAATTTTAATTCTAAATTAACTAGGCCAAATGTCATAACCCTATAGTTTTATTATTATTCTCCAAGACATAATCAAAGTCGAGTCAATTATTAATTTATTTGGGCCAATCATAAGGTTTCCTCCTCTCCAAACTAGTCTAATTTGATTAATATGCTAATATGTGAACCAATTACAAGGTTTCCTAAACTAGCTTAATTTCTTATTTCTCTACAACAATCTAGAATTTAGAGTTTTATACCCTCTAAATGAAGAAAATCACAAAATTACTTCTTTCCTAAGTATTTGACTATTCTTGTTGGTAACCTAATTAATAATAAAATCATGAAAATTAAGTATAACTCAAGAAAATCTAAACTATGATGTCGGAGGAGGACCATTCATGGCCGTTCTTCGTCGTCGCTCATGGCTACCTTCGTAGTTGTGCCATGACCAGCACGTGACATATATGGAGTTAGGCCTCATAGTGGTCCTTTGTCTAAATTCACGGATGTGACACTTGAGAAGTCCAACTAGCCATTGGAGATTAATCGGAATTGCTGCAGTTGATGTTACTAGCACCATTTTGAAATATCTGCTATTTCGATCTTGTTTTGCAAAAGGCGATAGATGCCAACGACTATAATCTTCCCAATAGACTTCCCCGATCTTGGTCTGCAGATTTTTCACTCGCCAATAGCTATAATCTTCCCAACAAAACATCCGCACATGTTCATTACTCAAACAACACCAAACCCAATATCGATATAAACATCGACAAATCTGATCTTTGGGTCCGTTGGTGATGCTTATAGAAAATCCATCTAGATGACTTGTGATCACCTATCCAATGATCCTTTTAAGTATCTCAAGATCTAGAGACGTTACCTTGATGATAGATTGACTATGGTACTTCCTCGTCATCATGAACACCTCGTCATCTTTGACTTGTTCTCCTTGTCAAGATCTTCATCTTGTATGTAGTCTTTTTTGAACTCAGGTCATTAATATCATCACAATCTTTGTAGCGGCTATATCCTTCAAGACTAAAGATTTGGTCGATTGATCAAGTCACCAGCACCTTGGGAACCAAACATCTGCACGATCCCTTATCCAAAATCGGGACGCCCGGATCTTTACTAGTTTATTGATGTTGCTCAAAGAAAAGGCTTGTGGTTGATTTACGATCAATCAACTAATAATCCTCTTGGCTTCTTCAGCATATAAAGACTTTAAAAGTCATCGAATCCCCTGCTAATTCCTTATCTTCAGTGATTCACAAAGATAATCAGTATTGTCTAAGTCTTCCACCGATGTTTATAAGACAACTACTCTCTGCCAAAGATTTGCTACTCTGATAATAATCTGGTCAATCTTTCTTCTAGCCCCTCTAAGAATATTGGCAAATTCGGCTCCTCCAAGCTGTTTACCTTCACAAGTTTGGTCCCTCCAAGCTTTAATGAACATTACAGTTCTAGGCTTGTCCACCATCACCAGGTCCATCCAAGTATTCACCTGATCTTTGTATCTTCAAGTCATCACGAACGCTCTCGTTCTTCTCGGCTTTCTCACCCTTGATCAAGATCCTTCCAAATGTTCACGAGATCCTTCTAGTTTGTAGACATATTCAATGCCTAATATCTTGTTTACCTCAAAGATCGGTTACCAACCCTAAAGATCGGTAGAGCACTCCAAACATCTAGTTCTCTTTTTAACATCATCCGGTATAATTCAACTAATACTCACATGAATAGCCTTTGATTGTTTTTGTTATCATCAAAACAAGATTGAGAATTTTTCAACAATCACCACAATGCTGATATTCCCAGCAGTTGTGTCAAGCTCCAATAACGAGGATTACCTCGTTGTCCATAAGGAATTCCTCAACAACGAAGTTGACAATTTTGATGGGGTAAAGAATATATTGAATCAAAGGCCGACCAAAACAAACTGTAGAAAAGAAACTCGCTTTGGCTTATGTTGAAGACCTCTTTTCTTCTTCTTTTTTTTCTTTCATCTTCACAACTTGCTCCAATAGATATTGGAACCCTAGTGGCCTTTTCACCGGAGTAAGGTGAAAAGAAAAAATTAAAAAAAAATGCGGTTTGCTTGGGGCTGAGTGAATGGGGATTCAATCTAAAAGTCTCTCCGTCCTTGAGATTCTTTAAAGTTATAGGAATTTTCTCATAGCCTCATCAAATATTTCCTTATAGAATAAGATTCTCTAAAATTAAGAATAACAATTTACAATTGAAGATTACCCTTGAAGATATGGACCTATCCGCACAATTAATTTGTATGGCTAGGACAAATCTCCCTTTGCTCCTTTTTGTTTACCTACAAAAAAGGATTGATCGCTTTGACAATTTCAAAGATAATTTTAGCCTGCCAAATAGAACTTTGGAAAATAAGGGTGATAAGTAACAGACGCTTCAAATTTGAAAACACTCTACCCAAAAAAATGCATGTTTTTAATCTTGTTGTTGGTAATAGATTGATCAAATACCAAGTTGACAATTTTGAGGAGGTAGAAAAATGTTCTTAATTGAAAGTCGATCAAAACAAATGGCAGAAAAGAAACTTAAAAAGAATTGGAAGAAGAATGAGGAGGCAGCTTGCAAGAATCAAAGGAAATACCAAAATAAAAGAGACATATGACATATAATTACTTGACCGTCAGTATTTCTCCTTATTGATAATGCCTATTTTATGATTGAGCTATGAAAAAATTTAGTCAAAAGTAAAAGTGTCTTTTAATTTTGGACCATCTGCAATGGAGTTGAAGCGAGTTGGCTGCGGTTTGTTTATGATATTGTGGGTAATTGCTTGTGAAGTGGCAGTAGTGGGTTTAATACTGACGGCAACAGAAGAATTGCCAAATTGGAGGGTATGACTTACTTTATTATATTTATTTTCACTACTAAATCAACAATGATATCTCACCATTTTGACTTAATGAAGTTTGTTATGTTTATTCTCCTAAAAGATTGCTTTTTACATAGTCTCAGTCTTCGCTTCACACAATTATTCCTTTGAATTAATATATTCTTCCACATATATTTGAGATTTATTTTTCATAACGAATTGCAATGAATAATACACAATTAGTACAACTAACTGAGATATAGGAGTGGTCAATTTATTTTTATGAAATATATTGAGAGCATGTATCATATATAGTGGGACTATTGAGAATGGAAAATATTATTGGTCAACTTAGGCCAGTGGCAAAACTTATCCTAACTTAGTTAGAAAAGGGGCTCCTAGGATTAATTATTTAGCTTAAAAATAATAACGCCAAACAAATTATGTAAAAGGAAATATTCATTACTAGAGGCGCAAAAGGGGGAGCATTAGGTCAAGATTGGTAGATAGAACAAGTTTTTTTTTTTTTGGTCAAAATGTGCATAAAAAATAAAAATTAAAACACAGTTCTTTATTTGTATCCGTTTATCAAGAAAACGAAACACATTTTACAGATATTAGTCCATAAAACTTTATATCTTAATGCCCTCAGAGATTTGCATCAATGTTGAAAAAGAAAAGGCTTAAAGTCAAAACTTAATTATATTTATCTAGGTTAGTACCATGAAAAAATCCCAAACCCTATGACAAATTTACTCAAAATTATTTTTTTACCAACAAAAACTCCAAACTTGTATACCTATGCCAAAATTTTCCCAAACTATTTTTTGATTATAATAAATTGGTACATCTGTGAAAAATTTATACCAAACTTTTTTCTGACCATCAAAAATCCCAAACTAGTACACCCATGATAAATTTACATGAACTAACTTTTTGGCTACCAAAAATGCCAAATTAGTACATCTATGAGAAATTTACCCTCTATTAGTTTCCATTAAATTGGGTTGATACCACAAAAAATTCAAATTGATACACCTGTGACAAACAAAAGTTAAAAACCCCTAATTGGTACACCGATCAACTACCATGTGTCATTTACTCAATAATTTGATGGTAAATTGTAACGGAAACTAACAATGGGTCAATTTGTCATAGGTGTATCGGTTGGGGATTTTTTGTGACAAAAAAATAATTCAAGGTAACTTTGTTGGAGGTGTACCAATTTGGTGTTTTTTATAGTAAAAAAATTAATTTGGGATAAATTTATCCCAAGTATACCAGTTTGGGGTTTAAGGCGGTATTAACCTTATTTATTTTGTTATAATTGGTTGTAAAATGAAACATGCTCTACCTACTCCACTATAGTCTTATTACTAAATGTTTGTGAAAACTCTTTCGCTTCATATGATTATTCCTTTAGAATAATTAATTTCACCCCACATATGTCACAATTCATCTGCTAAAAAGTAGTTATATACTCAATTCATCAAATTGATATACACATATATGCATAAATAAATGTATATAGATGCATAACTGTGTATTTATGCCTTTTTTTTTACCTATTTATCTATGTACATAAATAAAATATGTTTATATATAGCTAAAAATTAGCACAAATAGGGGGTCCATTTTATTTTGTATGAGATACAATGACATCAGCTTTTGGATTATGGTCTAATGGATTTCGATATGTATTCTAATTAAAGATTAAGTGATGATTCAAGAATCAATTTCGCCAAGCAATAGGGGAAGTTGCTATATGCAAGTCACTTCTACAGAGTGGATTATTGGTCACATGTACGTGCAAAATAAAGTTTGTTTCAATAGTCAAATCCCCTTATGTACCACGGAATCATTGGAGAGTTTATATAGTTGTGAAAAAATACAAGAAATAGACGAAAAAATAATTGTTTTCATGCATCGATACTAATGTGATGCAAATATGGAATACTCCCTAATGTAACTCTAATACTTATTTCACGAAAATAAGTCATCAACCCAATTATTTCTAAACTGTTGCAAATCAACGTGGACAAAGTTTCGCCCCTTCTCCTTGACTTTATGCTCATTTCCTTTCGACGTGCCCTTTGATCGTTCATTTCGGTTGTCAAGCCAAAAGATTTCTCTAGCGTAGTCGTGAAGGAGGAAATATTGGGGCTATCATCCCAATTGTGAACCTCCATGATTATCTGGGGTGATCTTTCCACCGAAAATCTTGTAACCACTCTTTTAAGTTGTCGTCGTCTTGGTCCATTCATGAGTGCCGTCGGAGACTGTGTGGAACGCTCTTGTTGTTGTCGTGCCATGGCGGAGGAGTCGGGTTTCGTTAGGAAGATGCCCCTAGAATACAAGTCGTTCTTAGATATGATTACCGAAAGAATCTAGCTATCGAGTTGATGAAGAGTTCTGTTTGTTTGGTCAGGAGGATTTTATACCCAAATTACGTGATTGATAAATCCTAATAGGCAAAGGTTTTCTTAACTTTGTTCTTCAAGTGATTGAAGTCCTTACTGGTTTAAAAAACATAACTGGATTATCATCATGTGGATTTCTTTGGCCATGCTTACATATACTTTTATATCAAAATGAGACTCTTTCTCCCTAAATAAATTGATTATTATTGCTCGCATAATAGGCCTACTGAAATATATGGGTCCAATGGGGTTGAGGCCTAGTTCAAGACTAATTTTGCTATTAAAAGCAGCTCATAAAAGACTTCAATTGATTAATTTTCTATCCCAAACGAAATAAGGTTTATTTCTTCATACCCCTTATTTTTGGCTATCCTTTATACCAACAACGTATATATTAATCAATTAAAGCGGATATTACTTGCTTTTAGTTGTGTCGCGTGACTCAATTCCAAGTTAAGTTATCATTTAAATTCCATCCATTGTTCCCCCTACCATGTGTTCTAGAACGGAAGCTGCTACCCCGACAGTCTAATAGTACTGTCATTATTTCTGATCATACGATTTTTTAATTAATAATTGTTTTATGCAAAACACGCGGTGATGGTGTGTGGATTTGCAGTCAGAAATAACTGAAAGTACTATTAGACTGTTATGAAAGCATTTCTCTTCTAGAACAATCCTATATTGACAAACTAAAGTTTTCCTAAATAGTTCATGGATTTAGATTTCACAAGGTAGTAACTATCTGGAGATATTATGAGTTGACTGTACATAGTCGTTTGAAATGTTTATTGAGCAAGTTATCTAGATCATGGAGCCACGATTCACGAACGACGTGCGTGGCTGGACGTTGGCAACGGAGATTCTCAATAACTGATTCGATTTTGGCCCGTATACAGGGGGATGGATCAAAGAAAATCCTCGCATTTTTGGGAGAACAAAAGAAACATTCGTCCAAGGCCGTGAAGTCCGAAGAGCTCAGAAATTCATATGGAGCTTCTTTTGTGGATGCCGATCACCTGTGATAGCCACTCCAAAACCTCGATCTTCTACCATCCCCGGTCGTGGCCATCGGAACCAGGTAGACTTTTCCCTTGTACGCTCTGTTTTCCTCTGCCTCATATTCAAATTGCATGTCACATTGTTCGACAAAATACTCCCGAGAGAGTTGATCAAAAATTTAGCTTCGGTTTGGTTTAATTTGATTGTGATTCGTGTGAAAATGATCCAGTGACCAGATATTGAGCATGAAATTGATGCATTGTGGAGCTTGATGAGTGTTTTGCTGAACATGTGTTCTTTGTGTTGTTATGTACGGTGCCTTAGTGATATCCTGCTCGTGGCCTCAAAATAATTGAGAATCCTGGATATTGCTCCCTTGAAACGTACTTAATTTACTAGGTTTATCTCGTCCATTTTTCATATTCAATGCTTGTTGTGCGATATTGGGATTTTGGTGATCTTGGATGGCCGTCGATGGAGATGTTTGTCTCGATCACCGGAAATGATTGTCCGGTAGTGGACGTCACGGCCGGCGGCAAAGTTAGGTTGGTGTTGATGACTGATGTCGATGGCCAGAGGAAAAGTTGCTCTGACGAGCTCGTTGGTGGCAATGGAGGATGAAGGTCTCAGTGTCAATAGAGCCATCAGGATTCAGGGGGGAAGAAACAGAAAACAGAAAATGAAAAGAAAAATCAGAACATAAAATATAGGAACTAGTTGGCTCCGATATAATAAGGCGGGGACCTCTCCGGCAGCAGCGGGCAGCTTCTCCGGCAGAGGCGAGGCCACCGGTGGTGGTCCGATCTGCTTCTCCAGCGGAGGCGAGGCTGCTCATTGGTGATGGGATCACCTGTAATGCAATAGAATCAACTACATCTTCCCACTCAAACGCCAATGAGTGCAAGATCTTCGTTTCCGTAGCTAGACAGTCTTTGTTGCCCATCGGATGCTCAACAGCAACCATCGTAGATCTGGTATTTTTTTTTTTTTCCAAGAACAACCACTTTGAGTTAATGGTGCCCCATAAAATCTAGTAGCTTAAACAACCTCTCGTCGAGGTAAGTAAATTTCCATGATGCTACCCATGGAATGCAAAGGTGTGGCCCTTCCATCCACGACGGCACCTATTTCTACTTTGGTTATGTTTTTCAATCCCTTGAATTTTGTTGAATCCAACCACCCGGGCCCACCTTTCCTAAAATTTTTAGCTAAAAACCAAGTATTCTACAAGTCAAATAAACTTCCCCAAAACTTGTAATTTGCTAATTATGCTTTCTGTGGGTAATATATTTTCTCATTGTGAAATGACTTGAGCAATGCAATATTTTTATATTAATATTATTTTTTATGCGACTTATGCTACTATGTCTTAGAATCGGCAGCTCTTGGCGGTTGTCCCCTCGAGCTTTGACCCACGCCCGGCGAGCGGTCCGAGATTCACCATGTCAGCTCTAGAGAAGAGCCTCCAAATGATACAAGTCAAGAAAGATTATATTGATAGCTAGTTTCTACCAAACAATAGATAAGATATGATATAAAGATATTATACTTATAAATCCGCAATTCACCAAATAGTAGGTAAAATATAATCAAATCTCTGAATTTTTTATCCTATCTTATCTAGTCCTATCCTAACTAGAAATTCGGATGATCAAACATAGCCTTAGGGTTCGATAAATTGACCGCATTCGGATTAGGCTTCGGATTTTGTCCGAATTTAAGACCCAACCAAGACCTTTAGGGTCTAGGTAAAACCCATATATTTAGACCGGGTCCCCTAACCCGATCCAAGTCCCCATTTTTAGAATTAATAAAAAAAATAAAAGTCAAAATTTGAAAAAAAAAATTAAAAAATAAAAAATCAATTACAATAACAAAACATCATGAAATTTCAAAAAATTAACAAAATTGGGAAAATGCATGGAAATTAGTTTTTGATTAGTTTAGCTAGATTTTTAGTGCTAAAACTAGTTTAGAATTAGTTTTAGATTTCCTAGATTAGAATGGACATATTTATGAATTTGATAAACATTATAGGTTTTCCATAAAAAAATGTGAAAAAACTTTGGACAAAAATTGAACCCAAATTGAATAAACTCCTAGGGCTTTAAAGAGGGTATTGTGTGTTTTTTAAGAGACAAATATTATGATTGCTCTGTTTGCATTTCCATTGCTTATATTCCTTGATTGCGCACTTACTATAAACTCATAATTAGCAAAAAAACTGCATGGACATTTAGTGACTAAATGACCAAGTTTAGTTACTGAAAGGGCACAAGTTAGATAATTAGTATAATTAAGTCTACACTCTAGATTGCGTAGGAAGTGAGGTATATTCCAATATCACACTTGATTTCTAGTCAACCCAATAGATTGGTGGCGACTCCACACTTAAAATTATGATAGGATTAGTTCAAATTGAAATTGAATATCCCAACGTCATGCAAGGTATGGGCTTGTGAGAGCCTATGCTCGAACTTGATGGACCGTTTTGTATTACCTACTTGATGTTGTGTTCGAACTATCTTTTAGTGCTGTCAATGCAGTTCGTATTTCGAGCAAGTTCCTCTAATCCATGAGTTCCCTTTTTCAAAATAAAATATTTAGAAATAAAAATAAAATTAAAGAATCCCAAAAAAATAAAAAAAAATTAAAAAGCTTAGAAATTAGGTCTTTTTGTTCGTTTTGTTAGATTTTTAATCTTAATATAGTTTTGAAATTAGTTTAGATTTCTTTATATCAGAATTCACATAGTTTATGAGTTTAATAAATATATTAGGTTTAGCAGTGTGAAATTGCATGGATAAAAATTGAACTCAAAATTGAAGAAGCTCGTAGGGCTTTACAATAGGTTGTCGTGAGTTTTAGTGACAAACGTTAGGTGGTTCTTTGCGCATTTCCTTTTGGATTTCACTTGATTATGCATTTTCAACATATTGATCGTTCTTTCCTGTTTATAAAGGTTGGGATAAATCTTCAGACTCTAGCTGACCCCACAGGCTAGTGACGACTCCTCGTTTAGAAGACTCATAGTCCGTTTCGAGGAACAAAAGGTCCTCGAATTTTTTATTTTTGGATTTTCCTATGTTTGGTTCACAGAAAATAAATGAGTATAAGGAAAAAAAATTCATCAATAGAAAAAACACATTAAAAAATGTGGAAAATAATTTTCTCTTTTCGAAAAGAGAAAATTCAGTGGAGATCACTCTTTCTTCTCTCTCTATCTACATGCTTCAAGTATTTCACTAAGCTTACGAGCATGTCATTTGGAGATATTGCTCTGTAATTTTGCAAACGTAAAGAATAGTGTAGGAGAGGGCAAGCTCCGATAGTCAACACTTTTCCACAAAAGAAACAAGAGGACAAGAACGTGACAGTACAGTACGTGCTAATAAATAGATTCCCATCCTAGTGACCCGAGGGAGAGCATCAGACAAAGAATTAGTGTAAACAGAGCTTGCTTTACTTTAATTTGAGAGATTCATTAGTTAACAAATGCTCTTTTCTAAAAATAATTTGATTATTTTCAAAATAGACAAACGTTGGACTCTCTTACCCAGCAGAAAAATACAAAAAGTCAACGTTATAGGCTGCCAAAGTCACAAATGACAAGTACAACGAAGACGTTTATTTGCTGGTGCGTTGTTGGTCTCTTTGTTTTACTCCCTGAAAAGGTGCTTGCTTGTCTGCAATTATCTATACATTCAGCTTTTCTTTTTATCAGCCCATTTTCCTAAAAAGAAGAACTTATTCTAACTGAGAATTTTAATTGTAAATTATGAAATGTAAATGCCCCAAACAGTCATACAAAACTCTATGCATAAAGCAGTTCTTGATTGAGGACAAGTACATCAGACCATAGTTTTTGCACTGGCTTTTAGTAAGTGCGTTCCACAAGTGCAGAGAGTGTTATAGTCATGGGAATTGAAAATTCTATCCGAGATCATGGAAAACATCTGCAAATAACATGTACTCTCATTCACATTGATTCAGAAACTTATGATTTGGGGCAAAGATGAAGCGATTCCAATTGACTAAGGATTCCAAAACGTCAATCCATGAAAGAGGAAGTAATTGTTCAACTTGTGGTACAAGCTGCAATGGCGAGGCTACTTGAAAAAAGTACTGGCAAATATCCTTGGACATGGTTAGGAGTTATAGGACGTGCATTTTTTAAGAACCGCAGATTAAATAACAAATCAAAGAATTTATTTCTCTACGTTTCTCCACCATTTTAGTTCCACAAAATTGGTAGCTGCACAAAACATTCTAGTGATTCTCTAGCTATCATTCATTTATTTGACATAGACAATTATCACATCCTTCCAAGGCCAAAAATATAATACTAGAAATAATTTAGGAGGAACTGGTGGAGAAGATGTAAGTATCGGGGCAGGATTCCAACTCCGGATAGTGATTTTTCAGGGAAGCTTCTATCGTGTCCTTTAATTTAAGAAAGTCCTTAGTCTTCCCAAAAAAATTGCAGCTTATTTTCTTCACAAGCTCTTGTAACCTTACTTATATTACAGAGGGTCGTTCTTAACTCTGACATAGGCTCCTGACTTTGCATCCTTCTTTGCGTACTCAGTGGAGAAGCATTTGTTTGAATTTCAGACGTGACAATAGGAAAGAGTATGTTTAGCTTCCTGAAGAGGCAAAATAGTAAAAAGGTTATTTGTGATAGTAAATGGAGATTTCCTTCCCTAAACATGAATTAGAAATCGTATCTTAGGAACCGTAATAATCAACAAAGCAGCTAGTACGGTGTGGTAAAACTTATTCAAGATTATAAACGAATAGAAGAAACAACCCATTGGTATTCTTGCTGCTGCAGCAACTTTTATAGCAAAGAAAAGACTTCCATGATCAATTTGAAAAATGATAAGCAATGCATGTAAAACGTCTCTCCCTCCTTTCTCAATCTTAAAGAAAATGCAAAGAACTTGGTCATACTATCATGAATAGTGACCAACTTTTGTTTCTCTTTTGATTTCAGTTAGGTCAGATCTTGTTCATAGAAATTTTCTAATTACATAAAACATATGGAAGATTGGAGGGAGAAATAGAGATACGAAAGCCAAGAAAAATCAATTTGTCCTCTTATATTTGGCCATCATCCAGTGATACAACATCATGATCTATGTAGACATGGGCATGCTTCATGTGTTCTTTGGAATTATAACCCTATAACTTGCCCAAAAGCCAATAAAACGGTGTTTCTTGAAGGCTTAGGCTTTCAATAGTTCTTAATGCCAAATGGTCGATGTCTATATCGACCATGTCAACTGCATATCCCATGAAGCGTGGAGGGATGTCTCGACTAGGTAAGTTAGGATGAGGCAAAGTCAGTTTCCTTTGAAGATCGCAGCCTTCAAACCGTCCTCTGTATGGACTACCAAAAGTTAAATTCAAATGAATGAGGAAATGTTTTCAACAACTCAATTAAATTGGTCAAGTTTTATGATCTTCCATAACACTAAATGTTATAAAATAGTACAAAAATACCACTTTTATACCTCATTTACTCAAGAAATATGACACAGAATTCACCCCTAATAGTTTTGCCAAGTTCGGTTGCCTTTGCATAAACAACATTTTGGAGATCAACATCTCCGTTTTAATCATAAGTCTTGAGATTAAATGTCCTCTCAGAATTTGTGCACACAATCCCAAGCATTTGATCTTCACCTAGAATTTTGGCTAAGATCCTTCAAAACGGAAAATGCAATTTTGAGTATTGATTTTTCAAAATGGTTAAAAAGAGGATTTGTAACATCGCACAAGTGGGTTAAATAGAAAGGTAAGTAGTACTTTACCTAACAAGCTCACTATTACAAATTGTTCCAAAAAGTGCTACCACACCAATGATGCCAACTCTAGATCTTTATCGAGCCATTTGGCTAGGTAGCTTCCGTTCTTTATAAACTTATTAGAAAGTTCCCTTCAGAAGGAACACATAGAAGATATAGGGAAGGCATCATTGGTGTGGTCGCACTTCTTGAAATAATTTGCAATAGTGAGCTTAGCAGGTAAACTATCACTTACCCTTATATCTGACCCACTTGTTCGATGTCGTGAATCCCTTTTTTCACCTTTTAGACAAACTGATATTTAAAAGTGCATTTTCCATTTCAAAGGATCTTTACCAGGTATCTTTGCTAAGATTGTGGGTGAAGATCAAAAGCTTGGGATCGTGTGCACAAATTCTGAGAGGGCATTTAGTTTCAAGATATATGACAAAAACGGAGATTTCTCCAAAATTATGTTTATGGAAAAATAGTTAAACTTGGCAAGAATATTAGTGATTAATTCCGTGTCATACATCTTGAGGAATAAGGTATAAACATGGCATTTTTATTTCATAACATTTAGTGCTTTGGAATCATATGCCTTGACCAACTTAATTGAGTTGTAGAAAGCATTTCCTTATTCATTTGAATTTAACTTTTGGTAGCCTATACAGAGGAGAGTTTGAAGGTTGTGATCCTCACAGGAAACTAGTTTTGCCTTATCCTACCTTACCTAGTGGAGAAGTCCCTCGAGTCTTCATGGGATATGCAATTAACATAGTCGACATAAACATCGATCATTTGGAAAGAAGACCAACTAAAGGCTTGGGTCTTCGAGAAACACTATTTTATTGGTTTTTTGGCAAGCTATGGGTTTATGACACTAGAGAACACATGAAGCAGGTATGTGTCTATATAGATCACGGTTGTAGCACTAGACGACAAGCCAATATGAGAGGATGGATTGATTTCTCTTGGCTTATGGTATCTCTATTTCTCCATCCAATCTTCTAGATGTTTTAAGTAATTAAAAAATTTCTGTGACTAGTATCTAACGTAACTGAAATCAAAAGAGAAATGTAAGTTGGATACTATTTATGATAGTATGTGATCAAACTAAATATTCTTCATTACATTTTATTTGAGATTGAAAAAGGAGTTAGAGTCATTTTAGATGTATAGTCTATAACTCTTCAAATTGATAAAGGAAGTTTTCTCTTTGTTGTAAGAGCTATTGCTGTAGCTTGAATTCCTATGGGTTGTTTCTTGTATTCGTTTATAATCTTAAACAAGTTTCAACACACCGTAGTACTTGCTTTGTTAATTAGTACGGCTCTTGAGATACAATTGCTAGTTCATGTCTATGGCAATTGGAAGCATTTCGATAAATTCACTAATTCCCAAATATCTGGGTTAGAGAAGAATTTTATCCTTTACATCCTCGAAGACTCGATCCAGTATGTGGATATATGTATAGAATAACATCATCCCTTTTGTCAAAGGGCAGACCACGAAATTCTATACTAAATTACTGTCCCATTCCATAAGATTATGGCTAAGGCATGTAATTTATTTTTTCAATGGGACAAGGCACATGAGAGCATATATTATGGGCATATTTGTTTATTAATGTGCAAACTATAAAAATAAAATAAACAAACAAGACCGGATAAAAGCAAGAGCGGACCAGCTTATTTAAATTTCGAAAATTCAAGAGGGGTGGCCGAAAATATCTAAGTGGGTTCCACCTTTCCTCGTTCAAAGTCCAATTTTAAATTTGAGAAATTATCCCTTAAGAAATTGATTCTAGATAATTCTCAAAAATTGGATAAATATCCAAACCCAACTAGACATTATCTCTAACATCCAAGATAAAGCAATTCAAACACCAGATAAACAATTCAACCTACTCATATATTAAAGATAATCCTTAAGATCAAAAAGTCTATCCACAACAAATCAAACATTATCCAATTAAGAGATTCCCACTTATTAGATAAAGTCCAATTTAATTGATTATCATCCATGACATGAGACAAGGCCAAATTACTAAAGGTTAGATAAACCAACCAATCATCGATAACAACTCAAAACAATGATCATCCACAAGACATTAAGATATGCATGAAAATTACATAGATATGCAATCAAATAAAGTCAAGTAACGAATTCGAAAAATATGATGAGGATGAGAATCGTTACTTGATTTGGCTAATCGGATTGCGGATGGATGACCGGCTCGGGTAGTTCCGCGGCACAGACATTGGCAACTTCGCGGTTGAGTTGGATCAATGAGCTTGATGAGCGGGTGTAGTTCGGTGGGCTGAGAAGTTCATTGAGCTAATTTCACTGAAACTTGGCAAACTTGACATCATGTGACAAAGTTCAAGACAAGAGCTCCCTCTAGTGCCTGCAATTCAATTAAGGGGCATGCAAGAATCTGCAAAAAGCAAATAAAATAAAAATAAAAACAACCCCAGGGAGATCATGGTGAGATGAGGCAAGATAGTGTTGGTGTGCCCGAAAACTTCCTCCACGAAACTTTCTTTACCAACTCTTCTGGGACGGCCTTGGACTTCTTAAAAGAAGACTTTGATTAAAAAAAAAAAAATAAGACTTTGACCAGAACCTACACTTTATCAAACACGTTAATTGACCACTAGTGGACTAAACGTGCATGAACTCCACCAGATTTTGTGGGAACTCGGGAGGATTCGTTGCCTTCACTGGGCAGCTGGTTTGTGATCGCGTCTATCCGAAGAGCAGTCCGTTGCTAGTGATGGAGCAACAAGCTTCATCATTGTCAGGGTGAGGATTCGTCAGCTCAATGGGGATCTGCGGCCGTGCTCGTTGAAGAGTGACTCTCGTCAATGGTTCACGGTTGCTGTCTCTAGGGATTCTCGGATGGAATGTGGACAGCTCGGAGATGCTTGATGGATCTAGTGCGGTGTTGCTTGGTCATGGGCGCTGAAATGAGATAAGTAAGGACAGTGGACTGAAGATTTCGTGTAAGGTCTCCAAGTTGTTGACCTCGTTGAAAACCTGCAGTAAAAATATTCAAGTGCGGCTGAAAGTGGTAGAACCTTTTGACCTTGTTAGCTGGTGATTAGAATCAAGTGTTGTAATAACAGGATGAATTAAATCAGCAAGGAGCAACTCAGGTTGTAATTGACAATCTACTGAGGAATGATCAAGGGCGCTGGCTTGGGTGGCAGCTTCATCTTCGAGGATCTCTATTGGCTGGAGGTGTCGAGGCTGCACGGTGACGATGCGAGATTCAATTCAAGCCAAGCCGTCGTCAAGAGACTTGCGGTGTGTGTGATCGAACAGCAGCTACAGGAGTTGTATGACATAACTTGAATCATGTGATGGTCAACGAAACCTGCAATAACTTTAAAAAAAAAATCAGAGAAGAAGCAAAAATCAGTAGCGGGCACTTTCATCTCCTCATGTACGATAATATATAATGGAGGAGGATGACATAATAGAGATCCCCTTCTTGCCGTAGCTTCTTTCCTCTGTAGAATTGTGGACGTGCGTTCCCTCTGGATGATGGCTTCCTCAACCTCACCATCTTTCTCACGCCCAGAATTTCCCCTCTCAATAATGGCCGTGCATTATGATGTGTGGCCTCTTGTTTCGCCGTGTTTCTTCAATTGTGTTGGCCATATTGAACCCTAAAGCTAAGAGTTGTATTTATAGGCAAAGCGTTTACCAATATCCTAGTCAACGTAGGTTTTCTAGCTAAGATATGACTCTTAAAAAAAAATCTGACTTAAATCTCCAAGAGTCCGGATCCCTCAAAACTCTGCAATTTTTGGACAAGAAGGACTATGATATGGGCTATCGAATTTTAATTCCTTGCGGGCCATCACGCGCAACTTTGGGCTCAAATTGGATTTTAATGAATTAAAAGCCTTTAACATTTAAATGAGCAAAAATGGGCTGAATTGAGCTCACATTAGGTCCAATTAGCCATCATGAAATTCGGCACACCCTCATGTGCATGATCCTAGCCGCATCTCAAATTAAGCTTAATTGCTTCGCCATTGGCCTGAATGCAAAATGCAGTGCATGCTAAACAAAATTAAATATGTTGTGCATGAGAAATTAATTTTTGATGAAAACTATGGTTAATTCTCATTTTATGTTTAAAGAAAAATCAAATTTTAAGTGTCAACACCATAAAGTACGCAATGCAGGATGTTGATTGCAATTTTATTGGAAGAATAAGGACTTTCGTATGTTAAAGGATACGGTAGAGGTTTCCGTGAAAAATCACTACCCTGAGTTGGAATCCTGCTAGAATAATTACGCCTCCTCCAACCGTTCCTCCTTAATTATTTCTAGCTTTATATTTTGGGCTTGGAAGGAAGGCATAGTTGTCTTTGTCAAGTAAATGAAAGATAACCAGCGAATCACTAGAGTGTTTTGTGCAGCTACCAATTCTGTGGAATTGACACGGTGGAGAAACGCAGAGAAACTCATTCATGGATTTGTTATTTAATTTGCACTTCTTACAAAATGCACGTCCTATAACTCCTAACCTTGCGAAGGATATTTGTTAGTACTGTTTTTCAAGTAGCCTTGCCATTGCAACTTGTACCCCAAGTTGAACATTTCCTTCCTCTTTGATGGATTAACGGTCCGTAATCATTAGTCAATTGGCATCACTTCATCTATTGGCCTGAATTGTAAGTTTTTGAATCAATGGGAATGAGAATGCACGTTATTTGCAAATGTTTTCCATGATCACAAATAGAACTTTTGATTCACATATCTATGTTACTCTCTACACTTGTAGAATACACTTATTAGAAGTTAGTACAGAAACTATGGCTTGATGTACTTGCACTTTATTGAGAATTGCTTTATGCACAGAGCCTTATATGACTGTTCGGGACAGTTAAATTTTATATTTACAATTTAAAATTCTCAATCAGAAGGAAAATGGGGAGATAAAAAGAAAAGCAAAACGTGCATATTATTAAAGACATGCAAGCAACTTTTAAGGGAGTAAAACGAAGCGACTGACAACACACCGGCAAACCAATGTCTTCGTTGTTGTACTCATCATTTTGTCACTTTTGTGGCGTACAACGTGACAATTGCGAAGATTCAAAATTTATTTTTACATGTGGTCCTAAAATATACGTGATGAGCCTATTGTTAGGGTTTGGAGCACAACCACAACGAAATAGAGCGTAAAAGCGAAAAAAAAGAAAGAAATTGAATCACAAGGCTATCTTGGTTCACCCTTAAATTAGGGCTATTTTTAGCAGATAATTCCATTATAATTAGCACCTATCACGTCTTCCCACATCACTCAACTACAAGATAAAAGTTATAAGCAAAAAAGAGTATATATTGTGACGCCCTAGGATTTCAACGTCCGTAAGATAGCTGAATTCAATAAAAGGTTTAATATTGCATTTCAATTCATTATAAAGATATTGGATTTTAAGGATTTAAGTGACAATGGTTGGATTATGCTTGTGACGTCTGTTAGTTTAGATTAGGCTCCGAAAGTTTAGTTGTCGCACAATAGGTTTAGAACTCTTCGCGCCCGAGCTGAACCTTGACCGAACCCTAGCCGCGAGAAGACCAAAATACCCTCCGTCGGTTGAGCCAAATGTTCAACCATTCCTAAAATGAAAAATGACCAAAATGCCCCTTATTCATACACATAAGACAAGATATTTGAATCCTAGCGGGCCCCACAACCATCACCTCACCATCTATCCATCACATCATCACTTTTCACCCACCCATCACTTCACTTTTCCCTCTTGTTTCCCTCTCTCCTCTTTCTCTCTCCTTCCCCCCTCACCTCACACTCACCCGACCACCATCTCCTCCTCCCCTCTCATTTTGTGCCGGCCACCACCTCACCACAATCCTCCGCCACTCCGCTCGCCGTGCGCCACCCTTTGGCTTTCCATTGCCCGTCCAAGGTTGGGTCACCTCGCGAGAGCCAACGCCATTCAGCCCCGCCGCTCGCCCTCACTCTCTCGGTCCCGGCACCTCGACGCCCTCCTCTTGCACTCACTAACTCACCACCGTCGCCCCGCCGCAGCAGTCCGCCATGCCATTTCCCTTTCGCCACTAGAACCCAACCAGCCCCGGTAACTTCTATTCCCTCTCCTTCTCGGTCTCTACTTCCTACTACCGTGGCCGCCTACTATCCCGCCACCTCTCGGTAGTGCTTTTGTGCCCTCACCGTCCTATCACCTTGAGGTTGGCGACCCCTACTCCTCCTCTACATCACTTTCTTGCCCGATACCTCTATAGCCCCATTCCGCCATCCTCTACCCTTCGTTGTCACCATTGTTCCGCCGGACTCGTCGGCAGTTTGCCCCCACAGCCACCACCCGCCACTTTTCTATCCCGGCCGACCACCCCAAGCCTCGAAACCCCTTCTCGACCCCGCAACCCCCAACACCCCGCCGAGCCATTCCGCCGTCGCTCCACGCCCGTAGGACCCGAGAAGCTAGAGAGCTTAACCAGCCTGCGCCCTTGCTCGCTATCGCCCTCCGTGTGCCACCGAGCCCCAAGGGTTATCTTTGATGCCGCCCCGAGCCCCGGAACCGCGACCCTCGCCATCCCCGCCCATGTCGCCACACCGTCATCTCGTGTCGTTAGATTGTGAGTTAATTCCTAACTCATGGTTAGGCCATTAATTATGCTTAGTAATAGCTTAATTAGTATAATATGATGTTTAGGTAGATCAATTGTGGTTGATTTAGTTAGAAATTCGATTTAGGTTAAATGGCCACAATTAAATAAATCAAATGGATAGTTAGGTGGATTGTGGGTAGTTGGTGATTAAATTGAATTGATTGATTGACTATAGTTATTTGGTTGCGAGTGAGCGATAAGTTAGAGCCGATGGGCAATTGATTATCTGTTGAAATTGAAATTATTAATTACAGTTGAATTAATTAAATGTGTTTAATTAATCGTTATGATCGATTGCTTGATTGGATCCATTGGTTGGTTGTTGAGTGTTATGGGTAGATTTGTGAGTGTTAGTCACCCTATATCATATGCAAAGTCTAATTGATAAACTATGTATTCATATGACCACGTATGGGACCAAAATACATGTTTTAGTATGAAACCGACCTTGGGCCGAGTCTTTGAGCACGATTGTATGAACATTCGACTAATTACAAAGATAAGAATTGATTGGTTGTCGAATGTGCTTGAGTGGTTATATAATGGGTTACCTAACAAGTTCGTATCGTACCAGCCGTGCGGAACAACACGACTTGTTAATGCACGTCAATCCGTGTCATAGAATTGATCGGATGCCGGTTGTAGCTTGTGACAGACTAACGCTCCTTACAGGAATGACTGTTATGCCGTGTCATGTCAATCGAAATTACACTAGCATGGTAGTCACCGTCACCTAAGTAATGGGACGATGCCCGATTCCGCTGATAGACACCGACAGTTTTGATGTTAGGCCACACTAGTCGTGTGTGCCGGGCCGAGTGGCATTATTTGCTAATAAATGGACTACATGTTGTGTCTTGTGCATGCAAGTTGATGTGATGCCTTGCTAGTGATTGTTTGATGTGATTGTCGTGTCGTGTCGTGTCGTGTCAAGCATTGTATTATGTGTGACTCATGGCTGATAAGTTGCATGTGGTTGATATTATATGTCGTGACTCTGTGCTGGCTGGTAGAATGCTTCGAACGAATCAACGCCCTTAGCCGGCTTAGGCATTGACTCATTGAGATTTATTCACACCATATCATGGTTAAATATTTTCAAGTCCAAAGTAATGGATAGACATATCAGATTCGGTGCTCCTATCGACCAATCGTTCAATAAAGTGTACCATCTGGTTCTTTGTACGGATCGGGTCCGAGAGCACCACATTACTACTATCTAGGTGGAGGAGGGATTGGGACACATAATGGTCCATATCTTCAAAGCATAGTTCGTGCATGATGGGGACAACCTCTTTGGCCCGCTCCGCGGATGTGAGAGGCCGTCTAATCGACCCCTTATATCCCTCGCTTGGGATCCGATGGACCTTGATAATCTTGACGGGGAGGTTGTAGACCCCGAGTATGATCCTATTTATGACGACTCGGAGTACGTGCCTTCGATGGCATAAGACTATGTCCCCACACCCTCTTCTGTTCATGGCCGGGACTCTTGGTCATAGGTGTGTGGGATCCTTTTGAGAGCTTTGTTGATGATGAGAATGAGGGTGTTGGAGCCCCTTTTTTGGAGTCGATGAGAAAGCTAACCTTTCCCAACCCACCTACCTTTTTGATAGTCTTAGGGAGCGACCTCGAAAAGTGGGGTTGTATATGCTATATAGCTCTATACGATTAACAATCATCTACTTTTAGTAATGAAATGAAAATGTCTTTTGGTGATTGATTGTTGTTGTGTTTCTTTACTATCCCTGTTTATTTTATTGTATAGGAGTAAATCGTTTCTACATGCGTAATGAAAGATAAAATTAAATGGGTTAGTAACATGCCTAGGATGTTATCCTTTTTTTAGCTAAGAGTGAATTATAGGGTTGTCGTGTACTCGGGGATCGGGGCGTAACATATAAAGCGGTAGTTATTTATGGGCCCAAGCCCAAAATACAAATAAAATATGGGCTCAAACTATAAAAGTCTTTTTTTATTAAAAAAAAAATCATAGAAGTCCTCTAGCGGCTCGGTGGCATTGCTATAGCGATCCTCGCCCAAGCAGTTCCCGTAGACCCTACCCGCTCACCGACGAGCGAAACTACGTGCCTTCTTGTCTAGGGATGTCAATGGTTCATTTTTGTTTGATTTTTCTGAAAAATGAAATAAACCGGTAGGGCGTGTAGCTGAACCGCATTGAATAGCGAATCGAACCGAAAATAGGTCGATTCTGTTTTTCGATTTTACTTCTTCCTTTTTGTAATTTTTTTTTGGTTCACTTATAACTAATTTATCAAACACACTCTTAGATCGCCCACTTTTTTTCTATTTTCTAAGTTAGTAAAGGCCAGAATTTTTTGTAGTCGGCTCCTTCATATATTGAACTAAGATATGCCACTTGTGAATTCTAGATACTTGAATTCCCAGTCCACACTCGTGCTTGTCACCTCCGACTTTAGCGTCGGCCATTGGCGATGCTTGGTGTATGGTCCTCCGCCCCTTGGATCGAGGCTCTTGAGCTCAAATGCACCGGTGATGAGCACCTTGGAAGAGTGGAGGCAATCGTGGGCTCTAGGGATTAGAAGTGAGTGGAGGAGAGAGATTAGCAGGTTTAGAGCTAGGACGACGGCTGCAATTGATTGCTAGTGCCATTGCAACTACTCCTAGCTTTGAAGCTGTGAGATTCTATAGAACTACTGCTAACTATTCTAAAAGTTTAATCTGTTAGATGAAGGCGTGATGTAATGTTTAGTATCCGTAGAACCACTACAAAATATTCTAAAAGATTAAGTTGTTAGATGGAGCTGTAATTTAATGTTTAATATCTTAACATCCCCCTGACACTTAGCTTGGTCTTTTGCTTAGTACTTAAGCCTGAATCTTTTTAATTGGAAAGGCAAATAGGAGCTTGGAAGGTTTGCACTAAGTCCCATCTCTAATATCATGTGAGATTCTATAGGATCACCGCCAATTATTCTAAAAGCTTAAGTTGTAAGATAAAGGTGTAATTTAATGTTTACTATGTTGACAATGGCCTCTTTTCTCGGTGTGATCAAGAATTGTCTTTCTGTTCCGAGTGAGAGACCCGAGCTCAAGGCTCACTTAGTAAGTGAAACTAGTCAAATGAATTATATCAAGCTGATGGTTCTTGGGAGAATGACGGAAGGAAGGATGGAGTGATCTTTCTGGATTGCTAGTGGGTAGATTCCGATTACCTACTTTCCATCATCAAATAATTGATTGATTACTAATCCTCGGACGAGGTTGGATATTCAATTTGGGAATCATTCAATTTGGTAGCGGGCGGCTCTCTCCTTCAGCAACCGATTGACTAGTCTACCGGTCAAATCCAATTATCTTGGAGTTTTATAGTGAGTTGAGTACTAAACGAACTACACTCATGGTTGATTCCTTGTTATCATTGCCACTATAAGCAACACACTCGGGTAGAAAGGGTGTTTCTCTCATAGGAACCGAAACGATACAATAGGACCAAAAGAATCAACAGAGTATTTGAGGATTAAACTGGAAGACTGGGATCACTAAACGAAAACTATAATTTTAGTCCAAGTATTTTGAACGTCCTTTCTTTTGGTCCCTATATCTTCACTTTCCCATTGTAGTCCTTAAATGAGTACTTTAAGACCGTTTTGCCCCCTCTATTGAAAACAAAAAAAGTAAATTCAAATGGCATCATGGCAACGAAAATGGTGGCAAAACATTCATTCGGGGACCAGAACAAAGAATGCTCTAAAGAATTGAAACCAAATGTACTCTAATCACTAAATTTGCATAATTAACACATCAAAAAAATAAATATCGGGAAAAGAAAATTGGAGGAGGAACATGTGACATCCTGAAAATTCGACGTTTGTAAGATAAATGAATTCGATGGATTTTAACCACGAATTTCAGTCTAGTTGATAATATTGGATTTTCGAGGATTAAAGGCCAATCGTTAGACGTTGATTTATAGAATTGAAAAGGTATTGGGTAACCTTAAAGCATTGGACAAGGGAAATCAAGCCGGGATAATTCAGTCGTCGCATCAAAGCCTCGAGACAATTCGTTCTTCAGCCTAATCCGGCCAAACCTTAGAAGTGATTTTACCATTTTGCCCTTAAAGGTAAATTTACTGTTTTGCCCTTTTACCTTGAAATGGTTATTCTACTCCTTTGTAAAATTACCATCTTACCATTGATGCTAAATTACCAAAGTACCCTCAATCATTTGTGCCAAATGACTAACTTACCCTTATTTGTGAAATGACCAAAATGCCCTTCTTGCATTATTAACAAAAGACAATAAGCTTTTATGAGAGGAAGACTTTGTAGCCAAATCTTTCAAGAAGATCACCTCTTGATTTTGTCTTGGGGAGTAAGTTTTGAGGAGAGAAGGTTGGGTTTTATCTCTCTGTCTCTCTCTCTCTCTTGCAATTTTCTGCTAAAACTCCCCTACACCCGAAAACCCATCTTCTCGGATTTCTACGCGCGCCCGAGAAGAAATCGCTCGTTTGAGCTTGTCTGAAGGGCAAATTGAGCTTCGTTTTCTCTTACGCGACCATAAGATCTAGAAATATTTGGATATGAGGGCTGATTGTCTATAAAATTTTTGAAATTTCGTAGATCCGAGCAGAACATAGGCTAGTCGATGGAGACCCTGTTTGTTCGGTGTTGATTCAAGCTCCGACGTTCGTCGTTCGTTGCCGTGGTGCTGCGGGTTGTCGTCTCCAAGCCACGCGACACCACCAAGCTCAAGTTTCCGACCGCCGTGCTGAGCTAAGAGGCCAAGAGTTGCCGAGGATTACGGTTGTCGCGCTCGAGTTGTTACCGCCGATCGTTTGTCGTCGATGGCCGTTATTTGTGAGTTAATCCCTAATCTCTAATTAGGTCGTTAATTACATTTAGAGATAGATTATTTTATGTTAATTGTGGGCTAGTTTAGTTAATGATGGTTGGATTAAGTTAACTGACTACGGTTGGATTAGTTGACTGCGATTCGGTTAGTTCACTCTGATTAGTTAAAGTAACCGTAGTTACTTTTAGTTAACTGTAGTTACTTGATGTTAACCATAGTTACTTTTTATTAATCTTGGTTGGGTTAGTTAACCTTGGTCGATAAGCTATCGGTTTAGACGATAAGCTATCGAGGTTTTAGATGATAAGTTATCGAGGTTTGAAAGATAAGCTATCAAGGTTTTTGGCGATAAGCTATCGAAGGTTTAGGTGATAAGCTATCAAGGTTTTGACAATAAGCTATCAAGGTTGTGATGATAATCTGTCAAGGTTTGGACGATAAGCTATCGATTTATTATTTTACTAATATTATTGTGTAGTTTTAATACTCGTCTATGATCGTTCTATGCTTAAATTGTGATGTCGATATTGGGAATAGCCATATAAATTGGCTTATGTAATAAATTGATTGGCAACTTTCAAGGATGGCGATTAAATTGTGTGTAGGTGATCACGTGCAATTTATTTACCGCATGTTTGATCACGTGCAATTTATTTATTGCATATTTGGCATGAAAGTTGTGATTAGTGTTCTGGTTATGAGCCTTGATTTGTGTGTGGTTGAATGCTATGTTGAGTCTTGTATAATATGTGAGCTAAGGCGGGGTAAGCTGACATGTGATTGATAGTTAACTATTCCGTTGTGCCTAATCATGTGGTAGCTATAGCGTTGCGAGAGTCGTGTGCTATTGATCTATTATTGACATTGACCTGTATGTTTAGGTCGCCCTGAGCGAATCGGTGCCCTAATTGGACTTAGGTGTTGACTCACGGAGATTTTATATCTCCCCCGTTGTTGTTAACCACTTTTCAAGCCCTTAGCTATGAAAAGCTAGAAGTGGACGTGGATTCCTTTTTAAGTTAGCACGGAGTAGCGTTAACCCTAATCTAAACCTAGTATTTTTTTTTATAGTTGTAGGAAGTGGTTCTAAGGTAGGGCTTGTACATACGTATTTCCCAAGGTTAACGAGATAAATAAATAAAATTATGGTTTTGCTGATGTTGATTGATTTGACTACCTGTTGTGCTATCCCTACTGTTGTTTAAATGTTGTATGGAGAAGTAGCACGTTCCGCATATGTTTAATTAAAAGATAAAATTTTAAATGGGTCAATGACGCGTCTTGGGACGTCATAGAACACATGTACCATAAAAGGGAACAACCATTATCCTGTAGCGCACAAACATAATCAAAACAATCCTCCTCCTCGGAGGTCCCATCTTCAACAGCTTCCATTCCAACATCTTCAACATCATACACAATAAAACTAGGCTTTGCAACATTCTTAAAGGACCCAAAGAAAACCTTCCTCGGAGAAACAAATAAAAGGAAAATAGCAGAAAGTACGGAGAAAAGATGATAAGATAAAGAAAAAGCAAAGGAGATGAGCTAACCTCACCAAATTTACCCCTCTCCTAGGGCTTCTACGCCATTAATTTGTTTAGAACCTGCTTGAATTTTGTTTACGGCAATTAGTGAACATCCGAATGAACAATGGCAATCTAACCCCCAAAAATCAAGTACAAGATAAACTTTTCCTCATATATATTTTGTCGATCTGTCAATTTTCATAAATGAACAATCACGACAAGATACCTTTACACGATATATTTTCTGTCTCTTAATTTCTATAAATTAAGGGATTGGGATACTATACTTGTGGTTCCAACACTTTAGGGCATTCTTTGTTTGGCCTTATTCATTTTAGTCCCTAAATTAGTATTTTCACTTCTATATTCGTCCCTCTGATGGCATTCAAATGTCTTGTTTTGGTTCATGTACGGGGTTGAAAATGGTCTTAACGTACTCGTTGAAGGATTAAAATGGGGAAAGTGAATGTACGAGAGAATGTGAGCGAGACCTGGCACAAGAGACTAGGCCATTGTCACCTTTCAAAAATGTTGCTGATGAAGAAAAAGGAGCTGTCAAATGGTTTACTAGTCTTTGCAAACCATTTACCGAATTGTCATGCCTGTCAATTCGGTAAATAAAATAGAAACCCATTTCCTAAGTCAACTTGGAGAGCCTCCCACAAGTTGCAACTAATCCACACAAATATTGTTGGTCCTCAAAGAACTCAATCACTCACGGGTAGTCGGTACTATGTTATTTTCATAGATGATTTTAGTAGAATGTGTTGGATTTCTTTTCATGAAGAATAAATCAAAAGTGGTCGGCATGTTACGGAAGTTCAAGAAAATGGTGGAGAGGCAGAGTGGTAGCAACATTCAATGCATTAGGTCTGACAATGGAAAAGAGTATACTTCGGAGCAGTTTAACATGTTTTGTGAAGAATCGGGCATCGAGCACCAACTCACCTGATGCCGAAACGCAAACGGAAATTGGCTAAACGGGAGAATTGGAATTAATAATGAGGAACAATTTGTTCTCTCAAATACGATTATCAAATCGATACAATAATATCAAAAGTCTGTCCTCTTCGAAACCCTAAAACACCCTTTTATATGGTGTTAACCCTAATTACATTAAGGAATATAAAATTACGAAAATGCCACTAAAACTACAAAAAAACGCTAAAAAACCCATGAAGACGACTCCGAAATGTTAAAAAAGGCCATTCATCATGGCATAGTAGTGAGTTTCGGTCAGCGGCCCGTTTCCATGCGGCCGACCAAATTTCAGCCCATTCCAAGTTCGCATTTCAGCCCATTCCAAGTTCGCCAATTTCAACCCATTCCGAGTTCACGAGCCCTAAATGCATCATCCTCCCCTGCTAGGAAAAAATTTGCCCTCGAATCTGCTTCGTCTTCATCAATATCAATCTCCTCGGGTTCCTCCTCGTCCGCATGGTAAGGTGACAAATCTGTTACATTAAAAGTCCCGGATACATTGTACCCACCCGGCAGTTCAATCTTATAAGCATTGTCATTAATTTGCTCAAGAATTCTGAATGGTCCATCAGCTCTAGGTTGCAATTTGCCAAACCTATTAGCCGGAAAACGATCTTTTTTTAGGTGAATCCATACTAGATCACTCGTTTTGAAGATGACTCTCTTCCTGTGCCGATCCATCCGCTACTTATACTTCATGTTACGCTTGTTGATCTGATTATGAACCTGCGAATGCAACTCTTTGATCTGCTTTGCATGTTCATCTGCGTCTGAACCGAAGCGCTTGTGAACCGGCAATGGCGTGAGATCCGGAGGAGTAATTGGATTCCGTCCATAGATTATCTCGAAAGGACTCTTGCTTGTAGTGCGATTCTATTGTCTGTTGTAAGCAAAGTCCGCTCGAGGTAACACCAAGCCCCATTGCCGCGGGCTATCTCTAACCAAACCGCTGCATGGGTTCCCTAAGCTTCGATTTACAACTTCGGTCCGCCCATCAATGCGGGGATGGTGAGAGGAACTAAATTGCAATTTGATTCCCATGTGCTTCCAAAGAGTGCGCCAAAAATGACTCACAAACTTCACGTCACGATCGGAGGTTATGGATTTGGCGATTCCATGTAACTTAACAATCTCCTGCAAAAACAATCGAGCAACCTATGAAGCATAAAATGTTTTGTTAAAGGGAATAAAGTGCGCCATCTTCAAAAATCTATCGACAATCACCATTATGGAATCTTTGTTCCGCTGTGTTCGCGGCAATCCCAAAATGAAATCAAGGCTAATATCCTCCCATGGCGCAACTGGGACAGGTAGAGGCATATATAAACCAGCATTGGTACCTCTGGTTTTTGCCAAATGACATATTCTGCATCTCTCTACAAACCGAGTCACATCATGCTCCATACGGGGCCAATAAAAGTGCTTGCACAGCAAGGCCATCGTCTTATCCACCCCAAAGTGCCCAGCTAGACCTCCTGTATGATTCTCGGTAATAATGAATTCCCTCAAGAATCCTGAGGGATACATAGCCTGTTGCCTTTGAAGAGAAAACCCTCGTCAATAAAAAGCTGTTGAAAAGGTCATGTTTTGCACTTTATCCAAATATCTCCAAAATAGGGATCGTCAACATACAAACCCTTAAATGACTCGAAGCCCAAAACTCTCACCTGCATTGTAGACAGCAAAGAATGTCTTGGCTCAATGCATCCGCTACCTTATTCAGCACTCCTACTTTATGTTGAATGGAAAAACTGAAAACACGAAGAAATTCCACCCACTTTGCATGCCTAGCATTCAGTTTATGCTGCCCATTGATGTACTTCAAGGCCTCATGATCTGATTACATAATGAATTCCTTCGGAATAAAGTAGTGCCCCCAATGCTCCAAGCTCCTCACTATGGCGTAAAATTCTTTGTCATAAGTCGAATACCTTCTCTTCGCGTCGTTCAACTTCTCCTTGAAGAACGCCACGGGTTTATTCTTCTGGCTCGGGACAGCCCCAACACCAACACCCGAGGCATCATAATGCACCTCAAAAACCTCGGTAAAATTTGGAAGCACTAAAGCTGGGGCTTCGGTCACCCTTTTCTTCAATAACTGAAATGCGGCATCTGCCTCTTTGTTCCACACAAATCTGCCTCCCTTTAGACAATCCGTAAGAGGTGCAATAATGGTGCTGAAATCCCGAATAAACCTCCGATAAAAGGACACTAACCCATGAAAGCTACGTACCTCATGAATATTTTTCGGAGTCTCCCAAGTCGTAATGGCCTATCTCTTAACTGGATCCATCTAAATGCCTTCCTTCGATATAATATAACCCAAAAAAGTCACTTGATCGGCTAAAAAGTGACACTTCTTGGTGTTGGCATACAATTTCTGCTCTCTCAAAACCTCAAATACTTTTCTCAGGTGCTGCAAGTGTTGCTCAATCGAAGCACTATAAACCAAAATATCATCAAAATAAACGACAACGAATTGGCCAATAAAAGGAGGAAAAACCTGATTCATCGGCCTCATGAAAGTGCTCGGCGCGTTAGACAATCCGAAAGGCATCACCATCCACTTATACAGACCATCTCTAGTCTTAAACGCCGTTTTCCACTCATCCCCAGGTCGCATCCTAATCTGATGATATCTACATCTCAAGTCTATCTTCGAAAAGATAGTCACCCCATGCAACCGATCCATTAAATCATCAAACCGGGGGATAGGAAATTGATACTTGATTGTGATTTTGTTAACAGCTCTGCTATCTATGCACATTCTCCATGACCCATCTTTCTTAGGAACCAATAAAGCCGGCACTGCACGGGGACTCATGCTCTTTCTGATTGTTCCTTTTTTTAATAGCTCCCGCACTTGCCTCTGCAGCTCCTCATGTTCCTTAGGACTCATCTTGTAAGCTTCTTTATTAGGAATAACAGCTCCCGAAATGAAATCAATACAATGCTGAATATCTCTCATGGGCGGTAACCCGGGTGGCATCTCTCCCGGCACGACATCAGCAAGTTCATCAAGCAAAGGCAAAACTTGAGTGGGAATTTCGAGACTATAAAAATTCTGCTCCATCACCATAATGGTAAAAAGTTCGGGCTCGTTCATTGCCTCTTCTTGGAACTCTGACCGGGACAGCAGATTATTCTTCACCTCCTTTCTCAAATCTGAAGGACCTAGGGTAATAATCCGGTCATCCTTATTGAAGGTGTAGGTATTCCTGAAGCCGTTATGTTGTATCTTCCCGTCAAACTGCCATGGCCTTCCCAACAGAATATGACAAGTGTCCATCGGGACTACATAACACCACATCTCATCAAAATACATTTTCCCAATCGAAAATTGCACAAGACACCTCTTGCTAACTTTCACCTCGTTTCCTTTCCTAAACCACGACGGCTTGTATGGCCGAGGGTGATCTTCTGTTTTCAGCCCCAACTTCTCCACCATGGTAGTGGATACCACATTCTCGCAGCTCCCTCCATCTATTATCATGCTACATATTTTTCCCCCACTAGTGCACTTGCTATGAAAGATATTACGCTTAAGCCACAATTCATCTTTTGCCACAACAGCATTCAAAATTCTTCTAACGACTAGTGACTCACCGGAATCAGCATAGATAATGTCATCCCGATCTAGATCCGTATCCTCTTGTCCTTCATAAGTTTCGTCATAAATTGGATCTTCATCAATAGTTGGATTATCAACAACCGTTACGATATGTCGGTTCGGACAATCAGTAGCAAAATGCCCGAGTCCTTAGCACTTAAAACATCACTTGGCTGTAGCTCCTCCCCTGCTAATTCCAACACTACTCTGCCCTTCCTTGGATGCGGGTTTAGAATTTGCACCCTTAACTGTAGTTGGTGTCGAATTGGTTGAAGAAATCCCCACTTTTCCTTGGGATTCTTTGCTTGACCATCGATTCTAGAGTTTGGAACTGTTGTCCTTCCTTTTACGCTAACCTTCCACCTTCAAGGCCAATCCGCACACATCCTCATAGGTCCAATACTGTTGTAACTGGACAACATCGGAAATTTCATACCGCAGCCCTGCCAAATATCGAGCAATTGTTTGCTCATTTTCCTCAACCACATCACAACGCATCTGCAATCGATCGAACTCCTCGGTATCTTGCTCCACTGTTAAATCTCTTTGCTTAACATTGTGATACTCAATAAACGCCTCCTGCCTATAATGAGTAGGTAAAAAAAAAATTTACAACAATTTCTTCATCTTATCCCATCGATTCACTTTTGATTTCCCCTCTCTAGCTCGTTGCCTTTCACATGCTCCCACTATATCGAGGCATGCTTTCGTAGCCTAATAGCCACTAATTTAACTTTATGCTCTTGATTCAGATTCTTAATATCAAAGATCCTCTCTACTATATATAACCAATCAATAAACTCATCGGGAAGAGCCTTACCTTGAAACTCGGGAATCTCGATCTTCATCCCGAAATTACGAGAATATGGCTGATTTTCAGGTCATACTCCTTGATTCCGTTCCTTGGTTCATAACCCCGAAAGGGTTGACATCCTCCTCTTCATCATCAGATTGAACCTCGGATTCCGCTCCTTCTTCGGATTGAACGTCCAATTTCGCCTCCGCAAGTTGTCGCTCCAAATCCTGGATTTGCCTTCTTTGTTCTTCAATTTCTACGTCTCGTAGGTCTCTTAGATGCGGTTGTTCATCTGCTTCAAGAACGACTCCACATCCTTGACCACCACAAGGCCACCGTCCACGACCACCTCGATTCTATTCAGCCATCGGTCTAAGGCAACATGTGCTCCGATACCAATTGATGCCGAAACGCAAACGGAAATTAGCTAAACAAGAGAATTGGAATTGATAATGAGGAACAATTTGTTCTCTCGGATATGATTATCAAATCCATAGAATAATATCAAAAGTCTGTCCTCTTCGAAACCCTAAAACACCCTTTTATATGGTGTTAACCTTAATTACATTAAGGAACATAAAATTACAAAAACGCCACTGAAACTACAAAAAACGCTCAAAAACCCATGAAGACGACTCCGAAAAGCTAAAAAATGCCATTCGTTACAATATAGTAGTAACTTTCGATCAACAACCTATTTCCATGCGGCCGACCAAATTTCAGCCCATTCCGAGTTCGCGAGCCCTAAGTGCATCATCATTGCTCCCTACACTCCACAACAAAATGGAGTCGGTGAGCGGAGAAATAGATACATAATAGAAATGACTCAATACATGCTGCATGAAAAGGAGCTGCCAAAGAATTTCTAGGCTGAGGCGGCAAATCTTGCAGTTTTCTTGCAGAACATATTGCCTACCAAGGCATTAGAGGAAAAAACTCCATTCGAGGCATGGTATGGCTATAAACCTTCACTCAATTTCCTTAGAGTGTTCGGTTGTATGTGTTTCTCTCACGTTCCATAGGTCAAGTGTGATAAACTTAACAAGAAGTCAGAATTGAGCATCTTCGTGGGTTACTGTTCTTCCTCCAAGGGCTAAAAGGTGTTTCAACCTCAAACAAGGAAGATAATTGTCGGTAGAGATGTGTTCTTTAATGAAGATGAGAAGTGGAACTGGAAAGAGACACAAGAAGCATCCACGAGCAAGCATAAATCAAGTCTTCCCTTCTAAACAATAGAAGAGCAAGCAATAGAATAGTGGTAAGAAGAGTTGGCGGATGATCTACCAATCCATGGAACAAAACTGCTCCCCGATATCTATCGGAGATACAATGTGGCCATTTGTGAACTTGCAAGGTATGAAGAAGCTATTAAAGACCAAAACTGGAAGAAGGCAATGGAAGATGAGTTGTCAATGATAAGAAAAAACAAGACTTGGGAGCTTGTTGACAAACCGAAGGATAGAAAGGTTATTGGAGTAAAGTGGGTGTTCAAAACTAAGTTAAATGCAGATGGTTCCATCAACAAGTACAAAGCTAGACTTGTAGTTAAGGGGTATACACAGATTCTTGGTATTGATTATTCAGACACCTTTGCACCTATGGCTAGATTGGACACCATAAGACTCTTGTTAGCAATTGCAGCTCAAAAGGGGTGGAAGGTGTTTCAAATAGATGTAAAATCTGCATTCTTGAATGGTATTTGCGGGAGGAGATCTATGTTGAACAGCCTGAGGGATTCATGGAAAAAGGTGAAGAGAAGAAGGTCTACTTGCTCAAGAAGGCTCTATACGGCTTGAAACAAGCACCTAGAGCATAGTATAGCAAGATAGATGAGCATCTCTCAAGCCTCGAATTCGAAAAAAGCATGTCAAAGGCTACTCTTTATGTGAAACATAAGGGAGATGATCTGCTCATAGTCTCTCTTTATGTTGATGATCTCTTAATCACAGGTGGTAATGCCAAGCTTTTTAAAGAGTTCAAAAGAGAAATGATGCGGATATTTGAAATGACATACTTTTCGGGAATGGAGATTAAGCAGTTGGAAGATGAAGTTTTCATCTGTCAAAAGAAGTATGCCAAGGAAATTCTCAAGAAGTTTCATATGGAGGATTGCAAGGCAATGGCCACTCCAATGAATCAAAAGGAGAGATTGAGCAAAGAGGATGGGACTGACAGAGTTGAAGAGGGTTACTTTCGAAGTCTGATTGGTTGTCTAATGTACCTCACAGTATCAATACCAGACATTTTATTTTCCGTAAGTTTCTTATCTCATTTTATGCATTGTGCTATTGAAATGCACTTAAGAGCAGCAAAAAGAGTGGTGAGATACATTAAAGGAACAATTGAATTTGGTGTGAAGTTTAAGAAAAGCCAAGATTTCAAGCTGTTGGGGTTTTTCGATAGTGATTGGGGAGGTTTTGTGGATGATATGAAAAGTACCTCTAGCTATTGTTTTAGTCTTGGCTCAGGAATTTTCTCATGGTGCTCTAAGAAGTAGGAAGTTGTAGCACTGTCCACCGTAGAAGCCGAGTTCATAGCAGCCACAACAGCAGTTAATCAAGTAATTTGGCTAAGAAAAATTTTATGTGATTTGCACCTAAAGCGGTGGATCAACACGGAAATTCTTGTTAATAATCAAGTAGCAATTGTAATTTCTCACAATCCAGTCTTTCATGGGAAGACTAAGCATTTCAAAATGAAGTTTTTCTTTCTAAGGGAAGTGCACAAAGAAGGAGAAATTGCACTTGTTTACTGCAAGTCAGAAAATCAGTTCGTAGATATTTTCACAAAGCCATTGCCTGTAAGCAAATTTGAAGATCTAAGGGAGAAGCTCGGGATTTGTAGCACCTAAAGCAAGGAGGAGTGTTATAAAATTGCTTGATCTTTGCACGTGTTCTTTGAATATGTTTCTTTTTTCTTTAGTTTGTTTCAATTAATAAAATCATGTTGTCCTAGTCTTTAGGAAGTAATTAGATATGTTGTTGGGATTTTGATCCATGATTCTCTCACTTTCAGTTTGTTTAAACTTTAAATTTGAGATTGAGAAATCAAATAGATGTAGATTTCCTTGTTGGCTGCACATTAGTATCTTCCTTTTCTTCTTTAGTACTAAATACTTCTTCAATCTTCTGTTTTTTATCTTTAAACACTTTACGGATAAGTACACACATGCGTACAAGGAGAGTATACATCAAAAAGGGCTTAAGTACACCCCAAGTGCCATAAGTTGTGTACGGCGCTCACTTTAGTGTCAAAACTTTCAAATCGATCACTTTAGTGCTAAGTTTTTGTAACTTCAATCACTTAAGTGCTAACTTCTTTTAAAAACGATCACTTTAGTGCCAGAGCTAACGTGGCTTGCCGAAAATTCGACACGTGGTATTTTTTATTAATATTTGAGATGACGTGGCTCGGTGAATTTTATACTAAAGTGATTGTTTTTAAAAAAAAGTGGGCACTTAAGTGATCGAAGTTACAAAAACTTAGCACTAAAGTGATCGTTTTGAAAGTTTTGGCACTCAAGTGATCGAAGTTACAAAAACTTAGCACTAAAGTGATCGATTTGAAAGTTTTGGCACTAAAGTGAGCGCCGTACACAACTTATGGCACTTGGGGTGTACTTAAGCCCATCAAAAGTAATAGCAGAAAGAAACTGAAAAGGTCTAAACAAACTTAAAACCAGCCCAGTCAACAGCATATTTTTAAAAAGACTCCAACTTTTCACGATTCAATTCATGAACTTCAAAAATCGTCACCTTCCTAATGAGACATAATTACCAAGATCGGGCTGTTTAAACGAATCAAAAGCTGGCTGTCAAGATACGCAGAATCAGAATTCTAATTTATTGCCAAATCTGATCTTTAGCTTTCACTTGCATATAACCTTTTGTTTGTTATTGTAACTGGTTTATGGTGGTTGAATTCTTGAAATCTCAAAAGAGAGGGAATCATGGTTTTGTAAGAAGTGCTTGTGTTTGCAATATCATGTAGAATCAAAACTGTCTATAATCCGTAAAGTCTCAAAGATTACTTAAGTCATGTTTGTAGCTGTTAGAGCTAGGAGAGTAGCATAGGCCGAAGTGCAAGGCCAAACCATCCTAAATCTTCCTCGCAATGTCTTCTATCCCTTTTATATTCTTCTATTTTCTGTTTGATAGATGTTATTACATCTGCATTACTGTCTGTCTTTCTAAAAAAACACTTTCGCATGTCCTTCACGAAAGTCAGAATTTTTCTGAAACAACCAATTAACCCCCTCTCGGTTATTGTATTAGTCATTTCAATTGGTATCAAAGGAGTTTGCTGAAGTTTTTGAGGTGTTATGTTTCAAGAGCAAAATGATCATAAACATTAACATTGTAAAACAATCGTCTAGCGAATGCCAGTCCATTTCTAGACCATGAATGTTTGATGAAACTAACTATATTTACTGGAAATGCAGGATGAAGGTTATCGTGCAATGGAGGAGTGTTATTGCATCGAGAATGTGCCCTGGGTGCTAACATGAAGAATTCCAGTGCCTCCTGCACCGGTAGTACCAGCTAATGGTACAGAAGCAATTACTTCTATAACATTACTTCTCCAGCAAGAATATCGCTACAGGAGCAGACACGAAGATTAACTTTAAATGCTAATTTCTATTTATCTGAGGTTCTGTGCTCAATCTCCTACCTGAATATAATGAAGTCTCCTTCTGTGCAATAGAGGAAGAGATCAAGGAGAGACTTGAAGACACCTACAATGGAACAGACCGAGCGATAGAGACAAAGATGAATACATGGCTGGGGACCAATGAGATTTTCAAGATGGACCCAGATAAGAGCGTCACTCAAATCTACTCTTGATATGCTGATATTGTGAATTGTCTAGCCAGCCAAGGGAAGACCTAAACCAACATGTAAACAAGCTGCTTCGAGCTCTGCCCAAGGAATGGAGTCATGAGAGACTCGTAGGATCTAGCCTCTATCCATGGACGAGTTCATTGGAACACTCATGGCCTGTGATGTGGAACAGCGAAGAGCATATTCCAGAGGTAAGGAAGTTGCCGCCTTTAACGCTAACCCATCTGATGCAGAAGACACATCTTCCACTGAAGATGTTGACGGGGAAGTGGGCCTGCTCAGAAAGTGATTCAAAAGTTTCGTGAGAAAAGAGACAATTTCAAAGAGGAAAGAAGAGTTTCAGACAGCCAGTACAAAGCAAAAGTTTGAAAGGTAAAGATATAAAAAGAGGTAGGGAAATTACTTGCCTTGAATGTAAGAAATCACGTTTTGAAATACTAGCAAAAGTATTTTCGCAAGCAAAGATGAAGATTTTCTTTTTCGGTTTTGTCGCTGACGAACATTTCTTACTCAAGCGGTATTCTCTCTCCAAGTACGTTCGACCCTTCTATATTAGGATTCCAATCAGATGGAATGCATAATTGGCTGGTCCAAACCACAATATTAAGAATGTCGAACTTTGCTGCATCTAACCATCTATTGCCCCATCAAACTATTAACTACCTTATATTACCAAAACAGAAACAATTCATTAATAATTATCACCTATAAAGATTTCAACTATCCCTTCTAACAATTCTTTATCATATTGCCAAACAAAGTTCTAGTTTTTAGTACAGTGGCATTTCGTCCAACAAGTATCTCCCGTGCTTACACAAACACCAATTTAAGTGAGACTAATGATGTTTCCACACCCTTAAAAACTTATTCCACAGCTTCTACACAAGCATATTTCAAATGATGTGAACAACCATTATTCCATCAACTAGCAATTCTGTGCCGTCATCCCATCCTTCAATCACAATATAATTCGCACAATAGGGTGGATATATTAATCCACGAATTATGAGTAAGACTTTCCTTTTTCCTTTCTTTCGAAATTCACGAATATCACAAAAACAGTTGGCGCTTCAATTATTTTAAAACTTAAGGTGAGCATGCATGCTATCAACCGGATATTTCTAACAAGAACAAGTAAAAAAAAAAAATCGATTGGGAAAGAAAAAGGAAAATAAAATATAGGGGAAGAAAAAACCAAAGGAAATTTTACCAATAAAGGCAGGCGAAATCCCTCGTCCTTCAACCATCAAAAGAGACGTGTCTGGAAGATTTAGATCGACAAATTTTGCAGTGGACCACGTGCAAGATTCAACTGTCGCAGCTTCAATTCCGACAATTCAGTCCACCTTCCTAAGAACTGCATCTGTTAAAAACTGTCCCGCTCAACTAGACATATAGCCATTTTGCGTTCCCACAAACTCGATAGGGACAACATCCCATCCAATTCCCCATCCATCAAATCCGAACTACGGAGTTCCTCCCGCTGCTGTTCAAGCACATCGGCCTCCTCCATCCGGCAATTACAAATCATAATGGACAGATTGGTCAAGTTAGAAAAGATTGACCTTCTGACCTGTGCCTTGACACCGCATAGAATCAACGTTTCAAGACTGGATGGAAGCCCAATAAGAAATAGGGGGTCAACACAAGTTATCTCAAGAATTCGAAGTCGAGAAAGAGTAGCCAAATTAATCGGTGACAGCTCCCACGTTGAGTGTCAATCTCCCCAGATTAGACAATCCTCCTATCCACTCTATCATTGGAGCTCTTTGTCTGAATTCTGACGACCTAGGCTTGTGGTCCCCCACGATGAAGATCGACTAAGTTAGTTAGGTATGAGAGGTCAGGAACCGTCCACAATTAACGAGATGTGAACACCAACTCCTTCAAACTCACAGGGAGCTCTGGCAACTGCTCAAGCTCATCACTCACATCCAAATGAAGTTGTTGGAGATGAGAAAGCTGATTCATAGTTGTGGGTAATCTCCTAATCTTGCTCCCTTTTAGCTCTAGCGTCCTCAAAAAGGATAAACCCCCAATTTCACTTGGAATTTTCCTCTCTAAATCGTTACATCATGAGGCTTTCAAATCCTTAAGATTCTCCAGCATCCCTATGGCATCTGGTAGCTCTCTTATCTCACTCCCATCTAGATCTAAAATCTCTAACCTTTTGAGATTCCCAATAAAAGCGGGTAATTCCGTGATACTTGTTCTCCTTAAATTTAGTTCAAGCAAGGACTCAACATAAACAACATTTTGAGATCCCCGATAGAATGAGGTAATTCTGTGATTCCTGTGAAATCTAATTCACTTCAATCAGTGATTTCAACTTTTTGATGGAGTCTGGAAGCGTTCTGAGCAAACAACAAGTATTTAAAGACAAACGCTCCAGACGCGTCATCTCTTCAATGGAATGATGAACTTCTCGAACATGCATCCCTTCTAGTTTTAGCGTTGATAGGCAGTTTAGAGCACCCAATACCGAGGGCACTGCAAAAAAGTCGCAATCGCCTCTCGTTGGTTCATCCATCGCCCTGATTTTCAAGTGCTTCAGATGCTCTAGTTTAGAGAGAGGGCCATCAACCACTAGCAAGCTTGAACAATCTTGAATAACCAATCTCTTCAAATTCATGCATTTCGAGAAGTCAGTAGGCATCCTTAAGTTTGGGCAATGAGTGACTTGTATAACTTTCAAGTTCTCACTCACCTAGGGAAAAAAAATAATAACAAAGAATCAGCGTAGTAAAAAAAGGGAAATAGGTAAGTTTGCTACATCTGATGTTGTACCAGGCATGGCCCCCATCCGGTCCAATCTTCAGTAATGTCACTTCCCGAAAGCTCGAGCACGGCTAATTTGCTAATTTCTCGAGAGATAAGTTCGTCGCATGTAATTCTGAAAGGGCAATTGCTCCAAGAGAGCCATGTTAACTTGGAGAGAAGATTCTTAAAGTCCCCTACCAAGTTCCTGCCGTCCAATTCCGAGAATCTTAAATTGGGCACCATCGAAAATTCTTCACTGGTGAAATTGTGCTCCTTGGAAAGTCCCGTTAGTTTGAGTGCTATGACTTTATCTGTCCCCTGGTGATAGGAAAAGCATAAGCGAACAGTTGAATTGGATGAGAAACATGATGATTTACAAGTCTGAGGGGCTTGATTAGGCTTAGTAATGGGAAAAACATTATTACTTTGTACAATTCTAAGTTGAGAAAAGCAAAAGAAAAGTGTTAATGATTTCCAACTTAGCAAAACGGAATAAAACCAGCCTTAGAAAGCTTTGATAGCCCGGGAGCCGCAATCTGGATCTGTTTTCATATAATTTGTTGAACAACTTTTGTATTCAAACATGCTCCTTGTAAGTGTTTCTGCTAACTACCTTCATGTCCCAACTGTGACCTATCAACACCATTTAGATATGATACGTAATGATATTACCCTCAATGAACTCTTGACCTTTTCTTTTTTCTTCGCCAGAAAGAAAAATTGAGCAAATCACTTTACCTACGAGAAACTGACTCCACAATCGTCAATAAATGCGTGGTCAATTCTTTAAAGAGAAAGTAGTAAGGTGACCATGGCTTACCGCTTTCATCTGAACCACATCCAGTGCAATCTTGGGCTCCCAAAACCTGCTACGCTTTATGGGATTATGGACATCTTCACATTGAATAATTTCTCTTGGAAGATCTCTAAGCAAGTCATGTATCTACAGTATGTCATCTTCTATCTTTATGAAGGACATACGAGTAAGGACAAGTAACTCGCTTTTTGGGAAATAACTGGAAGCTTTCCATAGATAGTGAGAGTGGTGTCTTTCTTTTCCAATGAAATAACATGCGATATCAAGAAATATCTTTCTTTGATGATGGTCTAACATGTCATAGCTAACCTTTAACTTATCGAGGACTTCTTGCTTGGGTGCCAAATCTAATTCTTCAATGTCTCTTTCCAAAATTGTTTGCTTTTGCCGAAAAGTGAGGAACCGATAATCTTGAGAGCTAATGGAAGTCCACCTGTTTTGCTAGTAATTTTACGTGAGATATCATCATAGTCAGGTGGTGGGAAATCCTTCTCGAAGGCATGTTTACTGAAAAGTTGGAGAGCATGGAAAGAATCCATTTCTATCATTTCATAGATTAAATTCCCTTCAAAATGTGTTTGGCTACTGCTCCCTTCGTCCTCTTTGATTGGCAAAAAGTTGACATCCCTCGTTGTGATGATGATTATGCTTCCTCGACCAAACCAATTGCTCTTTTCTACTAGTTTAGAGAGTTGGTCCCATTTATCCACATCATCAAGAACAAGGAGAACTTTCTTGTTACGGAACCTTTCCTCGATTATGTTAATTGCTGCCTCAACAGAATGGTGGATCTCTGGAGATTTGCCTTTGCAAAAATCTGATATCAACTGTTTTTGTAAGTCGATTATTCTACCCTACTATGTAGATTCTTGAACGTATGAGAGGAAGCTACAATACCGAAATTGATTGGACATTCGATTAAAGATAACACTTGCGAGAGTTGTCTTATCGATACCTCCCATTCCATGTGTAGGGAATCTACATTCCCGTTCTACTTCAATTTAATTCGCGGAAACATGCCCAATTGAATCAATTGAATCACCGATCGTGCAAAGTCTATCACGAGGACATACCTTAATTGTCATCGGTTAAAAGCCCCTTTTTGCGATCTCAGAGTTCCGTCGTCGAACGTTAATTGAGCGAGAATCAGGAGGAGAGTTTACGTTCTTGAATGAGTGTCATAAAAACGATAGGGAGGAAGTCGGTTTTATCATCTGTTGAAACAACGTGACTTTACATGTTGGTTTCCTGTGATAACTGCTAAGAGGAGGTGTTGTTGCCTGCATGGGCGCACACCGTAATCCCGTAGACCCCATTCAATATAATCCAATATCTCCCACTCGCCCATGCAGGGCAAACAACTCCTATCCGCTCACTGAGGGCCAAATACAAAACTCCTTTTATTTTCGCAAAGTTCATATTGGCAAATAACCCGTGCGACAAGTATACTTTAAGAGCTCGTTGTCACATAGACAGCTAAAAAAAAATGGACATGACCACAGATAGATTTTAGTATGATGTACCCTAGATCGATCAGTCACATACATATTTCTCTCTGAATCCCATTCAAAAATATGATATGTTATATTCACAGTTATAATCACACTAAATAATCATAACCGACCAGTCTATGAATATAATCCATGACGTGATACAAATCTCTAAATCGATCTTCCTCATCCATTAGACCTCTTAATCTCATTACAGCTCGCTTTTCTAGAAATGTCCCTTTAGATCGAATCAATTTCATGACCATAGGTAACACTCTAAGATAGCGAACATTAAATAGAGATCTCGAGAATAACGAAGAGTCATGAGGGTACTAAAAATGAGGAATTTTATCCTCGAGAGTCTCACATGGCATAAAAAAGTTGAGATCTAAACTTTTGCCAACTCTCATTGATCGACTATGCATACGTAATATGAAATACGTATTATGGTATTTTTCTCCTTCCCCATGGAGCGTATGTCTTTTCATTTTAATACCGTACGGATGATTATTTTTGACACACTCAATGCCTTACTTGAGTTCACGTAACAACTTCAGCCAAAAAGTTTCCATCGGAACTCTCATCTAGCATTGAAGACGGATAATGAAATATGTGGGTTATTTCACTTTCAGTCATTATAATATGATAAGTCCTCATCTTAACATTCTGTTAAGGCAGCATTAATATTTTTTAAGTTTGAGCTCTCAATTATCACCTAGATAATAAGCTTAAAATTGCTTCATCTCTATTCAACACACAGTAAATAGAGGCAATTACCCATGTGAGTAAGCTAATCTTACATCTGTCCGACATACCTTTTAAATACAATGCACCAAGCATTAACATACATAAATATCAAATAGACTTTCATATTGACAAACAATATCATCAATCATTAATATTCAGGGGAAAATATAAATATTCAATACATCAACCTCTACGCAGTCCTAGAGTCTTTATATGACTTAAGAAAACATATCTAGAAATTGGTTTTGTCATAGGATCTGCTAACATACTATGCGTAAATACATATTGTAGGTTCACTTCCTTTCGTGCTACCATGTCCTTGACATAGTTATACTTAATGTGTATGTGTTTGGTCTTTCCATGAAACTTGAGATCCTTAGTGGAAGTCATTGCTACTTGACTATCACAATAAACCTTCACGGGTTTTGCAGCATCTTTAGTAACACCCAAATGATCCAAAAATCTTTTAAGCCAAACACCCTCTTGTGCTACCGCTGATAATGCCACGAACTCGGCTTCCATGGTAAATAAGACTATACACTGTTGTTTCTTCTTGCTCCATAATATGGCGCCATTATTCAATAAGAACACATTTCCGGAAGCGGACTTTCTCTCATCCAAATCTCCTCCCCGGTCAGCAGCAATATAGCCTTCAAGGTGCGGATCACTTCCTTGATATGTCGGAGAGTAATCGGTGGTTGCTTTCGGATACCTCGGGATTCTCTTAACGGCGGTCTAATGCGCTTGACTTGGATTGGATTGGTATCTACTGACCAGTCCAACTGCATAACAAATATCAGGTCCGATACACATCATAGCGTACATGAGGCTTTCAACAGCACTAACATATAGAACATTTTTCATATGTTCTTACTCTTGTGGAGTCTTAGGACACATCCTTCGGCTCATTTACCTTTTGTAATAGGAGTATCAATGGGATTGCAATTTTGCATACGAAATCGTTCAAGAACTTTATTGATATATGTCTCTTTCGAAAGAGACAATAACTTTTTTGAACAATCTCTCGAAATCTTGGCTCCGAGAATTTACGTAGCTTCACTCATATCTTTCATTTCAAAATTAGAAGATAGCAATCTTCTGACAGTCTTGACAAACTCCATATTACTTCGACAATCGAGTATATCATCAACATATAATGATAAAATTATAAAGTGACCTTTAGACCTTTTGATATATACGCAATTATCTTCATTAATCATATCAAAATCATATGTCACAATGGCATTATGAAAGCGTGTATACCATTATCTTGAAAACTGCTTAAGGCTATATATCGATTTCAGAAGTTGACATACCTTTTGTTCTTAACCTTCTTTGACAAACCTAACGGGTTGTTCCATATAGATCTTTTCTTCTAATTCTCCATTGAGAAAAGTAGTCTTTACATCCATCTAATGTAACTCAAGATCCAAACTAGCCACTATTGCTAGAATAAGGCGAATTGAGGTGAATCTAACCACAAAAGAAAAAGTATCTTCATAATCAATTCCTTCTTGTTGGTTATATCCCTTCGCCACAAGGCGGGCCTTATATCTTTCAATCGAGCCATCAGCCTTACGCTTTATTTTGAGAACCCATTTGTTCCCAATGGCTTTGCGTCCTTTAGGAAGATTAACCAATTCCCAAACATGGTTTGATTTCATTGACTCTATTTCTTCCTCCATTGCTTTCATCCATTTTTCCTTATCGGGGCAAGATAGAGCTTCATTCACATTTGTTGGCCCATCTTCTTCTAGTGGAGCTATCATGCAAGCTTCTCCTTCAATCTCAAAGCGTCGACAAGGAACGCTTTTGCGACTAGTTCGTCGTGGAGAAGATTGTACCCTAGGTACTTCACTTTCCGTTACATTCCCACTCGAATCGGATAATGGTATCGATTAGTCAAATGGTTACAATTGAGACTGATTGGTACTTAACCCCCCACTTCTCACATTGCTCATACTTTGATCATTATATCCAGCAGTTCCATTATCCTAATCTAATGTCTCAAATAAGGAACAATCTTCACCTATTTCGCCCTTTCTTGGAAAATCATTCTCTAAGAATGTGACATATCTAAATTCAAATTCAATCATACTTCCGCTTTCTTGTTCACTTGTGAACACATATCCTTTAGAGTGTTCTAAGTATCTTATGAAGATACTCTTTGTGCCTCTTGGTCCTAATTTTCCATATTTATGAAAGGACTCATGAGTATAGGTAACAAACCCCAAGGTTTGAGAAAGCTTAAATCGGGTTTTCGACCTATCCACAATTCATATGAAGTAGAAGTGGCTGATTTGGAAGGCACTCGGTTAAGTACATAGGCGGCGATTAATAAAGCATCGCCCCGAAAGGCAATCGGTAAATTAGCTTGTGCCATCATGGACCTAACCATTTCAAGTAGGGTTCTATTTCGTCTTTCAACAATACCATTTTGTTGCGGAGTGTATGGAAAAGATAACTGTCTATCTATTCCCTTTTCATTACATAAATTTTTGAACTCATCGGATAAATATTCTCGACCTCGATTGGATCTCAAAGCTTTTATTTTCTTATCTAACTGATTTTCCACTAAGGTCATAAATTTCTTAAAGCAACTTAATGCTTCTGATTTATGAGAAATCGGATAGACATATCCATATGGAGTATAATCATCAATAAATGTGATGAAGTATATAGCCCCATGCCTTGCCCTTACATTCATTAGGCCACGGATGTTAGTATGGACTAGTTGCAAAGGAAATTCAGTTCTCATATCCTTTCCAAATGGCTTTCGTGTTGTTTTCCTAGCTAGGCAATATTCACGGACGGGTAATTCGACTTTTTCAATATTGCCTAACAAGTTGTCTTTGGCTAATCTATTCATTCTCTGTTGGCCAATATGACCAAGCCTAGCATGTCAAATATTCACATCATTTTCACTAAAATTGGAAGATGCAAATAGCGAATAACACACATTCACACTAATATTTTCAACATTTAATACAATAAAGCCATTCACAAACTAACTTGAACCATAAAATGTTGTACCTAACAACAAATCCATACCACTACTATGGAAATTCATATTGAAATCAAGTTTCATTAACACCAATACGGAGACTAGATTTCGACAAATCTCTGGAGCATACAAGACATCGTGTAGGAATAAAGTGCGTCTACCACGCATGTTAAGTTGGCGAGTGCCAATCCCTTTCACTTCCACTCTGGAATTATTTCCTACATAGATCCATCTCACTCCACTTGGAATTCTTCGAAATTCCACAAACTTACTTCTATCTCTGGTTATATGGTGCGTGGCGCCCGAGTCTACCGTCCACAAAGGAAGAGGTTCGGTCAAATATACAGAACGAGATACAAAACCGACACTTTTAAGTGTGTCTAGGGTTTCTACCTTCTTCAGCTCATCATAGTCACCGGTGAAGTGACCCTTCTTACCACGGTTATAACATTTCATCCTTGAAATATTTTTCTTCACGGGACGCTTCCCTTTGCCATTTTTCACAAACCTTGGTATCTTACCGGATGGTTCCGCTCCTTTACCTGCCCTCTTTATGAACTTGCCGGGATGCTTGTGTTTGAAGCACGAAGCTCCATATGAGCTAGATCCAGCCATATAAACATCGGAATGTATTTTGGTTGCCAAAAGGCAATTCTCTTCCTGCTCTAAGTGACGCATAGCATCTTTGAAGGTTTTCACATTCTCATTGTGGGTCGGGTTGACTTTTATATGCTCCCAATTATGGGGCAAAGAGCGGATAACCGCCTGCACTTGGTGTTCATCAAATAATATATGACCAGTATCTTTCAGCTCACTAATCATGTTTTACATCTTCCTCAAATGTAGGCTTATATTGTGCCAATGTGACATCTTACATGTGTCAAACCCGATCGTGAGCTATTTCAACTTAGTGACAAAGGTCTATCCAAATCTTGCCTTCAATGCATCTCACATATCTTTAGCATTCTCATACTGTCCGAACTCTTGCATAATGTCATTATCCATCCTGCTCAGCAACGTAATGCAAGTAGTCGAGTTCTTTTTCTTCCGGACAACGAAGGCTTCCTTGTCTCTTCTATGTTGTGTAATGTTACCATTTTCTGGTTCAGTCATGATAAGGTTTAGAGCTTCTAGTACTTCAAGCTCTTCCAGCACATCTTGGATTTTCATACTCCAAATTTCATAATTCTCTCCATTCAATTTCTCTCCTTTTTTGAGCTCGGCAACAATGTTCTTTGATGCCGTTGCCATAGTATCCGAATATTAGACATTTTGTACGATTTTAAGTCTTTATGCAACAAATGCAATTGTATTTATGCATCTTGATTATATTGATATATTGTTTGTGAAAAGATACCAAAATCAATGGTTCACTAAGTTCCCCATCATCAACTAGATATTCTAATATGAAAACCCTATATCAATATAATCATCCATATATACTCATCATATAGTTACAAAAAATAATAATAATAAGCACTCCCACTCAGATATGTACAACATCATTGTATTAAATATATGACATGTTCATAACAAAATATATAATTAAAAATATAACATCCACAATGAACATTGAATCAACAACAAGAAGTTCCCAAAAATAAATTCTAACTCAACATAGAAATAAAACTATCAAGAAAAATCTAAAGGTAATCACGCGTCGTGACCCTTATATTGGTTTGAAAATTGACCCAGGTAACTTCCCTTATCCAAGGAAGAGAATCTACAAGTTCTTTTGGAGGATTTTTAACTATATTAGGAGCCCATATCGGCACCTTAGGAAAACCTCTTTGAGAACTTATGATCTTACGCCAAGGCGCATTATGCCGGCGTCAAGACCCATTCATCCCCGGTGATGACGTCTTCGTTGCTCCGACCTTTATGAACTCTCATAAGAAATGTAGCACGAACAACTTATAAGTAGTAATGGAATCTATCTAATTCACTTGAGTCATCAGTCCATGCCATTCCTCGGGTATAGAATCCCTTAGAGCATAAAAAGCACCCATATAGGTTATAACACGTCCAGCCCAAATAATCTATTGGATCTTGTTGTTGACCATTATCACATGGGTTATAATGTCACATACATTATCCCATCCGTAATGAGTCAATTGTTGAATCTTCTCATTAAGGGCTAGTATTTGCTTAGGCTCCCTTGGTCTTCTTGGCGTTTTTGAACTTCACCTTGCCCATATTTCCTTAGGTCCAGGTCTTGATGACATTATTCCTGTAACGAATACAGAACAAAGTGGATTACTAAAATCCATCAATCAAGCGATAATTACAAATATATCGTAACCAATAATACTAAAATCAAATATCATACAAGACCCATTAGATTGACCAAGTTTTTTTTTTTAGTCAATGGTCAAAGTCAACGGTTGATCAACAGTCATCTGTCAAACCGGGTCAACTGGGTCAAGGTCGGACCGGGTCGGGTTCAAAACAAGGTTCGAGTCGCGGGTCGGGTCTAGTCAATCCAAAATGGGCCGGTCCAAATTTTTAATTTTTTTTGTTAAAGAGCTGAATTTCATATTAGGCCGGTTTAGGCCCAATACGCCGAAGTGGGCCGCAGCCACGTGCGCAGCACGTGGGCTAGGCGTCCACGTGCGCGGTACGTTCAACGCTGGCTCGGTCGCTCATGTGCCCTGCATGTGGCGGGTGGCCGGCCATACATAGTAGATTCGTCGGTGCGTGTTTGCGCGTGACCGACCTTCCGATGTTCTTTGGCGACCAAACTCCCGTCAAAATTTTCATCTCTTTGAGACGAAGACAATGGTATATTTAAAACTCAAATTTGACAAACAAAAATTGACATAAAAAAGGACAAAACGCCACAGCCTCGAGGGACTCCACCCCATCGCGGCGCATGGAGCGCGTGCGACGGCGTCCGGCGGACCCTCGGGGCCGACGACCACTCAAATTGATCGTATTGACGAGCCCGTTCTAATGGTATGTTCAATTTACCTTTTTGATGAACGAATCACAACTAGAACGCTATGAATAATAACGACGCAATTAGGGTTAAAATTTCTTAAAACATACCAAATCATCACAAAAACGATTAGGAATCAAGTAACATACGCTACGATACCAATGTAGGGAATCTACATTCCTGTTCTACTTCAATCTAATTCACAGAAACATGCCCAATTGAATCACTTGAATCACCGATCGTGCAAAATATATCACAAGGACATACCTTAATTGTCATCGGTTAAAAGCCCCTTTTTGCGATCTAGGAGTTCCATCGTCGAATGTCAATCGGCTGAGAATCGGGAGGATAGTTTACGTTCTTGAATAAGTGTCGTAAAAAAGATAGGGAGGAAGTCAGGTTTATCATCCGTTGAAACAACGTGACTTTACATATTGGTTTCCTGTGATAATCGCTAAGGGGAGGTGTTGTTGCCCGCGTGGGCGCACACCATAACCCTGTGGACCCCATTCAATATAATCCAATACCATGAATGATCCGGTAACGAGCATCACGAGAATCTTTGTTCAATGACTCGATGATAAATTTCGCATGATCATGAATCCCGACTAAATGATCGGGCAGATTATCGCTTCTTTTCATCGACTTCTTCAAGACCTCATCAACAATTGCATTGATGATTTCACCATGGCTGCCATATTGATGCAAGAGCTCGGTGCAAAAAAAATTGGCGGGTAAACTCCAAAGTTCAGGAATATTGTAGACATAAAGCTAGTCGAATTTCTAAATTAGTAAGATTCTACTAAAAAGAAGATTACTTTCTTAAGTAAAAGGAAATCCCGACTTATGAACAAATTACATGGAAAAAAGAGACAAAAGAGGATAAACTAATATGTTGTGCTTAGTAGGAGTAATTAAAAGAGAAAAAATGGAAGAATATTTTTGTTCCTTGTAATCACCTCACTTTTGTAGAGATCTGAAGAAAAACAAATGAGCGGATTCGAAACCCACACTCTTATCCTTTGCCCTTCAAGCCCCATCCGGAGTTTGTTGTGGCCTCGATCAATGCCTCCTTCCATCGCCGAACATCATCGTAGCCAAACTTCCTCGGTGCTTCTCTAGATCGTCCGGGTACAATCGAGTTTTGAGCTTCACATCATCAATATTCACGTCATAAAAAATGGGTGGGATCACTTTGTCATTCATTTTGCTTGAGCACTCCACCAAGTGCGTGAGATCACGAAGTCACCATCCACTAAATGTGTAGTTCCTAGAGAAGATGGGCAAAGAGAGATTGTAGGCAAATCCGTATATCGATAGTTTTCCTATTTTTCGGGTTTGCTTGTTTCCTTTGTTGTTGCAACCCTTGTGTACAAATTACAAAATAATGGCAGCTGATCTCTCATGAAAAAATAAGAGATTTTTTTGCTCGAGGACGTGGTACATTGCCAAACCTCATAATTCTTGTGTTCTTCTTTGTGATTGCTTTATCAAAATTCAACATGGTATCAGAGCAAGTTTCAGATCGGCGATTCCTGTGAGTAATATACCGATTTTCTTTTTGGTCATCTTCTGTCATCTCTGCAATTCCTTTTTTGTCCGCTTTACGTTATGCGTGATAAAGAGAAGGCTATTGGAGGAACGGGGCCATCGAAGACCGTTGTATAGGAGGCACACAGTCAGCGATTCATGTCCTTGTTGTTGAATGGGAGGAACTTTTTGTCGTGTTCCCGAGCCGTCACAATTGCTCTTGGTGGACGATCTCGGTTGGGCCACATCACTGGTTGGACAAAAATTCCTCAAGAGTCTAATCCCTCTTTTGAGGAATGGCAAACCAATGACCACGGTGTGATGTCTTGGATATCCAATTCCATGGAACCGGAGATCTACGAGATATTTGCATATTTAGAGTCAGTAAAGGCATTGAGGGATTCGATATACAAGATGTATGGTCAAGCCGTAAATGCATCTCGGATCTTTGAGCTACAGCAAGGACTTGTTCTAAGCAAGGCACAACATAATATTTCACTGAACACCTAGGAAAAATGAAGAAGCAATGGGATGAGCTTCGTCAATATAGACTTGCGACCCGGAATGTGATGGATTATGTCAATCGAGAAGAGCAAGATAAAATCCTTGAGTTGTTAGCAAGCATTAGACCCGAATTTGAGGATGCCAAACGTCAAATTCTTATGAGTCCTCGATTGCCTACTTTCAATCAAGTTTGTGCCATAATCCAAAGTGAGGAAACAAGGAGACGTGTCATGCCTTCAGCCCCAATTGCATCGGGAGAGCTCGGTGAACAATCAGCCCACAGTGCTATCAACATGAAGTAAGGAGATCCCACTACTCGGTTTGCCAAAGGAAAATTCAAGAAACCAGCACGGTTTCATTGTGACCATTGCAATCGTGATGGCCATTCCAAAGAGAGATGTTGGGTCCTTCATCCGCATATGTGTCTTTCCAAAGACAGGGGTATGGAAGCTAAGGTGGCAGTCCAAGACAATCAGAATATTTTTCAATCCAAGTTGGAGGCTTTGTCTCAACAAGTTCGGTAATTACTTCGGATACATGGCAATAGAACAAACGCCTCCAAGATTGAAACCGGAAATTTGGCTATGACATCTGTTAATGTTCATGCTTACTCGGCTTTATCCAAAACTCAATTTATTGTTGACTGCGGGGCTACGGACCACATGTGTAGTTCTCCAAACTTGCTATCCAATATTACTTCGGGTGTGTCATATCCACCTATTACTATTGGTAATGGTGGGCGGGTTCTAACTAGAGGTCTTGGACAAATCAAATTCTTCTCACATAACTACGAAACTTTATTGGTACTTGAATTATCCTCAAATTTATTGTCAGTTAGCAAATGCACTAATCAGTGGAATTGCAATGCTATTTTTACTCCTCGGAAGGTTTTCTTCCAAGATCAAACCACTAGGAGGATGATTGGTGAAGGGCGGTTGCAGAATGGGCTGTATATGGTGAACTTCAACAGCAAAGTGTTGATGGCGCAAAGGAAGACTGTTAACACATCCCGATTGTAGCATTGGCGTTTAGGTCATCCCCACGACCAATGTTACATGCTCTTGACATGACTTTAATTTATGATTCCAATTGCTGTGATCCTTGTCATTATGCTAAGCAGCATAGGTTACATTTCCACATAGCACACATAAATCAGAGCGGTTATTTTATTTAGTTCACTCAAACATTTGCGGGGGCTTCTCCTATTGATTCTAGGGAGGGGTTCAAGTATTTTGTTACATTTATTGATGATAAATCCCGAATCACGTGGCTTTATTGGCTTAAATCCAAAAGTGAAATTCTGATTGTGTTTCAAGATTTTTGCAATATGGTGAAAAATCAATTTAACACTACAGTAAAGATTCTTCTTACAAACAATGGAACCGAATATACCAATCGGGCTTTTCAAGTGTTCTTGCGTGACCTAGGAATCATTCATCGGACCTCTTGTGTGGAAACTTCACAGGAGAAAGGAAAAATAGGCATCTACTTGAAGTTACTCGAGTGTTATTATTCTTAGGAAATTTACCCAAGACATATTGGGCAGATGTAGTCCTTACTAGCTGCTACTTAATCAACCGTTTGCCTAGTAAGATGTTGGAATATAAGGTTCCAATTGAAAGTCCGTATGGCCGAAAATTTGGTATCTCTCACCCAAAAATTTTCGGATGCATATGTTATGTGCATTCTCAATGCGGTGACAAGTTGGATCCATGAGCTCGAAAGTCCGTGCTTTTGGGATACTCGAATGTCAAGAAGGGATATAAATGCTATGAACCAAGTACTAGACGCGTTTATATTTCTCATGATGTTGTCTTTGATGAGACTAACATGTTTTTTACCAAGAATCAAATTCGGGGGGAGCAAGATCACTATTCTGAATTTTTGCTTCCCATCCTACCTATCGAACCTTCAATGTTCGAGCAAGAAGAAATTCCAACGGTGGTTGTTCAAGGGAATCAGTCCATGAATATAGAAAATGTCAACACTTCTCCTGTCCAAGTTACGATTGATTTAGAAGTCGGGGCGGATTTGGAAGTTGGGGCTGACGATGCAACGGAGGGAGTTCCAGCAATGCGGTACCTATTATCTCAGCCCCAATCCGCAGATCTTCACGCATTCCAAGGCCTTTAACACGGCTCCGTGATTTTTCCACATATTGTCTTGCTCAACATCCTATTCAAGATTTTATTGGGTATGATAGAATTTCCCATAAGTATTTAAGTTTCTTATCTGCCATTGAAAATCAACAGGAGCCCAATACCTTCTTGGAAGCATGTAAGAACAATGTGTTGGTGAATGTAATGAAAGATGAGCTTCAAGCGTTGGACCATAACCGTACTTGGGAACTTGTTAAATTTCCAAATGGGAAGAAGACAGTTGGATGTCGATGGATTTATAAGATCAAATATAATAGTGATGGGTTGGTTGAGAGGTACAAAGCCCGGCTTGTCGCAAAAGGGTATACTCAAACCTATGGGATAGACTACAAGGAAACATTTGCCCATGTAGTGAAAATGAATACAGCTCGTGTCCTTCTATCTATGGCAGTTAATTGTGGCTGGCCGTTTTTTTAGATGGATGTGAAGAATGCCTTCCTCCAAGTCTCCTTAGAGGAAGAAGTCTATATGGATGTCCCTCCACAACATTTCTTAGAGAATGATAAGGGAATGGTTGGCAAATTAAAGAAGGCAATATATGGCCTCAAACAGTCGCCTAGAGCATGGTATAGTAAAGCGAGTTCCGCACTCGTTAGATTTGGTTTGAAAAGGAGCACAACCAATTCTTCAATGTTTACTAAAGCGATCGGTGAAGGTATTGTTGTCATTCTCATTTATGTTGATGATCTTATTATTCTTGGAAGTAACTCAACAGGTATTGCGGAACTTAAGCAATTGTTGAGCAAGGAATTTGACATTAAAGACCTTGGAAAATTGACGTATTTTTTGGGCATAGAGGTAGCAAGGTCTAACAAAGGTCTATTCTTGACTCAAAGGAAATATGTCCTAGATCTATTGACGGAGACTAGTAAGTTAGGCGTTAAACTTGCTAGCACTCCTATAGATTACAACGGTAAGACCGTGTCTAATGAAACACAATTAGAGGATATTGGGTAATTTCAACGTATGGTAGGGATATTGATTTATCTAACCATTACTAGGCATGATATTGCTTATTACATCAGTTATGTAAGCCAATTTATGCAGAAATTTACACAAGGGCACATGGAATTGATAAACCAACTTCTTTGATATCCGAAAGCTTCCCCCGGAAGAGGAATATTGTTGAAGAATAATGGTAATACGGAGATTGTAGGTTTTACCGACACTGATTGGGCTAGCAACCTATATGGATAGAAAATCTACCATAGGTTTTTGTACCTTTGTTGGTGGAAATATTTGTTACCGATCTAGTGCAGAAGCTAAGTACCGAGCCATGGCTGCTGCCACTAGTGAGATCGTATGGCTCCGTCTATTACTTCAAGAATTGGGCCATGATGTCATGTCTAAACCTATGAAGCTATTTTGTGATAATCAGGCGGCAACATATATTGCTTCAAATCCAGTCTTCCATGAGAGGACCAAACATATGAGATCGATTGTCACTTTGTAAGGGAAAAGGTTCAAGACAAGACAATAGAGACGTCATATATTCGTAGTAAGGATCAACTTGATGATGTCTTCACCAAAGCCTTATCCAAGTGAGTATTTCAGGATATGGAGAACAAGTTGACCTCTGACGATATCTTCGCTCCAACTTGAGGGAGAGTATTGGAGTTATTTGCTGATATCGCTGGATTTGCGCTTTTCCTATTCAAAGGAAAGGAGAGATTGTAGGCAAATTTGTATATTGATAGTTTTCCTATTTTTCGGGTTTGTTTGTTTGTTTCCTTTGTTGTAGCAACCCTTGTGTACAAATTGTAGAATAATGGCAGTTGATCTCTCATGAAAAAAATAAGAGAGTTTTTCGCCCGGGGATGTAGGCACATCGCCGAACCTCGTAATTGTTGTGTTCTTCTTTGTGATTGCTTGATCTGGTGAGTAGCTCTTTCTCTTCATCCTCCTTCAGCTGCTCGAAGTCTTCACCGGATTCGATGACAGCGAGATGTGGAGTCCTTTCTGAATCTGATCTGGGATTCCTCAAGAGGAATTAGCGAAGCGCCGGAGGCAGGAGAACAGAGATGCGCTTTCGCTGTAGTTTCTTGGATGTGTTTGTTTTTGTCTCAGCACACAGAGAGAAACGAATGGCGACGACTTTGATAGGTCAAGGGGTTAGTTCGCTGCAGTGAAGGTGTTCTCGGGACGATTGCATGAAGAAACTCTCATCTGAGTCACTTGCATTTAGAACTATAAAATTATTGAAATCTTACGACTAGTTCTCCAAAATTTGAAAATGAAAACTTGTTTAGTTTGATATAAGTTATGATAACATGTTTATATTTTTATATTTTGATAGGATTTTAGTATTTCGTATTAGATAAAATCCGAAATTTGAATTTCGTAATATTTTGGAGAAGTCATTAAAGTCAAAGTTATGAGTAGAAACTCTCAAACGAGAAAAGGAATTGCGACAAAAACTATAAAAATATCCAATATTGCTTGTCTACTGAGTTTACATGTTACTTGTATGCACGTAGTCTCCATTACCCTATTAAGTTTGTGAGTTCGATATTCTCACATGTGTCAGAGCTTGATTCGGTCTTGATTTATTTCGAGTGCGTGGATCTTTTTTGTCAAATTTTAACCGTTCATTTTGGATTGGACATTTTACCAACACTAATATTGTATTTATTAATGGGAACAACTTTTATGACATTCTTCACGTGAAAAGCTTTCCGCCAGATCATTCTCCCTCAGAAACTTACGAGCCAGTATTTTGCATTAGAAAAGGATGTTTATTCTTAATCCCATTTGTCGCCTCTGGTGTCTTAACATATCTGGATTGTTTTGCTACGTCTTCTTATAGATTAATAATTTGGATTACCGTGGCACTGATGGAGACACCTATAAGAGTAAAGGATCTCATCTAGAAAGATACCATCGTTTTGTTGAAGAATTGTCTGATTTACTTATGTTTTGTTTGGTAACGCTCATGCTTCTATGATTTCTTTCTTTTGTTTTTGAAAATAGAAAAAAAAAACAGAAATCTGTTTGATAACGTCAGTCAATTTTCTTTTTCAGATTTATAAAAAAGAAGTCAGTTAATTTTTTAGTCTCGATAACAATCAGTGGCCATAGAACAGATTTGGAACAGAAACAAGAAAAAAAAATCTAATTTTCTGTTGCTGAGAATAGAATTAAAAATAATCATTTCTGCTTAGAATTGTTCCCGATAACAGAATTTACAAAACAGGCCTTAAATGTCTTGTCTCGATGGAAGCAAAATGTTTCAAAGAAATATCGAAAGTGATAAAAAAATAAATAAAGGGAAACAACATTTGCACTCAATATCTTCATTCAACAAACATAGAAATTACTCTGCCAAATAAAGGAAAATTTCAAATAAGGACCTAAAGGCTAAAGTGCCTTTATTGTCTCAATTAATGTCCTGAAGTAAACATTATTTCAAAGAAGGGCCTGAAGTGTCTTCGTCATTTCAAAAAAGGTTCTGATCAAGAATATTATAGTCATTTGCTATTTAATTTGTTTTCCTTTTTATTTCTTTTCTTTCTTCTTTGTCCCTCCCTTTTCTTTGGTAGTCGGCCAAACCGGTCACCGGCCGGCCACCGCCGAGGGTTGGGCAGGTCGTCCTTGTCGGGCACCTCGCTTGTGGCCGTCAAGGGTGGCCTAGCCTAAAGGTCGAGGATGGCCTTGCTGGATTTGGGCAATGTCCAAAGGATTTCTTTCCTTTATTTTTATGAGTTTACTGTTCATCATTTTCTTCCTCCTTCCATCTTCTTCTGCATGCATGCAGGTCTTCATGTTTACCGAACTGTGTAGAACCTTCTCACCACCATAAATCAGAAACCACCGATCTTGGTGGCGATTCTTTACCGACGAGTAGTTGAGGCGAACCTTCACCCGATCTCAACGAGACAATCCGATTCATCGAGACACGAGCGAGGTTCATGAAGCCGAGCTGTGAGCACTTCACCATCAAGTCGTTCATGGCCAGATAGATCTTCGAGAGCTTCAACGTCCCCAGATTCGCTCTCGCGAACGAGTCGTCATCCATCGAGGAGCGAAGGCCCCAAATCTTCTTCAACCAGTTCAAGAAGCTCAAGTCCGCGAGCCCGATGAGCTTCATCGTGTGAAACCCAAGCTCGTCGTTCGCGAGGTTCGTGAAGGCCAAGTACCTCCAACTTGTGCACACGAAGATGGAATGCTACTTCTTCGTGAACCTAAATCATCGGAACTCGCCTTTCCTCATGACGTTTGCCGAGGCGATTGGGCAAGGGCTCCCCTTGCCGCAGCCAACAAGGGTCATGAGTGCTCTAGGTAAGGCCGCCCAACCCTTGCCGGAGGCTTGGCCGAGAGGCGAAATAAAGGGAAAAAATTCAAGTAAAGAAAAAAAGAAAAGAAGAAAAGGAAAAAAATTTTAAAAAAAATTAGCTTCTTGGTTTTGTACCATGGCGTGTCCATTGCCATCAATCTATGGGGGACGGCTTGCTATATTGGTTGAGAAAGCTTTTTCCAAGTTCAGCCTTGGATGAGCCCACAGCCGGCCAATTTAGTCCAAGGGTCCCGTTGTCTTGGCTGATTGGATCCGACCTCTCGTTGGGTCCGAGTGATGGTTGCGACCCCCAGATGAGGCGAGGGTTGGCTGGCGGCCGTTGCCCGTCGTTAGTAAAAAAATAAAATAAAATAGAGAAGTAATGAAAATAAAAGAAAAAATAAAAAACATAAAAATGTCCACATCGGTATCCAATCATGTCACGTAGGACGACCGATGTTTATTTCAACGGTTTCCTGTCAAAATTAGCCGAATGGACTTAAATTGGCAAAAGTGAAAATGTTAGGACTGATTGACACAATTGGAAGATTTATGACTAAATTGGTACAAATCCAACAAATTTAAGAATTTTTTGATAATTTTGCTGAGATTGTTTACAGTTAGTTTCGTAGTAAACCTTTGACGCAACCTTCTTCATAAGGTGATTTCTTTTAACGAGTTAGAAACTTGGAAACAAATGCCACTCATTCCCTTCTGTCAGGGCAACTTATCGACTCTCCTTCCATGTTCACCATCACCTTCTTCCCCGTATTTGTTTCACTTCAACACGAGACGCTTAACGATTTCTGACGCCAAAAACAAAGATCATTGTCGAATCACAAAATGATGAACACCACCGTCGTCAAGAAGCTCAACCCCATCCTCTTGTTAACCATCGCGATATCGACAATCGCTGTGTCGGGATATTCAGTACACACCATCAACCGATTGGGCAACGGCAAGGCCCTGAAGGTGCACTGCACCCTCGATCTGTCGATGGACATGGGCGAGCAGACCGTTGCAGACGGCGGCTCATATGAGTGGAAGTTCAGCGAGGACCCGAGCCACGACACTCAGTTGCTGTGCAACGCGAGCACGCTTGGGGCCGACGTGCTTCACTTCGCAGCGTACGTCCAGCGTAGGGACCCATGCGTCACCACTTGCGACTGGAAGTTCACAGGCGGCGGGGTTTTCCATTTGGTCGATGGGCAGTGGGAGTTTTACTTCTCCTGGCCCAGTGATATTGCACTGTTCAATGGAAGTGATTCTAATGTATTAGGACCTGAGCATCTTCTCTTCTGATTTTCCTTTTGTGTGTTTTTTTGTCCTTTTTTCCCTCTTGCTCGATAAGCATATTTGAATGCTTTGTAAGAACTAGCGAAGAAGCATCCAATGAACTAGCTGAACACAGGAAGCATGGTAATGCTGTTGGAGTAGCAGCTGCCTCTTGGAATAAGTGGATATTTCTTTTTGATATTAACTACGTTCTCTATGAATTCGTTATCAGTTGGACAATTATTGTTTCGTTACATACATGTTGGCTTGAGAGAGTTTGAAAAAAAAAATCACGCTAGCGGGAAATTTGTGGAGTACATGAAGCTTCGGAACAAAATATTCTTGAGGATTTTGGAAATATTTGTACTCATTGTATAAGTCAATGTCAATGTCCTGTTTAATCCCAATACACGGTCGTAAAAAATTTGCGTTTTTTCTTTTCTTGAGATGTTAGTTCTAATCCGAGATAAATGATTTTCTTGAATTTGTTTCTAAAGTTTGCTATGCAGGCTTATTAAGAAAATAGCTCGACATGCTTGTAGTCTGAGATTCGAGTACGTATTAACAATCGATTGACGTTTCTCACTTCCCCTGTGTGTCCATGTTTGTATGCAACACCCAACAATGATTAGCTTTCTCCTTTTGCTTTCTTATCCTGCACAAAAGTCGTGAGCTGTAAAGCTTTCACACCATCTAAATAAAGCCGCTTTATATGGATATAATCTTTGACTAATCGCCCATTCATATGTAAACCTTTCACTCAAAATCAAACTTTGTTGGCGGGACAAGAATTCGACCATGGTGTCTTCCTTTATTTATTTATTTTCGCTTATTGTCTGTAGCCATGTTGATAAAGTGTCTTTGACTCTTTGTGCTGAGTGAGTGTGAACATCGGGGACAACAAATAAGCATAACTTATTTTTAAGGAATTTTCAAAAGGGTTGTCCTCTTTTGTTCCCCGCGAAGCAAGAAAGAAATGCAAGGAAATTCCTTTCTAGTGCGAAAGCAAGAAGGGGATCATTTCCCACTTCTCTTTGTCGGGTCGACACAAAAGAGGAATGCTGCCTGCATTTTCTCCATATGACGTGCGACGAGGATAAATTCAGGCAGCATTCATGAGTCATTTCTTGATTGCTTCTTATCTTGTTGCCTACATTTCTTCCAGCCTCGCCACTCTCAACTTCCATCCTTTAATATCACCACTACTTCTAATAATTTCGCTCTAAGTTATTTTCGCCATGCATGCATCGGTTTATTGTTTTGTAAAGCCATAAGGTTAGAGATGTGATCGATCCTCGCTATATGTAATGTAGTTTAACACGTTAAATCTTGAGTTACTTTGTGTGGAATTGGTCGATTCCATTTTGCTCGATTGTTGGTAGTAGGGGTACATAAGCAATTCAGGAAAAAGGAATTATCAAAGCAAAAGTAAAGAGGCAAGAGAAGCACTGCCTTAAAAGTTAGGAAAAAAGCCACAAAACTCCCAAACTATGCCCACTGCAATAAATTTATCTAGAATTCTTTTCGTGACTTTAAAAACCCCAAACTATTCCTACTAAGACACATTTATCATGAACTTTTTCTTTGTGACACAGTAAAGAGAGTTTAGAGAAAGAGAGAATTATACGCAAAGCTTATAGTAGTCCGACTTAGATAAGCCTACATCCACTCTCCCATGCTAATAGCCGATTGGCCGGATTCCACTAGATAAATCATTGAAAGGTTACAAGAGATGTCACACTTTATCACTTTTACAAAACCTCTCAAGGATAAGATATGTAGTTCTCTAGAACAAGTATATGAATATGAACAACTAAAGCACTTTGGAATTATATGTTCTGATCTCTCTAGTCGTTCACTATGGATCTTTCTTTTATACTCCTTCACCCCCAAATTAGCCGATGGACGGGTCTTCAAAGGATCGTTCTTCAATCATTGATTAGACATCATCAATCTTGATTGAGCAAGTCTGTATCTGGGAAGATTTAGTAGCCGTTAGAGTAAAGTCCGAACCCTTCGATTCGAGTAGCCCATACAACTAAATCCTTAGTTTCCATAGATAGAGTTAATCCAGATATAAAATCTTTCTTGTCCTATGAAGGTAATATCCAATCGAGGATATTTTCCCAATCTATTTGGAAAATGATCATGTTAATCAAAGATTACAGACTTTCATAAATAACATAGCCAAATCGAAAACTTGCCAAACATGGATCTTGGGAATCTAGCCAAAAGATATTGCAGAATCCGAACATGATTTAGAAGCAATCTTCAAAAGTAGAAGAAAATCTTTGAATCTAAATAGATTAGAAGTGTAACATTTTGTATTTTGACTCGTTTTGAAACTTTGAATAAATGAAAAGTCTTATTGATGTATTTCAGTTTAATCTCACTCGGGAATGTCTTGGTTGAGAATCGAAAACCAACCCTATGACCCTTAGAATTGGGAGTGAAAACAATTATTAAAAAGTTTTAAATCTATTGCACTTTCAACAATTCGGTCATAAATGTTTTGATTTTACCAATTAAGTCTTAAACCTTTTTACGTTTTCCCAGTTGAGCCCATCCGACATATTATGGTTGAAAATCGATGATGTGAACATAGGTCGTCCTACATAGCACAACCAGACTTGACTTGAATAATTTTTTTAATTTTTAATATATTTCATTTTTTATTTATTTTTGTATTTCTTTTCTTTTCTTTTTTCTTCTCTTTTCTTTTTTTTTAATGTGGCCAACGAGGCTCCGACTCACTTGCCAAAGTAAGAAAAAAAAAGAGAAAAGAAAAGAAACAATTAAAAAAACTCAAAAAGTAAAGTTCAAAGCAATATCAAATTATATATATTAAAGATTGACCATGTCAGTCTTGACCGTACCACATAGGAAGCTTGGCATCCATGCTAGCATTTTCTAGCAAAAATTGATCGAATGGACTTAATTAGTAAAAATATAAAAATATTTAGGACTCAATTGACAAAATTAGTAGGTTTAAGATTGAATTGAGTTTAAAGAATTTTTTGATAATATTTTCATTGGGAACTGAGCCTGTCATCTCCAAGAAATATACATTATAGTTTATGATTTGAAAGATTTAAAAATTATTTAATGTTTAAGATTTCTTTCAGTATTTACATCAAGCATATTAAGATAATATATAAGTAACACAGCTATAAACGAGTCTTTTAACGGGTTATATTTGAAAAGACTTGAAAAAGAAACTATCTTTTGGATTTGTTGTATGTTACACGAATATTTAAATCTTAAAAAATCAAACTAAGAGATAACTGTATCTTGCGACAAAAAAAACATATTCATTCAAGAACATAAAATCCACACCAAAAAAAAAAATTCAAGAACATAAAAAGAAGAGATAAGATTTGTGAAGCAGCTTGTTGAAAAAGGTTAGTTAGATAGGGGTAATCCTATATCGAAAAGGTAACTGAATCCCAAAAGCTATCTTTCCCCACGTAAGAGAGGACCCGTCTCTTGTTTTGAGGAATAAATTCATCAGAAAAAAGTTGCATGACAGAAAAAAAATTGGTCATTCAGTCTACGACTATGGCAAATTGGCAAGAAATCCCACAACAGCTCCTAGAGCTCATCGCTCAATGGCTAACCATAGAAGAGTTTTTACCTTTCGCAATGGTGTGCACCTCATGGCGGTCCGCCACCGTCAAGGAGACGTACAACGCGAAGTGGAAGGCGCCGTGGCTCACGACTTACGTGCACAACTAAAGACCTGAATTCTTCGCCGCTAGAGGGAGAATTTACCGAGTGAAGTTGCCAGTTATTCAAGCCCAGATCTCGTCTACACCAGGATGGATACTCTTGTCAAACAAGTGCGATGACTACCGTATCTTCAATCCGCTATTGCCCATCGGCATCAAGCTGCCCTCCTTGGAGAAGCTTTGCCACATGTGGCGTCTTGGTGTGGGACTCGACAAGTGGGAACCCGGCTTGTGGGAGTGGTTCATGTACCCTCCTAAGATCCACAGGATCGCCTTGTCCTCGAGCCCTTCTTTGTCCGGGACCCACATAGTCGTGATATCTATTCACTGGAATCACGTAATACCAGGGTTCGCCTACCACAGATCAGGAGAAGACGAGTGGGCGGTAGTGAGTCAGGTGACGCCCGGTCCCCCGTCGGCGGACTGATTTACTACGACGGGCAATTCGTGGCCTTGGACGCGCAAGATCATATAATGATTCTCAAGGAGAGAGAGGCCGCATGGAAATCATCCAATAAAAAGATTTTGATGTCAACCCTAGGGCAAGAAGATCATACAATATATTTTAATGAAATATTGTAAGTTCGATCGAATTCGATTGGAAATATTCCCTTGTTTTACTTCCTTTTTTTTTCTTTTTTTTTTTTTTTTTTTTGCAGAAAGTGGAAGAGTTGCTACAATAAAAAATGCAAAGGAGATTCATAGCCAAGGGTTAAGATGTCCGAGGAGCAGATATTTTATAAGGGGTGCTTTCTAGATATATTACTCAAAAGAGAGAATCGACACTGTGGTCATAGTCAATTGGAATTGAAAAAATTCTGTCCCTATTGTTGTATCTCCATTCTCGATTGCGATGGTCTTGCTCTCGATTGCAATGGTCTTACTCGCCTGACCCTCGCGATCAACATCGCCTACGGGCAGTGTAGGTTTATTTTCAGGAGGGTTTGCAGGGCACGTTGCTACAAAATATGCTCATGGCTAACTTTGCTTTGATTGCTTTAACGTATCCCAATCGAAAGAATGGGTGCCTAGCGGCTACTTTCTACGGGCAATTATTCTAACAACTCCCAAATTGTGTTTTGTGGTAACCACCTTTTCAGAATTTAATTTTTAATATTCTAAGCTGGAGAAACGATTATGGATTTAAAATTAAGAATACTTGCTCATCAAAATCAAAATAGGAGATTTGTTAACTAATTGCTTGTGGATATCAAGCAGAGTTAAATCGATGGCCCTCTCGGTCGACATCGCCAACAGATAACACATGCTAGTGAGTGTAAGTTTATTTTCGGGGAGGGTTTGCAGAGAACGTTGCAGCAAAAATATGTTCGTGGTTAAATTTTCTTAATTTGCTTTAACGTATGCCAATCGCAAGAATATGGATTTGTGGAAACCACCTAGTTAGATCTTAATTTCTGATATTCTAAGATGGAGAAACAAATATGGATTTAATAATTAAGAATATGTGCTCATGAAAATCAAAATTAGGAGATTTGATAACTAATTGCGTGTGGATATAAATATTTAATTATTAATAATATCTAGTGTCCTCTTTACTTTTTTATAGGGAGATGAGATAAGGATATGTCGGTTATCTGAAAATTTGTTATATATAGTAGAGATAAATATAGATAGATAATTTTACTTGCTTTACCAAATATATATGTATATATATATATATATATATATATATATATATATATAATAGTAGATTAAGAGGACTTAGCAACCTACAGAAAGAACCGCATCGATTATGAAATTTTTCTGATTGAGCATAGATAATTGGATGACATGGAATGATAGTGAGAAACATTAGATATCTAACTCGGTGCTTGGTTGACTTAAATCGCCATTTGTAGTACATAATGCAGACCTAATTATCTTTTCAAATCACAGTGACAAATGGGCTCAATTATTTTTGTTTGCTCAAATCGGAGACCTACAGATATGATTCGCAGGCATCATGACCCAATTTGGGCTTTGGAAAGTTTGATCAAAATTTGACCGGCGATAATTTCCTCGTCCGACATCCAAGCAATGATGACAATTTGATTGAGAAAAAGCTATGTTCTCTTGGTATCCATGTGGCCAACTCGGCAGCGCACTCCAAATCCCTGCGAGAATCCATTGAAAATATACCTCATTTCATATGCAACCAGATATATTGGATTTAGGACTTGGTTACACTAGTTATCATTTCGATATGTAAACTTGATTATTTATCAACTAAAGTGTCCAAATTATCCTTTTTATGAAATTGTGAATCCTATGATTCTCGCCCGCTAGTTGTCCATGTGGTGTTTTTATTGGCGTTTATTATGATCTTAAAAAGGCAACCTAACCATTCAGTTAAGAAAGCAAATCATCACCTAGGAAAACCAATATAAAAGAATAGCAATCAATTGATCTAAGAAAGTAAAGAAGAGCGAGTAAAAAGGTTAAGTGCGATAAGGTAAACCAATACAACATGACCTTGTTATTAAGGTCTGGGACAGCAACCGCCATGAGCTACAATCAAATCGAGTCCAATTCTTGTCTAAAAGATCAATCCACCAAAACTAAATTATAACCAAGGTATTCACTAAAATCTCTAAACTAAATGAATATCAACAGAAAAACACTAAGCTAAGTTTAGTACTAAGACCAAACTATCTGATCAAGACCTATATTCTAACAATTTTCGACATATTCACTTTTATTATTATTTTTTTTTTACTAAAATTGGGGACATCGTGTCTGGCCTTGGACCCGGTCCGAAGATGGACTAAACCCAATTCCTATTATTCCCACTTTTTCTATCTTATTCTTTGTTTTCTTTTATTCACTGATGTTGGTCCCTCTCGTCGTCTTCCTCTTACAGATCAAAAACATTAGATTATACCCAACAACCACATGACTCTCAAAGCTACGATTGAACTTGGGGAGAACCTCATTCAATCACTTTATCCATAAGTCCCTCTACCTCTATACGAGGGCGACTGCCAAACCGAGAGCCTTCTTGTCATCGAGCACCCATGCCACACCTCTGCTGCGGTCCCAATTTCAGTGTCAAATATTCGAATGATTATCCCCACCGGATTTGATTTTTGGATAATATTGCCTATTTTGAGCAAATCGTAATCTAACTTGCACTTTTTGAGATTATAGGCATTATCCAAATTACGAAACTTTCCTAATTGACAACGTGCATGTAATTGGTGGTGCCGTTGTGGGGATTATCAATCCTCCAAAAAATTGGCAACCTAATGTTTAAACGTCAGGAAGAAGGCGTCGGTTTTATTTGTTATCAAATTTAGGTCGATTGGATGAGTTTCGAGTATTTGATTCCTATCTTCCTCTGATTTGGTGTTTATTTTTTACCATGAATGTTTATCTCGGTTGGCTTATTTCCGATTTGAGAAATCCCAAAAATTATTCTTTAGCTATTAAACATATCATATAGATTTTTTGGTAGATTAGGTGAAATGTCAATACAGGTTATGGATAGGGTTTTCTAATAGATTAGGATTGTTAGATAAGTTCAAGATAGATTTTAGACAAAAAAATTTAAACAATTTAGGATAGCCTTTCTAGATAGATTCTAATAGACAAGGACAAGTCTTTCTGGATAGCTTGCATTTAGCTAGATTCTAGCAGTTTAGGATAAGATTCTAACTTAAATTAGGATTTAGCCAAGTTTAATTCCTACATGGAATTGGATATTTTCTTATTCTACTATTTCCATAATTTTCTAATTACAAATTTTAATAATAAAAAAATATATCATGTGCATGTCATATAGATTAGGTTCAATCATGTGGTCACGTCATCCATGTTATGTCGTCTTTGCATGCTACACCATCTATGCCATGTCATCGCATTTGCCATGTCATATTGACACGTCATCTTGTTATTCCATGTCATATTTCCACGTCATCTTGCTATGCCACATCATCATGCCACGTCATTTATGCCATCTCATTGCGTGTTCCACATCATTGCCATGTTATTAGTTTTGTCATGTCATTAAATCAATGTCATAATTTGCAAGTCATTTAGATTGCATGTTAGGTTATTTAATTAAGTTGAATGTCACTTAGTAATGGCATGTTAGGTCATTTATATAAATTCCATGTCACTTGGTAATTGCATGTTGGGTTATTCAATTACATTGGATGTCGTGTAGAAATCGCATGTTCCACTTTTAGGGTTCAAAATGTTCGAAATCTCTTATATTATTCCCCATGTTCATACCCTTCAACATCTTAAATATTTATAATGGAAACAGGTAACCCGAAATACGTACTTCAAAAAAATCCAACGTGAGTAGTGATTCCAGTCTTCCAATCAAGTCCGGTAGCTGTCTAAACTTGTAATCAAATATACCTATCAGTTGCAACCTATTAAAATAACCGATAGATTCAGGTACTCTTTTAAAAAAAATGTATTGAATGCTCAGAAGAATACATCATAAGTACATAGACTTCATAGCAAAGAAAATAGTAGCAAAGCAAAGCCAGAAGTACTACAAAACAAAGCCAAATCCAAAAAATAAGGAGGAACAATATAGCACCAGCAGAAACAAGCAAACACTCATTTTGGATAAAAACGGATCTATCTAGCAAAATAATCAGCCAATCCAACTTGAACAACGACTCAAGTGCTCTAATCGAGATTAAGAGCTCTCCTATCCGACTTCCATGCAAATTCATTACTTATTGTCTTTTCATAGTGATATCACTATATTCAACGACCTCGATGATTCCTTTATTGTCAAGATTTTTTGATTTTATGAAGTTTCAAAGGAGGTCAGTATTCTGTTTGTCTCATGATTGCAAAGCGCACATTAAGCATTTTTATACCCTTGATGTGCATATTTAGCAATCTATTTAATTCCTGGAATTACGCTCACAAGCTCCTGCATCATTCAAGTAAGTTATTTCGCTAACTACATACCTTTCTCCATGTTTGAGCAGCTTGAAAAGCAATTTCCCGCGAAACCCTAGCTTTGGCATAGACTTTGAGGTACTTGCAGTCGTGCGAAGGAAAGTACCGTACAGAGCTTTGAGGAGCAATGGTCAGGGGAGTTACGCGCCTGAATCGATGACCGTAAAATGCGCTCGGCCCCAGCTAAGGTTCGTCCAGGTGACCCACTATCCTCGCGAAGCAAATCAGGTGGTCGACTGGACATCTAAGGCCCATCGGAACAAGGCCCTTCCATCTATTTGATTGTCTAAACCTCCGGGGGCCCCATGAGATATTTTAGGAAAATATCAAAGAAGTCTTAAACCTATTGCACTTTTGTTGATTCAGTCCTAAATCTTTTTAATTTTAAAAATTCAATTTTAAAAATTTTGCATTTGTGCCAATTCAATCCTAAATCTCTTGCATTAGTACCAATTCAACCCATTCGACAAATTTTGGCTATTTGGTACTAACGGGCAATTTATTAATAGTATTTTAATATTCTTTTAAGCTTTTTTTTTTTTCATTTTCTTTCTTTTTTTTTTTTTTGTTCATCTACTTCCTCCAGTCGGTTGCTGGATTGGCAACTAGCTGGAGGCAAGGCGGACCACTAGTGTGGCCGTAGCTAGGCGGGGGAGCTCATCACCGAGCCATGGGGGCGAGGTCGACCATGGGGTGGCTCTCGAGCTAGATTTGGGCTCGGTTGAGCTTGCCAGAACGGCGACGGCCATAGGTGTCCGATGAGGTTGAGCCTCGCCTAGCCCTTGCCTCCAGCCGGTCGTCAATCAAACAATCGAGTGGAGGAAGTAGATAAACAAAAAAATGGAAAATAAGAATTTTTTAAAAATAGTAATGTATTATTAAAAGTTACCATGTCGGCATCGATTAGGTCCATATCAATACCGGCATGACAAAATTAGCCTAATGGACTAAATTGACACAAATACAAAAAAATTAGGACTGAATTGTCGTAAATGTAAAAGGTTAAGGACTAAAATGGCAAAATTAAAAGGTTTAAGATTGAATTGGTCAAAGTGCTATAAGTTTACAACTTTTTCGATAAATTTTCAGAATTTTTATGTTCAGCAATTTGTCAATTATGTTTTAAAGATGCTAGTTAATGTAATGGGTAGACTCTCTTTGGAAAAAGAAAAAAGAAAAATCCTCCAGAGAAAATTGTGAGATTGAAAAGCAGGATACTTCTCGAAGTGCATGCAAGAACTACTCTGTCCCTCTCCCTCTCCCTCTCTCCCTCCCTCTCCCTCCCTCCCTCTCTCGTATTTATTGTGCCCTGGCATTCATTTTTCAATACGCTTTTGTGTATTTTTGGTACGCAGATTTAATAATGACAGATACTTGTATTTTAGGTGGATTTCATTTCTGCATTTGTTCTCTTTCTGTTTCAATAGAAAAGTGTTTCTCATTGATCTATTCTATTTTCTTATGCTGGAACATCCATTGCATAAAAGTAGGGGATCCATAAAATATCGCTGCCTTCATATGCTAATTTAGAGGAGAAATTGTCCAATCAATCTTAAGCTTATTATACACGGATGCCAATTTAGTCATAAAATTTTGATTTAACTAGTTTAATCTTACGACTATGCCCGAAATTTCTGTGTAGAACTTCCTGTCAATTTTATGTCGAAAATCGTTGATGTGACGATCTAGTCATCACGACTGTTTTACATAATTTCCTGGGAAAATTGGCCTAAAAAAACTTTTTAGTATTTTTAGGACTTTTCAATTTATCTAGACCCATTTTGCTAAAAATCAAAATTCGGCCCAAACTTACCTAAACAAAGTTGCTTGAACATTAAATGACTGAACCGATCCCAACATCATCTAGACCATAACAAGGCTGCAAAAAGCTCAAACAAAGCCCATCTCAAATTAAAGCCCATTTTTCCTCGCTTTTTGTCTTCTTTTACTTTTTATTATTCATTTGTTTAGATATATTGACTATAAATCCTAAAACTTATCATGAAAATGCAATTGAATCATAAAACTTAAAAAAATGCAATCGAGTCCTAAAATTTATCAAATTAGTACAATCAACTCATTCAATTAACTCCGTCTAATTTGACTAATAGAAAATGCTAACGTGATTTTTCTTAAATATTTGTTATCTCCTAAATGACGATGACATGGCTAAAATGACATCATTTTGATCCAAATCTAAATTTTAATTTAAAAAAAAAAAAAAAGATCGGAACCAGCAACCTCACCACCAAGGCAACCTAATAGGGATAGAGGAGCTACAAAGTCGGGATCTGCCATAGCTAGCTACCCTAGGCCTAAAATTAGACGAGGGCCAACGGGTCTTCGCCACCGGTCGGCGAGGGTCGCCGGCCCATAGTCGGACCCAACCGGTCTTTGCCACCATCGCCAACCCTTCCTAGCGATGGTGGGGCGGCAACGCCAAAGGCTGCAAAGCCCTCAATGCTAGTTTCGATCTTATTTTTTTCCTCTTAATTTACCTTATTTTTAAAATTAATTTGAATAAAAATTACATCAAAAATCAAATTTGGATAAAAACGATGTCATTTTAGCAACATCATCGGCACGTAGAAGAGATAAAATATTTTTAAAAAAAATCACGTCAACGTTTTCCATTAACCAACCGAACAAAGTTAACAGATCGACTTGATTGCACCAATTTAACAAATTTTAGGACTCGATTGCACTTTTTGCAATTTTTTAAAATCAATTACACTTTCATGACAAATTTTAGGAATTTCAATAAACATATTCCTTCATTTTTCTACCTTTATTTTCCTGCATTCTTTTCTTCCTATTCCCAAAATTGAGAAGAAGAAAAATTCTCGTTGTTCTATGTAAAACTACTAATATAGGTAACTCAAGGGAAAATTACCAAAAATGTCCTAAACCTATTGCAATTGTACCAATTCAGTTATAAATCTTATAAATCTCGAACATCCATGGCCAAAGAATCCGGAGAACACTTGAACTTCGACGGACGAAAATTCGTAGGCATTATACCGAAAACACTTCATGTCTCTATCATCTATCTTTAGCTCCATTTATTTCGCAAAAAACTAATAACATGTAAAACTATTTTTCAAAAAATGATTCCCTATATCACTTAAAATAATTAATCAATGGATAATATTTGCATTAACAAAAATAATTTATTTAATAAAAAATATTTTTCTTTTATTAATTTTTGTAAGCAATACGAGATGTGTTTTTTGAAAAATATTTTTCAAATCATACATTTTTCGCGACTATCGGAACAACCGCCGACCACCAAGAGACCATTACTGTGATATCCCGAATTTCAACCCACTTTTGAAGTTTAAAATGAAATGTCTCATTAATGTATTTCGGTTAAATCTCACTCAGAATTGATCACTCTTGAGAAGACTAACCAATGGGGAATGGTCTGGCTAAGAAAATCAAATATGTAGATCTAAGAACTTGATCCTAGATTGACTCTTTAGTTATAAAGATTGTCGAGGGAATATTTTGGACCATTATAGATTAATCCACGAGCGATGGTGGAACGTTTTGCCAATGATATAAGATTGGATCACAGGTGACTCCGTATAGCCATGTATAAATTGCAAACGTCCCTAAATCGATCTCGAACGATTGAGTCCTTCGAAACTAACAATTGACGCTCGCAATTACATGACAACCAAGGTCGCCATGGCTTGAGTAACTTTTAAACGTGATGATAATCACAAATCAATACGCGTAACTCCTAAAAGTCTACCCATTAGTTTGAAATATACTGAAATTGCAATTGATTGATATTGACCATGAATTAGACTTTGAAACTGAACGTCGGACTTTCAAAGATTCCAATATTAATCCTTTGGACATCGCCTCATCTCGAGTATGTTTATCTTCACGGTTCACCCCAAATAATCATAAATGTGAAATTTAGATAGGAAATGTGAAAGGACCCTTTTACCCTTAGGAAATCCTCATTTTTCTAATTTAGTAGGACGGCATTTTAGTCTTTTTACCCCTTTAGTGGCCGAAAATGTGAGTGGGCTAGGTGTCCATTTATTGAGCCAAATTACTAGATTGCTATTCTTGGTTTTTAAGAGACAAAAAGAGTTGACTTATTGGTGGGCCCCACAAGTCCTAATCTCATCAACCAAGTCCCATCATTCTAGACAAATATCTCACCAAAAATATCCTACACTTATCATATCTCTTCATCTTCTTCATTTTTAGCAAGTTTCCTATCATTTTCTCTCTCTTTCTTTCCCCGGCCGAACCATCATCCTCACGTCGCCGCCGCCGAATCGCCACCTCAGGCCGTCACCACCACCGTGAGCCACCAGCCATCGTCGAGAGTCTCCAGCAACCGAACGCGAGCCACGCCGCCGTGGAACCGTCGGAGCCGAACGCCAACCGAGATGGAACTGCTAATGTCGTCACTTGAGCCACAGGTTTTGCAGCTTCTTGGCCTTGAGTTCTTGCTAGGTCTTGAGGTAAGTGAGCTTCTAAACCTTGATTAGGTAGTTAGGTTACTAATGGTGGTAGATTGAAGTGATTTGGGTAGAAATTGTATTGATTGTGTTCTTGAGGAGTTTGAATCAAAAATTTGATGCTAGAGTAGATCATGTGGCCTTGATTCATTGATCTTGTGATGTGATATAATCATGTGGCTTAGATTGATTGATCGTGTGATGTGATGAAATCGTGTGGTTCCGATTGATTAATCGTGTGATGTGAGTAAATCATATGGTTCTGATTGATTGATCTTGTTATGTGATTTAATCGTGTGGTTCCGATTGATTGATCATATGATGTGATGAAATCGTGTGGTTTTGATTAATTGATCGTGTATAATGAGTAAATCGTGTGATCCCGATCTGTTAATCGAGAGGTTTAGTGAGATTGTGTGGTCCCGATCTGTTAATCGAGTGCTTTAGTGAGATAATGTGGTCCCGATCTATTAATCGAGTGGTTTAGTAAGATCGTTTGGTCCCGATTTGTTAATTGAGAGGTTTAGTAAGATCATATGGTCCTAATTTGTTAATCGGGAGGTTTAGTAAGAGCGTATGGTTATGATCTGTTAATCGAGTAGTTTAGTAAGATCGTGTGGTCCCGATTTATTAATTGGGAGGTTTAGTAAGATCGTAAGATCTTGTGGTCCCGATTTGTTAATTGGGAGGTTTAGTAAGATCGTATGATTTTGATTTGTTAATTGGGAGGTTTAGTAAGATCGTGTGGTCTTGATTTGTTAATCAAATGGTTTAGTAAGATCATGTGGTCCCTTTTAATCGATTGAGTGATTTGTTTGATCGTATGATCTTCAATTGAGAATAGAGTAGATCATACGGTAAATTGACACGATCCCAGTGGATAGTGTTTGATATATGGTCATTCTTATGGAGAATTATGTATATGAGATCATATTATACCCTAAGGCATTATTACGCGGGATTTTGCAGTCATCTTGAAGCGTTAAAGGCGAAATGCTAACCCTGGGGCGTTATTACGTGGGTTATACTGACCTGAAGCGTGCTTACGTGGGTCTTGAGAGTGATTATGGCCTGAGGCGTTGTTACGTGAGTCTTGAGCACTATAATGGTTTGAGGCGTTATTACGAGGGGTTTGTTCTTATATTGTAGCCTGATGCTTGTTATACAGGCTTTTTAACAACTTAGCCTTGATAAAGGAGTTGGATTTAAGGAATGACATGTTTTTGGTTAAACGGGTTATGTGATTTTGATTCTTGCATTACGTTGTACGCTTTTGGATGGGCTTGTCGATTTTTATAGAACTACATGCCTAGGATGAATCCCGAGGTACTATCACCCTAACATAGGTTTAGGGAATTAATTACCGAGATTTATTCTCACCCTGTCATTGGTTAACATTTTCAGACCATTCGTAATGAATATGAATAGACCCCCACAGGGTTTCGGGGTACCGATGGACATTAAGACAGTGATTACTGAGTACTCTGTAGGAGAGAATAAGATATACTTTAGGCATGCTAATACAATATGGGTAAATGAGGGAGGCGACTTTTGGAAACCTCACACTTATTTAGCTTGGTGGTATAAGCATGAGGATTTATCTTTTGGCCCGCTTTGAGGTTTTGATATCCCTTATGATGGAGTCGGGGAATGGGACCCCACTCAGGCTGCCCCTCTTGATGGCGTTGTGACAAGCCCGTGAACTGATCCTAAAGATTCGAAGTCCAAGCCAGAGGTTGTGGAGTCCGACCAGGATGTTGAGATAGTGGAGCCTTCTAATGCTGAGATTGATTCAGAGCCGCCTTCTGAGACCGACGAAGAGGAGTCAGGGGCGTCATATGATGACAGTAGAGATGGAGCATAGGATAGTTGCCTCTTGACTTTTTGGGAGTACCCTCTTAATAGATGAGTTAGGCTTTGACCACTTAATCATTTTTATTATGGGTGGTCTTAGGCTTGTGCATATAACTTTTGAAGCCCCGGGTCTCGATGTTGTAAAGGACATGTGATTATATATAAGTTTTCTTTTTCTATCCCAAAACATCGTATATCATTGTTTTGTATGGAGTTTTGTATTCGCTTCCGCAAGTGCTTTTCATTCGCGTTTAGTTCTAGTTTGTTAGCTACTGGTTCCTGAGATTTTGTATTCAAGTGTGGCCAAGTGGGATGCCGGCGTGGTCGTATGGTTTAGGGCGTGATAATTACCTTCGGCCATTAATCGTCCAACCCATACAATCCTCCATTCGATCATCACATGAAACGCCAAATAGATAGCAGGAAACATGGATTTAGCAATACTCTCAGAAACGACCCAATACGGCAGAAACCGTCGCGCTCAATAACTTATCAAAAGGTGCCCATCAAGTAGAACATATAGCTACGCACTCAAAGTAATCCACAATCAGAGATAAAACAAGCACGGATTCGGTTCACGCATTTCGTCGAACACATAGCGGGCGTTTTATTAGAAAGATAAGAAGACATGTCGATGAACTGGTACTTGATGCGAATCTTATTTTCTCAACCCAGGAAAAAGAGTAATCCCCCCCTCGCGACTGCTTGGCTCGCTCCTCTTGCGGGCGTCTTCTGTCTCCAGCTCTCACGCACGTTTTCCCTCAGAGGGTGTTTGGGGAGGTTGGTGGGGGGCTGGAACAGGGATGTGGCTGGGCCTGGGCTGAAGGAGGAGGAGAAAAGATGATGCCAAGATGGTTTCACGGGCCTCATATATTGCTGGGCTGAATTTAAAACGACAGTTCTCTTCTTTTGCAGTGGATTTCTCTAAGCCGACCAGCCTCTTCGTCTTTGATTTTTGGCAAACTACAGACAACTCTAGTATTTTCTCGGATCATTTACCCTGTGGAGAACTTCTATTAGTAACGTGATGTCCATCTCCAAACATCTACCAATTCATGTACAATTTAGAAATGCGTATGTGGAGTTGGTAAAAGCATGAGAATCCTTTTGTTGTAAATGTGGCAAAACACTGATGATGGTGATGGTGATAGGAGGAAGACGAAAACTGAGAGGGAGAGGAGACTATCGAGGTTGAGGGGCAAATCAAAATATTGAGATGTGAGTCTTCTTAGCTTTTTTATGGATGCGACGCCAACATTGACTGTACCTATTTTAATTGTTGTGCTTTCAACAATTGCATAGCTTTACTTGAGTCAAAATATTTGAACTTCTCAATCATTACATTCTCAAAACGGATCATATCAAATATTTCATATTTTCTATGGCCATTTTTATTTTATGTACTTGGGGAATTCTCCTCTATAGAAGAAATATCCCCATCGTGTCAATGCCAATCGAACCAATCTTATATGAGCTTGATATGTTGGGTCGATCATTTGCTTCATTGGTTCCACCGTGCAAAATCTGTCATTTAATTAGCCATTGTTGTTATTACTTTTCAAGCCCGATGGGATTATTACTATCAAATCTAGTAATGGCATTCAAGGTCAAACATGACTCCAAAAGAATAACTAATATACAAAGTTCCTATCTTTCCTTTTCTTTTGGACTTGTTTGCTAGGATCAAGGCCTTTCTGGCGAGGTGAGCGCATCCGATTCGAAAGTCCTTTTTTTCGGTTTGCCCCTCAATCTCGATAGTCTCCTCTCCCACATTCAATTTTTTTTTCTTAAGTTTTGACTTCGGTAACTTGAAATGTTATACGAATACAATACTTATTTTTCACACAACCAATTTGTGAGGCGGACATGGCGTAGACCTGAACCCGAGCTCCGGTCTAGATTTCTTTTCCTTCTCTACTTCTCTGAGCCACGTCCCGTGCCCCATTATGTTGGCCCAAAGCCCCACCAATAATTTAAGAATCAGTATGGTAACAATTGAACATTTTGTACTAACTTTCACTCCACATTCATTGGTGAGCACAGTTAACAAACCTTTTAGATCCATGTCGCGTGTGCAATTGCACATTATACTGAGATACATTCTTGTAGTGTTGAAGTTTAATTTAGAGTAGATTCTACAGAAGTTTCACTCTACTGTTCTCTAGTTAGGGAATTTGAGATGATGGTTAATTTTTTGAGAACTTTCTGCTTGAAACCTTATTTTCAGTATGCCAATGTGCAAATTCATGTTTACATTACATTGAACTGTGGCGAGAAATGAGTGAAATTTCTTGGTGTCAGTATTTTTGTAGTGATAACTATATTTAATATTGATAGAGTAGTGTACTCTAAAACAAACCAGAAACAGACCAGGCGGCTAATGATCTGTAGAGGTGCATAACCTTTGATATTAACAACTCGGTGCCTCTATTTTTTAGAAGTAAGATGTGCGTTGGCATGTATATGCTTAACTTGGTTCTACTTATACTATGACTAATCTACCTGGATTAACACATCTGCTATATTTACGAACTCTAGCAACACTAGCATTCCACTTGCTTGCATCTAGGCATTCACGAGGGGTCTAATACAATTAGGAAACTTCAAAACTAATTTCTGAAAAGTGACACTAAGGCTTTATAACACCAGTTTGAAAAAGATTATTAAAGATATAAGTTTTCTTTATGACTGGTTGTATAATTTTTCCTTGATATTATTGCGCTATTTTACATAATCGATACAATTTGAGATCTTCCGGAGGTTCTTTCCTCTAGGGAATAAAATAAATTTTAGAATAGCTATTCGTTCCGTTTAATTACTCGAAATTCACTGCCCTAACAAATCGAACAACACTTTTCAAACAATCAAGTTATGAGATTTTTGAAGATGAAAAAAATGAGTCAACGGGATATCGGACGGAAAAGTCATGTTGCATCCAATTTTGGGTTAAAAAAACGGATTAGTGCACTAAAAGTCCTGAACTTTATATGACAATACAATTGAATTCTAAAACATTCAAAAAGTGCAATTAAGTCCTAAAAGATGTCAAATTATTGCAATTAAGTCAGTCCGTTAATTCCGTCTAATTTGGCTAACGGAAAATGCTGACATGGCTTTCTTATTATTTTCTCTTTTCTATGTGGCGATGACGTGGCTAAAACATTAAAAAAAACGAATAGACATGATTTTCATCCAAAACTGATTTTTCAATAAAAACTTTACTTGAATTATATTACAAATAAGCAAGCAAAAAAATATATATATCGTGAGGGCCCATTGCTGCCTCCTCACAATCATTACAAAGGGCCAAGGATCGTCGTCAATCCCCAAATGTGCCGTTGCATTAGTGACGGCAGCCATTAGGCTCGCCTTATGCAAGGGCTTTGAAACCAATCCACTACTTTCCGTTTGGTCAACTTCCCCACTCCCATCATTTTTGCTCTAGAATTAAATTCTAGGACTCAGTTGCACTTTCATAACAAGTTTTAGGACTTCCAATACACCAAGATCTACTTCAATTAGATAATTTGAAATGTTAGACCTTTGGACCCAAAAAAAAAAAAAAAGAAACATTAGACCTAATGAGATTTAGAACTTTCTAATCATCTAAGTTACCTAATGTCAATCAAAGTAGTTAAATTTTCTTTAATGAATATATCATGGTTGTTTATTTGGTCCGATTCTCGAAAATTTGTGATCCCAACTCTTTTCTTTCTTGAAAATTGAACCACATTTTTAGAACAATCGACCTCGAGCTTCATGTACATGTAAAAATCGAGTCAATAGAACTTGGAATGAGAAAATTACACTGAATAAAAGCTTGCCAAATTTAAGTAAATATATGTGTATCATTTTCATAAAAAAAAGTCACGATTCTGTCAAAATGAATTACAAACTCTTATCTCAACCCACATCTAGTTAAATGGGTCATACAAGGTCACTTTAAAGTCAAATTATAGGTCATAATGAGTTTTTTAAAGTAAAGCAAAAAAAAAAATGTGTGTTAATGGATCCACTAGAAACGAAGTCTCCTTCACTCCTCTCTTCGCTGTCCCTCTCTTTCGTTTCACTGCCCCCGCCACCTACTTCCGGCGCTGTCGCCCATCTCGGGTTGTTTATGTCAAAATCGAACTTTTGTGAAGACATTTTAAAGTGGTCTCTATTTTCCGATGATGGGTAATTTTGATGATCGTATGTCTCAAATTCCCAAATTCAAACAGAAATTGTAACAAAAGCAAAGAAAAACCTGAAGTTCAAATCAGTGCAAAATCAGTGATTTGTCCATTGAATCAAGCAAAAGGCAATGCTCGCTAGAATATTCTGAACCTATGAGTAGAGACAGGCATCGAACCCCAACCAAGGGAGCAGCCACTGAGATGGTCGTTGTCCGTCACAATGCAGGACCTCGAGTTCTTGGTCTCCAAGTACTCGATCTCTTCCGCAGCCTTGCCGAACTTCTTGTAGCACTTCTTGCAAAATCAGGCGTCTTGTGTGACGTGCTCCACATTGCAGGACTCGCTTCGTACTTCAGTTGTGACATTTTGATCACTGTTTTAGTTATGGGTTTGTTTCTCGGATGTGAAGAGATCGCTATGGCCTAGGTTTTGAAAATAGAACGGGCAATTTTGTTGCCCTCATCAAAATGTGAAAGTTGTTTCTCGTATCCTATAATTGACTAATAGTTGTACTCCGGCCACTGTTGCCGACCAATACTTGGAAGCGAATCGATTTCCAAGAGCAAACAAAGAAGAGGGCATTACGAGTCACTTGGACAAGATCAACCACCATTGGCCTCACTATCATTTTCATGCCCTAGTTCATTTCGATCCCCAACTCACTGACTCGACGAATCAGTCCATGGAGCCGCCTGCAACAAGATAAGAAAGAAAATTCTTCAGGATCAAAACAAATTAAATGGATCAATTTGGGTTGGACCTTTTTTGACCCGACTCGTCTATTTGACAATTCTACCAATTAAAATATTTGAAATCTTTAACGTTGAAAGCTTTCTAATCATCTAAATTTTTAATGAAGAAAGTATGGTGGTGTCTGTTTGGTCCAATTTCCACAAATTCGCCATCCTTACAAATTTTAGTTTTAAATCAAATTATATTTTTTGGACAATTGGGTCATGGGCTTTTCATAGATGTAAAAATCGAATTAATGAAACGTAAGATAAGAGTCTAGATTACACTGTGGCCAAACTTATGCTTCCTAAATGTGTGCATGCTTTCATATGTGGGGTTGCCATAAATGCTTTCCCCTATTGTAGTGATAGTGTGAGTTTTGAAAATACCACGGTAAGTTGTGTGCATGAAGATGGCAGTTGATAATTATGATCTTTGAAGCAGAATTCTCACAGGAAAGTATTGTATCAGTATGTAGGGCTTAATTCCCAAACAAAGATTGCAAACTCAGACAATCAAGCTTCTTAGAGTGCTTAGATTTTCTTTTTTGTAGTGTGCATTTGTCTATGTAGTTTTATGCAATGCAGTAAATAAGATTGGGCGATGATAAAATCAGTGGTGTTCGAATATGTGTGCATCTTCTCTCCTTCCCCCTTTGTCAATGGTTTCTTCTTTCTCGAGCTGGATGGTTGTTCATGTTAATGTCGCTTGGCCACTTTCTCTGTTATTAGACTGATTAAATGGTTTTTGCACTTGATTTGTTGTTTAACCGATTGACAGTCGCACTTTAAGCAGAATTAGTTTTTCTTTCCACTAATAATCCTAGCTTCAGGCATTGCTTTTGTGAACATAGATTCAAGCGTTGCATCTAGGCATTCATGAGTTGTCTAATACAATTAGAAAGCTCAAAGGTATATTCTCAAAAGTGACATAATATTTAACGGTTGTTTTAACAAAGTTTTGAAAAAGATTATTAAAATTTTGCTTTACATAAATTTTCTTAATGACTGGTTGTATAATTTTCCTTTGGTATTATTCACCTTGTTTACATAATCAATACAATTTGAGATATTCCAAAGGTGCTTCTCTCTAGCAAATAAAAGAATTTGAGAAGGCATCATTTTTTGTTCAAAATCTGTTCAATTACTGTAAATTCACAATCTGAAGTTTTTTTTTAAATCGAACAATATTTTAAGAACAATCGGGTCATGAGACTTCCGTAGTTAAAAAAATCGAGTCGATGGGACATCAGAGATAAAAGTTATGATATATCCAATTTTGGCCAAATTTGGGTTAAAAAATACATGAATATTAATTAGATAATTTGAAATGTTCGATCCGGTGAGATTTAAAGCTTTCTAATTATTTAAGTTACCTAATGTCTATCACAGTGGGTGGATTTTTAATGATAAATATATCATGGC